>NC_033798.1:111034952-111170267 GCF_001876935.1 Asparagus officinalis | reverse complement strand
TCGACCGCCGATCAATAACGGCTAGTTTTTCAGACTTCCTGATTTTTAGGGATTTGGGTTTTTGGTCTTTTTACAGGGGTTTTTGGCTTCTTCTTTTAACTTCCTTTACATATCCAACTACCCCATTTATTTCAGAACTAACTTTTCAAGAGAATTTTTTTTTGTGTTTAATTCTTGAGTTTAAGAGCCTTGACTTTCAAAATTCAATTCCTTGTTTTACACGTGCTCATTCCCAATCCAAAGCTTCAGTGCAAATCTCTCTCCTTGCCATAAGGCTGTTGTAAGAGAGAACAAATTCTTCAAGTGCTATTGTTGGTTGTGTGGAGATCTCGTGGAGATCGATTGTGTCGTTGTGAGATCTCGTGGAGATCGCTGTGTAGAAGAAGTTCCGGCTTCCAAACCGGGTTGTGTAGTGGATTCTCCTCGAGAGTGGGGAGCGGGGACGTAGGCTAGAGAGCCGAACCTCGTGAACACATCGCGCGTCACTTAGATAACTATTTCTATCTCATCTCCTTTTATTTTATCATAATATTGTGTGGTGTTTGGTTGACTTAATTTTTATTGCATAATCATTGTCGTTAGACCCTAATCACCCTCCCTCTAGGGTCCAACAATTGGTATCAGAACTTGGTGCTCTTTGATTTAAGGTCTAATCGCCTTGAGTTAAAGATCCAAGTTATCTTTTTGTGCTAATCCAATTTTTGATTTTATTTGTATCTTGCTTGCACATATATACATATATTATGGATATACACGGTACACCTTGTTTAGGTTATGCCATCAATATTGCTCCTAGATTAGATAATTTCCCCTATGCCCAATGGTGTATTAGATTTAAACTTTTTTTCGATCTAGACACTTCGATTTATGGGAAATTATAGATGATGCTTATATTGTGCCCACTTCGGAGAAATCCAAGTGGAATAAAAATGATCATCGTATGTTTACCATGAATAAGCTTTTGTTAGAATTTTTACATAATGCGTTCGATTCATCTATGTCTAACAAGCTTGATTCTTTTGATAGTGCTTACACATTATGGAAACTTATAGAAGCACATCAAGGGAATTTGGAGGCGATCCGACAAGCTTTGGAGGATTTCGATTCTAGTTCATGTGGAGCTTCATTTTCATGCACACGGTCACTAGGCGATAGCCCTAGTGTGGTAAGCGAGTCTGAATCCGAATATGATTTATCTTTTGATGAACTCGCCCGTGCTAGTGAAAAATTATTGCATGCCTATAACAAATTGTATAAAAATTTTATTGATTTACAAAGCAAGCATGAAGGTTTAAAATCCGATCATGAGAAGTTAGCTTCCAAATTCGATATCATTTCTCAAGAGAATGATGCTTTTAAAGAAAATAATGATATGCTAAATTTGGAAAATAATAAATTGAAATTGGATATTGCTAACTTGACTCATGACAAAAATAATGTCATGTTAGAAGTAGAAAACATACAAAATGATACTGCTTCTTTTATAAATAACTATTTATGTTCTACTTCTAATAAAAATGCATATGTGCCTAAAAATGAAGAATTGAATCTTGTGAATAAATATATTTCATCTTTAGATTCAACTTTGAAAACATGCATTAATAATCATAAGAGGCTTATGTATATGTGTGCTAAGTCTAAGTCATCATCCACTCATTATGCACACATATATAGCAAAGTTTACAAATGCTCTATTTGCGACCGAAAAGGTTATTTATCTAAATTTTGCTATGATGCACACAAACATAAGAATGCTAATGCTCCTTGTGCATCTCATGTAGCTTCTTCATCCTGTACACTTACACATTCACATGCTCATTCTCACAAAGTTCATCATAAGCATGCTAGTGTGTTCAAATGTGTACACTTACACATTCACATGCTCATTCTCACAAAGTTCATCATAAGCATGCTAGTGTGTTCAAATGTGTTCTTTGTGATCGTTTTGGTCATTTGGCCGAACATTGTTTTGATTTAAAAAGAAAATCTAGTTTGCCAAATATCTCTAGTAGACCACATGTTTTTAAATGTGATGTTTGTGGTAGATTTGGCCATTTGGTGAAGTTTTGCTATGATTTGAAAAAATGTTCAAACTTGCCAAATTTCTCAAGTAAACCACCTTTGTTTGATGATGTTTCTCATTTGTAAAATAATTTAAAAGAAAAATCTTTATTTGCAAATGATTCTTGTGCACGCCCACTTGGTCAATACAAATCATTTAACCCTCTTCATTACACCTATTGCAATCGGAAAGGTCATGTGTATAATTTTTGTTTTGACTGTGCTAGTGCACCATATGCGCCCAAACGGATTCATAACTCTAGGGTTTTGAGCTTGAATGATAATGGTCATGTCACTAACCAATTCGGCACCAAAAATTATTGGGTGCCAAGATAATTTTCTTTTTAACCAAGAACTTGGTGTTTTTATTTTTTATTTTTTATTCTTGGTTTTTAAAACATGCTTTGAAAATTTTTCAATATGAAAACAATTTTTCTTTGATAAAAATCTTTTGTTTTCATGACTATGAGTTTTAATTTTCATGAGAGGTTTGTGTTTATATTACCCTACGGGTTTATTGGGTGTTTATTCCCAAATCATGTTTACCGAATGCTAGAATGATTATATGGGTTGGAACACAAATCATGTTTACCGAATGCTAGAATGATTATATGGGTTGGAACAAGCTTAAGAGCTTGATATATTGTTACCTCTCTTGCCGAATGCTAGAATGATTATATGGGTTGGAACAAGCTTAAGAGCTTGATATATTGTTACCTCTCTTGAAACTCTTTTGTCAAAGATTTTGTTTTGATTTGTTGCTTTGAATTTATTATATTTTACTTATATGATGATATTTATATGTTTGTGTTTATGGATCATCTAGTCGTGCCTTATAATGTATTCTATGAGTGGTTTGATCAAGTTATACAAAGAAAGTTTTTTTTATTGATCAAACATCACTTTTGGACTCAAATCTTGATTTATGACTTCATTTGAGTGATTTGTTTTCACTTGAAAACTTTTTTCATGGTTCTCATGTTTTCCTCATTCCTTTGTTTTCATAAATCTACTTTTATACACTATGTTTTTATAATTGTGTAATGAGACACTTCTTTTATAAGTGACATATTAATATGTGTTCTCATTGTCTTGTTTGTATGTGAGTTGTGTTTAGCATATCTTTCATTTATACTTACATGTTTTTGCCTTAGCTTTCATTTCATATATTCTATATGACATTTTGATAGGGGGAGCTATTCCCTATACTTGTTTTTATACTCACCCATGCTTATTGTAGGGGGAGCTTTCGCTCTCTTTATTCTTGGTGTTTTCCCTTTTTGATGTTGTCAAAGGGGGAGAAATATTATGAGTAAATCTTATTTTGGTTATATGCATGATAATTCTAATTTACATATTAATTTTCTTTCATGCATATATCTCTTTTTGTATAATTTACATATTAATTTTCTTTCATGCATATATCTCTTTTTGTAAATTGTTTGTCATCATCAAAAAGGGAGAGATTGTTGGCCTTCTTGCTCTTTTTGTAAATTGTTTGTCATCATCAAAAAGGGAGAGATTGTTGGCCTTCTTGTTTTGATGATGATTAACAAACAATTTACTTCTAATGTTATTTATCTAGTATTTGTGTATATTTATTTATTGTAGACAAACAACATATTGGAGGGTGGATGGAATCAAGCTTTCACGATCATATCCAATGGAGGTTGGCGGAATTGTGGAGTGAAGCCTATACAATTCAAGTTAAAGATCCAAGTTCAAGCTTCATCCGCAGAGTGTACCAAGTCAAGCTTATTGAAGATCAAGATTGCTTGGGTAACTTAATTTAGGTGTTTATATTATATGTGTTAATACTTTAAGCTCAATCATATATACACACACGTATTTGATTTTTATAGTTATATATATATATATACACACACAAGTTTTGGTTTCTATGTATATATATAGTTATATATATACATGCATGGTTTTGGGTTTTCATGTTTTGGACATACTTGCAAAAATATATTGCATAGAATATGCAATTCTATGTAAATATTGTTTTCTTCGTTTATAGACTTAACAATAATGATATACATCTTCTATTAAGTCTATATAATTATTTTGTAAAGTTTCAAAACATGGTTTAGCCAAAATGTCAAAATTCATGTGTTTACATTTTCATGTTTTGGACATACTTGCAAAATACATGAGTTTTCACAAGTGGGAAATGCAATTTGAAAAATTCTTTTTGTAACATATTCATAAACATGTTTATAATCATTTCCCAAAGTTTCATAATTTTTGGACTTTATTTGTTATTTTTAACATATTTTTAAAAGTCTCAATAATATGTTTTCAAACCTGGTAAACTGTGTATATCAGTTCATGGTCGACCGCGCGTGCCTCTGCAGTCGACCGTACTTCATCCAGAGACTGCGTCTGTATTTTATCAGATCATGGTCGACCGCCCTTGGCTCTGCGGTCGACCGTAATTTTTTCAGAGAGTCAGCTTTGTTTTTCAGCTGTTCGCGGTCGACCAGACCTGCCTCTGCGGTCGACCGTGACTTTTCCAGACTGTATTCTAACGGCTAGTTTTGGCTCGCGGTCGACCGGAATGGAACAATTCCCTGTTTTACACGTGCTCATTCCCAATCCAAAGCTTCAGTGCAAATCTCTCTCCTTGTCATAAGGCTGTTGTAAGAGAGAACAAATTCTTCAAGTGCTATTGTTGGTTGTGTGGAGATCTCGTGGAGATCGATTGTGTCGTTGTGAGATCTCGTGGAGATCGCTGTGTAGAAGAAGTTCCGGCTTCCAAACCAGGTTGTGTAGTGGATTCTCCTCGAGAGTGGGGAGCGGGGACGTAGGCTAGAGAGCCGAACCTCGTGAACACATCGCGCGTCACTTGGATAACTATTTCTATCTCATCTACTTTTATTTTATCATAATATTGTGTGGTGTTTGGTTGACTTAAATTTTATTGCATAATCATTGTCGTTAGACCCTAATCACCCCCCTCTAGGGTCCAACAAAGCACATGGGTGAGCCTAGTTTTCATGTTGCGCGGGCGACTCGAATACGCAAGCGGATTTCAGGCTTATCTGCAAAGGTAATTTTTACCGCCTACAAGACCCCCTTCAAAGTTTTCAAACCTAAACCAACTTGCGTGTGGTCTGGAATACTTTGAATAAAGAGGTTCCTGATGAGTTAAGGCGAATTTGACCTCCTCGGCTAGGTCGAGACCTTCGGGCGAATTGGAGCGGTGTGAGTGCACACAGGCTAGATTGTCGTTCGAGTTGGGTCACTTCATGCGAAATTCAAACTTATGAAGGTTGGCCGTGTATATGTGGGTGGGTCCCCACGCTTGCCCACTAAGATGATGTCTTGCCTTCGCACTCCCGCCTCGAGGTGCGGGCTCAATAGCGCTTTTGATCCTAACCATTGATTTGATGGGGGATCGTGTCAGATCTTGGCCATTCACGCAGAATTCTGAACATACCGCCTTGCTCGTGGCCGTCTGATTTGAATCGCAGAATCGAAGTTATTTACTTCAGATAGCTCGGTGAATCTCAGCCATTAAGATTCCGTGTGTATAGCGTTTACCCCTACCTGGGGGGTTTACTTCGTTCAGACGCTCTTTTGCCTAAATTTTCTTAGAGAAAGTTCATCTTTCCTGATTCGAGATGACTTCGAGAATGAGAAAGCATGCTTCAAAAGCGGAGCCCATCGTCCTCTCTGATGATGAGGAGGAAGAACCTACTCCTGTTTCTGCCCCTCAACCTTCTCTTGATGATGAAGGGACGATCCCCTTGATCCAGCCCATTGCCATGGTCCTCGTCGATCAGGAGTCTGTCACCCCGAGTCCTAGATCCATGCACGGTCTCGTTGGCCAACTAGAGAACGCCATGAAACAGACGGTCTCCATTGTTAGCCTTGGTTGGGGGTCCTATGTTGACTTCAAACCCTTCCTCATGAACTTCATAGTCGATCTTAGGCACTTGGGTGAGGCTCGCGAGGCTTCGCGTCGCCTGGTCAAGCTTATTCGCTTTGAGCTGTGCCTGACACGCCTAGGCTCGCGAGGCTTCGCGTCGCCTGGTCAAGCTTATTCGCTTTGAGCTGTGCCTGACACGCCTGGAGACTCTGTCACAGGTCGACTCGGAGCCGGACGTGGAGCGGTTCGTTGCTTAGACTCGTGCCAGAGGGGTGTGTGAGCGGGAGATCCGAGAGAAGGACCTATTGAACAAAGGGGCCCTCGTCTCGCATTTGCTCCATCGTCAATGCCTACTGCAGGCAGAAATCGACGCTTCAACCTCTACATCGCCCGGATGAAGACTCAGCTGATGGAGGAAGAGGCGACTTTGAGGGACTTGCAGCTCAAAAGCGCGGATGTTCACGATGCTGTTGAAAAGGAGATACAGACTCTCCAGGCGCTTCATCAAGAGGGCTCCATCGCTGCTGCTGCTTTTAAGGCCAAGATCCGAAAGGAGGCAGAAGACTGGGTTGAGCGGATCGGGCGGAGAGGATATCCAAGATCGAAGCCGAACTCGCCTTTCTGACAGAGATGGACTAGGACTGACGGGGGGATGTCCTTAGGATCTCCTCGTGTTTCTTCGTGTTGTTTTTGTTATAATTCTATTTGAAAGATTTGTCGCCATCTTGTTTGAACGACTTGTCACCACTCTGACTAATGAATTATTATGCTTTTGGCTATTTAATGTTATGCGCATATGCTCTCTTTCTCTTGTTTCTCTTAGGATTTTTAGCAAATCCCCAGCTATCAATGGGTTTGACTTGACTTTACCGATTATCGTTTGAATCGGGCTAGCCGTACTATTCCCCTCAGTATGATGAGTTGTCAAGTAGTTTTTCTTAGGCTTAATGCTAAGACTTTCTGCTCTAACCCTTAGCCGTTTGAGGTGTAGATTTGAGTTAATTGTAACCGGCAGGTTGTAGTTTGGTTGTATCGTAATAACTTAAACTAAAATAATCGTTACCTACGGGTGTGCCCGGAGGGTGTATCAATGGGTTGTATCGTTTGGTAGGTCTGACTGTGTAGGTGAGACCGTTCCATTGATAGCTTGACATTTCAGATGAGCTGGACCACTCGAGATTTGTCTTCGCGGGCGAACTAGGCCAAACAAACGAGCGGCTCAGGCGAGACTCATTTTCACTGATGAAGCGAGCTAGACGTTCGCAGGCGAGTTTCATTTTCACAGGCCAAATTTGAAATGGTAGAAGTCGAGCCATGTGTTCGCAGGCGAAATCCATCTTCACAGGCAGAGTTCGAATTGGCGGGAGGCGAGCCACGTGTTCGCCGGCGAAGCTTTGTGCCTTCCAGCTAAGGCCGCGTGGGCTCATCAAGTCGCATTAAATGCGATTTGACAAAGCGACGTCGCTTCTGTGCACTTCGCTTGATGACGAGTCATGGCCGTAGTTTTTGAATCCACCCGTTAGATTTAGTCGTGAATTTCGGTTCGGGTTCTGGGTTTCGACTTGCCCGACCTGTTCCCTATTTTAACGTTTCTTTGTAATCGCCAAAAATTGAACCGTTGAGAGCGATTTGGGCCGTTAATTTCGATCATGGCCACGTCTCTCAACTGCCAACGTCTCGTCTCTTGAGAGCAATCTGGTCTGTCTATTTCGATCATGGCCATGCCCCTCAACCGTAAGCGTCTCGCCTGTAAATAGGCTTCGTCTTCTTCCTTTGAGGACTACTGTGCTCAGGAATTTCTACTTGCTCAAATTTTTTTAGAGAGAAAGAACTCCATCTTCATTTTTGACTTTTTGATATAGCTCCGAAAACTAAGAAATGAGTCTCGAAGGGAAAGGGTCCCAATCACTATCCTAGTGGTGTCGCCGCCGGTACGGCCGCCAACGCTCCTGGGATACACTTGGGTAAGTCTAATGACTTTGCATTGACGATCGACGCTGGGTCGGGAAGATGAGCATTGCTCGTCTTCTTTAGTGGATTTTGCCATTTTTGACAATTTCCCCGATCTGGGTGAAACTGGCCTTTTTCAGGCGGATTCTGCTTTCATTAGGTGAAGGCAACTTCTGCTTTGACAGACAAAATCGACTTTCATCGGGTGAAGGCGGATTCGGCCTTGACAGGCGAGTTCTGCTTTTGTCAAGCGGATTTGCCCCTCTCAGGCGAATTCAACATTTGCCAGGAAAAATTGGTTTCGCCGGGCGAGATTCGCCTGTTTGGGGCACTTGAGAGAATTTTTGATCCCGATAGTGGATTCTGTTCTAACTCTTCGGCTTCGGCTTGCAACCACTTTGGTCTTGCCAGAGGTACGAGCTACATGATGCCCCCCTGATTCCCTTTCCTTGATCCTGTGCCCGCCTTCGCTGCCGACAAGCTGGATGAATTGATCAAGAGAGTAACTGACGGGCACCACTTAACGTTGCGCAAGTTGACTACAGACGCAGTGTTGATGGACGAGGCTAGGGCAGAGCTAAAAAAGCCTCAGTTCTTGTTTGGTGACGCCAATGTTGACCCTTCAGCTTTATTACTTAGGGAGAGCAGATGGCTCCGTGTTGTGGGTGGAGTCCACTACTACCTTCCCAGTATGCCGAGGAGGTTTTCAATCATTGAGTTGCGGTCGCTTGCGGTTCCGAGATCAATGAACTGGGATCTGACTCCGACCTAAGATGGGGTGACATGCAGTGTCTTCACGGGCTCGACGGCTGGGTACAGGGTCAACAGTTCCTGTAAGCGTGTGATCGCACTGCGTCCCGGCCTACTGTACAATGAGTTGCCTATCGGGGAGACGACTGCGGCGGGAGACACCTTCCATCACCGTTTCTTTCGGGCCGGGGGACAGTTTCCTCCGAAGGATTTTAGGGCTCCAGGGTAGATTTACTCGGCGCCTGGTAGCAGCACCTAGTGGTCTAAGATCACCGAGTACATCTTGGATGAGAATTCCGACCTTGCGGGTTCAGAGCTCTATGTGGCTATCCGAGCCACTCAACATGGTCTAAAGATCAACACTCCTCAGTTCCATAGTATTCTGGAACTTTATTGTCCGGATAGCGGTACATTCTTCATTCCCAACAGTGAGCTTGACATAACTCTCCATGAGATGTACGACGTGTCCGGGTTGCCTTTGGGGAGTTTTCCTTACGAAGAGTACGTACCGGGTTAAGACGAAATTGACCACCTTTCGACCTGATTTCCTCCGATGGTGGAGACTCTGTGGGAGCTGCTCGACCACTACCACATATGCCTCAATACCCTAGGGGCAGTGGACCATAAAGACAAGAAGAAGAGGGCTCCGGGATCAGCCATAAGAACTGAGCTGACTACCTGTTCCCGGAAAATGATGTCAAGGGAAGGCCTACTCTGCTACTGGACGAGTGTAACCAGGCCGAAGTGGAGAGGAGGATGACCGAAGGGGGAACTGCCGAAACCCTTGAGTATGACGAGGGTGGGTTCAGATTTGGAATGACTTTCCACTCGTTTTATCATCATGCCAAGTCCCCTATATCCGGAAAGGCTCTATTCACGGGGTACCTCATGTTGTGGTTGAAGAGGTGTGGTTTCCACTCATTCCTTCGAGACGCTTCCGGTGGAGGTCGTCTATCCTGCGGTTCGCTTGGCCTATGAGAGATCCTATGTGCTGGTGTCAACGATGGTGGCATGCATCTATCGGGGACTTTGTACGTTGATGACCTAATTTTGTCGAGTTTTGCACACCGACGAGGGGGAAGGAGAAGTCGCTAAGACTCCTAATCCTAGAGTAGGGCTACCGTACAATTATTTAATGGCGTGGTTCGTTTATCACTGTGAGTGCTTGATGAGCGCCCTGACGGCTCTCTAGGAGGGAGGGTTCATCCTATTCGTCCAACGTCTGAAGAAATGCTCCTGGAAGTGTAGAAATATTCCCGATATGAGGAAGACGATGTCCCACTTCGGTCACTACAATTTTCACCATTTCTTCCCCTACTTCAGCGGTGGAGGGTATGGAGAATCTCTTCGGGATGTATCGGCAGCGGACCACCACACCGTCCTCTCCTACAGTGCCTTTCGATGGTTGGTGAATATCCGATCGGGGTATCACATCATGTGAACAGGATCCGTGTGCTACCTCGAGCCTTACATTCCTTGCAGGTTTGCCTGTCAATTTGGGTATGACCAGCTGTATGTAAGAAACATTAACCCTTACTTACATTATGAGGGAGGGTTAGTGGATGGCGCGCGGGGGGGGTTCTATGTAAGAAACATTAACCCTTACTTACATTATGAGGGAGGGTTAGTGGATGGCGCGCGGGGGTGGTTCTGGACCCAGCCCGAGCGGGTGAACATCTAGAATAGGTCCAGGGATTGATAGCTGGATGGATGGGGATGCCCGTTCTATCTCCAGGTAGTTCGCTCTTCTCTAAACGACAACGAGAGGCCACGGCCGGCAGCTCAAGGGAAGAGGCGGCCAAGAAGGTCCGTCACGAGGAGGCAGTTGAGGCTACCAGAGCAGCGAAATTATGAGCTAGGATAAGCAATGTAAACAATGAGATATATCCTATATGATGAAATATATATATATGCAAGGATATATAAACTAACACAAGGGGTAAACAATGTGAACTAGATAGTGGATCATATAAATAATGAGCTAATGACAATGGCGATAAGAAATATAAACACAAGTATAAATAAACGCCAAAGCACACTCAAACACAAGATATGATCACGGAGTTCGGACCTTCCGTCCTACGTCTCCGCTCCCCACTCCCGGGGAGAAATCCACTAACACAATCCGGTTTGGAAGCCGGAACTTCTTCTACACACTCGGTTTTCTAGCTAACCGAAAACTCTACAACTCACACTCTTGCAATCACACTCTACACCCACTAAGTGTTGGACCTAGCCGTATCTCCCTTAAGTACTCGGTTACAACCTCTCTCTAGGCACATCAACCGATGCCACTCCTCTTGGGACGATCCCCGACTCTCACCACACACTCCTCACTCGGTGTACAAGTGTATTACAAAGTGAATCTCACAATAAGCACAATATGACAAATGATTGTTCTCTCTAATAAGGTGAGAACTCAATTAGGCTCAACTCAATGTCACACAATCCCACAACCCAATTATATAATGTATGTAAATACAATAAGCTCAATGATTGTGTGTGTAAACAAAGAGTAAATCAAATCAAACTAAACTCAAATACAATAAGCTCAATGATTGTGTGTGTAAACAAAGAGTAAATCAAATCAAACTAAACTCAAATAAATTCTAGCTTAATAAAATGATCAAATCAAACTAAACTCAAATAAATTCTAGCTTAATAAAATGATAATCAAACAATTATATATAAATATAATGCTAGATTGAGTTTAGAAACACTTCTCTAAAGATGACAAGAGAGAGAGGTAGAAGAGTTGAATGTCCAAACACCAAAGAATGATCTTCTCAAGCTCTTGTGAAAGTTTCTTCATAAACAAACTCTTGAAACAAACTTAAAAACCCTTAAACAAACTTGTAAAACTCTTTTTAAACCTCTCTTAAACATCCATGAGAAACAATAAAAGTTGAGGGCTTTTTATAGCCTCTTAAACCAGCCACAAACTCCCAAAAATCGAAAATATCAAAAACTAGCCGTTACTAGCCGTTATAGGCTGAAAAGACCAAAATACCCCTAAATTCAGCATTCTGGAAATTTACATATCTGGCTTTATAAAATCAATTAAAAATAGTAAATCAACTCCAAAAATTATGAACTTTTTAGGGAAGGTTAAATACATGTAGAAGAACATTTAAGAGAAAGAATTTATGAAAAATAATTTATACTTTGAGAGAAATAAATGTTTGAACACAGATATACAGTTTCTGAAAATCTGCTGATATACACGATTTTGTAAAATCAATTGGGCATAGTAAATAAACTCCAAAAATAGTAAAATTTTGAGGAAAGTTTCTAAACATGTAGATAAACATGTCAAAGAAAGAATTTCTTGAATATCAGTTCTCATTTATGAAAAATCATCTGTTTTGTAAAACATGCACGAACATGTGCACGAACAAAAACATGATTTTGTAAATTTCATTAAACATAACAAATCAATTCTAAACTTGATGAAACTTTACGAAATGTTTGTAAACATGAAAAAAAACATGTTAGAAAAAGAATTTCTCAAATTGAATTTCCATTTGTGAAAACTCATGTATTTTGCAAGTGTGTCCAAAGCATAAAACTCAAAACCATGTATGTATATATATAACTATATATATACATAGAAACCAAATACTTGTGTGTATATGATATTGAGCTTAAGGTACTTAACACACATAATATAAAATCTAAACTAGATTACCCAAGCTTGATCTTGATCTTCATTGTAGCTCAACTTGGTACACATGCGGATGAAGCTTGAACTTGATCTTTAACTTGAATTGTACGTTGCTTCACTCCACAATTCCTCCAACCTCCATTGGATATGATCATTGAAGCTCTATTCCATCCATCCTCCAACAACGTTGTTTGTCTATAATACATAGGAATGTACAGATACTAGACAAACAACATTAGTGGTAAATTATTTGTTAAACATCATCAAAACAAGAAGGCCAACAAAGGTGACCTTTAATACTGTAACCTCGGGTGTAAGGTTGAATCTGCACTACCTGACATTTATGTTGACTTAATGTAGGTACAGTTGTTAGAGTGATCTTCATTCCTTGCGACGAAGAGGAGGGGACTGGAGATGAAGCGGAGCTCGGTGACTCAGGTAAAAGTAGGGTCGAACATTGTTGATCTGCCCATGCTGAACTACCAATGAGGCTCTCCTCAGGAGTTATTATTAACCTTCTTCCTGTATTTGAAGCTGATCTACCCCTTGAGGCCGCTGGTAAAGAGGATCCTCCCTCTTGGGCGGGCCAGTCAACTGGAGAGAGGGATGAATCAGAGGAAGAAGATGGCGCCTCGATCCATGAGGCGATGTCGAGCGAGGAGGAGGCGTCGGCTCATGGAGAAGTGTCAGACCAACAGGGAGAAGTCCCCATTCCTGAAGAAGCATTGGTTGGGGGGCGAAGCATCAGTCCAGGAGTCTTCGACCCGAGGGGAAACATCCACTTGGCTGGTGGTCGCTTCCTCGTCCTTGGTGACCGCCGAAGTTACGGTCAGATCTGTGGCCGAGATCCCAGTGGCGTTAGTCGGTGTCTCAGTCTCAGCGGTATCTACCACCACCTCTGCTGCCGTGGCTACCAGCGCTTCGATCATAGCTCCGACGGTGACGTCTGCGGTCGAGGAAGCTACCCTCTCTCCTTTGGCTCATTCTCGCAAGAGGGCGGTGGATCGAGCCCTTGCTAACCTCAAAGATACCCTTGCTGACAGCGTCAAGCTTGCATTAGAAGAAAGTTGTCCTTTCGAGGAGTTCAAGGACACTCTTGACTATCACATGGGCTTCTTGATCAAGATGCTTGGTGTCTCTGCTGCCAATCTGTATTTCAAGTGTTTGGAGGAGGCAGAGCGGGCTATTCGGTAGCTGTTCGCTCTTCGCACCATGGACTCTGAAATCCTTCATCTTGCGTCCGGTGATGTCTAAGCATCATTGGAGGAGCACGATCGTAGACTGGAGGAGACAATATCATTGAAGGCGAGGTTGAGGAAAGAACTGGCGCACGTTAAGGCCGAGGACGAGTGAGTAAGCCGAGAGCACCAAAAAGTCGACTCCCGTATCTCTCGCCTATCTTCGGAGATAGTAAAGACCAAACAAACCATTGCTAACACACAAGCCTTATTGGCCACCCAGGAGAAGACTCGTGAACAACTGATAGGGGAGTTGGAGGAACTCGAATCTCGATGACAGCTGGTCGTTGACGCTATTAAGGAGAAAGGCCGAGCCCTCAAGGAGGCAAGACACACTATCCAAGACTTGGTTTCGCGCTCTGAGGAGGATATTCATCGAGAGATCTTGAAGAGGCTCGAGCTTAAGCGCACTGAAGAGATTCGTAAGGTGGAGTCGCTGCTGAGAGATTTGTAACTTGATTTTGATTGTATTGTTGTGTTCAAATCTCTCTTAATGAATGGAATCGTGTTTTCGTCCTTGTCATTGTTCTTCTCATTTTGTGTGTGTGCATTTTTTTGTTTTTGTCACTATTCACAATGGGCGAGGTCAAGTTAACCGTCAGTGGATTCACGCCGGGTGAGTTCTGGCTACAGGCAGATTCTAGCCACGGGCGAATTTTAGCTATAGGCGGAGTTAAGACCAGTTCAAGTCATGGTTGAATCCCAATTGGGTCCAACTTTTAGGCGAACTTGAGAGCGATGAAGACTCTAGCTGTAGTTAGACTTGGACCAGGTAGGCCAAAGTGATGCACGAGCCTGTGCTATCAGGCGAATCCGAGCCGTGTGAGTATGAATGACGAATTCAACTCGTAAGTGGGCTTCGCTTTTAGTGGGCCACGTGCTTGTTCGTGTGTTAATACGCTCGCTAATTAAGACGACGTGAGCACGTCGTTCCGCATTAAAGGCGGCGTAGTGGTGGGCTCTCCATTTTCCACACCCCGATCTGGGCCGTTAGTTAGAGATCGTGTTTAAAACCGCTAGATCTCCACCGCTTACGTGGGATTCTGGATCGTTCGGCCTTACTTTCGCAGTTCGGTTAGAACTGTCCAATCAAACGGTGGGTAATTATGTGAGCAATGGGTATATAATGCTCATCTCCTTCGTTAGAAGGAGTTAATAGTACTCATTGTTTTCTGCAGGGGAAACCCAATCTTTCTCTCACTACGTCCGAGATGGCTCCCCGAGTGAAAGTGACTGTCTCGAAGAAGAAACGGTAGGACTCCTCCTCTGCTACTACCAAGGCCACTGCCGCCAAAGGTATCTTTGCATTCGATCTTCGTGAGTTGTTTCACGATCTTAATCCCTTTGCTGTGTCGTCCAGGTCGAGAGGGTGCGCCGACCGTCGAGAGGTCTCCGCCTGAGCCTATCCTCGTCTCGAACGATGAATCCGGGGAGCCTGCAGCTGTGTCTGCTTCGCACTTTGATCCACTGCCTGAAGTAGGACTTTGCCTCGAGGTTTCGCCTATCGCGATGCTTGCCAGTGGCTAAGAGCCCATTCCTTCAAAACTTCTTCCTATACCGGCTCGTGTTGAAGAACTGGAGAATGCTGCGAAGCAAGTGATCTCCCTCGTTAGTCTTGGTTTGGGGGCATATTCTGATTTCCAACAGTCCCTCTTGAATTGCATGGCCGACCTTAGGCGGATGGGCGAATCCCGACTCGCTACATGTTGTATGACGAGGCTGCTTTACTTGGAATCACTACTGACGCGCTTGGAGCACTTGTTGCGTGTGGATCCGGTGGCTGACGTGGAGTCGTTCTTGTCTCACACTCGGCGTCGGGGGGCATAGGAACAGGAGGTGCGTGCACAGAATATTGCTAACTTAGAGTTCCACCTTGGCCTTTTGACGGACTGGCAGCGTTTGCTGCAGGCCTGGATGGACATCCTTACCTCCACCATCGTTCATTTGAAGGCTGAGTTGGAGCAAGCGGAGACGACACTGAAGGGGATCTAATTTGAGAGCTGGAATACTGGTAGGGTTGTCGAAGAGGCAACTCAAAATCTTAAGATGCTGTGTCAGGAAGATTCTGCTGCAGCTTCCACCTTCGAGGTCGAAGTCTTGAACTAAAGCTGGCGAAGGAATAGTTTATACTCATATACTTTATTGGAGTATTCGGGAAATAGTTTAACCTCATATACCTGTTGGGAGGTTCAAGGAGATACAGTTTATACTCATATACTTATCGGAGTTTTTAGTAATGTATTCCAAATACAATTGGAAATGTATGTATACAAATACCCATGGAATCACCGTGTGCGTGCGACATCTTTTGCGCATCAGCGTTGACTGCCGTACGCTTGCGCGTCAGCGTTGACTGTCGCGCGCTTGCACGTCAGCATAGACTGCCGCGCGCTTGCGCGTCAGCATCGACTGCTGCGCACAGAGGCGGCTAGTCGGGCTTATAACTCAAGCGTTGGGTCTTTTTGGGTCATTTTTCTCCGCCATTTTGAGTTCGAAACTTCCTATAAAAGGCACCCTTTGGCTCTTCCCCTCCTCTCGTCTTCATATTTAGGTGATTTCACTCGAAAATAATCTAGGGTTTCGAGTTTTCTTGGTTCTGAGTTTTTTCCTTCGGCTCTCTCACCATCAAAACTTTATTTTCTTCACCCTCTGGTAAGAACTACTCCTAGAGCTTCAGTTTCCTTTGTATTTTAAACTGTTTGTTTGAGATTTCGCCAAAACCCTAACTTTCTTGTGTTTTCTAGGTCAGAAATCCTTCTTTTTAACTATGTCACCCAAGAGATCCAGAGTTCCCAAGGGAAATCTGTAGCCCAAGCGTCAGAGGAGATGGAGGCCGCTGCCACATCGTTTGGAGGTAACTCTTTCAACTTTTCTCTGTCTAAAATTGCTAACTTTGTGTATACAACATCGTTTGTCTCCTTTGAGAGTCATCCGGGAAGAGTCGACGTCCTCCTTTGAGAGGATTGACACTATGAACACATATCTTGTTTAATCAAGACATGTACTACGGCCAAAATATGAGTTTGGCTCAAACTCTTGGCTCTTCGAAGCCAAGGATCGCTGCTCAGTTACCGCGGCAGCACGTGCTACCGCGGCTAAGCGCGGCAGCTGACATTGCCACGGTAACGCACAGCAGTGAACCCTACCGCGGCTCACGGCTACTTAGAGCAATGAATCTTGCTCTTTTAGCCTCTTTTATTCAACTTCGTCCTATCTTTGTTTGCAGTGCATTTTCCTTCTGTCACTTTTTCTGATAGAGAAGATCCAGGTCAGAGTGGTATTCTTCATGCTTCTTTCAATGGTGATTTTCTGATCAGAGAGGCCCGTCAGTTTATTGAGGGTTGTGACGACAGCATCCCTGAGCTGATTTACGAGGGGAGTCGTCACACATTGCACCAATTGTTAACTGACTCTCCTTTAACATCTATCCGAGATTCTACTGAACCGTAAGGAAGCCTGATTACTTGTTTGGGGACTCAGTTGAAGACCCGGACACCCTTTGTTGTGGTCCCGCGGCTTGGATGAATGAATATGATGGGGACCTTCTATTTCTTCCTCCGTTTCCTCGGCACTATTCGATCTTACAACTACGGAATTTAACCGTTTCGAGGAAGATGTCCTGGCATTTGACAGATGACCATGAACGCATCCATTGTGGGTTCATTGGTAGGGATATCAGTGCTCTTGGGTCTAGCGGTCGTCATACTATCCGTGGTCTTCACCCAGGGGTACTTGGACCAGATAGTGGACCCCATGACGAATTGATGATAAGGGTCAACACAGTAAAGAATCAACTTGCTCGCATCGGCAGAGAATTTCCCCTCAAGAAGTTCAGATGTTTCGGTTGGGTTCATTCTCTTACAGACAAATGGTGGTCTAGGATGACCAATTATGTGCTTAGCCGTTGGGGTCAAGAGTTAGCTAACATCAGATTAGATATCCCAATTCGAGCTAGTATGTATGGTCTCCCGATAAGCGTGGATCATTTTCTTGCTCTATTCGAGTCCTATAACTCGGATACGAATACATTCCTCACCAAGTATAGGGAATTAGGGCTTCTGCTTCATGAGATGATGAAGGTGTCACGCCCCACTTCCCAAAATACCCGGGAATTGGAACGTGAATAAGCCCGCGACGTATTAGATTGAGGAGAGATAAGTGCTAGATATCGTCTTCTCAATTTAATACGCTAAACGTCAAGATATACAAACGAAGGCATAGGTCCTCGATCACACATAGCAAGAATATAATGACAACCCATAATAAGAAATAGACATATCATCAATGGTAAATCATCCCAGACATAAAAATATGGGTCAAACACACCCTTATTACAAAATGGTCCAACTAAAAATATAAAAATACATAATCCAATAGAACTAAAAGGAAAGTACTGCTAAAATAACTAAATCCAACATCAGACTAAAGTAAGATTCTGCAAAAGAGATCTAGCGCTCATCAACTACTACAGAAAGAAAAGTCTAAGCTTCAGATTGTTCTTCTGATCCATGTGGAAGACCTTATTGCTGCAAATCCTCTGGCTCCTGTACTATCCCGAACTGAGGCTGTTCATCTCCTAAATCTGACGTACACCCAGAAAATAGGAGTACGTCAACGTGTATACACACGGCAAGATCCCCTAAGGCAGGAACAAATACAATAACATTAAAGATAATATATGCGTGGTCAATACGATAACAGAAACAGAAATAGATCATGTGATGATAGTAATAACGATAGAGGCGTGCAACTGGAATACTAATAATCAGAAGAATCCAAATATCAACCAAGTAACAAGATCATGCAGGTAGCGATCAGAAACCATCCAAGCAATAAGATTATCAATAGATGGAATTAATACTTAAAAATCTACAATAAGAGACGTAGTACATCGAGCGAAATAATCCAAACAAGGCAACCCTCATGTATATACCATATGTCTCAAATTGTAGATAATTAAATATTAACCCCAATCTATGTATGAAAAGAAGTACAATCGGCCTACATCTCACAAGAATGATACTTAGCCAAGAATCGAGGTCATGTAAATAGCCATCCTATGACAGGTCACTAGTTCACATCTCATATAGAGTCAAGGTTCATATTCTCGGATAACCGGTTGTTCACCAAATCATCTATGCACAACTTTTCACTGCCCCCTCAGGCCCACCCTAGCGCTACACGGGAATATCGCTGGTGCGAGCCTGGAAATAATCAACAATCAATATCACTACACCTCAGACCCACCCCAACGCTACACAGGAATATCGTTAGTGCGAGCCTAGAAATAATCAACAATCAATATCACTGCACCTCACACCCACCCTAACGCTACACAGGAATATCGTTGGTGCGAGCCTGGAATAATCAACAATCATATCCGATCATCTAAACCAAGAATTCCTCATCTCAACTCTTCTCGCTTTTCTAAGTCAACAAAACACAGGTATCTAGGTCCTATACATGACACGCTAGGCCACTAAGAACATGAACTACTAACGGTTATCAACAAAACAAGAAATAATAAATAAATACAACTATTTTATGCAAATCATATGATGAACATGACTATAAAGACTAGCGATGAATCAGATATGCATATATGACAATGAGTGAGTATAAATAAGAGTGTCAACATGTCAGTGTCAAAGTACATGAAATGTCGTGTTCTACAACTATCAATCACACGGTCATAATACAAAAATAATCCTTTTCCAAAATAACTTCTTTAGAAATATTTATCATTCTAAAATAATTTCCTTCCGCAACATAAATTCTAAAAATATTATAATAATTTTGTTATTCAAAATAAATTCTTTAATTTATTATATTTGTCCTGAAAATACTATTTATCCCATAATTACTATCCATTCAATATTATTCATCAAACCCACGCTGATAAATATTAACAGATCTAAAATTACAGATAATTCATAATAAATAGAAAAAGTAGTTCTGAGCAAGCGGGATCTTGCCTCGGGTACGTCGAACGAATCAACACTGTCGTGCAAGATCAGATCCGACGTGAGAGCGAGGTCCGGCGGATCGGGCTGACGGCGATGGCTCGGCGCGACAGAGGAGGCAACGACGACTGCTATCAGAGGGGGAGAGGGCTGGCCGTGAGGAGGAGTTGGAGCCAGCTGATAGAGGCGCGGCCGAGGTTCGCTCTCCGAGTCGTCTGTTCGACGAGCGGCGGGCCAATGGGTGGGGACTCATGAGGACGATGTTCTGAGCTGCAGGATCTTGGTGACGGCAGCGTCACCGAGCAACTGAGGAGGAGGAGAGGTCCAGCGTAGCCTCCGGTATTGGGGTGGGGGGGTCTGTTCGGGACGGGGAGATGAGAGTGGAAGGAGAGAGAGGTCCAGGTGGGGCGCTGGGACTGGAGCGAAGGTCGGAGCGCGCTGGTTACCTTCAGTTTTTTTAAGTTTACTTTGATTTTTTCAGTATGATCGTCGTGGTGGTTCGTAGACTTGGGGCCCGGGTTGGCGGAGGTTGGGAGTTAGGTGGAGGCGGAGGCGGACTTCCTCGAGCGCGACGCGATGGCACGGGTCAGGGGATCTTGACGGTCGGCGTCGGTTGAAGGGCTACAGGGCGGGGAGCTCGCAGCTCGGGACCTTGGGGGTGTCGGTGAATAGTGAAAGCGTACCACGAGAGCGAGGGGAGAGAAGGAGATGAAGGTTCATGAGTTTCGGCTTCGGGGTTGAAGAGGGAAAAAACTAAAAGAGAAGAGATTGGAGAGGAGAGAGAGGGTGAGGTCTAACTTATGTTGAGTGAGAGATAGTGAGTTGGTGGATGGACTGGCCGTGAAAAACGAGGGAAAAGAGAGGGTGTGAGTACGTGGTGTTTATAGGGTAGACGTTTAGGATTTTTGTGTGGTGGTGGTATTTTTAGAGGAAGAGAGAGAGGATATGCACGTGATTTGGCGGCGGTTGTTTTGAATGACATCAGAAAGATGGGGATGATTTAGGGGATTGATATGTGAAAGGCGATATATGGACAAGAATTCAAAAGAGAGAAAATTGAAGGGATAAGAGGAGGTTATGGAATAATATTTATTTATTTAGTTCATATATTTAAAAATAATCCATTATAATAATAATTAAACATAGAATAATATTAATAAATAATTAACAACTAAATATTTATATATTTGTATATGTACTAATGTAATAAGCTTAAGTTTACATTAATAATAATAGGATTATTAATAATATCAATGGATAAAAATAATTATAAAAATATTAACATTTAGTAGAGCTAATAATTAGAAGGCTATATATTTTATTCATTTATTTATTTTGAAAACTCATAAAAAATTCCAAAAATTGGGAAAAATATTAATAAAATAAATAAATATTTTAAATACTAGAAAATTGTTTAAATACATATTGAAAAATTATGGTTGTTACATCCTACCCCCTTAAAACAAATTCCGTCCTCGGAATTAAACCCAAAGACAGAGATATGGAACAAGAGTGGGTATTCGTAAATCGACGAGACAATAAACAGTAGGAAACCCCAGAGTCAAAGGGTGATAAAGCAAGAACGGAATAAACAAGAACCTTGCCTATTATAGGAGGATGAAAATGCATCTAGGCTAGCACTCATAAACAAATCCTATCATAATATCATCAGGCAATACGAAATAAGGAAGTTCATATGCAACTAAAACTAAGAATGAACTATTCTTACCTTTGATAACTTGGTTGTTCGCCTCAGCCTCTACGGCTGACATCGTAAACATCTGCCGCTGTGGTTGCTGCCTTTGAGCTTCTTGATAAACCTGCTGCTGTGGAGGAAGAGGCCCTGCTCGAGGATAGGATCTGTCGTAAGGCGGTGCTGCTGGGGCAGGTCGAGGTGGAGCTGGAAGGGCTGCTCGAACCAGAGGTGGGGGCAAGCGGGCCTGCTGTCGCTGTGAACAGTCTCGACTGATATGATCGGAGGATCCACATGCGTAGCACAGATGATGACGCCTGCGACACTCCTGCTCGGTATGCCCTGGGTATCTACAATAGGAAAACCGCATCAATGGCTGGTTGCGGGTCTGCACTCCAGGGTGCTGATAGGGATGCACAGGAGGAATTGGCTGGCGCTGAGAAAATTACTGTCACTGCGGATTCTGCTGCTGCCTTGAAGGTGGACGTTCGTCATCTCGGGCCGGAGCTGCTGGTGTCCTGTTCTGGATCACATGTGGGTCTTCAGGCTCCTTCTGAACGCTCTCGATCTCGCGTGCTGCATCCAACACGGCGTCATGGGTCGCAAGTACTCTACCAGCTAAAGCTAATCTAATATACTTGTCCAGACCCTTCTGGAACTGATGCCTCCTGATAGTGGGGTCTGTAACAAGATGAGGAGCATATCGACTCAAGGAAGAAAACTCAACCTCTTACTCGTTAACTGATCGCCCTCCTTGCTTGAGTTCAACAAACTTACGCAAAAGCTCGTCCCGAGCTGACTGAGGGAAGTACTTCCTGTTGAAGCGGTCTGTGAAGGTTTCCCACGAAATCGGTCTCTCCAAATGAGCCTTCTATGCAGGCCACCAAATCCGAGCTGTATCCGTGAGCTGAATATCCATGAGATCTACCCACTCTACAGGGGAAATACGAGTCACCGTAAGGATAGTCTCCATGACCTTGAGAAACTCCTCTGCTGCTAAAGGTTCTTCGGCATCGGAGAAAGAAGGAGGCCGCATATACTGGAACTCCCTAACACTAGACTCTGGATGAGGGGAAGGCTGGTGTTGAGGCTCCCGCTGCAAGTGCCCAGCCAAGAACTACTGATTCGCCACCAATCCATGAATCATCTCCAAAAGCTGGTGCGGTTCCACTTCAGGCATCTGACCACTGCTACTGGTTGGGTTACCATTACGACGAATACCCACCATGGTTCTAAGGGAAAATGAGGATCAAGAGGATAACTAAGGTTAAATCAAAACAATATATTTGGAAAATAGGAATTAAAACATAGTTATTAAGATAATAGTATAAGAACTTAATTGTAGTCGTACGGATGAAATATGATATGTATCTAAATTGTCTACTATATTCTTACTAGTGAGAACTCGGGACCGTGACCTGCATGGGCCACCACTAAAACCTGTCACGCCCCGCTTCCCAAAGTACCTGGGAATTGGAACGTGAACAAGCCTGCGACGTATTAGACTGAGGAGAGATAAGTGCTAGATCCCGTCATCTCAATCTAATACGCTAAGCGTCAAGAAATGCAAACGAAGGCACAGGTCCCCGATCACACATAGAAAGAATATAATGACAACCCAGAATAAGAAATAGACATATCATCAATAGTAAATCATCCCAGACATAAAAATATGGGTCAAACACGCCCTTATTACAAAACGGTCCAACTAAAAATATAAAAATACATAATCCAATAGAAATAAAAGGAAAATACTACTAAAATAACTAAATCCAACATCAGACTAAAGTAAGGTTCTGCAAAAGAGATCTAGCGCTCATCAACTACAACAGAAAGAAAAGTCTAAGCTTCAGATTGTTCTTCTGATCCATCTGGAAGACCTTATTGCTGCAAATCCTCTGGCTCCTGTACTATCCCGAACTGAGGCTGTTCATCTCCTAAATCTGACGTACACCCAGAAAATAGGAGTACGACAGCGTGTATACACACGGCAAGATCCCCCAAGGCAGGAACAAATACAATAACAGTAAAGATAATATATGCGTGGTCAATGCGATAACAGAAACAGAAATAGATCATGTGATGATAGTAATAACGATAGAGGCGTGCAACTAGAACACTAATAATCAGAAGAATCCAAATATCAACCAAGTAACAAGATCATGCAGGTAGCGATCAGAAACCATCCAAGCAACAAGATCATACAATAAATGGAATTAATACTTAAAAATCTACAATAAGAGACGTAGTACGTCGAGCGAAATAATCCAAACAAGGAAACCCTCATGTATATACCATATGTCTCAAATTGTAGATAATTAAATATTAACCCTAATCTATGTATGAAAAGAAGTACAATCGGCCTACATCTCACAAGAATCATACTTAGCTAAGAATCGAGGTCATGTAAATAGCCATCCTATGACAGGTCACTAGTTCACACCTCACATAGAGTCAAGGTTCATATTCTCGGATAACCGGTTGTTCACCAAATCATCTACGCACAACTTTTCACTGCCCCCTCAGACCCACCCCAGCGCTACACATGAATATCGTTGGTGCGAGCCTGGAAATAATCAACAATCAATATCACTACACCTCAGACCCACCCCAACGCTACACAGGAATATCGTTAGTGCGAGCCTGGAAATAATCAACAATCAATATCACCGCACCTCAGACCCACCCCAACGCTACACAGGAATATCATTGGTGCGAGCCTGGAATAATCAACAATCACATCCGATCACCTAAACCAAGAATTCCTCATCTCAACTCTTCTCGCTTTTCTAAGTCAACAAAACACACGATCACCTAAACCAAGAATTCCTCATCTCAACTCTTCTCGCTTTTCTAAGTCAACAAAACACAGGTATCAAGGTCCTATAAACGACACGCTAGGCCACTAAGAACATGAACTACTAGCGGTTATCAACAAAACAAGAAATAATAAATAAATACAACTATTTTATGCAAATCATATGATGAACATGACTATATAGACTAGCGATGAATCAGGTATGCATATATGACAATGAGTGAGTATAAATAAGAGTGTCAACATGTTATGCATATATGACAATGAGTGAGTATAAATAAGAGTGTCAACATGTCGGTGTCAAAGTACATGAAATGTAGTGTTCTACAACTATCAATCACACGGTCATAATACAAAAATAATCCTTTTCCAAAATAACTTCTTTAAAAATATTTATCATTCTAAAATTATTTCCTTCCGCAACATAAGTTCTAAAAAAATTATAATAATTTTGTTATTCAAAATAAATTCTTTAATTTATTATATTTTTTCTGAAAATAAGTATGATCTGGAGTAATCTTCACCCAATGTGGAGTAGCATCACACTCTACCCGCTATGATACATCTAAGGTCTGTCCAAAACTCTCCACCTGCTGAGAGTCAATTGGATCCCTCATCGAAGCCTCATCCAAAGTGACACAATCAGACCTATCTTCCAATAGAGTTTTACCTCCAATCATAGCAGTTGACAACCTCATCCAAAGTGACACAATCAGACCTATCTTCCAATAGAGTTTTACCTCCAATCATAGCAGTTGACAACTCTTTAATAGGATGACTCAAATATGTCGAAGCCTCAGTCCAGAACCTCTTCTGCAAACCATTGCTCGACCACAAACACCGATCCTCCTCCAACAAGGCACGGTTCTCCAAATTTTTCACCATATCTGGTTGTCCCAAGATTTCCTTTCTAACGAAGTGACTCGAAATGCCGTGAGCTCGGCTCTAATACAGAAACAGGTCCAACTTGTACCTCCCATCAAAATCAGAATGAAGTACCTTCACCTTTCTGTCCATCTTACACTTTTTCAAACTGTTAGAGACTACTAGGAGTTTATCCATAGGGGATTTGGTTGCAACCCAAACACGCCTAGAACAGCCACCAATAAAGGAAACCAAACTTCTATTACCTCCCAATGATGCCCCCTTGAAAGGCCCCCAAACATCCACATGAACTCCTCTAGAACGACCCTTAGCTCGGTGAATAGAGGTGTCAAACTTCACCTCGGTCTTCTTGCTCATATCAGCATGTTCACTGGACTTCAAACTGCAGGTCTTCGTACCCTCTTTCAATCTATGCGAGGAATCAATACTGGAATGGTCAAGCCCTAAATACCGCAGTCTAGTCGAATTAATAGAAGTCGCCAGTTCTCCACCTGCCTCTATACCTCCAGTCAAGTAATACAGGTTATTCCTCCTGACGCCCTTCATCATAATCCGAGAGTCTTCCACAATCTTGAGAACCATGTCCTCAAATCGAACATTCAGACCCTCTCTAACCAAAGCTCCAATCGAGATCAAGTTCTTCCTCAAAGAAGTCCTCAAATCGAACATTCAGACCCTCTCTAACCAAAGCTCCAATCGAGATCAAGTTCTTCCTCAAAGAAGGAACATATACATCATTTAACTCGCTAACAGTCCCGTCAAATATTTTTATGCGAATTCTTCCTATCCCAAGGATCTGGCATGCACGGTTATCAACCATGTACACCACACCACTATCCAGCTTTTCAAAACTGGAGAACCATTCCCTTCTAGGACACACATGATAGATCGCACCACTATCCAACATCTACTCGGATTCCTCCGAATAGCTCCATGTAGGACTGATAGAAAGCGAATAAATAGAAGAGTCGGAAATATTACCATCTGATACGATGTTTGTTTCTGATGATGGTTGCTTCCCTTTTCCCTTCTGCTTATTCTTCATCCATTCGTCGAGCTTTGGACAGTCTTTCTTTTAATGACTAGTCTCCTTGCACCAAGCACACTGATCTTTTCCAATAGGATGTCCTACTCTAGACTGTGACTTCTAATTATTTCGGTTTGGACACTTCCCTCTTACGGCCAACGTCTCTGCTACCGACTCAGTCGAAGTCTCCTTATCCTTCTTCCGAAGCTGATAATTCACCAATGCAGCAGTGACCTCACTATACAAAAGAGATGCCTTCCCATTAATCAGAGTAAGGACGAATGACTCATATTTCTCGTCAGGCAAAGAACTCAACAACAACAACTCTTTGTTCTCATCTTCAATCATGACATCCACATTCGCCAAATCCGTAAGAAGCTTCGTATAGTGGTTCATGTGATCTCTAATGGAGGTTCCATTCTTCAATTGGAAACGATAAAGCCTCCTCTTCAAATGCAAGCGATTTTCCACACTCTTGGTCAAATACTTGCTTTCGAGAATCTCCCAAATCTTCTTCACAGAAGTCTCATTCATCATATCATATTTTAGATTTTGAGTCAAACAAGACCTAATCACACTACACGCCGTTCGATTCATCTTCTTCCAAACCTTCTCTTCAATGTCATCTGGTTTGTCATCTAACTCCAAGGTATCCTCCAAATTTTGCGCGTTCAGCACATCCAAAACCTCGCATCTCCATAATCCAAAGTTGTTTGTGTCATTAAACTTCTCCACATCTATCTTCATAGAGTGGATATTCAAACTCTGAATGGTCTTCGTGCCAGAAGCACCACCCTTGACAGCCGAAGCACCTTCTTTCCCCGATATCTTTCTCAATGCACCAACGAACAAAGAATAGATCCAAAAATAAGAAGATAGAGTCTTTACCAAAAGATCCTACATTTATCACCAAACGAAGCCCTAGACGAGCCTCCAAATTGATCTACTCCTCCAACCAAACCCTAGATCTGGAACCTGGGCTCTGATACCACTTGTTGTGTGCAGCGAAAATTTTGACAGAGTTTCTGGTGCACAATAAGAGAGAAAGATCTCAATAAGAATTCTCGTCTCACCAAGTAAACAAGAATCTGAAGCGAATATCTCAACAAAGTGAGATATCGGCTCTTCCTCTCATCAGTTCTAGGACTGACTTGTCGAGGGATCCTAAAAACTATTACAATGGCCATAAATATAAAACAAACGATTTTACGTGGTTCGGCAAATTGCCTACGTCCATGGGGTAAGGAGGGGGGAGATACACTATTAGAGAGAGAATACAATAGGTTTACAATCTGACAAACTAAACCCTCAAATTAACTCTCTAATCTCTCACAAAAGAACAGCCACCAAAAAGGATTTTTTTTTCTCCTCTGCACAAAACCCAAGAAAAATCCACAACAGCCTTTTGCACGTCATCCAAGTCAATGCCTCTGCACAGAACTTCACTTTGTATTTTTCTCCAAAGCCGCCACAAGCCTCCGTCCTTTGCACTTTTTCTCAGCCAGCCTTGCACCTCCTCTTTTCGCCTGTACTTGCTCCTGCACCCAAATTAGCTGCCTGCTGTTCTTTTTCTCCCCTCTGCCTTCTCACAAAAATTAACCTAGGGAATCTTCACTATTTATAAGCGAATGCAGAGAAAACTCGGGTGGGCCGTGACTCAATTCTCACACATAAACATGGTGGCCCCCACTTCCGTTTCCCAGCTCTTCACGCGGTATTACATTGAGAACGTCACATCTCGTGGCTGTGAATTGGTTGCTATCTCTTCACGTGTGTCTGTGGCCCCCACAAGCACGTCTCCAACAGACCTCCTTTTCTTTATATTAACAAAAGTACAACTGTCGCTTTTCTTGTACTCCGATTTCGGTATTCTCCTCTATAATCTCTTTAGGGTCTGTTTGTTTCGTAAAAAAATGTAGAAAGTGGCTCATCAGAAAACTGACGCAGGAAAAATTTGCTGTATGCATATCCATTTAATATAAATTATAGAAAGGAAGGAGGATTAGCAATGTAATGTAACTAAGTAACGAACTTTCTTTAAACAAAGGGGAACTTAATGAACTGGTTTGCAGCTTAGCATTAATTATTTGTGTCTTTGATATTTTATTTGCAAGATAGTCTTCAGAAATTTTAATGTTGATCATTTTTTTCCTTTTAACTGTTGCTTTTTTTCCCCAATGCTTATATCATAATGATATTTAAATGACTAAATATGTTGGGGGACATTATCGACTAATGGAGGCTCTTTCATCCAAAATTTAGCACTTGATTATACTAGTTTTCTTTGCACATCACACTATCATTATAAGGTTTTCATTTAAAGTATATATGACATTTAGCCAGGTTGTTATAAAAGTATAAATGATATCTAGCCAACTGCTGTTTCTTTATACTCTACGGTAGGAGAAGTGAAAACGTGTCTATATTTTAACATTTACATCATTGTACTATTTATTTGATGGTTGTTTAAATTGTTTATATCTTATTTATCATATTACTATAAGGTTTAATTAGAATAGCGGAAGACATATTCTGGATGATATAATTGATTCCTGTTTAGAAACAAGAAGGGAAATAGAAAATGTAATTTCTCACCTTCTTTCTCTTACCTTGAAAGTGAACACTTTAGGGTCCACAAAGAGGAAAAAACCTATAGTCCCCTCCTATAGAAGATCATATAATAAGTAGAAAGAAAATTATGACACATGTACCACTATTAATTTTAAATCAGAGCAACCGACATGTTATATCACAAATCGTGCAATCAGAATATTATTCTATAGTAATCACTGACTTAAAACATATGTTTGAACACTTGTCACGGTCTACTTACTCCCTATAAATTTAGGCAGAAAGTCCTCCATAGGATTGTTTTCCTCTGGAGATTTTGAGCGTGATTAGCATTACTTGAGGCTCTAATATAGTTGTGGTTCTCTTTTTGTCACACATAGGGCTGTCCAATTGAGCCCGGCCCGGTGTTCGGCTCTGATCGGGCCCGGTCCGCTTCATCGGTGCCCACACTGGGCCCGACCTGGCCCAACCAGAAGAATGGTCAGGCCAGAATAACCGGACTTGGCCGAGCCGGGCATAAACGGTCACTAAAGTGACTGTTTGTGTTGTCGGACCAGGTCGGGCTGGACTGGCCCGACACGATCCAAACGGCAAAAAACGGCTCTTTTTAATATTTTTTTATCGAAATACCCCCAAAAACAGTCAAAATGGTCAAAATTTGAGGGTATTTTGGTCATTTGCCTAGGGGGCTGCCTCTATAAATAGATGAGGTTTTTATTTATTTTTCTCATCCAAAACTCATCTACTTCTTTCTAATACTCTCTAATACTCTCTAATAATGAAGGGCAAAACCCAATTCCCGATCTTGAAATGAATCCTAATACTCTTATTACAGGAACTACATCTACTCCTCCTACTCCTACCGATGTTGATCATGACTCCAGTGGCGATGATTCTGCACCAAGAACTCCTAAAAGACCGAGATCTAATGTGTGAATATATTTCGAGAAGATAGACATCACCAGGGAAAAACACGATAGGCTTCTCACTCAGAAGGCTAAGTGTGCATTGTGCGGCCTGTTTGATATCTTGACCCCAAGATATATTTATTTTGATGATAATAAATATTATATGTTGTGTGTATTATGTGCTAACGTATATTTTGTAGTATCAGAACAAAATCAACAATGATATTCAAAGAGATACTCAAGACACAAGATGAGTTCAAGGCAACATGAAGCAAAGACAAAATCAACAATGATATTCAAAGAGATACTCAAGACACAAGATGAGTTCAAGGCAACATGAAGCAAAGAAGAAGATATGTGTAAATTTCAAAGAGATACTCAAGACACAAGATGAGTTCAAGGCAACATGAAGCAAAGAAGAAGATATGTGTAAATGTCAAAATGTAATTTTTATATTTGCTTTTCTTAGATCTTATGTACAAGTCTAGATCACTCACAACACATACACACACATAGTATTAGAACACACTAACACATGCTTAGTGTGTGGTTAACTATAGAAATCCCCTATGTCAACTGTTAGAGTTTATAGATAAAGAATGAGTCTCAAAATACTTTATATATCTCATATTTACCCCTTAGTAGTTGACCAATAACCATAGTAGTCGACTACTCAAGCCTTGGTCAAAATATCAGATTCTGTTGTTTTACAGTATAGTCGACTAATACAAATAGTAGTCGACTAATTGAGCCTTAGATAGAATTCCAGATTCTGTGATTTTACAGTGTAGTCAACTAATACACATTGTAGTCGACTATTAAAGACTTAGACAGAATTCCAGAATCTGTGAAATTAAAGTGTAGTAGACCATTGATAAAATTAGTTAACTACTAAGCAGTTATATGACTTCACTGAGTCTATTTAGACTCAGTGTAGTTGACTACTAAGCCTTGTAGTCGACTACAGATACAATTTTCTAGTTTTCCAGAATTTGAATTAGTGACTGTATTATAGCCGTTTTTTTGTTAATAGAGTTTAAATTTGTGTCTTTTCAAAGGCTATAAATATGTATTAAAGTTTAGAATTTGCCACCAATGTTCATACCCATAAGATTCAATTTTTGTGTAAATTCACTCTCTTATTTTTAGAATTTCGGTCTAAATTTCCATAAAAGAGAGTTTCTGAAATAGCCATTGATCTTCATCATACATACAAATTGTTTAGGCAATATTCAGAGATTAAAAGGTTCCTAAGCCAGTGCTACGCTTCACTAACACTTCAAGGCTTATAGGAATTTGTGATATTTCTTCAAAGAAGGTTTCTCTCGGGTGTGAGATAAGATCTCTTGGTTTAGAGATTGGTTGCAATTGGCACGGTCTTGTCAATTGATATTGTAATTTGCATGGTCTTACAAATTGGTCAGGTTTGGTTTGATTTTATACTTGGTTTCAAAATCATAGTGGAAATCTCAAGCGGGATTTGCTTGGAGACTAGATGTACACCGGGGTGGTGGAACCAGTATATATCCTTGTGTTTGTGATTGTTAAATTTCTGTGATTATTGTTCATTGTTATTGAAATTTATAACTCATCTTTACAAACTTATTAAATAACACTAATCACCACCCTCTAGTGTTTAGTGTATGCTTCCGCAGATCCTACTCTTGGTATAAGAGTACCCTACACTTGGTATCAGAGTAAGGATAATAATGACAACAAATACAACACAATTCAAAGAGGGTCACTCCACACAATGACCACCACTATTCGATGGATTAAATTACAACTACTGGAAATGCCGGATGAAGATCTACCTCCAATCACTTGGCTATAATCTTTGGAACATTGTTGAGACTAAATTCACAAAGCCAATCACTTCATACACCGAATGGACACTTGCACAAAGGACAAATGTGAATCTGGACTTCAAGGCGATGAATCCACTGTTTTGTACCTTGGACAAGAACGAATTCAATCGAGTGTCTACTTCCACTTCAGCCCATCAAATTTGGCATACGTTAGAGGTAATACACGAATGTACAAATAAAGTTAAAGAATCTAAAATCTCTGTTCTTGTACATAGGTTTGAATTATTCAAAATGAAGGAACATGAGACGATTTCTAAAATGATCACAAGATTCACTGACATCACCAACTCTTTAATTGCTCTTAGAAAAGAATATACACAATTCGAGATGGTGAGAAAAGCACTTCGTGCACTTACACCGGTATGGGAGAAGAAGACAACAACAATTAAAGAAGCCAATAATCTCTCAACAATCACTCTAGAATATCTTGTTGGGAATCTAATGGCATATGAAGTACAACTTTAAGATAGAAAGGAGAGAGAACAACCAGAGAAGAAATTACTTGCTTTCAATGCATCTTCCGACAATGAAGAATCAGATGAAGATGATGAAGACATTGACACACTTTCAAGGAAATTCAAAAAGTTTATTATACAAAGTAAGTATAAAAAGGTTAAAGATACTAATGATAATATTATATGTTATGGATATAACAAGCCATGACACATCAAAAAGGATTGTCCTCTTCTAAAATCAAAGTCAAAGTCTACAAACTTCAACAACTTTAAAAAGAAGAAAAAGAAAGCTTTGGTAGTGACATTTGATGACAGTGATGCATCCTCTTCAGAAGAAGAAGAAGAACAAAAAGAAGAATCCGCTCACATGTGCTTCATGGCACAAGAAAATGAAGTAAGGGAATCTTTAGATAATGAAGAGTTATTAGAAGTATTCAATGAATTTTATATTAGATTTAAGGATTTGAATTCTAATTATAAGATTTTGAAAAATGAAAATGAAAGATTAAACTTAGAATTAGTCTCTTCAAATTCTTCACAAGTTAAAGAATTGGATGAAGTAAATGATAAGTTATTTGATAAAAATAGATTATTGACTGACAATAATATTTATCTCAAATCTTAATATAATATTATGAAAACTCGTATTTCAGATTTAGATAAAGAAATGATTTCACTTAAACTCAAATATGAAGAGTTATTTTTAAATATAAACAAGTTTAACAAAGGGAAAGAAGACTTGACTGATTTATTAGCTTTTCAAAAGTCTTCTAATGAAAAGTTCGGATTAGGATATGTTCATAAGAAGAATGAATATGTTACTAGAACACATTATGCATCATCTCGTAAAGTATCTTTGCATAAAAAATCAATGTTTATTTGGGTGCCTAAAGATACTTGCTTGCATGAAAGAGATATTTATATTTCAGATTTTAAGAAAAATATATGTAATTCTAATAATTATGTTTTGAAGAATCATGTTTCTTATTCTAAGAAAAATCAATACTCTTTGTTTTCTAGGAATAAGAATGTTCATCAATATAAATATATATGGATTTCTAAGAATTTAAATACTCATGATAGGAATGCTTCTGTTTCTTCCTATATGCATGATGTTTGCAATTCAAATGATTATATTTATGTTAATAAATGGAATCCAAATTCTAAGTGGATTTGGATCTCCAAAGGCTAATCCTTTCGAACCCAAAAAAAAGTGGGTACCACAAGAAAATTATTTATATTTTAGGTACTCAAAAAGGGAAAAGAATACAAGATATGCCTATATTATTGTAGCTAATGACAAACGGGGAGATATATAAAAAATTATTATTTTTACTAATGCTTTGATGAAGGGGGATTAAATATATATGCTAATATATATATTCTAACACAATATATTTGTCATCATCAAAAAGGAGGAGAATGTTGGATATCTTGACCCCAAGATATGTTTGTTTTGATGATAACAAATATTATATATTGTGTGTATTATTTGCTAACGTATGTTTTGCAATATCGGAGCAAAATCAACAATGATATTTAAAGAGATACTAAAGGCACAAGATGAGTTCAAGGTAACATGAAGCAAAGAAGAAGATATGCGTAAATGTTAAAATGTAATTTTTACATTTTTTGCTTAGATCTTATGTACAAGCCTTAATCACTCACAACACATACACACACATAGTATTAGAACACACTAACACATGCTTAGTGTGTGGTTAACTATAGAAATCTCTATGTTAACCATTAGAGTTTATAGATAAAGAATGAATCTCAAAATATACTTTATATATCTCATATTACCCCTTAGTAGTCGATCAATAATAATAGTAGTCGACTACTCAAGCCTTGGTCAAAATATCAGATTCTATTGTTTTACAGTATAATCGACTAATACAAATAGTAGTCGACTAATTAAGCCTTAGACAGAATTCCAGATTCTGTGATTTTACAGTGTAGTCGACTAATACACATTGTAGTCGACTATTAAAGACTTAGACGGAATTCCAGAATCTGTGAAATTACAATGTAGTTGACCATTGACAAAAGTAGTCGACTACTAAGCAGTTATATGACTTCACAAAGTCTGTTTAGACTCAGTATAGTTGACTACTAAGCCTTGTAGTCGACTACAGATACAGTTTTTTAGTTTTTCAGAATTTGAATTAGTGACTGTTTTATAGCCGTTTTTGGACGTTAATTGAGTTTAAATTTTTGTCTTTTTAGAGGCTATAAATTGGTATTAAAGTTCAGAATTTGCCACCAATGTTCATACCCATACGATTCAATTTTTGTATAAATGCACTCTCTTGTTTTCATAATTTCAGTCTAAGATTCCATAAAAGAGTGTTTCTAAAATGGCCATTGATCTTCATCATACATACAAATTATTTAGGCAATATTTAGAGATTAAAAGGTTCCTAAGCTAGTGCAGCACTTCACTAACACTTCAAGGCTTATAGGAATTTGTGATATTTCTTGAAAGAATGTTTCTCTCGGGTATGAGAGAAGATCTCCTAGTTTAGAGATTGGTTGCAATTAGCATGGTCTTGTTAATTGGTATTGCAATTTGCATGTTCTTACAAATTGGTTAGGTTTGGTTTGATTTTATACTTGGTTTCAAAATCATAATGGAAATCTCAAGCAGTATTTGCTTGGGGACTGGATGTACACCGGGATGGTGGAACCAGTATATATCCTTGTGTTTGTAATTGTTAAATTTCTGTGATTGTTATTCATTGTTATTACAATTTATAACTCATCTTGCAAACTTATTACATAACACTAATCACCACCCTCTAGTGTTTAGTGTATGCTTCCGCAGATCCTACTCTTAGTATAAGAGCACCATACACGGTCATATTTTCCAAGCTCATCATTGTTGGGTCTTATATTTATGAGCCTACTATCTAATCTAGTTTTGATGATTAACAAACAATTCCTAACATCGTGTGTCGAGTGTTTGTATTTGTTTTATTAGGAAATCTACACAAACATCAATGTCAGAGGTTGGATGGAATCGAGCTTAACGACGATATCTAAAGGAGGTTGGAAGGATATCAGAATGAAGCGATGATACATTCAAGTCAAGATTCATATCACTTTATCCTCGCAAACATAGACGAGCAAATTGAAGATCTAATGCTTGGTATATTAGTTTAGGTGTTTATACTTTTGTGTTATGTTTAAAGCTCAAATTTCACACATACACATTTGTTTCGTTTTATAGCTTTCATTGGTTGTTTCACTTGGCATAAAGATATATATGTTTAGCCATACAAATATTTTAATAGATGAGTTTTAGCGCTATAAATATGAAAAAAATACATATATTCATATTCATGCACATATATTTCATATTTATCGCATTATACATCGTTTTGAGAAAATAACAAGTTTATCGTTTTTAGAAAACAACGTGTTTGTGGATTATTGACTTAGTTATTTTATATCTTTTCATAAGTCTATAAATCCATTTAAAAGAATTTTCAAGCTTGTTTGAAATCATTTCATTAAAACCAAGTGTTTGACGATTTTGTATTATTAAACAGTTTATAAAATAAATGATTTTTCAGAAATGTGAAATATAATTTAAGAAATTATTTTTCTAAGATATTCTATTACATGTTTACAAACATTTTCCAAAATTTTATCATTTTTAGTTGATTTACTATGTCAAATTGATTTTATAAAATTAAGTGTTTTAGCAATTTTTAGAATCTGGAATATCTGTGTTAAAATAATAATTTATCACAAATGGGAAATGATATTTCATAATTTCTTTCTATAACATGTTTATCTATATGTATAAAAACATTTCTCAAAATTTTATGATTTTTGGAGTTGATTTGCTATTTTTAATTAATTTTATAAAGTTAGCTACATAAAAATTCTAGAATATGTCAAATTTGCCAACGGTCAATTCTATCAGTCGACCAACGTACTGTAGTCAGTCGACTGATCAGTCAACCATACCCATTTTGCATTAGTTTTTTATAAGGTTTTTAACAAGGTTTTGGGTTGTTTATCTCAAGTTTTTGAAGATCAAAATTCGTTTATGTGAAGAGGTTTTCACAAGAGAATGAATTCAAATTTCAAGTTTGAGGCTTTCATCCTCAACATCTTCATCTCTTGTTTAGAGAAGTTTCTAACTCTTTAATCTAGCTCATTTTCATTTTGATTCATATATATATAAAGCGATGATAAATTCAAAATAAAGTGATGATAAATTCAAGTCAAGCTTGGAAGGATATCAAAATAAAGTTGGAAGTGATGATAAATTCAAAATAAAATGACGATATCTAAAGAAGGTTGGAAGGATATCAAAATAAAGCAATGATAAATTCAAGTCAAGCTTTATATTGCTTCATCCCCGCAAACCAAGATGAGCAAATTGAAGATCCGAAGCTTGGTATATTAGTTTAGGTGTTTATAATTTGTGTGTTATGCTTAAAGCTCAAATTTCATACATACATGCTTGTTTCATTTTATAGCTTTCATTGGCTATTTCACTTTGCATAAAGATATGTTTAGCCATACAAATATTTTAATAGGTGAGTTTAGCCATATAAATATGAAACAAATACATATATTCGTATCATGCACATATGTTTCATATTTATCGCATTATACGTCGTTTTGAGAAAATAATATGTTTATTGTTTTGAGAAAATAACGTGTTTGTGGATTATTGACTTAGTGATACTATTTTACATCTTTTCATAAGTCTATAAATTCATTCAAAAGAATTTTCAAGCTTGTTTGAAATTGTTTTATTAAAACCAAGTGTTTGATGATTTCGTATTATTGAATAGTTTACAAAATAAATGATTTTTTCATAAATGGGAAATTAAATTTGAGAAATTATTTTTCTAAAATGTTCTATTACATGTTTACATACATTTTCCAAAATTTTATCATTTTTGGAGTTGATTTACTATGTTGAATTGATTTTACAAAATCAAGTGTTTCAGCAGTTTTTAGAATCTAGAATATCTGTGTTAAAATAGTAATTTGTCACAAATGGAAAGTGATATTTCATAAATTCTTTGTCTAACATGTTTATATACATTCATAGAAACTTTCCTCAAAATCTTATGATTTTTATAATTGATTTGATATTTTTAATTGTTTTATAAAGTTAGCTACGCAAAAAATCCAGAATTTGTCAAATTTGTCAACGGTCAATTCCATCAGTCGACTGACGCACTGTAGTCAGTCAACTGATCGTATTTTTCCAGCCAACGGCTAGTTTTTGGCAGCTGATTTTTTGGGGCTATAAATACCCCTTTTGCCTTGGTTTTTTTATAAGGGTTTTTAACAAGGTTTTGGGCTGTTTATCTCAAGTTTTTGAAGATCAAAATTCGTTTATGTGAAGAGGTTTTCACAAGAGAAGGAATTCAAATTTTAAGTTTGAGACTTTCATCCTCAACATCTTCATCTCTTGTTTAGAGAAGTTTTCTAACTCTTTAATCTAGCTCATTTTCATTTTGATTCTTATATATATATTTGCTAGATTAATTTGAGTTTGATTTTATTATTTCTCATTGATTGCACACACAACTCACTTGAGCTTTTAGTATTTCACATATAGTATATTTGGGTTGTGATTGGGTTATTGAGAGTGAGCTTACAATTAGTTCTCATCTTGTTTAGAGAACAAATCATTTTTACTTGTGCTTTATTGTTGAGATCACATTGTAATATACAAGGACACCGAGAGGAGTGGTTGGTGAGAGACAGAGTCAATTCCAAGAGGAGTGACATCGGTAGTAAATCCTAGAGAGAGGTCAATTCCAAGAGGAGTGACACGGGCTAGGCCAACACTTAGAGAGTGTATTGTATGATTACAATTATGTGTTGTAAATATTTATCAGCGAGCGTTGAAAACTGATTGTGTAGTTATTTGAGTTGATAGTGGAGATTTTCCTCGAGGGTGAGGATCAGATACATAGGTCGAGGGTAACTGAACTCCGTGATCATATTGTGTGTTTGCGTTTGTTTTTGGTGTACTCTTTTATTTGGCTCTTATTGCTCATATATTATACTCATTGTTTATATCGCCTTTTTTTAATTACGTATCCTTGCAAATAACTTGTTGAATATCATATTTGCTTGGGTAAATTGTTAATAAGTTTTAATTTAGTATTGTAATCAGATTAGATTAGCAAATACCCTATTCACCTCCCCCTCTAGGGTTCTTTCAATCATAAGAACAGTACCAACTACCTCAAACATCATTTAGATAAACACAACAAAAGTCAGACGCTTCAAGGTAATATCCGACAATCTTTACTCTCCCAATCCTTATCTTCTGATAGTCTCAGTAGTTGGAATTATGACATAGTCCGAGCAAGAAAATATGTCATCGGGTTTATTATTCTTAAAAACCTTCCTTCAAATTAGTAAAAGATGATGAATTTGAAGATATATTTACATATGGTTTTTATCCCACATTTAAAAAAATTTATCGTCAAACTTATCAATGTGATATTTTAAAATATTATCAGGAGGAACAAACAAAAATAATTTCTTATTTTCAAAGTTTAAACTGTAAATTTTCTTTAACTTCTGATATTTGGACATCTAGAACACAAACTAGTTATTTATGTATCATAGCACACTGGATTAATTGATGATAATTTATAAATGTTTAAACGAGTTATTTCTTTTATTGTATTTGAAGAGTCACATACTGGTATTAATATTACAAATTTAATAATTGAAGAACTTATAAAATTAGAAATTTCAGAAAGAATATTTTCTCTTTCAATAGATAATGCAAGTAATAACAATATAGCTGTTAATTATATCAAAGCATCTCTGCTATTGCCATGACATGGTAATATTTTTCATATTAGATGTGTGTGCCATATTTTAAATTTAATTATTCAAAGTGTATTTAGTGAAATTAAATCCACGATAGAAAAGATTAGGAAAATAACTTATGCTCATAATGCTTCTAAACAAACAATTAAAAGATGGAAATAATTCTGTAAAAGAAAAAATTTTAAACCTAGACTAATTCCAAAAGATGTTGATCATAGGTGGAATTCTACCTATGCAATGTTAAATATAGCAATAGAATATAAAGAAATTATAAATGATTTTATTGTTTTATATACTTCTAGTTCTAGCTCTGGTAATATGTATGGAATAACTAAGGATGAATGGACAATTATATATAATGTAGAAGAGATGTTGCAAATTTTTTATGATGCTACTATGTTATTATCTGGTTGTTACTATCCAACCATTACTATAGCTGTTTTACAAATTTTTAAATATCGTACGGATAATTATTTTGAAAGTATGATTTCCAAATGTAAAGTAAATTTAATAAGTATTTTAGGTTTGTTCCTATTATTTTTGGTTTGGGGGTTCTTATTGATCCATGTTTGAAGGATATTGGTCTTCGAAGTTTGTTACATTCTTTACACGGTAACATGGTAATAGACACTAATGATGGTCAAACTGATACTACTCTTACTCATGATAATACCATTAGAAATTATTTTCAAAGATTATATGATGAGTATGTAGCTAAATATGGTGTAAGTACACATTAGTCTATAGTTTCTGCTTCTACGAGTTCAAGTCGGGGCAAAGTGTGAGTTTTGATAAGGAATCAATGGTAGCTGAGCTAACTGGTGGATCTAGACTTGGATCATCAGCGGATGTTTCTGAAATTGATCAATATTTAACTGCATCTTTAGTTAAATGTCAAAATAATAGTTTAGATATTTTGCAATGGTGGAAAGTATATGGAATAGTTTCATATCATATACTTTCCATCAAGGCTCGTGACTTACTAAATGCAGGTTTCCACGGTAGCTTCGGAATCCGCCTTCAACACAGCAGGACGTTTGATTGACGATCACAGGACATCGTTAGATCCGTATATCGTACAGGCGGTAATGTGCCTACAAGATTAGTGGAGGTACGAGAAGAGAACGCAAGGCATCGATCGGATGGCTAATATTGAAGATAAATTTAAAGAGTTGGGACTAGCAAATAGATATGAAGATTAGATATTATTCGTCAATTTGTAATTTTTATTTCTTAGCTAAAAATTTATGATAAATTGTTTTGAAAACAGTTACAAATGATAGTGATATAGATGAGTAGGTGTCAACCTAGTTGGTATGTATTCATCCAAAATAAATTTATAATTGTAGATGATTAACTAATTATTAATAAAGAAGTTATTTTTATCATTTTAATTTTTATAATTTTTTGTATTTGTAAATTATGTAATTGCAAGTGATTAATAATATGATTGTTTTTATCAAAATTTTATTTAATTTTTTGCTATGTATTCTTAAAATTTTAAAGAAATTAAAATTTTAAAAAAACCAAAAAAATCCGGGCCAGCCCATTTGGACAACCTTAGACACACAAACACACACAAAAAAAGACATTTTTAATTAAAATTAGTTTTACGTTCCTTGAAGAATTGAGGGGATATATTAACTTTATGGAACCTTTCCGGTTGAGTGAGCAACATTCCATCCGTAAACTCGTTAAGTCACCATGATAAATTTTATCAATGGGTATAATGGGCCAAAAATGTGTTATGTATTTATCCATTCATTTAAAAAATGTTATTGTGGAGCATAGCACGATTCCTATCAAAACTCTGCACTATGCAGGCAATCTGAACTATAGAGGAGCAACTTAAATGAACATACTACTCTTTTTACTTCCTACGATAGGTAGGGCACATACCCGGCCGGTAGAGTAGCTCTTAGTCCTTTCGCGCACTATGTTTATAATGTGGAAAATATTACATCATCATTCAACATTTCGATATACATTTCAACATAATAACATTCATGTAACTAAATTAAGAAATTTGGAAATGAAAAATTTGTTGTTGATAACGCATCGTTAGCCTTGTGCACGCCTATGAGATCCGTATTTCGGGAACCAAGCTGGTATCCATGCAGATCTGCACATTATCAAAAACAAAAGAAGACTAATTAACGATAGTAGCATATTGGAAAATAGGGATGGAAACCGAATTTGAGTCTAATACCCCAGTATTTGTATTCGTATTCGACTCGGATGTGACTATTCGAATTTGTATTCAAATTCGAAACAAATAGGAAACTAGTATTAGAATTTGATTAAGATAGTATTAGAATATTTGATAATTATTTGCGAATATTCATTAAGAGTGTTTGGGTAGTCTTTCCGAATTATCTAGTAGATGTTCGGCGAATATTCCTTATCCTAGTTTTGCAATAGGGCCAAACATGATATATTTGATGAATATGCAACCTAGTGATGTTAGATCTAAATCAAAACTTGAGATCTAAAACCATATAGCCATGATTAATTCAAAGAGATTAACAAAAATCTAAAAAGAGCTCCATAGATTGATCTTGATTTTGGGTTTTGGATATTCTAACCTTAGGGTTTCTCTAAATCTGAATTTCTCTAGCTAGATGGGGGTATAGAGAATTAGAGAATGTAACCCTAGGTTAGGGACCATAACCCCTTATTTATAGATGTTGTACTTTTGTAATTTAGCCCCTCAATAAATCACAATTGCAACCTGGTATCTGCACATATAACCCCATGACTTATTTAAATACCAAATTAACCCAACTTAATTGATCACTTTAGTGGGTTATCCTGAAAGATAGCAATACACATTGATTAATCATATGTGCCCACAAATAGATTTATTAGATTAAATCCAACAAGTGATACATAATATTCACAAATGAAAATCTATTTATCCACATTTGCAAGTAGAAAAATGAAATTTTAAGAACTAAACAGTATAAATGAATAGTTTATTAAACAAACGAACCAGATATATCTATGGTTAAATCCTATTCGTTTATGAACTGAATAATAAAGACTATTCTTTTATTATTAAATGAACTATTAAATTGAATATGATCAAATACTAACGCTAATAAATATCGAACTATTCGTTAAATATTTGGTTCTTCTCCATCCCAATTGGAAAAAATATGTGAGTGCATATTTTTTGCTGTAACCTTTTCTAGTTTGTCTTCACCTTTGCGAGCTTTACCCAGAGCGGGTTTACCGTGTCTCTGCACACCTCTCTACAATAAGCACCACTTTCTGTCTGTCCATACTTCAGGGATTAAATTGCAAGTCCCCTTAGGATTTGAGGGGTGTATCAGAAATTTTAAAGATTTCGAGAATAATGTGAAATTATTGAAGATCCCCCCCTCCCCAAGCCACCCACCCACCCAAAAAAAACAAAAAACAAAAAAAAAACCATATTTAAACGTATTTTTCAAAATAAAAGTAGAATTTCAAGCTATAGGATATTTCAACCATTCAAATTAGAAAAAAAAACATTTTAATAAACAACCGAATTAATTATATAACCAATGCAGCGCAGATTTGTTGAAATCATGTTAGGAGACAAGCAAAAAAATATGTACAATTTTTTAAAATGACAAAGCATTTTATTCTTAATTAATGTACATTTCAACAAATTACATAACAAGACCTACCCATTATAACAAAGCAACAACAACCCCATTCACCTTGACCCCAACACAAAATGCAAAGGTGATGAAATAAATAATAGAAGTGAGGTTAACAGCTTAATTTTATTGATAATAGGTGGGGCTTATATAGAACCTTACAAGACTCTTTTACACATAAGACCCTGATATTACATATATCTCAACACTCCTCAAGGTGGACGAAAGATATCTATTAAGCCTATCTTGTCACATCCTCTAATTAAGTCTAATGAACTAAGCCCTTTAGTCAGGTAATCTGCTGCCTGGTCCTTAGTTGGAACATGACCTAACTCCAATAGTCTATTGTTCAACTATTTTTTGATGAAGAACCTGTCAATCTCAATATGCTTGGTTCTGTCATGTTGCAATGGATTGTTAGCGATGTTGATGGCTGACTTGTTGTCGCACCACAACTTTATCTTGGCTCCTTGATCTAGCTTCAGCTCCACTAACATGCTTTTCAGCCATAACAACTCCGCAACTCCCAAGGCCATAACCCTGTACTCCGCTTCAGCTGTCAATCTTGTCACCACTGACTACTTCTTGCTTTTCTAGGAGACCAAGTTGCCTCCTACAAAGATACAGTGCCCTGAGGTAGACCTCCTATCATCGCCACTGCTAGGCTAGTCAGAGTCACAGTAGCCCTCAATGTTCATGTGGTCATTCCTCCTGAATATCAGCCCTTTGCCGGGGGCACTCTTCAGATATCTCAGGATCTGGTACACTGCATCCATATGACCCTTCCTCGGGTCATGCATGTAGCGGCTCACCACGCTTACTCTAAAGGAGATATTCGGACGTGTGTGACTCAAATATATCAACCTACCTACCAGCCTTTGATATCTGTCACGATCAACTAGTTCTCCTACCTCAGCACTCAGTTTAAACCTCTGGTCGATCAGTGCAGCTGCAGGTTTGGACCCCAACATCCCTGTCTCTGGAGAAGATCTAATACATACTTCCTCTGAGAAAGAACAATCCCCTCTACTCCTCAAGCTATCTCGATTCCAAGAAAGTATCGAAGCAGACCAAGATCTTTCACCTCGAACGCTTTGCTCAGTCTCACCTTGAGTTGGGCAATCTCCTTCTCGTCATCCGCTGTGATGATCATGTCATCCACACACACTGCGAGCATAGTAATGTGGCCACCACTTCACCGAAAGAACATAGTGTGGTCGACATTGATCTGTTGACACCCCATACCTATCATGGCTCTCCTGAACCTGTCGAACCACGCTCGAGGAGACTGCTTTAGCCCATACAAAGACTTCTTCAACCTGCAGACCTTGCCCACTATCTGACCTGTGCTAAATCCGAGTGGTATATCCATGTACACCTCCTCCACTAGATCCCCATGAAGGAATGCATTCTTCACATCCAGTTGGTGTAGTTTCCACCCACCATTTGCCATCACGGAGATCAACATCCGAACAGTGCTCATCTTCGCTACAGGTGCAAATGTCTCATCGTAATCAATGTCATATGTCTGACTATACCCTTTTGCCACCAGGCGTGCATTGTAATGCTCAACCCGCCCATCTGGATTTTGCTTCACAGTGAAGACCCACTTATATCCAACTGCTCTTTTCCCTGCTAGTAGCTTTACTAACTCTCAGGTATAATTTTTCTCAAGAGCCCCTAGCTCCTCATGCATGACCGCCTTCCATTTTGGATCATTCTTAGCAACCTGCCAATTGTTAGGTAAAGTAACAGAGTCCAAAGATGCAATGAATGCTCCATGTGAAGGTGATATGTTTGAATAGAAAATAAACTGAGTAAGATCCCAACCATATCTCTCAGGAGGATGTCCCGCATTGTTGCGAGTAGTCCTCCTTACTGACATTTGTGTGGGGAGAGGGGCAAGAGAAAGAGGAATCATATCACCTGAATCAGAGGGTGGTGTAGATGTCTCAGGAGTCGGAGTGGAACGGGATGAGGGACTTGATGGCACTAGTGGCACTGTAGGCACCTCATTTTGCTTCCCCCTCCTATTATAGGTAAGCAACTCCCCCTAAGCTATGGGCCTAACACCCCTTGTCTCCTCCTCCTCCTTTCCTTCTTCATTCTCCCGCTCCTCCTCAACCAATCCTCCCTGCTCAACCGAGTAAGGACTTGATAAAGAGATCGATTCCCCCGAACTCTCACCATTCTCCCCCTCTCGCCTCATACCTCCAGTATCAGGCGAGTCGCCAAAGGGTGAAGTTACATCTAATGTGTAGTATGGCTCGAACTCTCGGAAGCGCACATCTATGCTTACAAATAGCCTTTTCTCCATAGGGCTCCAACAAACATACCCTTTCTGTGTGGCAGAATATCCCACAAAAACACACTTCACTGCTTTGGGATCAAGCTTCCCAACGGATGGTCTATTGTCCTTCACAAAGCACACACAGCCAAACACCTTTAATGGTAGGATCCCCCCATTATCTCCCTTCAGTATCTCACACGGAGACTTCCATTCCAACACTCTTGAGGGCATCCTATTTGTAATGATCGTGAATTTTGATACTAGTTAAAATAATTTTCTGGTATTTTAAATATTTATTATTATTTTTAAAAAGTGTATTTGTATTTTCTCGATTTTCTAGAAATTTCTATGATTTAAAAATCTAAATTTTATTTTTACTTAAATGACTTTAATATTTATAAATTACTTTAGTGCAGTAAAAAAATTTTCTAGAATTCATCCGTTGCATTATCAATACCATTACGTATCATTTTGAATAACATGTTGTATTATTTTTACTATTACGTATTATTTCTTATAATACGTTGTATTATTATTACGTATTATTTTGTATAATTAGTTGTATTATTTCTATTATTGTGTATCAGCTGTCATATTAATACAGCTAGTACATTTTATTGTATAGATAATTTTCTTATAATTATTTGATTTTAAATATAAGTAATTATATTTTTATTAAATATTCTCGTTTAATTTTACAATTAACTGTATTATTTTTACTGTTGCATATTATTGGTTGAATTAGTACAACTTGTACGTTTTAATGTGTAGCTATTTTTTATATATTTATTTAAATTTTTCCATAATTATTGTTATTTTTATTTAAATTTTCAAAACCCTAATATACCATATATATCTACTTTCCTTTATAACTAAAGGAAAATCTCTGTGTGAACAGTAATTTTTTTTAATATCCACGTTTTTTTAGATCATTTAATAGCATCCGTCCATTCATAACGCAATTAACCTCAGAAAACCACAGCCGTCCATTGATAACGTGATTAACCTCAGAAAAACTGCTTCTCAATTGTAATTGTAAATCGTGTTTTCACAACCGCCCATTTTTACCGCCATTCCTTCAAATTCGCCACGTGAGAGAACTTCGGACACGTTGCGATATCTTCCCCGCTCACGAAAGCCACGTTGCGAAACTTCCCCACAATCAAATTGCCGGTTGCCCTGTTCCCCTCTTCTTCCCGATTCCGTCTAAAGAAATTATGAAATCCCCTCTTCTTCCCTATTCCGCCTAAAGAAAAGACTAAAGAAAAGATAGAGAGGATTGAGTCCATCTTCTGCGTCTGGTGTGAGAGATTTCTTCTTCAGGTAAACCTTTGCCTTGATTTCATGATTTCGTCACTGAGTTTGATAAAATTGATATCATCTTCCACCTGATAGTTCGTGATTTCCTCTTCCGCATGGTGTAATAAACTTGATATTGATGCTGTAATCATCACTGAATTTCCTTGCTTAATCTAGAAAAATACGGCTCAGTATGAATGAGTTTTATGATTTTGATTTTTATGAATTTGATTTAGTATGATATCTTAATTCCTTTATATTTTAATATACAAATAAAATCTGTAAGGATGATTTTATTATTTTGATTTTGAATAAGTATGATGCAGGCTTACATTATAAAGTACATTTCAATTCTATTGATGCTTACACTCTGTTCTACACAAATAGTGAAATCAAATATAAAATTATAATTAATTTATAAATAATTTCAGATTCCGCCTGATAGTTCAAGCTAAATAATTGAGTGCTCACTAAAATTGAATGAGAAATATCTATACTTTCCTCGATATGTTTAACTATCCAGTTATGAATTTCCTGAACATGCACATCCGTATCCCACATGCACAACATGCAGAGTGAATTCAATTTCAATTTTCATGTCAATAAATATTGGATTATATGTACTGGCTTTTCTTTGTCCAACTGTGTTGAAATGAATAATAAACAAACTCATTATACGGTTATGAATTTGGTCGATATGTTTAGATGAATAAAACGAAGATTATGACATTCTGTAATTAGATTATGTTTGTGCTCATATAAAAGATACTATTCCGCCTGATAGTTTATGATTTCGTTGAGTTCTGAACTATAACTTTCATAGTCCTACAAAAATTATATTCCAAACATTTGCATATAAACAAAATATAAAAACAGGTTCATTATTTTTTCCATGTAAATAAATATTGGATTATATGTACTAGCTTTTCTTTGTCCATCTGTGTTAAATTATCAATTGTCGTAAAAACAAATAGATGTGCAAGAAAATATGCTAAATTCATATGCATATAAACAAAAACGCTTCAATGGAATCAATTACATTGGTATTATGCTTTATTTAATAATGTCATTAGGGTGTTATATTACTCTTGATTATTACTATAATATTCAATTGTACCTTATAGAAAATGGCATAATCTGAGTTGAATAGAACTAATTGTTTTCATATGTATCTATTCTACAGTGCAACATCGTGTTTTCAAAGTACTGATCAATATCTCAGTCCGTGAGGAGTTCATCATTGTAAGTATATATTTTATCTCCAAGGTTCTGTCGAGATTGCTGTCCTTTTTTATTTGTTTATGCCTTTAAGGAACAATGGTCCTGCTTAACCAAAATTTTCGATATCAAGGAATGTATTACAGTCACCTGCTGCATTGCTTAGATGTTCAACTTGCTGTGTAAATACAATAATTCTTGAACATACGTAGTGTAGTTCCACCCTCATAAAAGCTGGTTCTGAGGATACAAATTGGAACCTCCAGCAAAAAATATTTAGCATATGTTTGATCCGTAGAGTGCCTAAATACAATTATGAGATGCTTAGCTATATATCATTATGAACTGATGAAAGTAGGATGGATTTTATCCCACCTGTTTACTAGCATATATCATTATGTACACGCTTCAATTCCCTCCTCTGTGATTGGTTCATCTGCATTAAAATGAAGTAGATATGTGCAAATTGGAGCCTGCAGCAAGATAAATGTAGGGTTATTTATGATCTCAAGAATATTGCAAAATATTTTGATAAGCCACATCGCTATTACTAATGAAACTAGGAGTTAATGGATATAAAAATCCACCTATTTCCCAAACTTCCCAGGATACCACGCCCATTTCCCAAACTTCCCACGATACCATGATGTCCAAACTACCCCTTTATTATTATTAGTATCTTGCCTTACAAAGTTATAGTCGTAATAATATTAGTTGGAAAGCATAATTTTTGTACTAAGTTTGTTAAAATTTCGATTTCCTATCAATTTTATCTAAAATCGACACATATTAGATCTATTGCACACATCATAGGATTTGTTATTATCTATAATTGAGACATATTAGATATGTTGCACACATCATAATACATCTATCTAATTATTTTATATCATTTAATGTGCAAGTTACTATTTTTGGATATTGTGGGAAAGTATCTGAAGAAATATCAAACCCTATAGGAGATTAAAGAGGTTAGTTAATAAATATGACATAATAATAATAACGTCATTTAAGTATTTAGGTTGTTATCTGTTGCTAAACAAATTTCACCCTGATCAACTCAGGCCCCAAATCCTTATAGATTTGCTCAGGACCCAAATCCTTATCTTGCTCAACAGGCACAAAATCCTTATGGATCAGCCCAGGCACTAAATCCTTATGAAGCTGAACAGGCATAAAATCCTTATGATTTAGCTCAAGCTCCAAATGCTTACGCATCAGCTCAGGCACCAAATGCTTATGCATCAGCTCAGGCACCTATTGCTGGTGGTAGTGCACGCCGATGAACAGGCTTCTGATCTTTTCATAAAAAAGCAGTATCCAAGAATTCCGAAGGGTTCCTGTTGATCATTCCTTGACCAATTTCTATCATCTTATATGGAGCTAGCTAATCCTGGACTGCCCTAGAATTGTCATTACTGCCCTCTGGATGATTTTTTGGCAAAAACTCACATAATTGTTATTAAGCATCAGTGTAGAAGCTTATTGCCTTTCACCGCTGGCTGCGCTTAGTAGATTTTGGATGCTGCTTTTCTGTTTCTCACAATCTTTCTCCTATCTGAGCTTTTATAAGTGGTTGATTCGGCCATAAAGCTCATACTTATGTGCTTCTAGATCAGAATCTTAGCTAATTTTATAGTGCGACTATTGCCATATTGAAATGTGGCATGTATGTAGTGACTAATATCTAAGAAATGACATGCATTGTTGTAATGTATCAGTTCTCTGTTTCTGTTTTTTTTTTTTTTTGTAAGATTGGGTATTCATTGTTTTGTTGCTAGCTACTGGCATATACTTTAAAATTTGTCCAGTAGGTTTAAGCTTGGGGGTGCATGAGATTTTTATCTCACTTGCCATTTTTAGTAGGAATTGATGTTTCCATGGGAAGAATCTTAAAATTTCTTGGTGAGACTATCAATGTTACCTCTGTCTTTAGTTGGTGTTGTGGAACTGTAGTTTTTACTGCTAAGCTCATTGTTCTCATTTATATGATTTCTACATATATAACTTCAGATTCCTAGAAGGAAACTTCTGCACCGTCAAACTGTTGATAAAAGTTGATGATTCTCGCATAATGGAATATTGCAACTACTAAATTCATTGGTATAATAAGCCATATCGCTATTACTAAATTCATTGGTATATAAAGGCTATCCAGTCATTCTTTTTCCCCTCTGTATTGCAAACTGAATAGTTTAGGCACCTAAAACAAGCTATTGACTTGCTTTTTTTAAACCTCAATCCATGAATTTTATTTACTCATCCACGCTCATCTCCAGGGAATGTTTCCTGAACATGCACAACATGCACATCCATATCCAACATGGACAACATGCAGATCGAATTCAGACAAAATTGTCATGTCAATAAATACTAGATTATATGTACTATCTTTTCTTTGTCCATCTGTGTTAAATTGAAATCTATATGTACTAGATTATATGTACTGCATTTTCATGTCAATAAATATAAATACTAGATTATATGACTGAAATTTATCCCATATCACTAAAATTTGATTCAAACAAAGTTATTTAAACTATTATTGGAAATTTAAACTTATATTGTAAATAAAAGTTAGAATATTGAAATATAACTAACACTTGATGATTACTGTAATCTTGAAGTGTACTGTAGAGAAAATGGGATAATATCATTTGATATAAACTAATTGCCTTTAATTTTATTTATTATGCAGAGCAACATCGTGTTTTCAAAAACACATTAATATCTCATTGTCGGAGAGGAGATCATCATTGTAAGTATTAGCAAATTCATATTCTTTTTTACCTATCGTGTTGAATTAAGTTGTTACAATGAGCTTTAAAAACTGAAACACGTCTCTCTTTTCTATGTACATCTGTGTTAAATTTGAATATGCTTGGTTGATATTTGATTAATTTACATAGATGCTTGGATTATCTTAAAACGTTTTTTAGTAAAGCAATTTTTGATGGGATTGACCGAAAGGTTGTGCTTTTTGGTTGTAAATTATGGACATAATTTTTATTAGTTCTCTTGGCGTTCCTTAGTAATGGTACGTTGACTGTAAAATTAACCATAAAACTGACTGTAAATTATGATGGCAGAAAACAGCACTTAATATCAGTTTGATGACGAAGACAACTCGTGCTTTTAGCAATACAATTCATTTTGGCAATACATTTCACAAATAGGCTTTTATTCGATCTGTGTCATCAAATGTGGATTTTCTATCAAATCGATTCCCAAACTATAAAATCGGAGGAAATAATGTGATTATTGATCTAGAAGTTCAACCTGAAGTGCCTTCCCTTATAAGGAGATTGTTGGTAAAGAAACTGTGCAACTGGTGGAGCAGCAACAGCGCCTCTCTGTTCGCGACCTCACCAAGAGATTTGAGAATGGATTTGCCACTGCTGCAAAGTTATCTGATGAGGTTTGCCCTGAACTCAGCAGACTTTCATGTAGAAAGATAGTGTAATGAAGGTTAATTCTTACTTTAATGTCAAATTCTTACTTTAATGTGCAAATGGACTGGATATGTATCAGACATGATAATTATCGTATATGTATTTGTTTGCTGATCACAGGTACTAATACAAGTACTGGTGTCTATACCTGGATTAGATACGGTTATTCATGTCAAGAAAGCCTTAGAAGTGAAATTGGTATAAATTATTTCAAAATCTAGGCTAAATTCACGTTATTCATGTCAAGAAAGCCTTAGAAGTGAAATTGGTATAAATTATTTCAAAATCTAGGCTAAATTCACAAGTCTATCTTTTAATTTGCTTTAGAAGTGAAATTGGTATAAATTATTTCAAAATCTAGGCTAAATTCACAAGTCTATCTTTTAATTTGCTTTGCTATAATGTATTAGTTTTATGTGTAGCTAGAGTAGCAGACTGAAGTCATTAATCTAGCACTAGGCATTTATTTGAAATTTAACGTAATTTATTGGTTGGTATCCTTATCAATAATGAATAATCTCTTTGTCAATATTTTATGACAAGTTTTGAATTTTATTGTATAGACAATTGTTACTTTCTTTTATTACAAATTTTTTTAAAATAATTGATTGATGATTATTTTTCTCTTGTGAATGATCCTTTATTTCAGAGATTACGCTACAAAAAGAGTCTATTATTTTTAACTTCTATGACTATAGAGGTAATTTTTATATGTATGACAATAGAGGTAAATTTCTAATCATGTGTTTGTTTCAAAAAAAATACCTAAGAAATTGGATATGATTAATGATTTATACATATATACGTATAACAAAGAGAACAGAGAGTGTTACAAGTAAAATGACAGCCCGTGCTTTTGGGGGGTTCTTTTTTGTGTGGTTTAGTTTTGTTTGATTTTGTGCAGTTTTGTTCCCTTTGCATTATTATTATCAGAAGCATTCGGTGAATTTGATTCTTCTTGCATTTCAACTTCCGCATTTCAACTTTCTTGATTCTCTGTGTTTTCTTTGGCTATTGCTGGTATTTTCTTCATCCTTCTTGATTCTATGTGTTTTATTTTATTTTGTTGTTTTATTTGAATTTTCTTCATCCTACTTGCAGTTACAATCAGAGATTTTTGAGATGTATGGTGATTAGTGAATAACTGTAAGAAAGAGTGGAACTGGGTTCTTTCAAAATTACAACATTCAAAATTTGATCTATTGTGCTGAGCAATTCCCCACAACCATCTACCAAGCTCAAAACTTCCACAATCAAGTTGGCCATGTTGGTCATCATTAGACACGTTGATACACTTTGCCACTCTTCTTGGCCACATTACTCAACTTCTCCACAAGAAGATTTCAGTTGATCTGCTTCCACAAATTTGAAGTTTATACACTGCTTTCCAATTCAGTTTATACAAGTTGAAGAAATATTTACAAGTCAGTACGAAGTTCAAACACTTGCTTCTTCATCAATTTCCTCAACAACATTATAGTTCAAGATAAATCTTATTCAGGTTAGTATCAAATTCAACTTCCGCAGTTCAACTTTCTTGATTATCTGTGTTTTCTTTTGCTTTTGCTCACTGATCCTCCATCCGATTTTAATCCTCCCTTTTGGTGCGATATTTCTGATTCTGCAATTTCTGATGATGAAAGCATCTGAAATGCACGAATCTCTGCGAACAGGGTAATTTTACCTTCAAATTTATTTTTCCAAATGAAGTTTTTCATAAGAGATTAATACTTCTTCTCCCCGCCGTCGCCGTCAGACGTCAATGATCCTCCCTCCGTTATTGAATCCTCCCTTTTGGTGCGATATTTCTGATTATACAATTTCTGATTAGGAAAGCATCCAAAATGCTCGAATCTCTGCGAACATGGTATTTTTACCTTTCTCAATTTTATTTTTCCAAATGAAGTTTATCATAAGAGACTGATATTTCTTCTTATTCCTATGCTAAAACTTATAAGAAGACCAATAAAGCGAAGATGGATCTAGGAACTCCATGTCGGAAGTCAGATCATTTGAAGGGAAAGCCTGCAGATTTTTATGCCTCATCTCCCGAAGGTTTTCTTTAAGTAGAGCATCAGTTTAAATTTGTATAACTTAAAAATATGCTGTAAGATTTATAATTTTGGGAACTTTTGTTCTTTAGATTTATATCTTGAAAGAAGTGAATGTTCATTAAGCGTGAAGAAGAGACGGACAATTTTCTAATTTAGAGAGATGTAGAAGTAAAGAAAGGGGAAGTATCATGATCCTGTTTTGGGAATTTTTTGCCATTTTTGCAGGTTCTTATTTTTCCACTCTCAACTTTGCAAACTATTACTGGCGTTTACATTTTGGAGTTGAAATGATTTCATATTAACTGTATAAATGTTCTCTATTTGTGTATTTTGTTGATCTTAGTCTAGCTTATAGAAATGAACAAAAAATAATGCATTTACCATTGATTTCATATAAGACATCAAATATTCTCAATGCTCATATCAAGTATGTTTAAGATTACGCACAAAAATAATGGGTAAAGATACCGTGCTTAGCACGGGATGAATACTAGTATGTATGTATATATAAAATAATATGATGTTAATGTTATAACAATTCATGTTGAGAACAGAATTCACAAGGATGAATTACGTGAAGAGCATCCTAATTGGAATGTTGAACGATTGGAAAAACATCATCATGATAATTTTTGTAGCTGGTTTATAAATTATGTAAGATTTTCTTTGTCAATATTTATGTGTCATTATCTTAATCTAAACTTGTATCTTTATATAATTACCACACAAACTGTTTTGTCAGGTCCAAGATCCAAATGTAGAATTAACATTGTCGCCGTTCTCCTCCCCGACGCACCACCTCAGCCGAGAACCGACACCACGAACCCAAGGCAAGATCCCTTTCTCTTTGACTCGTCGTTTCATTTTTTAGATATAATATGAATTAATTACATGCTTCAATCTGATTGTGATTTGATCATGTTACCATATGAATATTATTGATATTATCTGCGTGGGCTTGTGGATGATTAATATTAACAATGATATTATGATAAGTAATTTAAAGGAATAATTATTTTGTGTAAAAGTGATTATTTTAAATTGTTTTAGAATTATTATTATGAGCAAAGAGATTATTTGGAAAAAGAGTTGGACTTGAATAATTATTAAATAGATAATTTAAAATAATTTATTTTGAAAAAATAATTATTTGAATGGTTAAACTATTTTGAAAAAAGATTATTTAGAATAATTATTATGAATTAAAAGAATTTATTTCGGCAGTGGAATCATTTTTTTGAATAATTATATTAATTAAAAAGAATTTATTTGAGAACTGAATCATTTGAGGAAGAATTATGATAAATTATAAGAAGTTATTTTAAAAAAAGAATAATTTTTTTATTTACAAGAATTTATTTTGCGAAAGAATCATTTATTTTGAAATAATTTAGTTTATGAACGTGTGATGTGCAAAACAATCGTCGATTCCATGATTCTTATTATCCATGTTGTGTTTGAGAACCCTTAGTAGTTCATGACTTAGTGGCCTCGTGCGTCATGAACAGACTTAGTGACACATGTGTGTGCGTTGACCGAGTTTAGGTGATGAACCCGAGTTTTAATGAGGATTATGGTTGATTTAGAAAAACGAGAAGAGTTGGGATGGGGAAGTTAATGTTCATGTGATCGGATAAGGCTATTGATGTATCTTTCAGGCTCGCGTCATTGGTTGGTGTCGCCACTGGGGTTGGTTTGTAGGGCTAAAGTGAAGTGTGTACATCACTTTAGTCAATGATATTGTTTCGTAACCCGAGTTGTGCTTGAGTTCGGACTAGGCAGAAAACGGTTTACGTGTAGTCCTCTGGCCGCATGTGTAGCGGGATTGGATGCACGTAGGGGATTTGTGAACAGTCAGTATCCGATGATAGGAGCGTTGACTCTATGTGAGATGTGACCAGTAACCTGTTATAGAATGGCTAGTTACATGACTTTGTTTTTTAGCTAGGTATGATTTCTTGTGAGATGTAGGCCAGTTATGTTTCTCTTCGTACATAGATCGTGATTAATATTTATTTATTTACAATTCGATACATATGGTATATACATGAGGGTTTCCTTGTTTGGATTATTTCTCTCGACGTACTACATCTCATGTTGTAGATTTTTAAATATTAATTCCATCTAGTTGTATGACATTGATACTGAGATGATTAGTTTGATCGCTAGCTGCATGACCTCATTACCTGATCGATTTTGGATGCTTTATGTTTATCATGTTTTAATAGTGTTTTCGCATGTTGATTTGGTTGGATTTTCAGTTGTACGTCCTTTTGTCATTTCTATTATCGCTTTGGTTTTCGTTTGTTCTATTTTCTTTTGTGGGGTCTTGCCGTGTGCCATGCACCCTGACGTACACCTGTTTTCTCTGGTGTACGTCAGACTTAGAGGAAGAAAAGGTTCATCTGGGAGATCGTCAGGAGCTAGAGGATTCTCAACAGAAGTGTCTTGCAGATAGAGTTGAAGAATAGGCCGAAGCAGATATCTCTTCTTAGTTGATGATCTCAGTTGTTCTTGTAGTATTTTCCTTTCTATTACCGCTGAACGATGTAGTTTATATTTTCTTCAGTATTCATTTGTTCAATTTGTATAAGGGCATGTTTGACCCGAATATTATGTCTCGGAAGATATTCATTGTGATATGTATAATTTTATTCTGAGTTTGACCCGAATATTATGTCTCGGAAGATATTCATTGTGATATGTATAATTTTATTCTGAGGTTGTCTATTATATTCTTGCTGATTTTCATTGTGATATGTATAATTTTATTCTGAGGTTGTCTATTATATTCTTGCTGATTGTGATCGGGGACCTATGACTTCGCATTATATTTATTCTAGACGCTTAGCGTATTGGATTAAGAAGAAAAGAAAAAGAGAAAAAATGGTAACGCATATTTCTTCTCAATCTAATACGTCGCGGACTTGTTCACGTTCTGATTCCCGAGTATTTTGGGAAGCGGGGCGTGACACTGTTGATTAACTAGGCAGCTATCAAGACTGCTTGCCCCCATAATGTTCTTGGGACATTCATCGAGATCATCATGCTCTTAGAAACCTCTAGAAGATGCATGTTCTTCCTCTTTGCTACCGTATTCTGAGCGGGTGTGTATGGACATGTGGTTTGATGTTGTATTCCGTGAACTAACAGATACTCCCCAAGTGCCATGTTGGTATATTCTGTCCCATTATCTGATCTTAACACCTTCACCACTGCTTCATACCGAGTCTAGATGCACCTATGAAAATCTTTAAAACAACTAGTCACATCACTTTTATTCTTCATCAGATATAACGATGTAACTCGAGAAAAGTAGTCAATGAAAGTCACAAAATACTTATAGCCATTCATGGAATTTGTAGTACAGGGTGGTCTCCATACATCAGAATGTATCAACTCAAACATACAAGAACTCCTATTACCAGAACTAACATAGGAGCTTCTAGTAAGCTTCCTAAACTCACATGCATCACATAAGAGCTTCTATTTATTTGCTTTCTCAAATAACACTGGATACATCTTGCTCAAAACATTGAAGGAGCTATGTCCCATACGCCGGTGATGGAGTATCAACATATCATCAACACTCATTTCAGTTCCTCCTACTCCTATCTTCTCAACCATAGATATCAACGCTGAGTCCATCCTTTCACAGTCCAGGTACCACAGTCCACTACGCCACGTGCCAGTCCTAAGTCTCTGTCCTGTCCCCTTCTCCTAGAAGATCACCTTGGGAATATCAAAAGAGAAAACACATTTTAGTTGGAATATAATGGCACTAATGGATAAAAGGTTTATTGGAAAGGAAGGAGCATGCAAAACATTAGACAAAGTTACAGAACCTGTATAACTAATTGTACCCTTACCAACCACAGCCTGTGCTGTACCATCAGCAATCTGGATGCTCTCTGGCTTTGCCAAGTGACAATAGGATGAGAACTCACTGACATTACCTGTCACATGTCTAGATGCTCTAGCATCTATTATCCATTTTATGAATCTAGTAGTGGCTATAGACGTAAGGGCATGTGTGTCATCCGTACCTTTGTTTGGGTAGGCATAAGTGACAAAGTCTCCTCTATGGAAGGAGGTGGATGCACTCTCAGTCACATCACCTGCAGCCCTCTGCTTCCTCCTTAGTACTGCCAAGAGTGCCTGATCCTCCTCAGTGAAGATCACCTCAGCTTCTTCTTCTCCCTCTGATACCATCAGGTTCACCCGATGACCTCCTCTCCCACCTCACCGACCTCCACGACCACGACCTCCAACCTATCCACATCCACCCCAATCTCTCTCCTTGGGTGGCTTAGAGCACATCCGTCTCAAATGCCCTACCTCACTATAATTTTAGCACTACCGAGTCTCCCCTTTGAATCCAGTGTTACATGGGTTGCAGACCACCAGTGCTGACTTCTCACCTGGAAGTCCACCTGTCCCAGCCTATAGCCTGATGCAGCTCTCCTCTTGTATCATGGCCGAGACTGCCTCCTCTAGTGAGAGAATCTTTGTCTGGGCTAATAGCATCACAGTCCTCTGCTCAAATACTGGAGCCAATTCCTGGAGAAATAACATGGTCCTCTCCTGCATAAAGGCCTCTCGCTCCTTGCACTCAGGATCCTTACAGCTTGATCGGGGTGAAAAGTGATCATGATCCAGCCACAAGCGCTCCAACTCTGTGGCATACTCCTGCATAGTCCTATCTTCCTGAACTGTAGCATTAATCTCCCTCTTGATCTGGAACACCCTCAGGTTATTCCCCACCCCATCTTACATTCTCCTCAGCTTCTCCCAGACGTCCTTTACATTCCTAAGGCCATCCACTGTGGCAGTAATTAGCTGGACTACAGAGTTGAGGAGCCAGATGTACACCAACATATGAGTAGACTTCCACTCATCTCTCCCTGCGGACCCCTCAACTGGCTCAGCCTTTCCCCCATCAAATATCCCTCTAGGTTCCTCCCTATGAGAGTATACCTCACCCGATGTGACCAACTCAGGTATGTTGCTGGCCCATCGAGTTTTACATCAATAGGTGGAAGCTCCACCTTCTTAGGCGGTGGCTTTGTCGAGCCCTCTCCCGCTGACAACCTCATTAGTTGCATCAATGTTTAGATCTCCTCAGGATTCAACTTCTTGATGATCTCCTCCAACGGATTCCTGCTAGTCTCCGTCATCGATCCAACTTGTATTTGGTTTCCTCACACCGAGCTCACAAATCTGGATCCTACACTTGACCTTCCTCCTTCCCTTAACTCGAGCATACCCCTCTTCACATCAAGCTATAGTCTTTCTTCTTATGTTGAGCAGCTGCTAGCTCCCCATTCTTCTCTGAACCAACCTCAGCATCAGCCTCAACAAGTTCTAATATGTGCAAGTCCCCATTCTTCTCATGTTCAGCAGCACCCAAATCATTCCCCTCGGCTCCAGCAACAAAACTCTCACCCTTCACCTCCTCAAAGTTAAGAGAGAGAGATTGAAGGGTTCTGACCTCTCAAAAAAAAGAAACAAACTTCAACCAAAAAAGTCTCGAAACCCTAGAACTTGAAGGGTTCTGACCTCGGAATCAAGGCATAGATCTAGACCTCGTCAGCGGCTAGGGAAAGGGGAAGAATCAGTGTCGTCGTCGGAGATCTGGATCTCGGTCTTCGTCGTCGTTGTCGGGGCCTCATCGGCTTGCGTAGATCTGGACCTCGTCGGCGGCTAGGGCAGGAAGGCTGTCAGCATCATCGTCATCGTTAGGGTCCTTGTCGGCTTCGTCGGTCGTCGTGGTTTCGTAGGGCTTCGTCGTAGCCAGGTCGTCGTCGAGGCCTCATCAGCAGCGGATTTGTTGAAGAGAGAGGCAGCTAGGTTTAGGGCTCTGATACCATGATGAAATAAAGAATAGAAGTGAGGTTAAAAGCTTAATTTTATTGATAATAGGTTGGGCTTATATAGAGCCTTACAAAACTCTTTTACACATAAGACCCTGATATTACATATATCTCAACAAAAAGCAACAACAGTTTCCTCCGAACAAAAGCACTCATCTATTACACAACTCTCAAACCCCAAATCAATGGTTAATACTCCTACAATTCTCCCTAATCTCCCCCCTCTTCCTAGTAAACAGAGTAATATTCCCCATCTTAACCATTGACTTGGCAAAATGCTCAAAAAACAACTCGTTACTCTCCGCATACATCTTCACGAGCTCCATCATTGCAGAGCTCTGATTGTGAAAACGATGAAGAAATTGAGAAAAACGTGAAAAATAAGCAAGACAGGCTCCACTACACCCAGGTGGCAGAATCTGTCCCCTGTTGTCAGGGGTGTGGTGTCTGCCACATCCAGGTGTGACAGAATTTGTCCTGTTTTCAGGGGTGTGGTGTCTGCCACCCCCGGGTATGGTAGACTCGTTTTCATATTCCTACATTGTTTAGGATTGAGTTTGTTATAAATAGAAACACATTTTTTAGCATTTCTTAAGGAGAGAATTAGTAGTCTTGTGTGCACTTTGAGAGAGAGATATTGTGAGAGAGTTGAGAGCTTTGGTTAGGGTTATATTTGAGTAATTTTGTAAGTTATAACCCGTTGTATTTTCTCCTCCATATAGTAAAATCTCCCCATCATCTCCTCATGGATGTAGATAATTGCCGAACCACGTAAATCTCTGTGTTTGGTTTGATTTGTGTCGTATTTTTATGAATTACACTCGTATTTGGTTTGGTTTTCTTCTTTCATCGCTCACCGACTCGTTTGGTTGTCGAGCACGCTTCCGCACGACGCGCAACACTGAGTGAACAAGATCTCCTCGGAGCTCAAAAGACCCTTCATGGCAATGAGATTCTTGAAGTAGAAATTGTCAAACTTGAAGGGGCTGACATAGTCGAGGATGAAGAGGTTCTGATCGCCGCCGGATTTGGGGCAGTGTTGCTTCAGATTGGTCGCGTAGGATTAGTCGAGAAGGGTGGGGTCAGGGAGGCTATTGCCGGTTTGGTTGTATAGTCTCTGTCGGAAGCTCGTGCATCGTGAGTTTCCAATGTCGTGGGCTCCATGCTATGAATTTAAATAAAAAGTTGGTACCAAGATTGATGCGAAACAAAACATGGGGTCTATCAGAATCAGCGATCTAATTTGAACAAAGCACCGTTTCGTCAAAAATCAGTTTATTCGGTAGGAAATTAATTAAAGCAGTTAATGCGACAGATGGATTTTAATAAGATTTTACATCAACAATTATGAATAATTCCAAGTTCAAACAATTTTAATCGCAATATTAATTATCATTTCGCAAGTTCTATATTAAATATCAAAATTAATCAGTCACATGTTCAGTTCTCTCAACTCACAAAATAATTAAGCAGTGAATATATGATAATAGTTTAGAGATTTAATACGCATGCAATTAACTGATAATTATGAGATTAACAGAAATTAATGAGTTGAGAGTTTACTATCCACAATATTAAGAGAAATCCAAGGCCCATTAGCCCAACAAATCCACACATCACAAATATACTTTGATCCCTTCTGTGTTTTCCCTTCTGCGTGATTCCCTGTTCGGTGTGAACTTCGACTTAAGGAGACGGGAGAGCGGACGGCGCTTGAGGAGGACGAAGGGAGGTGGCGGTCGAACTGAGGTCAGATCCAACTCGGCGACAATGATGAAAGGAGACAAAGCTGTCTCTGTGGGAATACTGTTCGTCGGGGAAGATGACAAGGGAAGGAATTGGGTTTGTGGGGGTGCTCAATTGGGAGGAGAGCAGGAGAGTGTTGAACGGATCTGCTGAGGAGGGAGAAGAACTGGTGGTGGCGTTTTGTTGGCGGTTGTTTGGAGGTGGGGAAAAGCTGGGGAAGGGATGGATCTCATGGCTTGTGGAGGCGGAGAGGAGCAGGAGAGGGCAGCTGTTGAGGTGGGCTGAGGTGGCGGAATTTGTGGGAGGGACGAAGCTGAGCTGATTTGGGTTGCTATTGTTGAGGGATGAAGACGAAGACGTGGGTGGGGAATTTACGTGGAGCAGAGAACGAAGAAGAGGTGACGGCTGGATTTGGCAATGGGGAAGATCGGACGGCTGAGGAGAAAAAGAAGAAACAAGAGTAGGCTTAGGGTTTCACACCCATGGTTTCACACCAAGTTTAGCCAACACAAATTTCATTTCATTTTCATTCCTTTTTTTATTGATCTTTTCTTCTCATTACAACCATGTTATAAAGAGAAAATTTCAAATTTCAAATTACAAAAATTCAAACTAAGCTAAAATGAAAGGTTGTCAATTCTTGTTCTCATCAAAGATACCTGAAGTTTTTGACTTAATTTGATTTATATAGCTACATGCTATGTTTAGCGTTTACTTAGCTTCCAAAAACACCTAATAACTTTTTTTTTGAGATTTAAAAAAACACATAATACTTCTAAACAAGTTGACCTGGATATACGTAACAGGTTGTACCAGAGTTCATTTGAAATTGAAGGGGAAATGAAGTACAGCGCGAAGTCTGACTGCATCAAGAGAGTGAATAAAGTTTGATTAGCCTACATATGATGCATCCAAAGATGGTCAAAGATCTTATAGAGATGCTGATGACACATGGCGGAGCCAGGAATTTCAGCAAAGAGGTCCAAAAAAAGGTTAAACTCTCACATACAAAAGTAGACGATATTCGATCTCTTTTAAGAAAATTTTCCATAATTGAGTCACTATGTTAGTTCCTTCTATCTTTTGTAGTTTCAAATTAGTCTCTCAAATCATGGAAATTGCTATTAAGTTCGCCAAAATTTGACTTATTTTCAGATTAGTCCCTCCACCCAAGAATATAACAGCGACCGGAAAGATTAAGTTTGATGAAAAAAAATTATGAGAATCGGAGGGCATGACAGTCCACAATGATAGATTTTACTTGTAATCTCTGTAATTGATACTTTTACTCGTGATTAGAGGGATTAATTTAAAAAAAGTTAAGAATTGAGGAACCTAATAGGAACATTTGAGGGGGCTAATTCAAAACAACCCAAGAATTGAGGGACCTAACAGTAATTTCTACGATTCGAGGGACCAATTTGCAAATATGAATGATTTGAGGGACCAATATAAAAAAAACCCTATTATCCAACACAGACATATATACGGCGCAAGCACTGTGCAAATCATTGACATGACAGTAATTTTAAAGCTTCAGATTCAGTGCAAATTATTGACAGTTAATATTTATTCGGTGCAAATATTTGGAGTATTACCAGAACAGCGGAGTCTCTTGCCGGCTGCCGCAATTGCCAGTATATCAGAACAAGACACTGTCTCAGGACATTCTTTCTCTAATGCTGCTTTAATCTCATCGATCACCTCGAAGCCTCTAGCAGAGTTCCAGTTAGGGTTTGATTGCTTCTCACCTATGATTGTGCCTGAACTATCCAATAGCACTGAACCAACGCAACCCTACACATGCATTTAATACACCGTTAGAGGTGACTGTCATTTACAAATTTCAATTTACAATCTTAATTTTTTATGAAGCAAATAGTTTATACATGTTTCAGGGGTCTTAATGATCATCAATCAAAATCACATACCATTTAATGCACGATTAGAATATCTGTTGAGTGAAAAGTAGGAATAAGTCCACCGAAAGATTGAATACAAATTCTAGTCTTAACTACGTTACTGAGGTCATCTTAATACATTATATTATAATCACAAGAGTATGTGCAAGCTGAAGTAAACCAAAATACACTTCCTGGCCTTTACCTTCACCAGACAATCATGGAGGTGCAGCCTAAGCAAAGAAGCAGCCATCCTTCTATCCTTATAAAATGCTTTCTCAATGACGCCCTTCGCAGTCTGCTGTGCTTTTGGGCAAGAAAGATCATAAACTGAGGGTAGAAGAAGCCACTGGAACTAGACCAGTAGTTAGCAAAGCATAGAGGAACAAGAGCAAGAGAAGTGAAAACTAGTAGCAAATTCAAAGAAAGAGCCATTTCAGTTATCTAGTTCTCTCCGTGACTGTGTGATAGAAGGGAGAGGAGCGAGACAGAAGGGAGAGGAGATTTGGGCATTTATGTGAACGAAGAGATGGGCCACACCCATGTGATTGCAGTGGCCACTCTCTTCGCAGACGCCGAGTTCAGCGGGAGCAAAACGCGTGAGGGCCACGAGCGTGGGAGAAGTGAACGTGGGGACCCACATTGTGAAAGGAGCACGTGAACAACACGAGAAGCGTTTCTCATGTTGTTCAGCGGGCTAAGAGGCCCACCCGACTTGACTTTGTGCTTATAAATGCACGCGTCGGTTCCTAGGGTTTTGTGTGCAAAGGGGGGGAAATGGTAGATTTTTTTTTGGCTGTAACAAAGTACAGAGGTGTCGACAGTTTAAGAAAAGAGAAAATGTGAGAGTTTTGAGAGATTGTTTGAGGGTTTTATTTGTGAGACCTTGTGTGATTGTAAATCCTATTTGTATTTTCTCTCTAATAGTAGATCTCCCCCTTCCTTACTATTTCCGTCGAAAATTGTTATATTCATTGCGGTATTCATTACAACTTCGGTTGTTACAATGAAAACAAAAAGATAGTCTTTTTATAAGACTTTTACACAATGAAAACAAAAAAAATACAATTCTCGTTAAACAAACGCAGAGATCGTTTATCGATCTTCTGCTTGTGTGGGATCTTTGCCTGTGCTGGGGTTTATCCGTGGACGACCGTCGATCAGATCCGGTTGTTAAAAATTAGGCAGAGCTTTGCTTTCACCTAGTGAGTGTTTGATTTGAAGCGCTAAAATCGACCAAGCGAAATCAAAGCTCTTCTCGAGATTAAGACCAAGCCTAATCTCAAGGAACGGACGGACGTGGTTCAGATCCTTTGAATAGCTCATTCTTTATGTCGGAGTTCGCCGGGATCTGATTTGCCTTCGCTAAAATTCGTGCTCCCTGACTCCTCAATCCAGCAGCACCTCCACGTCTTGATAATAAATCGCCCCCGCTGAAAGGAGACCTTATGTTTGTATTTATAGGGCTCCGGATGCGGGTTTTGGGATAAGAATGATGGATTCCTCCTTATCTTCAGTTAATCTTGGCCGACCCGCTGACCCGCGGGTCGGCCTTGGCCGACCCGCCAGGCCGCGGGTCGGCCAAAGCCGACCCGCGCTGGTGCGGGTCGGTTTCGGCCATCCCGCATAGGCGCGGGTTCCGAAGCCTGACACTTTTTTTTGGTTTTCCGACTCTTCCAAGACTTGTATTTTCCGCTGTTTTACGTGTTTGACTATCTTATTGAATTGCATGCTTCGTTGCGGAATTGACCGTCGAACGCGCGTTGGTTGATATACACACGTGTTGATTGATGCACGCGTGTTGACCGACACGCACGAACTGATTGACGCATGAACTAATTGACATGCACGCGTTGATTAATGCGCGCGTGTTGATTGATGCTCGCGAACTGATTGACGCGCACGTGTTGATTGATGCGTACGTGCCACTTGGTTCGTCGTTTTGCTTCATGCGCTTGTCGACGACAGATAATCCTCTTAGACTCGGATAATGACATTCATCGTCTTTTCTCCATCTCGAGCTATGTGCGGACACCCATAGGTATTTTTAGACGCCTACAGATACCCCCTCCAAAGTATTTCAGACTCATTCTTTTATAGAGGAGTCTGAAATGCTTTGGATAAGATAGACCATCTCCGCAATTTCGTAAAGTGACCTTGAACTACCTTAATTCTTAATTTCTTCAGCCTTCAATCTATTCATTGTTTTGTCGAATAGATGAAGTTCTTCCGGCTCTACGTTTATCGTCTGATCGTTGTCGAAATCTTGAACTGAGATTGGTGTGTAAGTTTCTGAACTTAACTCGTGTCATTGAGTTGACTTTAAACTGATCATCTTCATCAGAAATTCATATCTGAATCTGATTGAACTCTCTGAAATCATCATTTGCCTTAGTTTGGCGAGATTGCTGATGCGTTGATCGGTATCGACCTTTATCATAGCGCATCGACCGGCGTTAACATTTGCTGTAACACGTTGTGTGGCGTTGACTTTTTGTCGTAACGCGTTGATCGGCGTTAACACAGTTTATACTCATACGTTTGCTGGAGTCTACACAGTTTAAGCTCTTAAGGCATTAGAGCATGGCGGTCTCGAATTTGGGGCTACAGGACCAACTATTAAAGTTGTTTCGTCTGTAGATATGGATCTTATCCCTAAGTGGTTGGATGCTCAAGTCACGAGACCAACTAACGGAGCTGGTGCGTCAATGACTCGCATTTATAGAATTTTTGGCAAATTCTCAGCCATCAACGGGTTTGATGAGCCTTTACCGACTACCGTTTGAGTCGGGCTAGCATGCAGGTTGTTTAAGTCCGTTCCACATATGACGTTGTGCTAAAAGGGTTAACTCTTTTAGTGTTACGATATTGAATACGTAGACTTTGTCCTTCTCATGGGAATAGACTACCCGGTAATGCGTATTAGATGCTGACTAAGGATTTTTTGGCAAATCCTCAGCCTTCAACGGATTTAACGTGCCTTTACTGATTACCGTTTGAATTGGGCTTGCATGTGGATTGTTTAAGTCCGTTTCGTATGTAACGTTATGCTAAAAAGAGTTAACTCTTTTAGTGCTACGATATTGAATACGTAGACTTCGTCTTTCTCACAGGAATAGACTACTCTTTTAGTGCTACGATATTGAATACGTAGACTTCGTCTTTCTCACAGGAATAGACTACCTGGCAACGCGTGTTAGGCGTTGACTTATCGAATACGTAGACTTCGTCTTTCTCACAGGAATAGACTACCTGGCAACGCGTGTTAGGCGTTGACTTATCTCTACTTAGGCTTCGGGATAAAAAACCCAGACTCGGATTCTGGTGTCTTCTTTAAACGGTGAAAGACTAAACTGGCAACGTGTATTAGGCATTGACTTATCCATGCTTAGGATTCAGAATAAAATTACCCGCGCGTGTAAGGTACAGATTATGGTGTTATGAATAACAACCTGTCATAATGTCGAATATGTGAGCTTTTGTTCTTTTTACGGTTAAAAACTAACCAGCAACGCGTGTTAGGCGTTGACTTATCCCTGCTCAGGATTCGGGATAAAATTCCACATACATAAAAGGCATGAATTTTTGTTGCTACGATACTGAATACGTAGACTCGGCCGTTTTTACGGGAACGAACCACCCAGCAACGCGGGTTAAGCGCTGACTTATCCCTACTTAGGCTTCGGGATAAAATGCCCCAGATTGGATTCTGGTGTCTTTTTCAATCGGTGAAAGACTAAACCGGCAACGCGTGTTAGGCGTTGACTTATCCCTGCTTAGGATTCGGGATAAAATTCCCCGTGCGTGTGAGGCACATATTTTAGGAGTTTGAAAAAAAAAGCGGAATCTTCTCTTGGGGCAAAGACGAACCCGATGTGGGAGAGGAAGAATTTTATATTTTATCTCCCAAAGCTGAAGAGGAATAATTTTATAGTCTATCTCCAGTTGTAAAAGGAAATTCAAAGTGGGATCTCCACTTCAAGAATCCGAGAAGGTGAAACTAAGAGTGGGATCTCCACTCCGAGAATCAAAAAGATTCGGATAACCCTAACCGTCGGAAGGTTTGATTACCGAACTAAAGATAGATTTCTCATTTATCGAGAGTGAATTGTGGTTTTGGTCCTTACTGTAGGAAGGTTTGACCAAGTGGGAGTTTGAGGTGATCCTAACTATAAGAAGGTTTGATCACTCAATTTGAAAGTGGACCTCTTGTTCATTAGAGGAATCGAGAGGGGATTTTGGTTTTGGTCCTAACTGTAGGAATGTTTGACTAAGTGGGAGGTTTGAGATGATCCTAACTATAGGAAGTTTTGATCGCTCGATCTGAAAACGGACCTCTCGTTCATTGAAGGAATCAAGAGGGGATTTTGGTTATGGTCCTAACTGTAAGAAGGTTTGACCAGGTAAACAGTGGGAGTGTGAGATGACCCTAACTTTTATAGGTTTGATAACTCGATTTGTGGACCTCTCGTTCATTGAAGGAATCGAGAGGAGATTTTGATTGTGGTCCTAACTGTAGAAAGGTTTGACCAAATGGACAGTGGGAGTGGCAGTACAAATCACAATGGGAGTGTTGACTTGTACAAATCACTTAGTAGGGGTTCTTAGTGTCAAGTGATAAGGACTTAACACGAAGGGGTTTGACAATTCGTTAAAGATTGACAGATCAAAATTCCAAGCATTATATCTGGACTCTAACCATGAAAGTGTTGAGTGCACGAACATAGCGGAAGTTTGAATGAGTTAAACCGAAAAGAATTTCGGTGATCCCACGGTCAATTAGTCTGATCGGTAGGGGATTTTTGTGATGGAATATTGTGAGTCATTAACAAAAGGGTATTCGAAAATCACATTGGGAGTTTAGTATTTATCACTTTATTCATAAGGATCGGGTTATCCCTAAGAATATTATATTTAACATTCTTCTGGGAACTTCCCGTTACATGAATTATCCACCCCCAGCTTTCTTTACAAAACTGGGTCCAATGAGGAGTACGTTGTCCTCAGTTGTATGTTTGGGTTATCCTTAAGAATATAAGATTCTCTAGGAACTTCCCGAGAAAGAAAGGAAACAGTTTAGACTCATATACCTGTTGGAGTATTGAGAAGCAGTTTTTACTCGTATACTCTTCGGAGTGTCGCCATTCTCATTTGTCTTATCCCAGCGTTATGACGTCGTCTTCAACCAAGGTTTGGATGTTATTCTTGAGAGCAAAGCAATCCTTGATGGGATGAAGGACCCTCCTGTGGTACGCACAGTACTTTGGATCCGCCGTGTTGTCAGCTTCCTCCTGATTTGTGATAAGTGGTAGCTTAATCTTGTTCTTTTTAAGGAGGGATTCGAAGATGGCTGGAACGTCTTCGTCCTTGAAGGAGTACTCTTTTTGGAGTCTTGAACCTGAAGTCTTCTGTTGTCTTTGGGGTTGCTGTTGCGACGTCTGATTAGCGTCAACAGTTGCGGCAGGTGTTTTCTCTTTACCACGAGAGGTGAAATTTGATTTCGGAGAGTTAGCCGTCAGTTGGCTTCTTTCGGCTTTTTTCCTTATGAGGAAGCGTTCGGCCTGCTCTCCGTGCACCTTCAACTCTTTTCAGTTGTTGGATGGTACTACTCCCATAACTTCCAACACGTCTAAGGAGAGGTTGTTGTGACAGGTTTGGAGGATGAAGTCTTCTGTGATCGGATCTCGGCAGTTCATCACCTTATTCCGGAAGCGCTTGATGAAGTCGACGACTGTTTCGTCGCCTTCTTGCTTCTCATCAAAGAGTGTCTTAATTGACACTTCGGCATCGTCATAAAAAAAGTGAGCGAGAAACAAGTTCTCCAGGTCGTCCCAGCTGTTGATACTTTCAGGCTTGAGACGGCAGTACCAATCGAAGATGGGCCAGCGAAGGGTGCCAACAAATGACCAAACCATCAAGGCTTCATTGCCGGAGATCATACCCAAGTGGGACTTGAAGTAGATCAGATGTTGAGTGGGCGAACCTTTTCCATCAAACGGCGTGAAGTTAGTCAGGTTGAACTTCATCGGGTATGCTATTGAATCCCACTCTTTTGGATAGGAAAATAGAATGACGGTCCTTTTTACCTCTCGAACAGACATTAGAGCGTTGATTTTGCTCTCGAGATTTTTTATTTTCTCATTGTCGCTTGTATCGGGCTCTGGACGATTCTTAAGAGGAATAACGCGGCCACCCCCAATGTTGTCGTTTTCAGTGGGACCACCCCCAGCGTCGTTGTTTTTAGTGGGACCATCCCCAGCATTCTGGTCAACAGGAGGGTCATCAACATCGATGTATTCATCCATGTCTGAATCGCTAGCTGCTTGGCTAACATTGTTGCGACGACTGGATTCACCTAGCTGATTCGACAAAGCTCGGATCTGTTGGTCGTGCATTTGTCTCATCTCCTGCATAGACATTTCCATTTCGATTTTGAATGCTTGCTTCTGCTTGGCTAGAGCATCCTCAATGATTTTGGCCACTTCTTTGGTGTTAATCATAAACACCTCGCAGGATTCCCCTGGGCTGGATACTATTTTGTCAGACGTGACTGCAGAGTTGGCATCTGATGCTTCATCATCCGAGGATAATCCTCTCTGCATTCGCTGGTAATCTCTTTGTCTAATGGTTCCCGATCTCAACTGGGTTAGTCTATGAGATATGAATGGATCAGAACTAGAAGATCGAGTCGATTTTCCCCTGTCAACCATATTTATCGTGACTTCTGGAAGTTTGTCACCTTGAACGGCCAATCGTTTTTTGTGAAAACGTCTTGGCTTGGACTTAGTCACTCTGTTAGAGATCCTCTCAAATATCGAGAGCCTCTGCGGAGCGGTCTTCGGGCAGCTACACGCTGATAAGACTACCCTGATAATCTTAACGCACGGGCAGTGAGACTTCGATTCTCGGGTACTTCTCTTCCGAGACTTGTTCGTACCCCCAACCAGATAGTACAACTCATCGACGTTACCGTTAGAGCAACCTATCGGCTATTTACATGAATCCTCAGGTATAACGCGTTCGTTTATCTTACGCGTTTTCTTCTGAGTATGCAACTCCTTGTTTGCGTTCTCAAGAGTCACGCGTTTAGAGTCACGCATTTGTAAGCGTGAACTCTTGACAGGCTCTTGGACTTTAATACACACCCCCAGGCAGGTGGAAACTGGAGTTTTCCCTTTATACGAAGGCTTAAAATTGTTACGAGGGCATGTGCGACCCCCAGCTCGACTAGTCGTTCGGGGTTCAGTCACCGGACCCAAGCTTTCTTCGATCAGAACTTTTCCTTGATCCTCGTGCAAAGGACCCAGGCAATCGACTATCCTCACCTTGAATCGGGACAAATCCATTTTGTCGCGGGGCTCCACCAGAGGTGCGGAACTCGAACGGATCGACGAAATAGGTGCAGAAAATCTTCTGTTTTGACCCTGGCGTGGGTCAGACTTGGGTGACCCGCGGGTTGGAGGGTCGGATTTGAGCGACCCGCAAAGTGGAGGGTCAGATTTGAGTGACCCGTGGCTTGGAGGGTCAGATTTAGGTGACCCGCGGCTTGGAGGGTCGAATCTGGGTGACCCGTAGCTTGGAGGGTCGGATCTGGATGACCTACGAATTTGCGGGTCGGCTCTAGGGTCGGATTCGAGTGACCTGCGAATTGGCGGGTCGGATTCGAGTGACCCGCGCGTCGGCGGGTCGGATTTGAGCGACTCATGTTTTTCAATCTTTCGGTCGTTGGCCTCCAAACTTTGTGCAGTTTTTATGGCTTCTTTCCCACTTCTTCCCTCTGCAACTTTTTGGCCTCTTACGGAAGAATTCGTGCGTGCGAAAGCAGTGCACGTCGCTTTTTGATCCGCTCCTCAAGAGTTGAACGGGTCCTTTTGACTTGTACCCATTCACTTGTTGATGATTTGGAGGAGAGGGCATTTGTCCGCTGTTGAGGCACTTGGCGTTGCCTAATTTTCAGATCTGTCTCGTAACGGATCTCATCAATTGACTCCAAAGCCCTAACGAGTTGGCGCACAAGGCGTTAACACTGCCTTTGGCGAGCTCTCTTCGATAAAGTGGACGCGCCTTCTGTACTCAACTCGTTGATTAAGGAGGAGTTCAGATCTGCAGATCCGGACTCGTTGGAGGCCGGAAGGGCGTTGTAAGGTTCATCTACCGCAGCAACGGGGGCATTGATCTTCCTTCACTTGCGAGAGGTGGAGGATCTGGAGGAGGAGGAAGACAGATACTCCTCGAACTTCAGTTGGTCGAACTTGTATTCGACCACTTCTTCAACCGGAATGTAGATCCGAGGTTGCGACACGACAGCTCCGGTAGCGAAGCTGTTGGCTCCCACTGTGATCGCCAGTTTGTTTCCGTCAAAAATTGTTATATTCATTGCGGTATTCATTACAACTTCGGTCGTTATAATGAAAACAAAAGGATAGTATTTTTATAAGACTTTTACACAATGAAAACAAAAAAATACAATTCTCGTCAAACAAACGCAAAGATTATTTATCGATCTTCTACTTGTGTGGGATCTTTAACCAGGGTTTATCCGTGGACGATCGTCGAATAGATCCGGTTATTAAAAATTTTGGGCAGAGCTTCGCTTTCACCGAGTGAGTGTTTGATTTGAAGCGCTGAAATCGACCAAGTAAAATCAGGGCTCTTCTCGAGATTAAGACCAAGCCTAATCTCAAGGAACGGACGAACGAGGTTCAGATCCCTTGAATAGCTCCTTCTTTATGCCGGAGTTTGCCAGGATCTGATTTGCCTTCACTAAAATTCGTGCTCCCTGACTCCTCAATCCAGCAGCACCTCCACGTCTTGATAATAAATCGCCCCCGCTGAAAGGATGCTTTAGGTTTGTATTTATATGGCTCCGGATGCGGGTTTTAGGATAAGAATGATGGATTCCTCCTTATCTTCAGTTAATAACTGATTAACCAAGTTTAGAGATAGGATTTAGGTAGTTAGGAACCTCTGGAACTGAAAAGATCTTGTGAAAACCCGTCAAAACCGCCAAAAAATTGGTTTTCGGGTCAAAATAGCGCGACGGGTCGCTGTCCCACATAGGCGCGGGTTCCGAAGTCTCCCACTTTCTTTTGGTTTTTCGACTCTTCCGAGACTTGTATTTTTCGTTGTTTTGCGTGTTTGACCGTCTTATTGAATTGTATGCTTCGTTGCAGGATTGACTGTCGAACGCGCGTTGGTTGATATACACGCGTGTTAATTGATGCACGCGTGTTGACCGACGTGCACGAACTGATTGACGCGCGAACTGATTGGCATGCACACGTTGATTGATGCATGCGTGTTGATTGATGCTCGAGAACTGATTGACGCGCACGTGTTGATTGATGCGTGCGTGCCACTTGGTTCGTCATTTCGCTTCATGCGCTTGTCGACGACAGATAATTCTCTTAGACTCGGATAACGATGTTCATCGTCTTCTCTCCATCTCGAGCTGTGTGCGGACACCCATAGGTATTTTTAGACGCCTACACTTGCCTCGTAGACGTAGGTAACTTGTCGAACCATGTAAAATTTATTGTATTGCTATGATTTGTAATAGCTTGTTAGGTTCCCTCGACAAGTCAGTCCTAGAACTGATGAGAGGAAGAGTATATATCCTACTTTGTTGAGATATATTACTTTCGATTCTTATTTTCTTTGTGAAACAGGGATTTAGTTATGATCTTACTCTTAAGTTGTGCACCAGAAGTGCTGTCAAAATTTTTGCTGTGCATAACAAGTGGTATCAGAGCTAAGGTTTTGGCTTGGGGCTTGTTCGAAAGATTCGCTGAAGTTTATTTGAAGAGTTAGATCTACAACATGGGTGAAACAAGCACATCGAGATCGTCTCTTTCGAAGGCGATACCGAGTCTGAGCATCAATAATACAAAGATTGATGTTCTGAAGTTTGACGACAAGATTAATTTTGATTTGTGGAGGTGCCAGGTGATGGATGTATTGGATGCACAAAGTTTGGAGGATTCTCTTGAGTTGAAAGAGTAACCAAATGATATGGAGGACAAGTTTTGGAAGAAGATGAACAGTAAGGTTTGTGGAGTTATTAGGTCATGCTTGACGTTGGATCTAATTTATGATGTGATGAATGAGACGTCGGCGAAGAAATTATGAGAAACGCTCAATAAAAAGTATCTTATTAAAAGCATTAAGAATCGGATTCACTTGAAGAAGAGGTTTTACCAGTTCAAGATAAAGAGGGGAGTTTTCATTAGGGAGCATGTAAATAACTTTACGAAGTTGCTTTCAGATATAACCAATGTGGATATCATTGGTTGAGGATGAAGATAAGGCGAAGCTACTTTTGTGTTCGTTGCCGGAGGATGATTATGGTACTTTTATCCTAACTATGATCAATGGTAGAACTACTATTAGTTATAAGGAGGTGACCTCAGCTTTGATAAATTATGAATTGAGGAAACGTGATAACGAACCCTCCGAGAAGGTATCAGTAGATGCATTAGCAGTTCGAGGCCGTACTCCAAACCGTTGGCAGTCCAACCGCTCAAAATCGAGGAATAAAGGTGGCCATAAGAGTGTTAGTATGAACCAGTGTCGTTTTTGTAAAGAAGAAGGACATTGGAAGAACGAGTGCCCAAAGTTAAAAGATAAAGCTGAGAAGAATAAAAAAAAGTTATACAAGCTTCGGAAGTGAATGTTGTCAAGGCTAGTGATAAAAATTCAGATACGAATTCTTTGAGCTTTTCATGCTCTGCATTACCATCAGTTTGTTATGCTGACTCTACGGAGTGGATGATAGATTCTGGTACTACATACCATATTTTTCCTAGGAGGGATTGGTTCTCCAGCTTTGAGGAGTTGGAAAGAAGGGATGTCGTACTTATGGGTAATGATCATGTATGCCCTATAGTGGTATTAGTACAGTTCGGATCCGCATGTGTGGCGAGGTGACTCGGGAGCTGAAGGAAATAAGGTTCGTACCGCAGTTAACGAAGAACATTATTTCACTTGGAACTTTGGAGGTAGCTGGCTATCGGGTGATCTTGGAGAATGCAACTCTGAAGGTCACGAAGGGGTCTATGGTGGTGATGCGAGGTGCTAGAGAAAATAACTTATACTACTTGAAGGGTAAGACAGTTACAAGGGATCTGACAGCTTCTATCACTACAGAGGAGGACACTACCAGTTTATGGCACATGCATTTAGGACACACTGTTGATAAGTCCTTACAGGCATTGGTGAAACATGGGCTATTGAAAGGTGTGAAGACCTGTAAGATGGAGCTGTGTGAGCATTGTGTACTTGGAAAGAAGACGAGAGTGAAGTTTGGCACCGCTATTCATAATACCCAAGGTATATTAACTACATTCACACAGATGTTTGGGGCCCTTCCAAGCACACATTACTTGGTGGGGCTAATATTTTGTCACTTTCATTGGTGATTATTCTAGGAAAAATCGGGTATACCCTATGAAGCATAAACATGAGGTCCTGGATATTTTTGTGGAGTGAAAAAAAGAAAGTGGAGCTGCAGACAGGTAGAAAGGTGAAAACTCTTCATTCGGACAATGGAAAAGAGTATAAGAGTGATCCGTTTCTATAGTTTTGCCAGGATCACGCTATTAGGCGATACTTTATAGTTCGTGAGACACCACAACAGAACGGGGTGGCTGAGAGGTTGAACCGTACCTTGCTAGAGAAGGTGCGATGTATGATGACACAGAATGGATTGTCAAGATCCTTTTGGGCTGAGGCATTGGTTTATACGAGCCATCTCGTGAATAGGTTCTCGTACACTATGATACAGGAGAAGACTCCGATGGAGCATTGGTCTAGTTCGGTAGCTAGTGACTATGAGTCGCTTTGGATAATTGGGTGTCTAGCTTATTATCATGTCAGTGATGGTAAATTGAATCTGAGGGTAAAGAAAGGAGTCTTTGTGGGCTTTAGATAAGAAGTAAAAAAGCTTCAAATTGTGGGATTCACAGGACAAAAAGATAGTTATTAGCAAAAATGTTATATTTGACGATGTGTACATGATGATGCCTCAAGTCCCTCAGCAGGTGGAGGGAGACCAGACAAGTGGGATATCGCAGCAGGTGGAGGATAATATGACTCCACTCACTTTAGATAGCATTGTATCCATTGAGGCTCCTATAAAAGTAATACTGGAAGGAGATGGGATGACAGTCAGGCATATAGAGGATACAGTGGATAGTGAGACTCAGGAGCATAGTCATGTTCAGGAGTCCATTGCAGTAAACAGACCCAAAAGAGTGATTCGTCAGCCAGCTAGATATAATAATACCATGGTTGCATATGCCTTATCAGCAGAGGTCATTGATGATTTGGTTCCTTCTACATTCAAGGAGGCAGGGTCTAGCTCTGATTCGATCAGGTGGAGAGAAGCTATGGAGGAGGAGATGTGCTTTTTTCAGAAGAACGACACTTGGAAACTTGCAAAGCTACTGAAGGGTAAGAATGCTATTGAATGTAAGTAGGTGTATGCAAAGAAAGAGAGATCTTCTATTGGGGACATTCGATACAAAGCCAGATTGGTTGCCAAGGGTTATGCACAGCTTGAGGGTGTTGGTTACAATGAGGTATTCTTACCTGTTGTAAAGCATTCGTCGATTAGGATTCCGTTGACATTGGTGGCACAGCTGAATTTGGATTTGGTCCAGATAGATGTTAAGACAACCTTTCTACATAAAGATTTATAAGAGAAGATCTATATAACACAACTTATGGGGTTCAAAGCTGTAGGAAAGGAAGAATTGATGTGCAAGCCGAAGAAGTCTCTTTACGGATTGAAGCAATCATCATGACAATGGTACAAGAGATTTGACAGCTTTATAATTGGCTGAGGGTACACGAGAAGCCCATATAACCCATGTGTTTACATGCACAAGCTACAGGATGGTGAGTATATCTATTTGTTACTACATGTTGATGATATGCTTATTGCCTCCAGGAATTCTTCGACTATTCAAAAGTTGAAAAATGAGCTATCATCCGAGTTCGAGATGAAGGATCTTGGAGAGGCGAAGAAGATATTGGGTATGGAGATCAGGAGAGATAGGACGAAGGAGAGATTGAAGCTTACACAAAGGAGTTATCTGCAGAAGATGTTAAAGAAATTTAGATTTGATGACAATGCAAAGGCAGTGAGTACTCTATTGGCTCCCCACTTTAAGCTTTCAGCTTTGATGTCACCTGTTTTAATTGAGGATAGAGATTACATGTTGAAGGTTCCATATGCCAGTATGGTGGGTAGCTTGATGTATGCTATGATGTGTATGAGACCAGACTTATCACAGGCTGTGAACATGGTATCCAGGTACATGCACGACCCCGGGAAGGGTCATTGGAAGGCCGTGAAGTGGATTCTATGGTATATCAAAGGTACTGTGGTTATTGGCTTGATTTTTCAGAAGAATATGAAGACAGGTCAGGATTGTATTGGTTACATGGATTCAAATTATACGGGAGATCTTGACAAGCATCGGTATACTTCAAGATATGTTTTTACATTGGTAGGAGCACCGGTATGTTAGAGATGTACACTTCAGTCTACAGTGGCTCTCTACTATAGAGGCAAAGTATATGGCAGTGACTAAAGCTGTGAAGGAGGCTTTGTGGTTGCGTGAATTGTTGGAGGACTTAGGGATTGCACAGAAGACCATTCGGGTATATTGTGATAGCATGTTAGCTATCTATTTGGCAAAGAATCAGGTTTATCATGCGCGCACGAAGTACATTGATGTTAGATTTCACTTCGTTCGTGATGTCTTGGATGAAGGAGATGTCATATTGGAGAAGATCCACACGAAGGATAACCCTACGAATATGTTGACCAAAGTTGTTTCGGGTGTTAAATTTGGTCATTGTTTGGAGCTTTTCAACATTCTTTGATGTTGAGGCCTTTGGAGGCCATTTGGATGAACTACGTGAGGCTTGATTCCTTAGACAAGAGGATACGTAGGCAGTCTTTAGATGCAGCCGAGTTAGATTAGTTAATTTTGATGGGGGAGATTATTTGAGCTCTCGTTCGAGTTCCCGACTTGTTGTGGATTGAGTCCGTTGTCGTGGATTTACTCTACTTCATACTGGATGCAATAAGTGGGACATTTGGTTGCTTTGGTATCGGCTTAATTTTGGGAAAACTTCGTCGAGATGGAGAATTATGAACAAACGGAAGTGAGGTGGGCCACACCCACGTGATTGCAGTGGTCACGCGGGCCACGAGCGTGAGAGAAGTGAACGTGGGGACCCACGTTGTGAAAGGAGCATGTGAACAACACGAGAAGCGTTTCTCGTGTTGTTCAGCGGGCAAAGAGGCCCACCCAACTTGAATTTGTGCTTATAAATGCATGTGTCGTTTCCTAGGGTTTTGTGTGCAAAGGGGGAAAACAACAGATTTTTTCAGCTGTAATAAAGTACAGAGGTGTCGGCAGTTTAAGAGAAGAGAAATTATGAGAGTTTTGAGAGATTGTTTAAGGGTTTTATTTGTGAGACATTGTGTGATTGTAAATCTTATTTGTATTCTTTTTCTCTCTAATAGTAGATCTCCTCCCTTTTTACCCCGTGGACGTAGGCAACTTGCCGAACCACGTAAAATTCGTTGTATTACTATGATTTGTAATAGCTTGTTAGGTTTCCTCGACAAGTCAGTCCTAGAACTGATGAGAGGAAGAGTGTATAACCCACTTTGTTGAGATATATCACTTTCGATTCTTATTTTCTTTGTAAAACAGAGATTTAGTTGTGATCTTACTCTATTGTTGTGCACCAGAAGTGCTGCCGAAATTTTCGCTACGCACAACAATTTATAGACTGGTCTTGGGATGAACTTTGGAGAGGGTGATATCTACTCCTTATGCCTGAAGGAGGTTCCAAATATTTTATGTTCATGCTACAGTGAATACTACAGTAGATAAATTACTATAGTATGAACGCTAATTCAAATTTGTTCATATATATGTACTTGAAGTTATTGTTCATATTACACTAATTTATTGTATTATAAACAGAAAATCAAATCTGCTCTTCCATATTTGAAGTTACTATTCATTACTACAGTATTGTATCATAGACAGTAAAGAAATTCAAATGTATTAAAACTTGGATCATCCTTTAAGTGTAGTGAAGTAGATATGATTTTTAAATCAAATATATTAAAACTTGGATCTTTTTTTTAAGTATAGAGGCAGTGGCGGATCTACAACATTTTTTGTGGTGGTTCAAAATATACACTAAATTTTTTTCTCAAATAATAGCAGGTGGGGAAAAAATGAAGGAAGGGTTATTAAAGAGAAAAACAATCATTTTTAAACAATGATTTGACTTATATATATAAGAAACAAAAATATTTATAGAAGGTCTTAAAGATGTAGACAGAACAAAGGGATAAAATGAAAGGAAAAGAAGAAGAAGAAGAAGAAGAAGAAGAAGAATATAGGGGAGGTAAAAGGAAAGAAGCTTAAAAGAGAAATTTTCGAAGGCTGGATGGTTTGAACTCCAGACCTGAGGGGAGGTAAAAGGAAAGAAGCTTAAAAGAGAAATTTTCGAAGGCTGGATGGTTTGAACTCCAGACCTCTTACAAAATGTTACCAACTGCAATTTCGAAGGCTGGATGGTTTGAACTCCAGACCTCTTACAAAATGTTACCAACTGCAATACCACTAGGCTACAAAGAACTTTTGTATGAGGTGGTTCAAGTGAACTACTTTGAACAAGGGTGGATCCGTCACTGTATAGAGGAGTAGATTTGATTTCTAATTTTAAACATACAATAATCAAATCAAATATATTATAATTTATAGGGAGACAAGTTTAAAATGCAGTGTTAAAAAAATAGTGGGTTGTGCTTTTCACGGAGTGCACACTAGTATGAAGTAAAAGCGATAGAAGGGTTGGTAATCACCTTTGGCCTCAAGTCAACCACTCAACAATTGAGAAGAGCAAGTACTACCAAAAATCACGTTCTGGATTGGAAAAAAAATAGGGCTTTTTGTCTTTAGGTCCAATAGCTTACCTCCCTTTATTTTTAAACCCAAGTAGTATTAGTTGTATCTCTAAGTCCAAATTTCTTTTTGTATTTGTCTTTAAACCCAAATCCAAAATACAATACTTTCAGCAGTGGGTCCCCCCATATATTTTTCTTAAATTCCGGTTATACCCTCCCACTTATAGAATTCATTTAAGTGGGTCCCCCTTAAATAAAATAAACGAAATGGAGAGAGAGGGGGGAAACTGGCGGTAAATTTCCCCCCTCCATTCTCTCTCCGTCCTCTCTCTGCCCCCCTCTTCTTCTCCCTTTCTCTCACTCCATTAATAGAACTCAACACTCTCTCCTATAACCCATCATTTAATCACTCTCTCCTACAACCCATCAATTAATTCTCACCAACTTTCTTAGCATTTGAAGGTAGAAATTTGCAATTTACTCAACTACCAAGTTGTTAGCATTAATTTCTCATTTTAACCATGACAATTATTTGATAAGTTAGTTAAATGAGTTCATAAAAAAATTTGAATTCGTTATTTTTAGTAAAATGTTAGATAACTGAGGTTTTGTAATTAACCACCCATTAATTTCACATTAGTTATTTCACATAATTATTTTGCACTTCTTATTTCACATTATTATTTCACATAATTAGTTATTTCACATAATGTTATCTCACATAATTATTTTTAGTAAAATGTTATTGTTATGAATTCATAACAATTAGTTAAATATTAGTTAAATTTGTTATAATTGATGAAATTTTTGTTAAATTTGATCTTAGTATAGAATGATAACATGTAAGTATAGCATGAATTACCAGACTTATAAGTATAGCATATTAATATAAGTAGAGCATGTTATACTGTAAGTATAGCACATTAATACTGTAAGTATAGCACATTATACTGTAAGTATAGCACATTAACCTGTAAGTATAACATGTTATATTGTAAGTATAGCACGTTATCATGTAAGTATAGCATGTTATATTGTAAGTATAACACGTTATCATGAAAGTATAACACGTTATCATGTAAGTATAGCACATTAACCTATAAGTATAGCACGTTATATTGTAAGTATGGCACGTTAACCTGAAAGTATAGCACGTTATATTGTAAGTATAACACGTTAACCTGAAAGTATAGCACGTTAACCTATATTTAAATGTTAGTTAAATTTGTATATAATTGATTGATGATATTTTAGTTAAATTTGATCTTAGTGTAGAATGATAACATGTAAGTATAGCATGAAATACAAGACTTGTAAGTATAGTATGTTAATCTGAAAGTATATCACGTTATACTGTTAGTATAGCATGTTATACTGTAAGTATAGCACATTATACGTGCTATACTTACTGGTTAACGTGCTATACTTACAGGTTAACGTGCTATACTTACTGGTTAACGTGCTATACTTACAGGTTAACGTGCTATACTTACTGGTTAACGTGCTATACTTACAGGTTAACGTGCTATACTTACGATGTAACGTGTTATACTTACAGATTAATGTGCTATACTTACAGGTTAACGTGCTATACTTACGATATAACGTGCTATACTTACAGGTTAACGTGCTATACTTACTGGTTAACGTGCTATACTTACAGGTTAACGTGCTATACTTACGACATAACGTGCTATACTTACAGGTTAACGTGCTATACTTACGACATAACATGCTATACTTACTGGTTAACGTGCTATACTTACAGGTTAACGTGCTATACTTACGATGTAACGTGCTATACTTACAGTTTAACGTGCTATACTTACAGGTTAACGTGCTATACTTACAAGTTAACGTGCTATACTTACGACATAACGTGTTATACTTACGATGTAATGTGCTATACTTACGACATAACGTGCTATACTTACGACGTAACGTGCTATACTTACGATGACATAACATGCTATACTTACGATGTAACATGCTATACTTACAATGTAACGTGCTATACTTACAGGTTAACGTGCTATACTTACTGGTTAACGTGCTATACTTACAGGTTAACGTGCTATACTTACAGGTTAACGTGCTATACTTACGATGTAACGTGCTATACTTACTGGTTAACGTGCTATACTTACTGGTTAACGTGCTATACTTACTGGTTAACGTGCTATACTTACAGGACTTGGCATTTCTATCAATATATTCAACATTCCCAGCACATACAACATACAACATTGCATTGCCACAGAACATACATACAACATACCATATTTCCAGCGCATACAACATTTCCAGACTATCTACATACACCATTTCTTCAACATCAAAGGAGGTCCATTTTCCTCCAATTCTGAAACTACTTCTTTTGACATTATATACTCCCAACAAGCAATCAACAATAACTGGTTGCATTGGAAGATCTGGAAGGTCTAAGTAGCCATAAAATGGAGTCTCACGCAGGACAATTCGTTGATCTTCCGATAAATAACCAGAAATTTGTTCTTGAAGGTCCCGGAAGTACCCGATGTTTGATGGAATTCGCACTAAAGCCATCGGATAAAATATTCTGCAACCATAAAACATAAGGCAACTTTAGTTGTCTATCAATATTGTACATAATTCCTTCATTGAAACAAATTTCATTTCAAAGCCTATGATTTCAAAATTGTAACAGACAATCTCAATTCTCGAATTATCACGCTTTATCTTTATATCAACCTATTTACAACCTATTTAGAATTTTTCCTTTTCTCTCTCAGTGAAAAAAATCTTGTAACAGACATACATATGTACAATATCAAACTGTTACAGATCAATATTTTTCATTTTCTTTTCATTTCTTAGTAATTTTTTTGTATCAAATGTTAACAATAACAGAACTTTTGTTATTTGCATTGTTTCAGGTATTGATTTGCAAGAGTTTGAGACTAACTAAAATTTTGCAACTTCAGTCCCATTGGTACTCAAATTCAGCGTTCATCTGTAACTCTGGGATATATCAGTAAAGTGGTCTGCATGGCTTAATAACAATGCAAGTAACACCAATGAACTAGGAATACTAAGACACATCACTAAGAAATGAAAAGATGAGTATCAAATATCAAAAAAAAAAAATCGACGAAAACACAGCCAACGCTCTTGCAAATCAATACCTGAAACGATGAGTTCGACGGCAATGATGACGACAATGTCGACTGCGAAATCCGTCGGCGGCAAGGGGACAGCGAGATAGACGGCGCGATCGACGGCAACGGTCTGGGACTTGGGTCGCGGCTGCGGGCGACGGTCTGGGACGGTCGATAACGCCTACGGGCGACGGCCTGGGTCAGGCGACAGCTGCTGCGGGCTGGAGCGGGCGAGATCGGGGTCGCGGCGAGAGCTAATGTCACGGCGGCCTCGAGCGGCTGGAGCGGGCGACAGCGAGATCTGGATCACGGCGGGTGGAGCGGGCGACGACGGCGAGATCTCGGTCACGGCGGCTGGAGCGGGCGACGATAGCTGGAGTTCTCTTTTTCAATTTAGGGCTGAGGTGAAATAGGGATTTTGAGGAGAGAGACGTTGATATGGGGAAAGGGGGTATTTTGGGGTTTTTGCCTTGATTATGTATAAATACTACTGCTGAAAGTATTGTATTTTGGATTTGGGTTTAAAGACAAATACAAAAAGAAACGGCGGCTGGAGCGGGCGACGATAGCTGGAGTTCTCTTTTTCAATTTAGGGCTGAGGTGAAATAGAGATTTTGAGGAGAGAGACGTTGATATGGGGAAAGGGAGTATTTTGGGGTTTTTGCCTTGATTTTGTATAAATACTATTGCTGAAAGTATTGTATTTTGGATTTGAGTTTAAAGACAAATACAAAAAGAAATTTGGGCTTAGAGATACAACTAATACTACTTGGGTTTAAAAATAAAGGGAGGTAAACTATTGGACCTAAAGACAAAAAGCCCAAAAAAATAATAGAGAGCAAAAGGGTTTTCTCCAGTGATCGAGGTAATAAGCTTTTAAGTCGTACTATACAATTTGAAAGGCTAGGCCTATAGGTTTGCACTCTGCGTATTTGACATGAAGCTATATATGTAAGCATGGTTAAAAGAGAAACCGGTACTTTTAAAAGAATAGTTGCACATCAAGATTCAAAGAGGGGGTCAGGATTCAATTCCTTAGTCAAAAGGCATGATAAGATTTTGATTTGTATCCAAGCATCCATTTTTAAAATTCTTTGCTTAGAAGACCGTACTAATTAACTACATACTCCTTTGAATGCTTATGAGATTAAGCCAAAGATGCGTATAAGACTGTAACTCCTCTGACATGGAAAGGAAAAATCAGACATATTTCCAATCAAGAAAAAGAACAATTGTATTCAGTGGCTCCATGCAATAGTGAGATCAGGCTAAACCTCTAAAAAATCTATCATAAATTCATAAGTAAGTATCTTTACCATTAATTTACCTAGAGCCCTCTTACCATATTTCCCGCTTTACAATATCGATCACCTTAGGGGCTGTTTGGTTGTATGTTTTTACCATGTAAAAGGATGAAAAGTGTAAAAACGTGGGTCCCAATGTCAGCTTTCATCACTTTCAATTGTTTGTTTGTAGTTATGAAAATAGTGTAAAGTGATTTCATATGCTGATGCGGCTTGTAAAGTGATTTCATAAAAAAAGACATGATTTTAGGAGAAAGCCGACATTGAAGTCAGGAAAAAATAATAAAAAATAATTCCAACCAATATGATCATTTGAGTAGGGACCACTTTTTACACTTTCCAAACAAACAATTAAAGTTACATTTACAAACCAAACAAGCAATTTATGATTCCAATGGAATAAAAAACAAACAAAGAAAAGTATAAAAATAAAATTGATGAGGTGGACAACAACTTTCCAAGTTGTATCATAAATACACAATTTTACCAACAACAATCAAACAGCCTCTTAGCAAAAAACGAACTATCAAATACTACTGCCACAGGTGATCATGTTTCCTTTTCATAAAGTACATGGTTGCTTGTGGTGATTATCACATGTGAAAGAAAAGGGGGCGCAAATAGATTATTAAAAGCAACATTTAAGATTATTACATCAACTGATCAACAGAAGCATCTCTGTAGCATAACCATAAAGTTTAGGTACTGTTCAACTCCTACCTTTACTTAGATCGATGTGCATTTTCATGAAAAAGACTTGGGACCGTTCTTTGAATTGTCTAGGACAAAGGGTCGGGGCAGGAAGGAGTACGTACTACTATATTGACCTCCTGTTCTTCATGTTACCAAATGTACACCCCTCTCGCTCTTCTTTTTCTCTGATTTTGGTAATCTCCTATTTGGTCTCTTATGATTATTCTATACAAGATGTAGCCTCATGCATCTATTCATTTGAGAGAAAATATACATAAAGCAAGGAGATCAGCAATGTGATGTAACTAATAAGTAGCGGACTTTCGTTAAACAAACGGAACTCAGGGGGTATTTGACAATCTGAAAGTGAATTTAAAATATTTTAGTTACTTTTTTTGGCAAATGACTTTTACATCCATGTCAGCACGCAAGTGAAATACATTGTTTGTTTGAAAAATTAAATTATTATCGAAAGTGCAATGTGAAGATGACGTGGCAAAATAAGATTAATTAGAAAATATAATTAAAATCATTTAATTACGTGGCAAAATAAGATTAATTAGAAAATATAATTAAAATCATTTAATTAAATTAGTTACTTTTTTGTCATTTTCCTGTGACTTCACCACTTTTTTTTAGGGGAAGTCAAAACTGCATTAAATCTTATGTGGCAACTTTCTTACATCTCACTTTCATAACCACTTATATAAAAACAAACACCTTAATTGTTAAATGAAAATAACTTTCTCACTTTCATCTTTCACTTGCATGCAAACAAACACCCTTTTAGTGACCTGGTTTTGCAGCTTAGCATTATTGTATCTCTTTGATATTTTATTTGCCAGACAATCTTTAGAAATTTAATGTTGATAATTCTTCCTTTAACTTTGGCTTCTTTTGATGTTTATATCAAAGGATATTTAGATGACTCAAATCTGTTGGGGGACATTATCGACTAATTGAGGTTCTTTGATCACAATTTTAATAGTTGATCAGTCTCCTTTTCTTTACATATCCAACTTGGCCATTGTAAGGTGTCATTTAAAGTATAATTAACATTTAGCCCCAGGTTGTCTTTTAAAGTATAAATGCTATCTAGCCACTGCATGCTGTTTCTTCACGTTATAGAGTAGGAGAACTTGAAAGTGTTCATGTTGAAATTTAGGTCGTTCTACTATTTCTTTATTGTATTTTTAAATTGTCTCTACTTTTTATTAGGGGTGGGCAAAAACCGAAAAAAACCGGTTCAACCGAAAAAACCGCCCGAAAAAATGGACCGGTTAACCGAACCGAATTAAATGGATGAGAAGAAGTCTCTAAACCGCCCGAACCGAATTAAATCGGTTTGGATTCGGTTTGAACCTCTGAACCGCCAAAAAAAAAACCGACCCGAATTTTGTTGGGCGGTTTAGAGACTAAACTTATACCTCAAAACTTTTCCTGTTATCATCCAATAGATTCAAACGGCGCAAGGAGCAGTTTCAAGCAATGAGTACAGCAATATCACAGAAAAATATCCTTGAGAACTAAGTAAAGATTCAAATCAATCCAGAAAATTTGTTATGCACATGATGCACTTACAAAAAATGCATATGCTATATTATATGAACAATATCATACAAAACATCACTCCCCCGTGTAATTAAATAAACTTAAACTTTAGTTAAAAAATTTCGCAGAAAAGATCTTGAGAATTATATAAGATTCAAATCAATCACAAAATGTGTTATGTACATGATACTTACAAGAGATAAGCATGCTGTATTATATGAACAACATCTTTAAAACATCAGTTCTCTGTGTAATTATATCAACTCAAAACTTTATTCTAAAGATGATAACCAGTCTAATAAAGCTTTGCTGGCGAGCTCAGGAACCTCATCATGAGGACAATGCCCAGCTTGCAAATTCACAACAGAAGTCTTTGGATAGAACTCTTTGCAAATTCAAAACCGAAACCGAACCGAACCGAACCGAATTTCGGTTGGGCCGAATATTCGGATGAAGGGGAAAAAATCTGGATCCGGATGAGAGTTTTGAGCATCCGAAAAATTCGGATTGGATGCGGATTGAGCATAAAACCGAACCGAACCGAATATGCCCAGCCCTACTTTTTATGGCATTATTATAAGGTTTAAGAATCTAGGTACAGATATTCTGGATGATCGACTCCCGTCTAACAACAAGTACGAAGCAGACGATGCCTAACCTTCCTTTTCTTATCTTGAAAGTGAACGATGCTACGGGGATCCATAAAGGAGGGGAAATAGATCCAAATCCTTTTCAATTAGGTGGTAATGAGAAAGGATCCAATTCTTAAAACTTCACCATCCATCTTAATTTTAAAGGTTAAAAAACACATAAAATAGCCACAACTAGTGGTTTTCCAATAGCTTGCTAGATTTAGTGGACTTAACTGTTATTTGTAATAATATTATATTTCTAAAAACCATTAAAAATTTTAAATATTTATATTCTAATCCTTTCAATCATAGGATAAAAAAAATATCTGCAAAAAATTTCTCTCTCCTTCATGTCTGATCTTTCTCCAACCAAATCAAATTGTTTTATCCCTCCAATATTTTCTCCGACATCAATCTTGCGAGGTTAATCCAAGAGAAGAGGATCGGAGAGAAGAAAGAGACCACCTCACAAGATCGATGCAGTAGAAGAAAATGGAGAGATGAAACGAGTTGATTTTGTTGGAGAAAGTTTGGACATGAAGGAGAGAATTTTTTTGGTCGGCAGTTTTACCTCCTAATTGGATAATTACCATCTAATTGGACGGATTAGAATATAATTATTTTAGATTTATTAAATTACTTTCTTCAAAAAAATTATTTTATTATAAATAAAATTAAATCCACCAAATAACATGGTATTAGAAAACCACTATCTCAATTATGTATATCCTACATCGTGATGTTTTATCCATTAAAATTAACATGGAAGGTGAGGATTTAAAGAATCGGATCCTATCCAATTACCGCCTAATTGGAGAGGATCAGAATCCGGGGGTGAGAGTGGATCTATACAACATCCGCTACAGAAAATAATAAAATAAAAAGGAAATCATGATGCATGTACCACTATGACATCTAAACCAGTGCAACCAACATATAAAACCTAGTCCACGCAGTGCACTCAGAATATTTTATCAATACAATCACCGATTTTAAAATATATGATAGAACATTTCTCATGATCTACTAATCAGTCCCTACAAATTTCAAACAGAGAGAGCTATATGATAGTTTTTGATTTAGAGTTCAACCAGCATTACTTGAGGCTCTAATATGATTGTGTTTTTCTTTTCCTCACGCATATATATATATATATATACAAAAAATGCATTTTTAATTAAAATTAGTTTTTCTTTTCTTGAAGAATTGAGTGACTATTAGTAATTTTGCAGGGGAAAATGATAGGGACACACCCCCAACCACAATCTTAACCACATCTCCTCTCTTATTTGGTACAGTATACCTGGCCCACATGAGATTTTAATTTTTAAAAATCTCATATGTGGCCCGATATACTATAGCAAATGAGAGATGTGGTGTGGTTGAGGTTGTGGTTGGGGGTGTGCCCCTAGTGCCACCCTTTTGCAGGACCACTCATTTTGAGTGATCAATAGTTGGTCCGCGGATGTGTTACATCGCCTTGATAGGATAGATTTTATCAATGTGGTAATATGCATGGCCCTCAAGACATGTTGCGTACTTATCAATTAATTAAAAAAAGTTTAAGGTAGAGCAGCTCTTAATCCTTTGGCACAAGAAAATAGTATTTATCGTTCAGGATTTTGAAGAATTGGCAAACAGTTGAAGAAAACAACTCAGATATTCAGCCAGGCAGACTAGCGGTCGACCGCGAGTCAGCAGCGGTCGACCGCGAAGTTTGACTGTAGGATTTGGTTCTCTGTCGGGGGTGTTCGGTTGACCGCGAGCTTCGTGCGGTCGATCGCGAGACCTGCACGGTCGACCGTCGCGGTCGACCGCAGATGGATTTTGGGCTGGGCCTTGGTTTTTAACCCGGTTTGTTTCTGAGTTGATATATAACCCTAAACCTGATTAATTAGGGTTAAGCAAGGACGATTTTGAGCAGTCTTTGAGAAATGATTGTTGCATCCAATTGTGGGGAAATTGTGAGAGATCTGGAGCTTTGTTTTAGGGTTTGATCGGTGAGATTTGTAACTCTATTTGTATTCTCTTGATTTCTAATAGTGAGAACTCCCCCCTCCTTACCCCGTGGACGTAGGCAACTTGTCGAACCACGTAAATAGTTTGTTCTTGCTGTGATTGTGATTTTCTTAGTAGTTGTAATTTATCTCGAGTTATTGTTTGTGTTGCTTCGAGAACTTTCGCTGCGCACAACAATTGGTATCAGAGCTTCAGGCTTGCTCGAAGGATTCGGTGAAGATTCCTATCTGAAGAGTTAGATCAACAACATGGGAGAAGCAAGCACATCAGGTTCGTCTTTTACGAAGGCGATATAGAGTCTGAGCATCAATAATACGAAGATTGATGTTCCGAAGTTTGATGGCAAGATCAATTTCGGATTATGAAGGTGTCAGGTGATGGACGTCTTGGATGCACAGAATTTGGAGGAGACTCTTGAGTTAAAAGAGAAACCCGCTGATATGGAGGATAATGTTTGGAAGAATATGAACAGTAGAGCTTGTGGTGTTATTAGGTCATGCTTGACGTTGGATCTTATTTATGATGTTATGAACAAGACGTCAACGAAGAAGATGTGGGAAATACTCAATGATAAGTATCTTACAAAGAGCATTGAGAATCGGCTTCACTTGAAGAAGATGTTTTACCAGTTCAAGATAAAAAGGGGAGTTTCCATCAGGGAGCATGTCAACAATTTCACGAAGCTACTTTCAGATATGGCCAATGTGGACATCATAGTTGAGGATGAAGACAAGGCGATGTTACTTTTGTGTTCGTTGTCCGAGGATGATTATGGTACGTTTGTTCTAACTATGATCAATGGATACTTTTGTGTTCGTTGTCCGAGGATGATTATGGTACGTTTGTTCTAACTATGATCAATGGAAGAACTACAGTTAGCTATAAGGAGGTGTTCTAACTATGATCAATGGAAGAACTACAGTTAGCTATAAGGAGGTGACCTCAGCTTTGGTGAATTATAAGTTAAGGAAGAGTGATGGTGAACCCTCCGAGAAAGCATCGGGAGATGCATTAGCTGTTCGAGGCTGTGATCCAAACCGCTGCCAGTTCAACCGCTCAAAGTCAAAGAATAAGAGTGCCTATAAGAGTGTTGGTAGAAATCAATATCGGTATTGTAAAAAAGAAGGATATTGGAAGATTGACTATCCAAAGTGGAAAGAAAAAGCCGGGGAGAACAAAGGGAAAGTTGTACAGGCTTCAGAAGTGAATGTTACAAAAGCTATTGGTGAGCATTCTAATTCAGATTCTTCGGGCTACTCGTGTCCTGCACTACCGTCGGTTTGCTATGCTGATTCCACGGAGTGGATGATGGATTCAGGAGCTATGTTAGGATTCTAGTTTTGAACCTACCCCTCTAGGGTCTAACAATTGGTATCAGAGCTTGGTGCTCTTTGATTTGAGGACTAATCGCCTTGAGTTAAAGATTCAAGTTATCGTTTTTGTGCTAATCTAGTATTGATTACATTTTGCTTCTTGCATATAATCATTATAGATATGTATGATGCATCTAGTTTAGGTTATGCTATTAATAGTGCTCCTCATTTGGATATTTTTTCCTATGCTCAATGGCGTGTTAGATTCAAACTTTTTGTTCAATCTAAATAATTCGATTTATGGGAGATTATTGAGGATGCTTATATTGTTCCCACTTCGAAAAAATCCAAGTGAAATAAAGATGATAAAAGAATGTTTAATATGAACAAGATTTTGTTAGAATATTTGCTTAATGCTTTTCACTCTTCCTTTTCTAACAAATTTACTCATTTTGATAGTGCTTACGCCTTATAGAAATTTATTAAAGCACATCAAGGGGACTTGGAGGCTATTCAACAAGCGTTGGAAAATCCCGCTTTGATTTTTAAAGAAGCCTCATCTCCATGTACACTACCACTAGGTGATAACCCTAGTGAGGTATGCGAGCTTGAAGCCTCATCTCCATGTACACTACCACTAGGTGATAACCCTAGTGAGGTATGCGAGCTTGATAATGATGATATTATTACTTTTGATGAGCACCACTAGGTGATAACCCTAGTGAGGTATGCGAGCTTGATAATGATGATATTATTACTTTTGATGAGCTTACTCTTGAGTTTGAAAAATTACACAATTACTATATTGATGTAAAAAGTAAGTATGTTGATATGAAATCCATTCATGAAACACTAGCCACTAAGTTTAATTTCATTGGAAACGAAAATATAATTCTTAAAGAATACAATGAAAATTTAAGACTAGAAAAATACTAGTTTGCTTCAAGAAAAATGTAATGTCATGTTAGAAGTAGATAAATTAAAATCTATGATAAATAATCATGTTTCTCCTACTTCTAGTAGTAATGCTTGTGTTCACAATGATGAGTTGAATCAAATAAAAAAACGTATATCAACCTTAGATTCAACACTAAACACTTGTATTGCTAATAACAAAAAGCTTATGGACTTGTATGCAAAGTTCAATGTTAATTCTTCTAAGAAACCTATTCACTATGCACACATGTATGACAAAATTCACAAATATTTTGTATGCGGTCTTAAAGGCCATCTAGCCCAATCTTGTCATAATGCACAAAAGATTGACAAACCTATTCATGATTGTACATCCCATCAAGCTTCTTCATCTCATACACATGTACACATACATAGTGCAAATCATAAACATACTCATGTGTACAAATGTGATTATTGTGGTCGTTTTGGTCATTTGGCCATGTTTTGTTTTGATTTGAAAAGAAATGTCTGTTTACAAAATAATTACAAAAAAAATCTATTTTTGCAAATGAACCACGTGCACATTATTTCGGTCAACGTAAACCATTCAAACCTCTATATTGCACAAATTGCAATCATATGGCTCATATTTATGATTTTTGTTTCGACCGTATCGGTGCACAAAATAAGCCCAAACGGGTTCATCACCCTAGGGCCTTGGATTTAAATAATAGTGGTCGTGTCCCTAATCCTATTAGTACCAAAAACATTTGGGTACCAAAATGTGCTTGATTTGTATTTCTTAAGAAATTGTTTTCTTTTTTTTGTTTGTTATGATTTTAAATGTTGCTCTTGTTTTTGATTTAAAATATTTCAATAATCATTTAAAGCTTATTTAAGATTTATGTGTGAATCTTTGATTCAAAAATCCATTTCAAAACGCAAAAATCTTATTTCAGAATTTTTGCAAAAACTTGGGATTTAAGCTTAAGTCGACTTAGGGTCAACTCACATTCCCCAGTCGACTGCAAGTCGACCTGCGTGTAAGTATTTTCAAGGTATTTAATTTTCTTTTTTTCGGATTTGAGACGTCTTAGACCCGACCCGTTTTCCCACTTTAATCCTGACCCTTCACTCATCTCCTTGATCAAATATGGACCTTTCATCTCAGTTCATAGCCCTAATTATTCTCTCCTTCCTCTTTCGTTCACTTCCTCCAGCCGATTCTCATCACTTTCAATCGACTCTCACCTGCAGCCGACCCATCATCTCCAGTCGACTCCAACAATCATCTTCCTCGGTCTCATATGTTGGTATAACTTCTTTTCCCTCTCATTTCCTTTTCTAGGATTTGGTTTTATTTCATTACCATGACTAGTACTTATACCAAACGCCCTAGATCCTCTAAGGATAAAGCCCCTCTATCTCGTGATCGTGCATCGTCACCTCTAGAGCGTAGCAATGCACATTACGAACAATATCTTAATAGCACTGCCCTAATTGATAAATATCATGCTCTGTGTCAGCTAAAATTGTTCCCTGGTAGATATGTTAAATTTGATGACTTTAGTCATTTCTCTCTGGAATAATATTTTTCTGCTGCTAAACTTGCTGATTTAGTCTCTAGACAGCATTCTGAAAAACTTTACCCTCACCTTGTGCGTTTATTTTACGCAAATCTTGTGCCTTTTGCTCCTACAGCATTCTGAAAAACTTTACCCTCACCTTGTGCGTTTATTTTACGCAAATCTTGTGCCTTTTGCTCCTAAAAATAGACCACATTTTATCACTTCACCTTGTGCGTTTATTTTACGCAAATCTTGTGCCTTTTGCTCCTAAAAATAGACCACATTTTATCACTTTTGCTGTTAAAGATCATCACATTCGTTTCATAGCCGATCGTCTATCTAAGATCATTGGCATCCCTCGTGGTGACACTTTTCTCGATGACGTTTCATATGATGATCCCGGCATTGAGTCCCTTATGACTATTCCTGGCGAAAGCCTCCCATTGCATGCCAAAAATATATCTAATTTGGCCACCATTGTTGGTCATATCATTTCTTACAATTTGATTCCAAAATCGGGGGGCTATAGCCACTATGCTCAAGATCTTACTAGGGGTATCTACACCATTTTGGGTAATGTTGATGTTAAATGGGGATATGTTATATTTGATATCATTTCTTCTGGTCCATCCACTTTCATTCCTTTTGGGGGTCTCCTCACAAAAGTCTTTAAATACTTTAATGTTGACTTATCTGATGAGACTCCTTCTGATATCCGACCTCTATTTGATGTTACTGCTCTTGATCGGATGAAAATCCATGCCACATTAATGGCAATGCATGATCATCCTGCTCATAGAACTTCTCTTGAGTCTCCCGTGCATGAACCTCCTTATGAGCTCTATCAGTCCTCCTCAGATTAATCTGTACCAAGCCATATAGAGGATCTCTCCACTCAGATGACTGAGTATCACTATAATGACCAAGTGAGGTTTCAGAGAATTGAAGACAGTCAACTTGATCTTAGCATGAGGCTTGGAGAGGTCGAGAGGACCCAGGTGGAGTTAAAGAAAGAGATAGCTTCCTTAAGGAGTGAGAAAGAAGTTGATTGTTGGCCTTCTTGTTTTGATGATGTTTAACAAACAATTTACTTCTAATGTTATTTGTCTAGTGTTTGTGTTTTCGTATTTATTCTAGGCAAACAACATGTTGGAGGATGGATGGATTACGCCATAACGATCATATCAAATGGAGGTTGGTGGAATAGTGGTTGAAGCTTATGCAATTCAAGTTCAAGATCCAAGTTCAGCTTCATCCGCACAGTGTACCAAGTTGAGCTACAATGAAGATCAAGATCAAGCTTGGGTAATCTAGTTTAGATTTTATATTATGTGTGTTAGATACTCTAAGCTCAATATCATATACACACACATTTATTGGTTTCTTCGTATATATACATAGTTATATATATATACATAAGTTTTGGTTTCTATGCATATATAAAGTTATATATATACATATATGTGTTTTTGAGTTTTCATGTTTATAAATATGAAATCACATGTTTCATATTTATTATTGTGTTTTAGTATATATTGCATAGAATATGCATTTTGTGAAAATATTATTTTCTTAGTTTTTGGACTTAACAATAATCATATACATATTTTATTAAGTCTATATAATCATTATGCAAAGTTTCAAAACATGGTTTAGCCTAAATGTCAAAATTCATATGTTTACATTTTTGTGTTTTGGACTATTTTTGTAAAATGATGATTTTTCACAAATGGGAAATGCTATTTGGGAAAAAAAATTTGTAACATATTCATTTACACGTTTATATACATTTCCCAAAGTTTCATATTTTCTGGACTTCATTTGTTATTTTTGACAATTTTCCAAAAGTCTCAAAATCTGTTTTAAAATCAGTTTTGGAACGTATCAGTCCTCGGTCGACCGCACCGTTCGACCGCTCATGTGATCATTCGTCAGTGGGCAGCAGAGAGTTTTTCGGTCGACCGCACCGGTCAACCGAGAGCTCGAAATTTCCATCGGTCGACCGAATAAGTCTCTGCTCGTTTTCTCAAATTGGGATCTGGATCGCGGTCGACCGCGAATTTTTTCGGTCAACCACCGCTCAATCAGATTCTTTCCAACGGCTATTTTTGTTATCGTTGGCTGGGGTTTTTCTTGTCTTTTGTTTGGGGTTTTTGGCTGAGGTTTTGGGAGGCTATAAATACCCCCTGTTTGGGGTTTTTGGCTGAGGTTTTGGGAGGCTATAAATACCCCCTTGATCTCAGTTCTAAGAGTAACCTAAGAGAATGTTTTAAAGAGTTTTAAAAAGAGTTTAAGCTTGTTTTAAGCTTGTTTAAGGGTTTGGTTTAAAGCTGTTTTGGTTTCCACAAGTGGATGAGATTATCTTCTTGTTTGGGCTTCAATCTCCATCTCTCCATATTGTTATTAATTGAGAAGTTTTCTAAACTCAAACTCTAGCTTTACATTTATATACTTGTTTGATTATCAGAAGTTTTCTAAACTCAAACTCTAGCTTTACATTTATATACTTGTTTGATTATCATTGCTCTTAAGCTAGATTTTATATTTATTTATATACTTGTTTGATTATCATTGCTCTTAAGCTAGATTTTATATTTGAGTTTAGTTGATTTGATTTGATTTATTCATTGTTACACACACCCACTTTGAGCTTATTGTATTTGCATTCATAATATACTTAGGGTTGTGAGAGTTGTAACATTGAGTGTGAGCTTTCATTGTGTTCTCATCCATAGTAGAGAACAAACAATTATTGTATTGAGCCTAATTATGAGATCACCTTGTAATACACTTATACACCGAGAGGAGTGTGTGGTGAGAGTCGGGGATCGTTCCAAGAGGAGTGGCGTCGGTTGACGAGCCTAGGGAGAGGTTGTGACCGAGCACTTGAGGGAGACACGGCTAGGTCCAACACTTGTGAGGGTGTAGAGTGTGATTGCAAGAGTGTCGATTGTAAAGTTTTCGGCTAGCTAGAAAACCGAGTGTGAGGTGTAAACGTTATTCGGATGAGCGTAGAAAACCCGGTTGTGATAGTGGATTTCTTCCCGGGAGTGGGGAGCGGAGACGTAGGACGGAAGGTCCGAACTCCGTGATCATATAGTGTGTTTGAGTGTGCTTTGGCGTTCATTTATATTTATGTTCATATCTTATATCGCCATTGTCCATAGCTCATTATTTATATGATCCACTATTTAGTTCATATTGTTTACCCATTGTGTTAGTTTACATATCCTTGCATATATCATATTGTATATCTCTTTGGTAGGATATATTATATTGTTTACCCCTTGATATCCTTGCATATATATTTTTATCATATAGGATATATCTCTTTGTTGTTCATATTGCTTATCCTAGCTCATATTCTTATGGTATTTCATACTTGCTAGGATAACTTGTTAATTAATTTTAATTGGCATATAATCGGATTAGATTAGCATAAGACCCTAATCACCCCCCCTCTAGGGTCTAACAGACTTGGCTTCCATTCACACTAGATTTGATGAGATCATAAATCTTTTACAACCCCATCCTTCCTCGGGTCCAGGATCATCAAACGCTTGAAGCTCTTCTTGAATTCCTGTTGAACAAAATGATATTTTGGTTTATGATAAGTTGGCAAACTTTTACTTTGGCATGTAATATTCTAACTTGCACTTGTTTTGCTTCATGTTGGACAAGGTTTGAAAACATGTGTTGAACTTGGTATGTAATAGACTAGTAAGTCTGGCTCTGTTGAATTTATGTGTTTTCATATTTGATGGTGAGCCTATATCTTATATGATGATCATATGCTCTATCATGTTTGCGTTCCATAAGAATATCCTCATTCATGCCTCTTTTCTGATAGGGGGAGCATAGCTCCTATTTGTTTATCTTGTTCTCCTAACCTATGCATAAGTGTAGGGGGAGCGTAGCTCCATTATTTCCCTTATTGATGTTGCCAAAAGGGGGAGAATGATGTCAATATGGTATTGGTTTGCTTATTATTTGTTTGTTTGTTGTAGTTGGTTTATTGTGACTTATTGTTTGTTTGTTGTGGTTTGTTGTTCATGTGTATTAAGCTTATATTTCACGATCTATATAATAAATTATTTGTCATCATCAAAAAATGGGAGATTGTTAGGATTCTAGTTTTGAACCTAGACTCTTGTGTTGTTTTGATGATTTTTCAAACAATTTATAACTAACTTTGTTTTCTAGTGATTGTGACTTGTTACAGGTTTATATCAGAGTTAAAGATCCAGATCAACTTTGTTTAGATATTCTGGTATATATCGTGTGTTATTCTCTAAGCTTAATATATACACACACTCATTATACTGGTTTACATTAGTTTTGAAATACACCTCTTTATCAAAATCATATGTATATATACATGTTTTCATATTTACACATATATATGCACATTTGCCAAATTGATGATCTTTTACAAATGGCAAATGCAATTTCCAAACTTTCTTAACAAATGTGTTTAATAAACTATTCCTAAAATTTTATATTTTTTAGAATTTATTTGATATTTTTAACAAGGCTCAAAACTAAAAAATTTCCTATGTTCATTCTTATGAGTCGACTCATGAACAATAATGGGTCGACTCATAAACTGCTGTGTTGTTTAATATTTGCTTCTGATGAGTCGACTTACAAACATCATGAGTTGACCCATCAGCTTGAGTTGACTCATGCCTGTCATAAGTCGACTCATGAAGTGTGCTGGATATTGAGTTTTGTTTCTGCTGAGTCGACCCATGATTTCATGAGTCGACTCATGCATGATGAGTCGATCATGAATTTTATGAGTCGACCCATAAGTTGTTTTTTAGCCTGTAACGGCTACTTATGAGTCGACTCATGAATAGTACTGAGTCGACTCATAACACTGTAACGGCTATTTTCTGTTTTTGTCTTCTTATGGTTTTTTGGTCTTTTTTCTTAGGTTCTTGCTAATGTTTTGTGATGTTATAAATACCCCAGTGCATTTAACATTCTGACCAACCAAGAGATTTGTTTAATCAAGTTTATAAGTGTTTAAGAAGTGTTTAAAGCTTTGTTTCAAGCCTTGTTTCAAAAGAAAAGTTTTTCACAAAGAAGAAGCTTTCAATTTCAATCGAGGAATTTATCATCATCATCATCATCTCTTCAGTTCTTTGTGTTCTCAGAGAAGTTTATCTAAACTCTTTCATATAGCTTATCGATTATCAATTTCATATTCATATCTTGCTATATTGAATTGATTTAGATTTTCATTGTTCTCATTTTTCCCACACACCCTTATTGAGCTGAAATTATTTCATACTATATATTATTGGGTATTGGTGTGTGAATTAGTGAGAGTGAGCTTCATTGTGTTCTCATTCATTATATAGAACTTGTGAGTATCACTTGTAATACACTTATACACTGAGAGTAGTGTGTGGTGAGAGACTGGATCGAATCTAAGAGGAGTGGCGTCGGTTGATGAACCTAGGGAGAGGTTGTATCCGAGCACTTGAGGAGGAGGACACGGGAGTGGCGTCGGTTGATGAACCTAGGGAGAGGTTGTATCCGAGCACTTGAGGAGGAGGACACGGGCTAGGCCAACACTTAGAGGGTTCCGAGCACTTGAGGAGGAGGACACGGGCTAGGCCAACACTTAGAGGGTGTGAAGTGTATTTGCAAGTGTCTAAGTTGTAGAGTTTTCGGTGAACTAGAAAACAGATATTGTGTGGTGTAAACGTTATTCGGGTAAGCGTAAAAAACCCGGTTGTGTAGTAGATTTCTCCCCGAGAGTGGGGAGCGGAGACGTAGGATGGAAGCTCCGAACTTCGTGATCATATTGTGTGTTTGCATTGTTTATATTGCCCTATCTTTTTTGTATCTTTAGTTTAGATTATTTTTCTCTTGTGTTGTTTATATATCTTTCCATATATTTTACCATATAGGATATATCTCTTTGTTCATATTGCTTATTCTTGTTTGTAGCATATTGTATATCTATCTTGTAAGAATAATTTATTAATTAGTTTTAATTGATTGTATATCTATCTTGTAAGAATAATTTATTAATTAGTTTTAATTGGCATAAAATCGGATTAGATTAGCGTAAGACCCTAATCACCCCCCTCTAGGGTCTAATAAGCTACATATCACATATGCCCTAAGAGGGATTGGTTCTCTAGCTTTGAGGAGCTGGAAAGAGCAGATGTCATGTTTATGGGTAATGACCACGTATGCCCTATTGGTGGTATTAGTTCAGTCTGGATTAGGATGCATGACAGAGTGATTAGGGAGTTGAAGGAAGTGAGGTTCGTGCCGCAGTTGACAAATAACATCATTTTTCTTGGGACTTTAGAGGCAACTGGATATAGAGTGATCTTAGAGGATGCTACAGTGAAGATCACGAAGGGTTCTATGGTGGTGATGTGAGGTGTCAGGAAAAATAACCTATACTACTTGAAGGGCAAGACAATTACAGAGGGTCCGACAGCTTCTATCACTACAGAGGAGGACACTACTATTTTATGACACATGAGACTTGAACACACATGTGATAAGTCCCGATAGCGAAACATGGGCTATTGAAAGGTACTAAGACCTGCAAGATGGAGCTGTGTGAGCATTGCATACTCGGAAAGAAGACTAGAGTGAAGTTTGGCACCGCTGTTCACAACACTCGAGGTACATTAAATTACATTTATACAGATGTTTGGGGTCCTTCCAAGAACACATCTCTTGGTAGGGCCAACTATTTTGTCACTTTTATTGATGACTATTCTAGGAGGAATTGGGTATACCCTATGAAGCATAAACATCAGGTCCTGGATATTTTTGTGGAGTGGAAAAAGAAAGTGGAGCTGCAGACAGGTAGAAAGGTGAAGACTCTATGTTCAGATAACGGTGGAGAGTACAAGAGTGATCCGTTTCTATAGTTTTGCCGGGATCACGGCATTAGAAGACACTTCACAGTTCGAGAGACACCGTAACAGAACGGGGTGGTAGAAGACACTTCACAGTTCGAGAGACACCGTAACAGAACGGGGTGGCTGAGAGATTGAACCGTACCTTACTGGAGAAGGTGTGATGTATGATGACGCAGAGTGGATTGCCCAGATCCTTTTGGGCCGGGGCGTTGGTTTATACAAGCCATCTCGTGAATAGGTTGCCGTGCACTGCGATAGACGGGAAGACTCCTTTGGAGCGTTGGTTTGGTTCGGTGGCTAGTGACTATGAGTCGCTTCGGATATTTGGGTGTCAAGCTTATTACCATGTCAGTGATGGTAAATTAAATCTGAGGGCGAGGAAAGAAGTCTTTGTGGGATTTAGAAATGGAGTTAAAGGCTTCAAGCTTCAAGTTATGGGATCCACAAGACAAGAAGATAGTTATTAGCAGAGATGTCACATTCGATGAGGCGTACATGATGAGGCCTCGAGTCCCTCAGCAGGTGAGGGGTAACCAGACAGTTGAGATATCGCAGTAGGTGGAGGATGATGTGACTCCACCCAATCCAGAGAGCATTGTATCAATCGAGGCTCCTACAGAGGTGACACTGGGAGGAGATAGGATGATAGCCGGAAAGATTGAGGATACAGTGGAATGTGAGACTCAGGAACATGGTCATGTTTAGGGGTTCATTGCAGCAGATAGACCGAGGAGGGTGATTCATTGGCCAGCTAGGTATAATGATGTCACGGTCGCATATGTATTATCAGTGAAGGTCGTTGATGATATGGTTCCATCCATATTCAGGGAGACAGATTTTAGCCCCGATTCGATCAGGTGGAGGGAAGCTATGGAGGAGGAGATGCAGTCTCTTCAGAAGAACGATACTTGGAAACTTGCACATCTACTTAAGGGTAAGAGAGCTATAGGTTGCAAGTGGGTATATGCGAAGAAGGAGGGATCTTTAATTGGGGACATTCGATTCAAAGCCAGATTTGTTGCCAAGGGATATGCACAGCTTGAGGGCATTGATTACAACGAGGTATTTTCACCCGTTGTGAAGCATTCGTCGATAATGATTTTATTGGCATTAGTGGCATAATTGAATTTGGATTTGGTTCAGATGGATGTGAAGACAGCCTTTCTACATGAAGATTTAGATGAGGAGATCTACATGGCACAACCCTTAGGATTCAAAGCTGTAGGAAAGGAAGATTTGGTTTACAAGCTGAAGAAGTCTCTTTATGGTTTGAAGCAATTGTCGAGACAGTGGTATAAGAGATTCGACAGCTTTATGATTGGCCATGGGTACACGAGGAGTACATATGACCCATGTGTTTATATGCACAAGCTACAGGATGGTGAGCACATATATTTACTTTTATATGTTGATGATATGCTTATTACTTTCAGGAATTCTTTGGCTATTCGAAAGTTGAAGGATGAGCTGTCATCCGAATTCAAGATGAAGGATCTTGGAGAGGAAAAAAAGATATTGGGTATAGAGATCGAGAGAGATAGGGTGAATGGGAGTTTGAAGCTTACACAGAAGAGCTATTTGCAGAAGATGTTGAAGAAATTCAGCTTTGATGGAAATGCAAAAGCAGTTAACACTCCATTGACTCCCCACTTCAAGCTTTCAGCATTGATGTTGCCTGTTTCAGTTGAGGATGGAGATTATATGTCAAAGGTCTCATATGCCAGTGCAGTATGTAGCTTGATGTATGCGATGGTGTGTACGAGGCCAGATTTGTCACAGGCCGTGAGCATGGTATCGAGGTACATGCACGACCCCGGGAAGGGTCATTGGGAGGCCGTGAAGTGGATTCTACGATATGTTCGAGGCACCGTGGATGTTGGTTTGGTATTCCAGAAGGATGAGAAGAATGGACATGGTTGTATTGGTTACGTGGATTCAGATTATGCTGGAGATCTTAACAAGCGCCGGTCCACTTCAGGTTATGCTTTTACATTGGCAGGTGCACATGTATGTTGGTGATGTACACTTCAGTCCACAGTGGCTCTCTCTACTACAGAGGCGGAGTATATGACAGTGAATGAAGCTGTGAAGGAGGCTTTGCGGTTGTGTGGATTATTGGAGGACTTGAAGATTGCACAGGAGACCATTCGGGTATATTGTGATAGCATGTCAGCTATCTATTTGGCGAAGAACCAGGTTTATCATACCCGCACGAAGCACATTGATGTCAGATTCCACTTTGTTCGTGACGTTTTGGATGATGGAGACATCATATTGGAGAAGGTCCACACGAACGACAACCCTGCAGATATGTTGACCAAAGTTGATTCAAGAGTGAAATTAGGTCATTGTTTGATGCTTTTGAACATTCTTCAGTATTGAGGCCTTTGGAGGCCATTTGGGTGAACTGCGTTCGGCTTGATTCATTGGACAAGAGGATACGTAGGCAGTCTTTCAGATGCAGCCGGTTTGATCTATTGATTCAGATGGGGGGAGATCGCGTTTCAGCTCTAGTTTGGTTCCCGGACTTGTTGCGGGACTTTTGGATGATTTGGTGTCGGCTCAGTTTTGGTAGAAACATTCACCGAGGTGGAGAATTAAAGAATTGGCAAACAGCTAAAGAAAACAACCCAGATATTCAGCCAGGCAGACTGGCGGTCGACCGCGAGTCAGCGGCGGTCGACCGCGAACGTGCACAAGGGTCAGGAAGAGCTGGGAGCTGAAGGCGGTCGACCGCCACGGTCGACCGCATGGACGTTTGTTTCGGTCGACCGCCACGGTCGACCGTGAGTTTCCTGTAGTCAATTTGTTCTCTGTCGGAAGTGTTCGGTCGACCGCGACGGTCGACCGCAGATTGTTTTTGGGCTGGGCTTTGGTTTTTGACCCGGTTCGTTTTGGAGCTGATATATAACTCTAATTGTAATTAGTTATGGTTAAGCAAAGACGATTTTGAGCAGTCTTTTGGAGAGGATTGTTGCATCCAATTGTGAGAGATTTGTGAGAGATCTAGAGCTTTGTTTTAGGGCTTGATCGGTGAGATTTGTAACTCTATTTGTATTCTCTTGATTTCTAATAGTGAGAACTCCCCCCTCCTTGATCGGTGAGATTTGTAACTCTATTTGTATTCTCTTGATTTCTAATAGTGAGAACTCCCCCCTCCTTGCCCCGTGGACGTTCTATTTGTATTCTCTTGATTTCTAATAGTGAGAACTCCCCCCTCCTTGCCCCGTGGACGTAGGCAACTTGTCGAACCACGTAAATAGTTTGTTCTTGCTGTGATTGTGATTTGCTTAGTAGTTATGATTTATCTCGAGTTATTGTTCGTGTCGCTTCGAGAACTTCCGCCGCCTTTCGAAGCCATGAGGTGCCCTAGAGAACACACCGTGATATCGGATGAGACTTGTACAATCACCACCAATATTTTCTGATTGCTTCATTGTACGGTCTCTCTGTGGGCTTAAGGAGTTGATGTTAGGGATTGGCCTTGTGTTGCCCTTTGAAGACTGGGGCCTGCGAAATTGAAGTATAGTAGGATGCCAAAATCGCATATTTTTCATTAATAAAGATCGAGCAAGTTGTAGGTTAAAGAGAGATGTATAATTTTCGTGTGGATGTATTAAAATCTTCTTTGTTTCCCAATTTCTTGACGATTTTTCTTGAGATTAATTGATGGAGACCAAACCCTAACCGAGTAGTACTCGAGCGATGTCATAAATTACTGAAAGCTAAAAAATCATCTATTCACCAAAATTTGTGAGAGCAAGAGCAAAGGAATCTCTTCAAGAGTAATTTATCATATAAATGACAAATTGCAAAACCCTAAACCCCTTGCTTCCTGAGGTAAAATATATCAGAAGTTATCAATGAAAAATCAGGAAAAAGAAACTCAGTGGGAGTGAAATGGGAGGAATCATAACAAAATAATCAAAGTTTAGAAAAAGAACAAAATCACAGATTATAGCCTCTAATTTTCAGTGAAAAAAGGCTGGTGAGAGGAAAATTAAAGAGAAAAAAACAGTACCAATATATATATTTTTTTGGGTTAGGTCGCAAATCGCAATCGCTTGTTTCCTTTTCCCCTTGGTACATTTCGATTTTTTTTTTTAATCTAGGATAAAATGACACTGTTAAGGAATAATATAAAGGGTTGTTTGTTTCGGGTGGGAACCTCAGAAAGGGTTGGTAATGCAAGTTAAAAAAAAATTCCATCAGTTTCTATTTGTTATTGTTTGTTTCACCAAAAAAATTTTAGAAATATTTTCTTAAAAGTGAGGAAAATCATTACAAAAGGAAACTATTTCTATTCAAAAGTAATGAAATCAGGAGGAAAATGTTGGAAATGTGAGTTTTTAGTATTTAACTAAGAACAAAATATAGGGAGTTGATAAAATATAATGAGAGAGATATTTTTATCTCAATTGGTTTCTTATTTTTCGCTTTTGAACGGAACAAAAGAATGAGATACAAAATATTTCCACCCCATGTTTCCATGCCAAAACAATAAATAGATAAATAAATAAATAAATAAATAGTGCTTCTTAAAACACATGGAAAATGAGTGGAAATAGATTTTTTATTACTAGAAAGGGTTTTCATATTTTTAGAAACAAAAAAATAAAAAACAGCCCCTAACAGGAAACATTTTGCCAAATTTCTTGGAAAGTAGTTGCAAGGAATTGACAAATTGCATGTTTTGGGTTACTTTTATGGAAAACCCCAAAGTTTGGGGGGTTTTATGAGATAAAAAAAGAGGGGGTTATGTGCAAACTACAATTACAGGGAGTCTTGTGAAAATTACATTTATTTATTTTCCTTTTTATGGACATAAAAAATTACGTTTGATTTGCTGTAAAAATAACGAGTCAATAGAGAAATACAAATAAATACAAGTAATGCGCCAACAAACCAACAAACTAATTGTATACGAGCAATGTGAAAATTTTAACCATTATGTGTAAATTGCACTTAACTTGGACAGGGGAGTCTTATAGCAAAACATCTTAAAGTTGAAGGGGGTGTTCTAAAAACCTCTAAACTCAAGAGGGCTTTCTTATATTAAGTGATAATCAATAAAAATTAAGCAGGGCTCATTGAAAATTAAATTATGGGGCAAGACAGCCAGCGAAAGTAAAAAAGAAAAGAAAAAATAAATAAATAAAAAAACACAAGGAGCATTTTATTCAAGGAAACAATTTCAACAAAATTACACAACAATACCTCCACAATGAACAAAGCAACAACAAGCTCGCATCCACGTTGACCCCAAAACGAAAGGTAAAAGACAACAACACCCACTCATTAATCAAAGGTTGAAAACACAACTCTCAAACCCCAAATCAATGATTAACCCTCCTGCAAATCTTCCTAATCTCCCCCCTCTTCCCAGTAAGCGGAGTAATATTCCCCATCTTCACCATAGACTTGGCAAAGTGATCGAAAAACAGCTCGTTGCTCTCCGCGTACTTCTTGACGAGCTCCATCGTCGCAGGGCTCTGAGTGAACAGGATCTCGTCGGAGCTCAAGAGGCCCTTCTTGTCGATGAGATTCTTGAAGTAGAAGTTGTCGAACTTGAAGGGGCTGACACAGTCGAGGACGAAGAGGTTCTGATCGCCGCCGGACTTTGGGCAGCGTTGCTTCAGCTCGGCCGCGTAGGATGGGTCGAGCGTGGGGTCGGGCAAACCGTTGCCTGTCTGGTTGTAGAGCCTCTGCCTGAAGCTCGTGCATCGTGAGTCGCCGATGGTGTGGGCTCCTGCAATATTGGTGCGCTCAGTCGTTTGTGTAGTCTTTGAACATTAAATGATGAGTGGCTTATCAAATCTCACAGTCGAGACGCGCTAATTAATGGTTAGTAATTTGTGTACGAATAAAGTTGCGCATTGGAAATAAGTAAATAGAAGGTTGAGGTCAGTATCTAAAGGGTTAAGCTTTGCACTGTGTTCAAGGAAATGGAGGGGAACTTGATTCATCCTGTTTCGAAGTTCTGACCAAGGAAAGAAAAGGGAAAAAATAGTTTCATAATCAAATCTGAACATCTATAATGATATAATGATAGAGAGTTAAATTTGGTTCCATGATTGTGATGAAGGGCGCAGTTGAGTGCTATTTTTCATTCCCTTATTCTTGGCTACCCCTCATCCAAACACACTATTGGCGTACCGCATGGTATCAGTTCAGGTTGGGATCAAGAGGGAGCGAAGTCTTGCGGTGTTGAAAAAATGATTGGCGTAATTAGTCCACAGACAGCCCATTTCCATGGGGAAGAATCCTATAAATGATAATAGCTGTATTTTGTGTCATGATTGTCATTTAAATTATCAAGTCCCAAGTTATCATTAGGGTTTGATTAGCCCACACGTGGCGAAAGAATCATCATATGGGTGGCAGTAACAATATGCTTTGACTGAGAGTTATCAATTAGACTAAATCAGACTGAACGGTATTTGCTACGAGTTTTCTTTTACTTTAAATAGGAATTGATGATTCACCTGAGAGAGCGACGAGATCGACAATATCGAGTCCTTTGAGCTTGAACTTGGTGATAATTGTGGGGAGCGTGTTGTTAGGGGCTGGAATGTTTTGGTTGGATCCGCTCAAACTTGCACCCAAGGAGTCCCTCCTCCCCAACGGAACCTCCCAGTTCGGACCCCCAGTCTGTAGCACATTATACAAAGCATCAGTAAAATGTGGAAAACATCGAACGACAAAAAGGGTAGTTTGGTCTTTGTGTTCAGAAGATGACATGTGAAGCAAAATGGTCAATAAAATTATATATAGAAACATCAATAATGAGGCAGTTGAATGATTAACCCATCCGGATCCTCCAACACACACATAAACAGTGCTCGGGCACTGTGTAACTGAATGACATATATAATATTAATTCTTAATTTTAGTTTCAGAGCCGGTACAAATTATTGCCTTAGAATACTTATAGACCGATCGATCGATGATAGGCAAGAAAACTAATATTTAATTTTACACATTTACAGAGATTTGGTGCAGTTTATCGGAGTAATATATTACCAGAACAGTGGAGTCTCTCGCTGCAATTGCCAGAATATCAGCGCAGGATACTGTCTCAGGGCATTCCTCCTCTATTGCTGCTTTGATCTCATCGATCACCTCGAACCCTCTGGCTGAGTTCCGGTTAGGGTTTGATCCCTTCTCGCTTATGATTGTGCCTGAACTGTCCAGCAGCACAGAGCCATCACACCCCTACACATTGGATATAATGTTAGAGGACACAAATTGCAACTGCAGTTATTGTTGTAATAATGAATGAATGCAATCGATCAAATTAAAATAGAGCATATAATAAGCTTGGTGGTATTTACCTTCACAAAACAGTCATGAAAGTGTAGCCTGAGCAAAGAAGCAGCCATCCTTCTATCCTCATAAAATGCTTTCTCAACAACGCTCTTCACAATCTCCTGTGCTTTTGGGCAAGAGTGATCATAAAACTGAGGGTAGAGGAAGCCGCTGGAACTAGGCCCACCATAGCTAGCAAAGCATAGAGGAACAAGAGCAAGAGAAGTGAAAACTAGAAGCAAGTTCATAGAAAGAGCCATTTTAGCTGGCTAGCTCTCTTCGTGTGATTGTGTGATATAAGGAAGAGGAGATTTGGGTATTTATAGACTTAACATCGTGTTGAGGGTGAAATATATATGAAGTAAAAATAATGGAATAGTTGGTAATCACTTTTGGCTTCAAGTCTACCACTCCACAATTGAGAATGCATTCCGGAAGAGGCAGTAGTCACCTACAACACTTTTTTGATGGGAGAAAAAAATAATAGAAAGCAAAAAAGGTTTTGCCCAAGGATGAAGGGAACAAAACTTTTGAATTCCTACTGTACTTTAATTAAAGGATAGGCCTGTAAGTTTGCACTCTGTGAAATTTGAAAGTATGTTTTAAAATAAAGGAGCTAGAGATCAAGATTCAAACTATGTTAGTATGAGAAGATGATTAGATTTATATCTAAGCATCTACTTAGTCAAATCGCTTAGCTTAGAAGAGTGTACCTACTCCCCCCTCCCCTTTTGAGAAAGAAACTATATATACTTATCAATCATGCTCATGATGTATACAAGAATAGAACTTGGGCGACAAAGTAAAGAAAAAAGGACATTTTTGTTGTGCGCGGCGGAAGCTTTCTAGGACAACACGAACAATAACTAGAACTAAACCACAAACAATATGCAAAACACAATCACAGCAAGAACACACAATTTACGTGGTTTGGCAAGTTGCCTACGTCCACGGGGCAAGGGGGGGGGGAGTTCTTCCACTAGAAATCAAGAGAATACAAATAGGGTTACAAATCTCTCAGACCAAACCCTAAAACAAAGCTCTAGATCTCTCAAAGCTCTCTCCCAATTGGATGCAATGATTCTCTCTCTTTGGCTGCTCAAATTCGTCCAACATCTACCCTAAACAAACAGGTTTAGTTATATATAGAACTTACAAAACGAACCGGGTCGAAAACCTGAAAAACTGATATCCGCTTCGTCGGTCGACCGGCCCGGTCGACCGCGATCAATTCCGGTCGACCGGCCCGGTCGACCGATCACCATCCAGCAGAAGCCCCAAAAATCCAGAGAGCCGTCGGTCGTCCGTACCGGTCGACCGACCTCCTTCCAGACGCACAGGAACCCTTGTGCACGAATGCGGTCGACCGGACCGGTCGACCGCCGCCTGTTTTTCCTGATTCTGCTGCTGATGCTGAAATTCCTTCAATTCTCCACCTCGGCGAATGTTTCCACCAAAAACTGAGCCGACACCAAATCATCCAATAGTTCCTCAACAAGTCCAGGAACAATACTCGAGCTGAAACACGATCTCCCCCCATCTTGATCAACTGATCAAACCGGCTGCATCTAAAGACTGCCTACGTATCCTCTTGCCCAAGGAATCAAGCCGAACGTAGTTCATAATAATGGCCTCCAAAGGCCTCAGCACTGAAGGATGTTCAAAAGCTTCAAACAATGACCAAATTTCACTCCTGAAACAACTTTGGTCAACATATCTGCAGGGTTGTCATTTGTGTGGACCTTCTCCAATATGACATCTCCATCATCCAAGACGTCCCGTACAAAGTGGAATCTGACGTCGATGTGCTTCGTGCGCGCATGATAAACCTGGTTCTTCGCCAAATAGATAGCCGACATACTATCACAATATATCCGAATAGTCTCCTGAGCAATCCCCAAGTCCTCCAATAATCCACGCAACCATAAAGCCTCCTTAATAGCTTCAGTAACTGCCATATACTCTGCCTCTGTAGTAGAGAGAGCCACTGTGGACTGAAGCGTGCAACGCCAACATACAGGTGCACCTGCCAATGTAAAAGCATAACCTGAAACAATAAAGCCTCCTTAATAGCTTCAGTACCTGCCATATACTCTGCCTCTGTAGTAGAGAGAGCCACTGTGGACTGAAGCGTGCAACGCCAACATACAGGTGCACCTGCCAATGTAAAAGCATAACCTGACGTAGACCGGCGTTTGTCAAGATCTCCAGCATAATCTGAATCCACATAACCAATACAAGCCTGCCCGTCCTTCTCATCCTTCTGAAACACTAAACCAACATCCACGGTGCCTCGAACATACCGTAGAATCCACTTCACGGCCTCCCAGTGACCCTTCCCGGGGTCATGCATGTATCTCGATACCATGCTCACGGCCTGTGACAAATCTGGCCTCGTACACACCATCGCATACATCAAGCTACCTACTGCACTAGCATATGGGACCTTCGACATATAATCTCTGTCCTCAACTGAAACAGGTGACATCAACGCTGAAAGCTTGAAGTGGGGAGCCAATGGTGTGCTAACTGCTTTTGCATTGCCATCAAAGCTGAATTTCTTCAACATCTTCTGCAAGTAGCTCTTCTGTGTAAGCTTCAATTTCCCCTTCACCCTGTCTCGCTCGATCTCCATACCCAATATCTTCTTTGCCTCTCCAAGATCCTTCATCTCAAACTCGGATGATAACTCCTCTTTCAGCTTTCGAATAGCCGAAGAATTCCTGGAAGCAATAAGCATATCATCAACATATAAAAGCAAATATATGAGCTCACCATCCTGTAGCTTGTGCATATAAACACATGGGTCATATGGGCTCCTTGTGTACCCTCGGCCAATCATAAAGCCGTCGAATCTCTTATACCACTGTCTTGGTGACTGCTTCAAACCATAAAGAGACTTCTTCAGCTTACAAACCAAATTTTCCTTTCCTGCAGCTTTGAAACCCTGTGGTTGTGTCATGTAGATCTCCTCATCTAAATCACCGTGTAGAAAGGCTGTCTTCACATCCATCTGGACCAAATCCAAATCCAACTGTGCCACCAACGCCAATAAAATCCGAATCGACGAATGCTTCACAACGGGTGAAAATACCTCGTTGTAATCAATGCCCTCAAGCTGTGCATATCCCTTGGCAACTAATCTGGCTTTGAACCGAATGTCCCCAATAGAAGATCCCTCCTTCTTCGCATATACCCACTTGCAACCAATAGCTTTCTTACCCTTAGGTAGATGTGCAAGTGTCCAAGTGTCGTTCTTCTGAAGAGACCGCATCTCCTCCTCCATAGCTTCCCTCCACCTGATCGAATCGGGGCTAGACTCTGCCTCCCTGAATGTGGCTGGAACCATATCATCAACGACCTCCACTGATAATGCATATGCGACCATGACATCATTATACCTAGCTGGCCGACGAATCTCTCTCCTCGGTCTATCTGCTGCAATGGTCCTCTGAACATGACCCTGTTCCTGAGTCCCATGATCTACTGTATCCTGTATCTGCCCATCTGTCATCTCATCTCCTCCCAGTGTCACCTCTGTAGGAGCCTCAATGGATACAGTGTTCTCTGGAGTGGGTGGAGTCACATCATCCTCCACCTGCTGCGATATCTCTCCTGTCTGGTCTCCCTCCACCTGCTGAGGGGTTCGAGGCCTCATCATGTACGCCTCGTCAAATGTGACATCTCTGCTAATAACTATCTTCTTGTCCTGTGGATCCCATAACTTGAAGCCTTTGACTCCATCTCTAAATCCCACAAAGACTGCTTTCCTCGCTCTCGGATTTAATTTACCATCACTGACATGATAATAAGCTGGACACCCGAATATCCGAAGCGACTCATAGTCACTAGCCTCCGAACCAAACCAACGCTCCAAAGGAGTCTTCCCGTCTATCGCAGTGCACGGCAACCTGTTCACAAGATGGCTCGCATAAACCAACGCCTCGGCCCAAAAAGATCTAGGCAATCCACTCTGCGTCATCATACACCGCACCTTCTCCAGCAAGGTACGGTTCAATCTCTCAGCCACCCCGTTCTGTTGCGGTGTCTCTCGAACTGTGAAGTGTCTTCTAATGCCGTGATCCCGGCAAAACTGCAGAAACGGATCACTCTTGTACTCTCCACCGTTATCTGAACGTAGAGTCTTCACCTTTCTACCTGTCTGCAGCTCCACTTTCTTTTTCCACTCCACAAAAATATCCAGGACCTGATGTTTATGCTTCATCGGGTATACCCAATTCCTCCTGGAATAATCATCAATGAAAGTGACAAAATAGTTGGCCCCACCAAGAGATGTGTTCTTGGAAGGACCCCAAACGTCCGTGTGAATATAATCCAATGTACCTTGGGTGTTATGAACAGCGGTGCCGAACTTCACTCTAGTCTTCTTCCCAAGTACACAATGCTCACACAATTCCATCTTGCAGGTCTTAGCACCTTTCAATAGCCCCTGTTTAGCCAATGACTGTAGGGACTTATCTCCTGTGTGTCCAAGTCTCATGTGCCATAAGGTGGTAGTGTCCTCCTCTGTAGTGATAGAAGCTGCCAGACCCCCTGTAACTGTCTTGCCCTTCAAGTAGTATAGGTAGTTTTCCCTGACACCTCGCATCACCACCATAGAACCCTTCGTGACCTTCACTGTAGCATCCTCTAAGATCACTCGATATCCTGCTGCCTCCAAAGTCCCAAGAGAAATGATGTTCTTCGTCAACTGCGGCACGAACCTCACTTCCTTCAATTCCCTCACTACACCATCATGCATCCTGATCCGGACTGAACCAATACCACCAATAGGGCATACGTGATCATTACCCATAAGCACGACATCCCCTCTTTCCAGCTCCTCAAAGCTAGAAAACCACTCCCTCTTAGGGCAGATGTGATATGTAGCTCCCGAATCCATCATCCACTCCGTGGAATCCGCATAGCAAACCGACGGTAAAGCAGGGCATGAATAGCCTGAAGAATCTGAATCTGAATGCTCACCAATAGCTTTTGCAACATTCACTTCTGAAGCTTGTGCAGCTTTCCCCTTATTCTTTCCGGCTTTTTCTTTCCACTTTGGGCAGTCAATCTTCCAATGTCCTTCTTCTTTACAATACCGACATTGATTTCTACCAACACTCTTATAGGCACTCCTATTCTTTGACTTTGAGCGGTTGAACTGACGACGGTTTGGATCTCGGCCTCGAACTGCTAACGCATCTCCCGATGCCTTCTCGGAGGGTTCACCATCACTCTTCCTCAACTCATAGTTCACCAAAGCTGAGGTCACCTCCTTGTAGCTAACTGTAGTTCTTCCATTGATCATAGTGAGAACGAACGTACCATAATCATCTTCGGGCAACGAACACAGAAGTAGCATCGCCTTGTCTTCATCCTCAACTATAATATCAACATTGGCCATATCTGAAAGTAGCTTAGTGAAATTGTTGACATGCTCCCTGATGGAAACCCCTCTCTTCATCTTGAACTGGTAAAATCTCTTCTTCAAGTGAAGCCGATTCTCAATGCTCTTCGTAAGATATTTCTCATTGAGTGTTTCCCACATCTTCTTCGCCGACGTCTCGTTCATAACATCATAAATAAGATCCGGCGTCAAGCATGACCTAATAACACCACAAGCTCTACTGTTCATCTTTCTCCAAACCTTATCCTCCAACTCAGCGGGTTTCTCTTTTAACTCAAGAGTCTCCTCCAAATTCTGTGCATCCAAAGCATCCATCACCTGACACCTCCACAATCCAAAATTGATCTTGCCATCGAACTTCGGAACATCAATCTTCGTGTTATTGATGCTCAGACTCTGTATCGCCTTTGTTAGAGACGAACCTGACGTGCTTGCATCTCCCATGTTGTCGATCTAGCTCTGATACCAATTGTTGTGCGCGGCGGAAGCTTTCTAGGGCAACACGAACAATAACTAGAACTAAACCACAAACAATATGCAAAACACAATCACAGCAAGAACACACAATTTACGTGGTTCGACAAGTTGCCTACGTCCACGGGGCAAGGAGGGGGGAGATTTTACTACTAGAAATCAAGGGAATACAAATAGGGTTACAAATCTCTCAGACCAAACCCTAAAACAAAGCTCTAGATCTCTCAAAGCTCTCTCACAATTGGATGCAATGATTCTCTCTCTTTGGCTGCTCAAATTCGTCCAACCTATATCCTAAACAAACAGGTTTAGGTATATATAGAACTTACAAAACGAACCGGGTCGAAAACCTGAAAAACTGATATCCGCTTCGTCGGTCGACCGGCCCGGTCGACCGCGATCAATTCCGGTCGACCGGCCCGGTCGACCGATCACCATCCAGCAGAAGCCCCAAAAATCCAGAGAGCCGTCGGTCGTCCACACCGGTCGACCGAAACATCTGCGGTCGACCGGGCCGGTCGACCGACCTCCTTCCAGACGCACAGGAACCCTTGTGCACGAATGCGGTCGACCGGACCGGTCGACCGCCGCCTGTTTTTCCTGATTCTGCTGCTGATGCTGAAATTCCTTCAATTTTTTCAATCAAGAAAAAAAAACTCCAATTATAGTTGAAACATCTCTCTGCAGTCATATCCTGAACTTCATCTCTCTTCATGTATTCATATGTAAATATGTATCATTACCATTTACCTGATAGTCTTTAGCCCTCTTATGATATTCTTATTATCACAACATTGATTACCTCAGCAAAAAGAAAACCTTGCATCAAATATTTGTGCTACAACTAATCATGTTTTTTTGGTACATAACGAATCGCATTTTCTTAATTAAAAATACTGGTTGCTTAAGGTGCTTACCACATGTGAAAGGATGGGGGGAACCAAAATAAAATAAAATAAAATCATAATAACTAAAGATTATTGCATTGACAAAGGCATATCTCTTGAGCATATCAATGAAGTTTAGGTACTATTCAACTCCTAACCTTACCTAGATGTACATTTTCATGAAAAAGACACGAGAGCCTTACTTTGAATTGGATAAGACCAGGGTTGGGGCAGGAGTACCTACTACTCTATTGACCCCCTTTTGTTTATGTTACCAAATGTATACCTGCTGCTTTTCCTTACTTTCCTCTGATTTTAATAGTGTACTCTTTATTCCCTTGATTAATTGTTACCGTATGAAGTTGCATGCATCTATGTGTTCAAGATTAATAAAGATAAAGGAAGGACATCAGCAATGTGATGTATAACTATTAACTAAGTTACAACGAACTCTTTTTAAACAAAGAGCTTACTGACTTCGCTTTACAGCTTAGGGCCTGTTCGTTTGCCTAAAAAAAAGAGGGAAATCAAAGAAATGGAAAACTATTAAAATGAAGAATTGTTTTTGGAGTGTTTGGTTGGCTAAAAAAAGAGGAAATCAAAGAAATGAAATTGAAATGATGTTAGTTGTCACCTTATTATTGGATGATGTTTGTGATTTTTTAAGAAAACTAGTTTTGGAGTGTTCGGTTGGCGAAAAAAAATAAGGAAATGAATTATAAGAAACATATTTCCTGTAGTTTCTTGTTTTCTTTTGTTCGGTTCATTCTTAAAAATAAGAAATGAAATGAGATGAGATGAGTTGTCATTGTATTATTGGATGATGTGAAGAAAGATTAAGAAAAGTGTTTTCATAACTTTTTGGGATGAAAATGAAGAAATAAAATGTTAATGAGATGAGGTGAATTGTTATAATATTTTATTGGATGATGTGAGTGATTTGAAATGATGAGAAGAGATGAGTTGAGTGATGTTTGGATGAAAATAATATTTTATTAGATGTGATGGATGAGTTGTTAGATAAAAATAATATTTTATTAGATGTGATGGATGAGTGGTTAGATGAAAATTATATTTTATTAGATGATGTGGATGAGTTGTTGGATGGAAATAATATTTTATTGGATGTTGTGGGTGAGTTTTAGGGATGGAAATGGAGGAAATGATGAGTTTTAAGATTTTCACCATTTCCATTTCTATTTCTTGGTTTTTAGAAAACAAACGAACAGGCCCTTAGAATAATATGTATGTCTTTGCTATTTTATTTGCTGGCCAGCAGTCTTTCGGAATTTAAGGGGCTGTTTGATTGGCTTTTTTGTTTGAGTTTCCCTGCCAAAACTGACAAAAGCTGTCAGTTTTGACAGCTTTACTTGCAAAAACGCCCATTTTGAGGCGTTTTTGCAAGTAAAGCTGCCAAAAGTGACAGCTTTTGTCAGTTTTGGCAGGGAAACAAGGGCAAAAAATGCCAACCAAACAGCCCCAAAATGATGATTGTTTTTACTTTAATTTTTGCTCGTCTTTCAATGAATTTTAGATGATTCGGTCAGTTGGACATGATCAACTATGTGAGGTTCTTTGATTCCGCGATAATTACTTTGACTACGCCACTTTTTCTCGTTTGAGGGGGAAAAAAGAAGGATAAAATGTAATCACTAACCTTCATTCCATTTTTTTTTTCCGTCACTACCATGAGATGTCATGGTATCTATATATAGACCTAGAGTTCAGTTAGCAATATAATTTTGGACCTCTTTCAATTCTCTCACGCAAATACCAATAAAATGGGTTTAAAAGTAATTTCTTCTCTTGAAGAACTGCGAAAATGCTAGGAATTTTCTAGGACTCCTCATGTCCCTTTCCAGTGATCAGCAATGTTTGAACGAACGCTTGTCACATCACAATGATAGATTTTATCATCGTGAAAAATTACATAGTTTTGCCTAACAATATATATAGTACTTCATGGCATATCTGAAACTGTTGAATATTTCTATGTTTTGATAAACAGTTTGATCTATTGTCAGCCTAAACTGTAACATCTTACCTCGCCATCTGTATTAATCGAACAAAACACAAGAATCTGTGAGCAGAAAGAACGGTGAAGAAGTTCAGTTGCCCACTTTTTTTAAGAAATAAAAGACTAAAGCTCCTATGTGAGCAAAAATGTACCGTAGTGTGCAAAAACGTTTTGAGCGCAGAGCCCCAAGTAAAACTTAGTATGTTTCTATAATTTAACGAACAATCACTTATTTACCGTAGAGACCATAACCAGCTATACTTTGAAATCCTTCAGTAATTTACCCTTCCAATCTAATTTATACCCTTTCATTAAAAAGATGAACACGGAAATGAATGTTCCCCCTTCTCCTGGAAATTGTCTAGCCTATTTTCAGGTACCTTGTCCTTTGCTTTTTCCCCCTCACATCCCTTAAATTGCTACTAATTAAGTTGCTAAGGTGGTGTTAGCTGCCACCCGTCAGCTTCATAAATGCAGCTTACACGATTTCAAAATCCGCTTTATAGCATATATAATTTACTACGTCTTTGTTTCTATTTTTTTCAGCACAAAACTACTTCTGGTTGTACCGCCAAGAACTACAAACTAGCATTAAGCAGTTAGATGGATAACCACGCGTGAAGTGATCCTTAAGTTACGTATTTACATTTTAGGAGAGATTTAAAGAAATGAACTAAATAAAGGATGGTATTTTTATGGACAAATTTTGAAAAGCACCTACTTTTAAAAATTAAATAGCAAAAACGACCCCATGTAAAAATAATGAGCAAAACCGTTTGAAAAGGGTCGGTTTTGCTATGTGAGGTAGAATTTGTGAAATGCACGGGACTGCTAGTCCCGTGCATTTCATTTTATTTTCTTCGTTGCTCTGTCTTCGTTCCCTCGACTTTTTCACACCCAAATTCCACCGCCGGCCGGCACCCGACATGCCCACACTCCTCGTCCACGCAGACGCAGACCCCCCTCGGCAGCGGGCCCACCTTCCCACTGTACAGGTACCCCAAAACCCCGACCAGCGCATCGAACCCAACTTCAAAACCCTTCACCAAATCCTTCAACTCGAGCTTTATCGGGTTCCCCTCTTCCTTCTCCTTTGATTTCTTCGAGAAAACGCCTCTGAGAAATGGGCTTCGCCTCCACGTCGGCGTGTGGGGCCCACGAGTTGGGGTCCGCGTCAGAGGAAGAGGGGGAGGAGATGATGATGCTGCTGCTGCTGTTCGAGAATTCGTGGGTTTCCATTTTTGAGAGGAAAAGGCTTGGGAAGAAGAAGGGGAGATGGTCACGAGCAAAATGGGGCTTTTTTTTTTGCGAGTCGGGAATTAAAACGAAGTGTACGGGACTACTAGTCCCGTACACTTCGCAACAGCCAAACTTACAGCAAAACCGGCCCTTTTCAGGGGAAAATGGTCGGTTTTGCTAATTATTTTTCTAGACGGTCGTTTTTTCTTATTAAATTAAAAAAAAGGGCTTTTTTAAAAATTTGTCCTATTTTTATTTTGGATTTCCAACTAAATTAATTTCATGTGTATGTATATGTAATATGAGTAGTGTTAGGATATGTGAAGCCTAACTATCAAATATGCCCTATGCTTCAGAAGAGAGGAGGAACAAAGTTGGAACAGGAGGAACATGATCGACGACGACGAAGTTCAAGAAAAACGACGAAGGAGACAGTTTTCTGCATCGCGGTCGACCGGCCATGGCGCGGCGGTCGACCGACGTCGTGCACAGCTGGGTGCACAGGCCAGGAGCTCATCGCGGTCGACCGAGCATGGCGCTGCGGTCGACCGGAAAAAGTCCAGAGAGCAAGCCCAGACTGCAGACAGCATCGCGGTCGACCGCACATGGCGCTGCGGTCGACCGCCCAAAGTCCAGAGAGCTCGATCAGGAATAGGATTTGTCGCGGTCGACCGCACGTGGTGCTGCGGTCGACCGGAGTCGGTTTTGGCCCAGATTCGTTTTTTAACCTGATTTGATCTGTTTCCTTGTTTACTTGTTAAACCCTTAAGTCTATAAAAGGGTTGATTAGGGCATGATGTAAAGTGACGAAAAATAGTGAATTTTTCTCCTGCGGCGGCTGTGGACGTAGTTTCTCACATTGAGAAGCGAACCACGTAAATCTTGTGTGTTTGAGATTGTTTGATTTTCTCTCTTCTCTCCTAAATCTCTATTTCCAAATCGCATAAGGGGGGTTGTGCATCCCCAACAAGTAGTGATAACTACACCGTAATTTCTATGCTATTTCTAGACTATGTTGACATGGCGCTGGCAAGACCTTGTTGCGTGTGCATTATTAATTGTCAATTATTTTGGAAAATGAAAGCTGCCCAGAACAAAAATGACTTTTATAGTATCATATTAATTTTAAAAAAGCCTCTTCATCTTCTAGTGTTTCTTCCCCATTCCTCATTTCGCTCCTTGAAACAAATAGACCTTCAGAACCGACTTTTGTACTCAAGTATATATATACCTACACCTACGCTCATAATAAGTGGCAAACTATCAATCATTCAAAGGATAATGAGATTGAATTTTCTGTAAATTACTCAATTTAAAGTTTGCTTGATCTATGAATTTTACCCACTCACATTATTTCAAGGATCATACATGCTTCGCTTGTAGCACATTGGATTCCGAGTTTTCCTTTGTTGAGTTTCCAATTAATGGTTCTCCCAGATAGACGGCATTGGTTCTAATCGATCCATTCCTTATGCTCAGCTGCCTTGCGTCGCCTTTTAGAACTCGTAAACTAATCATGGGCAACATAGCGATGTTGAAATATTTAATTTCTTGAAAAGAAAATGGTCTAGTTGGCAGCTTTTAGTTCTTTTTCATAAATGAGTTTGAGGAGGCAAATAAGAACAGAAGATGGCGAAGAACTTGAAGATGAGAAGGCGATTGTAAAGACAGTTTGTAGAAATCTAATTTTTTTTGGCAAGCTTAAAATTTCCCCGTGATCGAATAACTATTAAGAGAAGCGATAATTAAGGATATTACAACTGATGAGCGTTGCCACTTCGGCGCCACCTAAGTATAATGTAGATGTATTGTTGAAATTATAGTGTAGTTATCATTTTCCAAGTATAGTATGTATACTAATGCACGCCTCTAGCTAGATACCATGCAAATATGAGTGCAAGTTTAGGGTGCTAAGCTTGGTGTTGGTGGATTCCGTTACCTAATTGTCACCAACCCAATTTCAAGGTTCCATTAGCATGTGCTATTACCCTGTGCATGAATAATAATGGAATAATGGAGGCCGGTGGCTATTAATTACAGCTATATCTCAGCAAATAAAAAGGTACTTCGGCAACACGTCACTCAATAACGTCTCCTCTTCTCGTGGCTGTTCTTTTTTGTCTTGAATATATTGACGCGACTTCTTTTGTAAGCGTTCCTATGTCCCCAAATGCTGTGGAGAAATTAGGCAAGCAATCAATTACTATAAATTGTGCTACAAGCGAACTGCGAAAGCATGTATCCTTGAAATAATGTGAGTGGGTATAAAATAAATATTATAGTTATCAATTTACGTATTATAGTTGTCATTTAACGTGTTAACAAATTATATTAACATGCTACGTATTATAGTTAACAAGTTAAATGAGAACTATATTAAAGTGTATATGACCAGAAATAATAGATAACGGATAATGGATAATAGTTCTTAATTTACCATCCAAATTTAACATGTTATCAGTGTAACTTAACAAGTGAACTGCGAAAATTAATATGTTATCAGTGTAACTTAACAAGCGAACTGCGAAAGTTAACATGTTATCAGTGTAACTTAACAAGCGAACTGCGAAAGTTAACATGTTATCAGTGTAACTTAACAAGCGAATGTATGATCTACATCATAAAACTTGAGATCTAAAACCATATAGCCATGATTAATTCAAAGAGATTAACAAAATCAAAAGAGAGCGGAAGCTTATACCTGAATCCATTGCTTGATCTTGATTTTGGGTTTTGGATCTTCTAACCTTAGGGTTTCTCTAAATCCGAATTTCTCTAGCTAGATGGGGGTGTAGAGAATTAGAGAATGTAACCCTAGGTTAGGGACCATAACCCCTTATTTATAGATGTTGTACTTTTGTAATTTAGCCCCTCAATAAATCACAATTACAACCTGGTATCTGCACATATAACCCCATGACTTATTTAAATACCAAATTAACCCAACTTAATTGATCACTTTAGTGGGTTATCCTGAAAGATAGCAATACACATTGATTAATCATATGTGCCCACAAATAGATTTATTAGATTAAATCCAACAATCTCCCACTTGGGCACCATATGATTCCTTAAACTGTGTATAACCTTATGAGCTCAAAAATTGCTATCACTGAAATGGTATTTCCGAACAATCTCGTCCATTGACTATATCAATATAGGATCAAAGCGGCCTTCGTCACATTTATCGTGACTCGACCCATCAATGGTCACATATACCAATACAATCAAACGACATAGATCAATCATGGATGTGCAGCATGAAAATTACATGCAATGTGATCAGTACATGTCTATTTTCAACTGGTCCTCCTTAGTGAGGTCAAAACCAAACATAATGTAACAGAGTGTCTTAACTGAATACTTTATTCTGATCAGACAATACAACCAAACATAAAGCACCACAAATACAAACTCCCACTAAAACATAATATCCTCAAATAATACCACACCCATATGAGCAGTATGCTCATGAAAGACCTTAGGTGGCAATCCCTTAGTAAGAGGATCAGCTATCATGGAGTTTGTCCCAATGTGCTCTATGGATATCTGTCCACTCTGTACCCTTTCTTTCACAACCAGGAACTTAATGTCAATATGTTTTGACTTAGTTGAGCTCCTGTTGTTATTGGAATACATTACTGCAGATTTATTGTCACAATATAGCCTTAGTGGTCTTTCAACATTTTCCAAAATGCGCAGTCCCGTGACAAAATTTCGCAGCCATATTCCCTGATTGGATGCCTCATAGCAAGCTACAAATTCTGCTGCCATAGTGGAGGAAGCTACTAGTGTTTGTTTGACACTTTTCCATGATATAGCTCCTCCTGCTAACATATAAATGTAGCCTGATGTAGACTTCCTGCTATCTTGGCATCCAGCAAAATCAGAGTCCGAATACCCAATGACCTCTAATTTCTCTGATTTTCTGTATGTGAGCATGTAATCTTTTGTTTTCTGAAGATACCTCATAACCCTTTTGACTGCTATCCAATGATCCATACCAGGGTTGCTTAAGTATCTGCCTAACATCCCAACAATGTACGCAATATCCGGACGCGTACATACCTGAGCATACATTAGACTTCCTACAGCCGAAGCATAAGGAATCTTCTGCATTTCCTGAATTTCAAGGTTACCTTTAGGGCACTGATTGAGACTAAACTTGTCTCCTTTAGCAACAGGGGTGTCACCTGGTCTGCAATCTTGCATGCCAAACCTTTTAAGTACCTTATCGATATAGCTCTTTTGTGATAATCCAAGAATACCCCGAGAGCGATCTCGATGTATCTGGATCCCTAATATAAAAGAGGCGTCCCCAAGATCTTTCATCTCAAAATTCTTTGATAGAAATCTCTTGGTTTCGTGCAACATGCCTATATCATTAGTGGCAAGCAAGATGTCATCCACATACAGAACCAGAAAAATATACTTACTCCCACTGAACTTGTGATATACACAGTCATCAACAATGTTCATCTCAAAACCGAACGAGATAACTATTTGTTGAAACTTATGATACCATTGACGAGGAGCTTGCTTGAGTCCATAGATGGATTTCCTTAATTTGCAGACCATATTCTTTGGGTCTCCCGACACAAAGTTTTCTGGTTGCACCATATAGATCATCTCATCAATGTCTCCATTGAGAAATGCAGTCTTAACATCCATCTGATGTAACTCAAGATCATAATGAGCAACAAGTGCCATGATTATTCTGAAAGAGTCTTTCGATGAAACCGGAGAGAAAGTCTCTGTATAATCAATGCCTTCCTTTTGAGTATAGCCTTTAGCCACAAGACGTGCCTTATACCTCTCCACATTACCGTTTGCATCCCGCTTGGTTTTAAAAATCCATTTACAACCAATTGGTTTTGCACCTTCTGGTAATGGGACAAGTTCCCAAACCTTATTGTCTTGCATAGACTTGTACTCTTCATTCATGGCATCAATCCACTGTTGAGAGTTAGAACTTTTCATGGCCTGAGAGAAGTTGATTGGATCATCTTCTAACATTCCACTACTTTCCTCATGTTCTTGGAGAAATACAATATAATCATCCGGAATAGCATTTCTCCTTTCTCTCGTGGATCTCCTTAATGGCACTGGTTCTTGAGGTTGTTGAGTTTGTTCTTCTGGAACAGGGAGTTGTTCAACATTATCATCTTGAGGTTCCGGATTTACTTCTTGAGCAACAACAGGTATAGGAACCTGAATATTGTCAAAAGTAACTGTATGGATTGGATCTGAAGCCAATTCCTCCTCAAAACTAATGTCTCTAACCTTATTTCTCCCCCCAAACTCAACATCCTCAAAGAATGTTGCTGTTCCCGTCTCAAAAATGTTCCTTATAGTGGGATCATAAAACTTAAAGCCCCTAGAGCGTTCAGAGTATCCAATAAAGTAGCTGCTAACTGTTTTGGAGTCCAATTTCTTTTCATTTGGCCTATAAGGCCTTGCCTCAGCTGGACATCCCCAAATATGTAAATGCTTTAAACTGGGCTTTCGACCAGTCCAAAGCTCATAAGGTGTTTTAGCAACTGCTTTACTTGGTACTCTATTCAGAATGTAAGCTGCTGTCTTAAGTGCTTCTCCCCAGAGTGACTCTGGTAAAGAAGAATGAGCAATCATACTTCTTACCATATCCTTAAGAGTCCTGTTTCGTCTTTCAGCTACACCATTCATGCTAGGTGAACCCGGCATGGTGTACTGTGGGACGATACCGTATTCCTCTAGGTATCTAGCAAATGGTCCTGGACGTTGTTCACCTGAACCATCATATCTACCGTAGTACTCACCACCACGATCAGATCTGACGGTTTTAATTCTTCTGTTGAGTTGATTCTCAACTTCAGCTTTATAGGCTTTGAACATGTCCAGAGACTCAGATTTTTCATGAATAAGATATAGGTGCCCATAACGTGAGTAATCGTCTATGAATGATATAAAATATTGTTGACCATTCCAGGATTCCGTAGGGAATGGCCCACAAATATCCGTATGTATCAATTCTAAGACATCCGAAGATCTGTTGGCACCTAATCTTTTCACTTTGGTCTGTTTTCCCTTGATACATTCAACACATACGTCGAAGTCCGAAAAATCAAGGGAATCCAAAATGCCATCAGACACAAGACGCTCAATTCTACCTTTTGAGATATGACCTAAGCGCTTATGCCATAATGTCGCCGAATTTTCCTTATTTAATTTACGCTTAGTACCACGTGATTCCACATGCAAGGATTCATTGTAAGAAGCAATTGTATCAAGCAAATATAGGTTGTCATAAATACTCAAGTAACCGGTTCCCACAACATTTGAATTAAAAGATAAACTGAATTGACTGTTTCCAAATGAACAAGAATAACCTGATTTGTCCAATACAGAAACAGAAACCAAATTCCGTCTAAAAGACGGTACTACAAAAGTATCTTTTAAATCCAAATAATAACCAGTTCCTAACAACAACCTAAAGTGCCCAATTGCTTCCACATCTACCGATTGTCCGTCGCCCACAAAGATGTGTCTTTCAACATCACTTGGCTTTCGGTAGCTCAGGCAACCCTGCATAGAAACACTTATGTGAGTAGTAGCACCAGAGTCTAACCACCAAGTGTTTCTAGGTACTGAAGCTAAATTAACCTCAGAACAGACCAAAGCAAGGAACGTACCCTTATTATCACGCCAGGCGTGATATTTTGTACAGTCCTTCTTTACATGTCCAGGCTTCTTACAGAAGAAACAACCCTGATTATCCTTATGTTGTTTCTTCTCAACTGGACCCTTAGCAGCTTCCTTATCATTCTTCCTTTTCTTGCCCTTATCCTTAGAGGCATAGGCCAAATGAGCACTTTCTGTCTTATCTTGCTTCAACCTGTCTTCTTCTTGCACACAGTATGAAATGAGCTCATTTAGAGTCCATTTCTCCTTTTGACAGTTATAACTGACCTTAAATTGGTTAAACTGTGCAGGAAGAGACAACAAAACCAGATGCACTAATAACTCGTCACAAAGATCGAGTTTAAGTGCCTTAAGCTTTGAAGCAATATGAGACATTTCCATAATGTACTCCCTGATATTTCCTTTGCCCTTATACTTCATTGAAATCAAGCGAGCTAAAAGCGTGCTTGTTTCTACCTTATCGTTTTTCGCAAAACGCTTCTCAATTTCGGCAAGGAAATCTTTAGCCTTAGTAATCCCTTCGGATTCTATGCCCCTGAAGGCTTCCGGAACGCCGCGCTTAATGATCATAAGACTCATGCGATTTGAACGCTCCCACTTCTCATGCTCCTTCTTTGCATCAGGAGTGCTATCCGCATTGAGAGGTTGGGGTTGTTCAGTTCTTAATGCATAGTCAAGATCCATGCAGCCAAGAACAATTAATATGTTCTCTTTCCAAACCTTGAAGTTTGTCCCATTTAGCATGGGAATTGAGTTGATGTTAGCAGAAATTGTTGCAGCAGATGCATTAGCTGAAATAAAACAAAAGAATGCTCACATCAATAACCATAATCAATAAAATTCAAATAATGACAATCCCCATCCAAGATACCGGCACAACATTAATATCAAGTCTTTGGACAGTAATATTAACTTGTAAGTGATACCTTGTTGCAATGATCAAACATTGACAATAACTCATGTCAAATAATGAAACTATCTTTGGATCGATTCATTATTCACATGTAAACCTTATAATTGTCACACGCTTATCATCGCAGATGTGTATACAGTCTAAATAAATATTAACCTTCCTTTGGGCCGATTAAATATTTACACGAAAGCATACACACAAACATCTCACATTCCTCATGAACAATCTACACAAGAGAGGTTACTTTGGCAACTTCTTGTTTCAATTAATCAATTGGAGTGAGAGACAACCTTAATACCTTAGTGTCATAATATTTGAATTAAATAATTGATTAAAAACCGAATTAGATTTAAATTAAAAAATTTAAATCAACTGAATTTCCAAAAACTTAATTGGGGTCTCACAGCTTAATTAGGGCCCATAACTTAATTGAATAAATTAAGTATACCAAAGTGGACCCATGAAAAGCCGAGGCTTAACCATAATGAACACGAAGTTCCCTTAACTTCGAACGCGAGGTTCGACTGTATTGAGTACGAGACTCACTTAAGCACGAACGCGAGGTTCGTCTGAAAATGAACGAACGCGAGGTTCGTTTGATAAAAGAACGCGAGGTTCAACTTGGGAACGAACGCGAGGTTCGTTAAAAAAAATGAACGCGAGGTTCAACTGAAGTACGAACGCGAGGTTCGTCTGAAGTTCGAACGCGAGGCTCGACTGAAGCACGAACGCGAGGTTCGTCTGAAGTACGAACGCGAGGCTCGACTGAAGTACGAACGCGAGGTTCGTCTGAAGTACGAACGCGAGGTTCGTCTGAAGTACGAACGCGAGGTTCGTCTCGAGGTTCACCTTAGAACGAACGCGAGGTTCGTTAAAATTGAGCTTGACGCTCACCTGAGTTGAACGCGAGGTTCACCTTAGAACGAACGCGAGGTTCGTTGAAATTGAGCTTGACGCTCACCTGAGTTGAACGCGAGGTTCACCTTAGAACGAACGCGAGGTTCGTTAAAATTGAGCTTGACGCTCACCTGAGTTGAACGCGAGGTTCAACTTAGAACGAACGCGAGGTTCGTTGAGCGCGAAGCTCGGTTAAAATTGAACAAACGCGAGGTTCGTTTGAGGTAACCACCTCCTTAATTTTCGCCATGAACCCTTAGGGTTTCAAATTGAACCGCCGCCGACAAACCAAAAAAACCTTTGATTTTTATTTTCAAAACAGATCCAGAATTGGAAAAAATTGAAGGAAAAATCAAAGGAAAATCCAAAAAATTCCCAAAAGTTACTGTTCACCGGCGATTTTTCAGTTACTGTTCATCCGAAAAATACTTTACTGTTCACCCGAAAAAAATTTTCGTTACTGTTCACCCCCATCTAAGAGAGAAATTCGGTTTTAGAGGAAACCCTAAGGTTAGAAGATCCAAAACCCCTTATTTATAGATGTTGTATTTTTGCAATTTAGCCCCTCAATAAATTACAATTACAACCTGGTATCTGCACATATAACCCCATGATCATTTAAATACCAAATTAACCCAACTTAATTGATCACTTCAGTGGGTTATCCTGAAAGATAGCAATACACAATGATTAATCATATGTGCCCACAAATAGATTTATTAGATTAAATCCAACAGCGAAAAAATAAAGTTAACATGTTATCAGTGTAACTTAACAAGCGAACAAATAAAGTTAACATGTTTCCGATGACATTTACCAAATAAACTGCAAAAGGGAACATGTTAACGGATTATGCTAACATGCTTTGTATTATAGGTAACATGTTAAATCTTGTGAACTATATCCCTGGCTGTAATGCGAAAATGTCCATTCATTCAATGTTTACATTGTGAACAGAAATAATAGCAAAACAGCATCAATCTTTACAAACAAACAAAGAAAAAAATCTAAGCTTCTGGAAAAATTTAACATCAAGACCTCTAACTTCAACTAAGAAAAATTGTGCACGATGATTAAAACATTGCCAGTGAAAGATTATAACACCTTGAATGCAAAATTGTTCGCGGGAAAAATTGTCTTCTTCATTGATTCCATCGATTACAAAGATCCGGTCTTTTTATAAGATCCGGTTACAACGAGATCAAAAAAGAAATAAAAATTACAACTTTCCTTGAACGAATCACGAGCTCCTGTTTTGCGATCACTCGCTTTTGTGGGTTCTTCGCCTGCGCCGGGGTTAATCCGTGGACCACCGCGCGATCTAGATCTGGTCGGATCTACACGGTATAACGGGTGTTATCTCACAAAGGAAATAACAGTCGGGGGGTACTACTTCACCAAGGAAATAGTAGCCTTCTCGGGATCAAAGGCCAAGCTTTGATCCGGAGTATAATCGCGTAGATCTCAGATCCGATCCCTCTCGAACTCCTGCCTCTTTTGACGTGGACGATCGCCGAGCACCGGATCTGAAGGAGCAAGTCTTCAAAGCTTCAAATCTCCAAGGTTCAGATCTCAATTCAGCAGAGCTTCGCCGTCAAAAATTCCAACCTCTCACAAATGAGCCATCAGCCTCTATTTATAGGCACCCAGGAAGCGGATCTGGGCCCAGGTCAGAGCGTGGCTCGGCCACCGAGCCACCCATTTTGGGGTGGCTCGGCCACCGAGCCACCCCTTGGGTGGCTTGGTTTTTGGCCGGGTGTTCGCCGTTGCGTCCGTTGTCCGGTTTCGCGGTTTATCCAAGTTTTATTGTTGATCTGGACTCTGATTTGGTGTCCGGATCCTGATTTGGCAGTAAATCCGCTTCGTCGTTGATCTGAACTCTGATTTGGAAGTCCGGATCCAGATTTGACAGTAAATCCGCCTTGGTGTTTGAGTTCGAATCCGTTCTATGGTTGGATGACTCGTTGACTCACTGAACCGTTAGCTTGATTCCGCATGCGAGTGGATGTATTCCATTGTTTGCGTGTGGTTCGTTAGCCTCGTCGCCTCGTTGATCCGCTTCGTTGCGTGTCTTTTGGCTTTGGTATTATGGACTAACGATCGTGTTTGGATATGTCGCCCGATGGTTCGTTGGTTTGTCGAATCACCGTGCTGAGCTGTGCTAAGGGACTCATAGGCAGTTTTATACGCCTACAAAAATAAAACAAGATGATGAAGGTAAATGACCAAATGTAGGCAAGATAAAGGGAACATGTAAACTCCCTGATTGTCGTCTCCATCTCCGATTTCAGACTATCCTTTTGCTTCAAGATCTCATCTTTATCCCTAATTGCATCCGCTAGTTGCTTCAAGACCTCGTCTTTTTCCTTGGTTGAATCAGCGAGCTTGGAATTGGCCTGGTTTTTGTCTCGTACGGCATCGTCACGCTTCTTGATGACGTCCTGGCCAAGGCGCGGAGGCGGTTGATGGACTACGGAGATCTGCTCTATCTCGGGGGGATGGGGCGACGGGGGAGAGAACGGAACCCTCAAAACTCAAGAGGGGTAGACAGAGGAGGAGAAGAAGAAGAGGAAGAAGGGTAGCGATGGTGACGGCGGGGGCTACGACTGAGGATGGAGTCGACGAGGTCGAGGGGAGGCGGAGGTGGCAGCGGTGTTGGAGGTTCCCAGCGAGGTTGGAGAGAGGGTGGAAGAGGAGATGGGAGGAGAAGGAGAAGATCCGAAGAAGAAGATGGTAGTTTGGTTTTTTTTTGAGATTTATTCTATTGGGAATTGTAAAAAGGGCTGAATCACATTAACTTTTCATTTTAGGGTTAATACACATTAGAAAAAGTACAATGGGTTGAGACACATCACCTTTTGGATTTTGGGGCCTTCAAGAAAATTTTCCTTGTTTGTAATTTTATGAGTTAACATGCAAATAAAAATATTTTGAGAGGTGTATATTGGCCTTGATCATCAATATAAATTTATGGCGTAGTGCTCTTATCGTATTAAGTGCAAAAAATAAAAAATATTTTGGTGGTTTGCTAAAATTCAGAAACTTATTGTGTGTTTTAGAAAAATTGTAGGCTTAGTGCCAAACGGCTAAACTTATTAAAGGTTTACTAGAATCTTTTAAAAAATTAAGATGATCCATGTGATAATTTTTTGAAATGTTAGGCTAATTGGTAAAGCATTAATATATTCTTTATAAATAAAACAAAGGATATTTAAACACATGATTGTCATTTTTTAAAATTATGGATAATTAAAGATAATTAAAAATATATTATTTAATTGTTTAATTATGGATAGTTCTAAATTGATTACGATTACCAATTATTTAATTACAATTAAAAATTTAATGGATATATTTAATTTGATGATGATTCTAATTATGCACTGAGAATACACATTCATATAAGAATTCTAATTTAATATTAAAATAACATATGCCATTTGTTATTATTTTATGCGCTCGGGTGTCCTTGTTTGATACCTTTAGGCCATGTTTGTTTTTGATAATCTGACTAGAGGGTACTATAATACCGGACTATAGTCCCAAGATGGTATTTCCCGGAACTATTTTAGCCTAGTCTAACATTTGTTTTTCACATGGACTAACACTCAAACTAACTTAAAATAGTCCAGACTAGTGTTTATTTTTAGAGGATTATAATTATTAGGACTAATATCATAATCAAAATGACCTTATCGCCCTCCAATTAACTCATACTATATTAATCCATTTGTTTGGAAAAACATTGCAAAATATAAACATTATACTGTCTACAAAATAGGCATACTATTCTATACCTAATAAGAAACAATAAACAATCTTATTCATTCAACAATGCACAATCAATAAAAAAACATCTAATTAGTACTATGCTTGTATGCATATATACATTAAGAATTAATAAAAAAAATTAGACTTGTAAAATAAAATTAAATTGATGAGTAAAATACTAGCTTTGACAACTATATTTTAATTTGAGAGTTGTTAGTTTATAACGTTGGAATATATACATTATTTTTTTATTAGAGAGGACATGAATACATACGTTGTTAAGTTCACATGGTAACGCTGGATAATTTGCTCTATTGTTTTAGAGCACTAATCTTGTGAGCATGAACTGCCATGTACCTATGTAGATAGTTTATATTAATTTTGATGAGATGAAGCCAAATCATATTATCAAGTCTCTGCAGCATCGCTGGTTATTATAATTTGGATTTCATGAGGAGACGAAAGGACCTTCTACTGTTAGCGAGAAAGAAAAAGGAAAAACAATTCATGCGAGAATGAGTTGCAGCTCGCTGTAAGAAAAATGGAAAAAATCACTTGGAAATAAACAAAGGAATGCACAAAAGTTTTGAGAGATTAAGGACAATCTAGTCCAAAAGTTTTGGTCCGAACTGTACAATTAATACTTGGACTATAAAGGTGAGGGCACTGAGGGGGGAGGTGAGTTTAATTAGTCCCCCTTCTGGGGTATAATCTAATCCCTCATTAAAAATAGTGAAAACCCAATAAAAAAGCAAACATGCTATAAAATGGTGGGTCCGGGATATTTTAAAATAATATCCGGACTATTAAGAAAACATACATGATCTTAGGAGTACAACCAATTTCTCATTATATATAAAGGAGAGATTTATTATTTTCTTAAAGGTGTTTTTGAAAATTAGGAAAGAAGTGTTATCTTAGTTTTATAATTGAACATGGACTTATCATAAACCTTTTGCCACAATAATAAAATTACAAAATATTTTTATTGTCAATTAAGATGTATAGTTTGGAATAGATTGTACCATTAAAAAAAGTATTTGATGTCAACTAATTTTACTATATCTATCAAGAGATAGAGTAATAAGAGAATGATCTTGATGGGAACTTTGAAGCAAGTTGATCTCATTATTGACAATCTTTTAGTAAGCTTATTTTGCAAAATGAGGTGATATACCATAACTGCTATTTCCTTATAACATTATAATCAAATAATAACCCGTAGGGCTAGGCAACAGTGTAAGACCCTACCGTGTTCCTGCTGGGGGGATGATCCATAGCGGGGTAGTCCCATGTTCGAATCCCTCAACAGGTAAAAACTATCGGGCCAGTGCCAACCACGCAGCGTGAGTAGGGATTAGTGCCATCTATAATAAGATGTGGGGATACCTCATAAAAAAATCAAATAATCTCTGAAGGTTTCTCAAAAAAAAAAATCACTGAACAAAAAAATACCAGGGAAAAAGTTAAAATAAAATAGAGAATTCTTTAATTGTAGGTGAGTCGGCAAAAAAATATGGGAGATGGTTATAGCTTTTTTTTTTTTTGATTAATTGATGCGTATACTTTTACGAACAATAACATGTGAGGAGTAAAACTAATAGCGCGTGCATGGGCTTCTCCCGTCGCGTTAGAAAATCGAGTGGACCCGAAAAGTTCACCAAACCATGTCTCACGTACAAAGGGCACTTGGACTTAAACTACATCATGGGCTTGGCCCTAATACAAGGACCAGAACACCTTTGGGCCTACATACTTATACACGGGACGCGTCAAGGTATATGTCGACCCGTTAGGAGCCTTCTTCTATACTGTATATTTCGGATCCAGTTACGAATTGGATCACAATCCACGAGAGCAGCAATTAGTAGGCAGAAAAATACGCCCTGCCCTCTTTCTCTCTGCTATGCCCATCACTTTCCCTCTCTAAAAACAGAACTAGAAGAAGATGACCGATGCTGCGACAACGGAGGACGCCGCTCGCCGGCGGAACGTGACGGCGGAGTACAGGAAGAAGCTGCTCCAGTACAAGGAGATCGAGTCCAGAGTTCGTACAGGTCTCCATCGATCCTTTTTATTGCCTTTTACTTTGAGTAAATTAGGGTTTCATCTCAATAAATTTGGACTAGAGTAATGGTATTTATTATTAGGGTTTGAGTTTTTTTAGGGATTTTCCTGATTGGGAGAGCTGAGATCTGTGTTAGGGTTTTGGTTTGTGAGAGATTTTTTCGACCTTTGCTCTTGGGAGTTTGGTTAGAAGTGGTTAAAGTTGGTATCTTGGAGTTGAAATTGATTTTTATAAGTGAAGTAAGCAACGACTTTTGGTTAGGGATGGAATTGGATGTTGAGCTTTGGTAAAAATTTTAGTTTTTATAGTTGGATGAATTATTAGGGATAGCAAGATCTTAAATCATAAGATTTAGGAGAATGTTCTGTGGAGTTCTTGATAAAAATTAAGGTCAAAGCTAGGTTACCTTGTCGCAGTGAAGGTGGAGCAAGAGAGTAACTTATTACAGGGCTCCAATAATTGCTTACTTTGCTTTATTTGTTTAGTCATATATCTACTTTGATAAATTTTTAATTCAATTAGCTGACCTTCCCCATATATTACACATGCTTACAACTAATAAGTCCAAGTCAATGTTGGACATTTTATATGAAACCAATCAAATCTATAAAAAAATTAAATATAATAGTAAAATAGAGAAATAAATTTGCTGGCTTGAAAGGGCCGTCGTGATATCACTGCCCTAAAACAACAGTTGTTGCCTTCGCAGAGATAGATGAATGCGACTGTGAACTAGCTGTAAAAGTTCCCTGAGGTAGCTGGCACTAGGGGTTATTGCGAATCTCAAGCCTCTTGTTAAGTGGATGCTTGCCCGATGAGAAATCGACAGAAAATAAAGTCAAAAGTAAGATAATTGCTTTTTGAGAGGGAGAATAGGTCATTGATACTGATTTTCTTGTGGTTTTATAGCCTCTCGGAGAAGATCTGTTTCCACATGCATCCAAAGAGAACTTGTCACTCGCGAAGGGAAAGAAACGGAAGAAGATGGTTCGGTGATATTTATTTTTTAGAAACAGAATAATGAGATATTTGGATGAGATATTTGAAGAATTGGATGAAGAAGGGAATATTCTTTGGGAATTCATTTATATCCCTTAAGAATTCATATTTGCAAAAGAATCGAAAATCAATCTTTTCTAATAATTTTTCCAACAGTCAATATATTCTGTTGGAAACTGGAGCCATGCACAAGCATTTGTCTAATGTCAATGAGCTTAAAAATGATGAGACAGATGAACTAGAGAGATTATGGTTTAGTAAGCATATAAAGGTTAGCATCATGAGATGAGTAAAATGGAGGAGGTATTTGTGTTGCATAGGTTGAGAAGCATGGTGTACAAGTTAAAGTTGCAACTTGCAAGTGTATGTGCATAGCGAGATTTTGAGGTTTGCTGCTATACTTGAATGTCACTTAATATGAGGTAGGACCTGTGTATTACTTATTAGCCTAATTTCATGTGACCAGCAAAATGCACCTGAACTAAGGAAAGTCTACAGATGAAATGATAAGTTGCCATGATTGCTACGATGTTGATTTTAGGCAAAATAAACCATGAGAGCAAAGCTGTCTAAGAGGCCCTTGATTTTGTTGATTCCAAAAGGGAACAAAAGAATGTTATAGATTACTTCTGGCTTCTGCCAAACACAATCACCTGTCCTATTAAAATGACATTTTTCTTTTTCCATTTTTTTTTTGGGGGGGGGGGGGGGTGTTGGATTCTACGCATATTACATATTTCTTCAATATAATTAGTAATACTTCAAAGCAACCTTCTTTTGGAGTCTGCCAAGAACAGAGGCAGAAGTATTTAACTGTCAATTGCTTGTTTTATGCATGTGAGAAAGCTGATAGTAGGTGTTATCACCATTTATTTGAGAATCTGTTGGTCATTTACCCCCCAAAAAAGGTCATCTGGTTTTGTCAATTGAAGATCTTGGATTATTTTTTGTAGGAAGAGTCAGCTTACATTTATTTCTACACTGTTTGTGTGTAATGTGTTTATATATCTGTACAGTAAGTACTAGGCAGAACTCGTGATTGTTCTAAACAATCAAATCTTGTCAGCTTTGCATGAGGCATTATCAGACTCGGACATTTCATCTTCGAAACAGTTCCGATGTTTGTCTATTGAAGGTCTTACAGAGGCAGGAGTATTTAACTGTCAATTGCTCATTTTATGCATGTGAGAAATCTGATAGTCGGTATTATCACCTTTTATTTGAGAATTTGTTGGACATTTCACCGGAAAAAGGTCATCTGGTTTTGTCAATTGAATATCTTGGATTATTTTTTGTAGGAAGAGTCAGCTTACATTTATTTCTACACTGTTTGCATATAGTGTGTTTATATATCCGTACAGTAAGTACTAGAGAGAACTTATGTGATCGTTCTAAACAATCAAATCTTGTCAGCTTTGCGTGAGGCATTGTCAGACTCGGATACTTCATCTTCGAAACTGTTGCGATGTTTGTCTATTGAGAATCTTACAAATAGCAACTACGAATCAGATTATTCTGGTCACTATGATATATATTTGCTTGCTTATAGACACACACATTAGTGCTAGAGAAAATATATGTATGTGATGATGTCCATTGCCATCTCTTAGTAGATTCATATCATATTCCATGTGTTTTTTTTGCCTAATCATAGACTAGTAATTGCATGGTTTATGGCTAAATTAATTTGTTAACTTCATTATTTACCTGAAATTATATGTTGGAAATCATAAATGCAGTTAGAGAGAACTTGAGAGGGGCAAAGAAGGAGTTTGCAAAAACTGAAGATGATTTGAAATCCCTCCAAAGTGTTGGGCAGATTATAGGAGAGGTTCTTCGGCCGCTTGACAATGAACGCTGTAAGTAATGAATCCGTAATTCAGCACTATATGCCTTATAGCCCTCTTTAGTTGGTTTACTTAAATATTCACATTTGTTTCTTGTTAGTGCTTAATATGCTTGACAGCATGCTAAATGATATTACTTGTCCATAATAGTATTTAAATATTCATGTTTATTTCTTGTTAGTGCTGGATGTGCTTGACAGCATGCTAAATGATATTACTTGTCCTTAAAAGCATCCCGCAGAGGATCAAGGAATCTTAGTGTCATACTGTTTAAATTAAAAGTTTTTTGGTTAAAGAACCTTAAGTTATCAAAGTTCTCGGTGTTTGTTAAGTAGTATGAAGATAAGTGGAGACATTTGCCTCTAATTCAATTAGTTCCTGATCAACTGCTTCAGCATGTGAACAGATGCTCGTAAACATCTTTGTGCACAAAAAGAATGATACAAAGGCTTCTCTCAAGGCAACACTAGATTCTCTCACACGCAAAAACAGCTATATATTCTACTTAGTTTACATACAATGGATGTTTTGCTTCAAGGCAACACTGGTGTATTGTTGAACATTAAGTATACAATGGATAATTTGCTTTCTCTTTCAGTAATAGTAAAAGCTAGCAGTGGGCCAAGATATGTTGTTGGATGCCGCAGTAAGGTGGATAAAGAGAAGCTTACAGCTGGAACCCGTGTGGTTCTGGATATGACAACTCTCACCATCATGCGAGCTCTTCCACGAGAGGTACGGATTTTTTTTTATTACTATTTACATGATCAGCTTGGGGTAATCAATTACGTGTATTTTACTTCTATATGATCAAGAAACATTCTATTTTTTCATACAGGTCGATCCTGTTGTCTACAATATGCTTCATGAAGATCCGGGCAATGTCAGCTACTCTGCAGTTGGTGGATTATCTGATCAGATTCGCGAACTTAGAGAATCCATTGAACTGCCTCTCATGAATCCCGAGCTCTTCCTTAGAGTGGGAATCAAACCCCCAAAGGTAAAATCTAATTGCTGTCAGGAAATGGCATTTCTTCTTGTGAGATGCTTTATTGCTGTATTGCTAAAGCTGTTTTCTTAGGAAAGCTAAGATTGAAGTTACATGGCTTACCGTGGCAAGAAGGCTTTATAATAAGTATTTTGATAATGACAGGGTGTACTCCTCTATGGCCCTCCTGGAACAGGGAAAACATTATTGGCAAGAGCAATTGCCAGTAATATAGATGCAAACTTTCTGAAGGTAATACATTGTATTTTTGTGGGAACAAATGATTCAACTGTTTATATTTAAGCTGATTTTTGTTCTCCATTCTTACAGGTTGTGTCTAGTGCTATTATTGATAAATACATAGGTGAAAGTGCACGGTTAATAAGGGAAATGTTTGGCTATGCCCGTGATCACCAAGTAAGAACCGATCCAATTCCCATTGTTTTGAACATCTGTGCATCTTGACTTGTTGAGCATTTCACTGCGTAGTAGTTATGCGATTCATAAAGAGTAAGAAGAGAGGAAAGCAAAGATTTCCTTTCCTTTATTTGGGCTTCACAAACAAGTGAAAAGAAAACAAAATGAGCATTATGTGTTGGTTGATTCTTTAATATATATTATTATACCACTCTATTTGGCCTGCCTGTCTTTATGTGCTGTTGATACATTTATTCTAATACTCTACTTGTCTTTTTAAGCCATGCATCATATTTATGGATGAAATCGATGCCATTGGTGGACGTCGTTTTAGTGAGGGAACCAGTGCAGACCGAGAAATTCAGAGAACATTAATGGAACTGCTCAATCAATTGGATGGATTTGATCAGTTAGGCAAGGTATGTTCTTGCTTTCTTTTTTTCAATTGTTGCTACAAAGGTCAATTATGTTTATCTAATTTAATATGCGAACCAGCTGGTCAATCCTTTAATCCCCCCCCCACCCACCCAAACCCCAACCCAATAAAAATAAAAAATAAAAAAACAAAATAAATAAATATAAAAAGCGGAGGGGTGCGGGGAGTAAATGTCATGCCAATTTAGAGTTATTATACGAGATCTAATTCAGAGTGTGAGACTAAATTTATACAATATAACCCAACAACTTTTTTTATTGCTATTTCACAAATGTTTTACATAATAAGGTTCTCTTGTTCAAGCTATATTTACAAGACAAACTTTTATCTTTACTTTGTCGCAGTGCTCTCTCTATACTTCCGCCTGATTTGAAAAGGTTGGGTTAATTAAAGGGTGAGCTACACTAGCTCAGTGAGATTACCAATAAGTGTAGTTAACAATCAATATACAATTAATTTTAAAAATTAGCTCAATTATAAATTGGTGAAAAATAACGCATGAAATGTAATTTCCTTAATTATCATTTTACATGCCAATATCTCCTTGTGTTCCCATCCACGATAAAACAATAATGATAGCAATATCAAATTGAGGCTTAAGCCTCGCATAATCCAGATATATGTCGATCAATCAATTAATAACGTAGTTAAAATTGATGGTTCCTTTTGTTTAACCAATATTTACGGTAGTTAGGTTGTATGTAGTACGCAAGTATGATGAAATCCGATAACAATGCGATCAATAATTATTAATTATTTATATCACATCTATAACATGAAAAGTTGAATTCAATTGAATTATCTAACTTATAACTTATGACATTTTATAAAATTACTCTTTAGTAGGAGGAAACCATGGTTATTTGAAAATGAATCATAATCATAATGAAAGAAAGGGAGTTTTGGCATATGAATTAATAAAACAAAAGAATAGGACAAAAACATTGCACGTTATGACATCAACA
>NC_033798.1:111004742-111034183 GCF_001876935.1 Asparagus officinalis | reverse complement strand
TTGGCCTCAGGTATTTGTTTTAGTCAACAATTTAGAGGGCTAACTCTTCTTGACCACTCAGGTGTTTTAGTATACCAACTTACCGAAGTCGGCAATTACTATCAACTCATAAAACTATCAACTCATAAAACGGCACATATCACCTAGTGTCATTTAAATCGCCATTTTTCATTCATACCCCTTCTCTTTGTTCTTCATTGGCTAATGCAACAATGGGCTTTATCTACATGATTTTATTTACAATATTATCATTTGTTTTCAAATCTAGCACTAACCCATTTACATAACCTTTTGTAACTATAGTGTAAGCTATACAAGTCATAAGAGCTAGATTTATTACCCATATAAAGAATGTCACATAATGATAAATATAGTGATTCACTATTTTAAAAAGCCTCCGCATAGTCTGTCTAGATGGTACCCAGACCGCCTAACTAGCGTCTAGCGTGTAGACGGTACCTAGACTTCTCATTTAAATGTTGGAAGTGTTTAAGGGAGTATTGTCTGCTTATGTAGACTGCACCCTTTAGGCTTTGACCATGTTTTCTGTGTTGCAACTTCCACATCCTCCAATCTCCTTCAAACTCCTTTAACATCTAAATATGAACACTTCCACTATCTCCTCCGACCTTCAACAAAATCTCCTTGACCACCACTTAAATGAAAAAAAAAAAATTACCTGGACACCAGTCCGACACCTAAGCTTTCTATAATATTGACATTTATAATTAATTATTATAATTTAAAAATAAAAAAATAAAACCTCCTAGGCTCTAGGCGTCGGGTCTGACGCCTAGAATTCCTAACGCTTTCTATAACATTGTTAGTTATTATTTTGATTATTTAGTATTTAAGTATGCATGATTTATTGTGGATCTAAGATTGCTACCTTTTTTTTGGCAAATTTCTATGAATTGAATACATATTTTTATCAATTATTATAATTAAATAATTTAAAAAACAGCCAAACGTTTAGGCGCCGCCTAGGCGTACGTCTATGTGTCTCGAACGGCTAGTCCGCCTAGCGCTTTCTGTAACATTGTAGTGACTCACTCATGATATTAGTATAAAAGGTCAAACTGGGTCATGTTTTACAAGTTACTTAAGGTTATCAACATGTTAGGTAAAATGACATGTTTCTAAATCTAGCACTAACCCATTTATGTAGCCTTTTATGACTATAGTGTAAGCTATACAAGTCATAAAAACTAGATTTATTACCCATATAAAAATATTATATAATAATAAATATGGCGACTAACTCACTCATGATATTGTATAAAAGTTTAAATTTGGTCATGTTCTACAAGTTACTTAAGGTTATCAACATATTAACTCTTAAGTAAAATGACATGTTATTTAATGAAAAAAGTATTAGGTGTGGTGTCAGTAAATAAATAAATAAATAAACAAACCAATAAAAAGTTTATCGATCATTGATCCACTTTCCTCTAGAATTTCTTTTGACCTTCAAGTTTACGTGCTCTCTTCTATTTAAAAGTTATAAATCTATTCCAGTAGCGTGTGATGGAAAAGAGTGGCATTATGGGCATTGTTAATTTTTTGACGGTTAGCTGTTAGTTGTAGGCTCAAGGAGTATATAACATTACTAGGGCCAGCATGCCTTCCGCCTTGTGAGAGTTTCATCTTTGATATTTTCAATTTTCTCATTAAGTAATATTTAGAATTTAGCAATATCAAATAAAGCCACTGTAAAAATTCCCTGCAGTCTATACTAGTGGTCTATGATGCACGGATACGGATACGAGACACGGATACCACACGGATACGGGATACGGCAAAATCCAAAAAAATAGGATACCGGGATACGACAATGAATTTTTTAAAAATTATTATTATATATAGAAAAATTTATAAAATTCAACTAACAATCTAAAATATGAATCTATCACAAAATAACAATCTAATATATATTATTTGTAACTTTCTCCATCAGATTTATGATAATAATATGACGTTGGGCTGCTAGGTCAAACTGGGTCATGTTTTACAAGTTACTTAAGGTTATCAACATGTTAGGTAAAATGACATGTTTCTAAATCTAGCACTAACCCATTTATGTAGCCTTTTATGACTATAGTGTAAGCTATACAAGTCATAAAAACTAGATTTATTACCCATATAAAAATATTATATAATAATAAATATGGCGACTAACTCACTCATGATATTGTATAAAAGTTTAAATTTGGTCATGTTCTACAAGTTACTTAAGGTTATCAACATATTAACTCTTAAGTAAAATGACATGTTATTTAATGAAAAAAGTATTAGGTGTGGTGTCAGTAAATAAATAAATAAATAAACAAACCAATAAAAAGTTTATCGATCATTGATCCACTTTCCTCTAGAATTTCTTTTGACCTTCAAGTTTACGTGCTCTCTTCTATTTAAAAGTTATAAATCTATTCCAGTAGCGTGTGATGGAAAAGAGTGGCATTATGGGCATTGTTAATTTTTTGACGGTTAGCTGTTAGTTGTAGGCTCAAGGAGTATATAACATTACTAGGGCCAGCATGCCTTCCGCCTTGTGAGAGTTTCATCTTTGATATTTTCAATTTTCTCATTAAGTAATATTTAGAATTTAGCAATATCAAATAAAGCCACTGTAAAAATTCCCTGCAGTCTATACTAGTGGTCTATGATGCACGGATACGGATACGAGACACGGATACCACACGGATACGGGATACGGCAAAATCCAAAAAAATAGGATACCGGGATACGACAATGAATTTTTTAAAAATTATTATTATATATAGAAAAATTTATAAAATTCAACTAACAATCTAAAATATGAATCTATCACAAAATAACAATCTAATATATATTATTTGTAACTTTCTCCATCAGATTTATGATAATAATATGACGTTGGGCTGCTGCTCGAACTAAAAAACTGGAGGAGATGATGATGATAGTGGAGGAATGGAGGGTGGACTTGAGGAGTCGAAGGAAGGAGTCGGTCAGCGGGATCAGGTCGGAATAGCGGAGGTGATCGAATCGAACGAGAGTGAGCTAAGAGATTGAGAGAGAGGATTAGGGTTAGGGTTTTGGTTTTTTCTTTTTTCTTTCGTTTGAGTCAGCTGAGGATCGAATTGAACGGGAGATTTAAGAAATAAAGATGGGTTTTTTAATCGAACGGTTCGGGTTAGATTTTAACAACCAAACCCGCAACCCGAATGAATCGGCCTTCGGCGAATCCGAGCTGTGTCCGAGCTCCTTTGACCGTGTCCGAACCTAATTTGACCGTTGACCCGTGTCAGATACGGATTGACCGTGCTTGACACGTGTCGTGCACGTATCGTGACGAATCCGTGTCCGATTCGAGTCGGACACAGATTCGTGGCCTCCGGGGGCGAATCCGTGCTTCAGAGCTAGTGGTTGACAGTTCATATTAGTATTGGCCACTGATACTTATGGAAGGTAGTTTATAAACACACATCTAATAACAGTCTATTAGAAGGAAGATGTCTGTCTGGTTAAAATTTTCACATTAACTAGAATCAAAAGTTGATGAATCTCATGAATTAGGTGTAAAGGCTGCCTGGAGTAGGCAATGCTTTTATAATGAAGAGCAGTGCAATACCATTGAAACGGACAATCTCTCTACCTGTTCATTAAGCATATGTCTCTATCAGTACCCTTGATCTTCTTCTTTGGTGTCTTTTTCCTCTGTAGCATCATTCAGAGTCTGGCACTCGCCCAAATTACAGAATTTTAAGTATAAAAATTGTTTAAACTTACACGTGGACACCCTCTTATGTTTGGTCTACTAGTTTTCTAATTTGTATTGACAAAATTTTAAGCTACTTTGAACTGTTGGGAAGAGTATTTCCCTGAACGGTTACATTCTCTAGTGCAAAGTGAATGCACTTTGTGACTATATCTATGCTATCAGTTTATACAATACTATATTGTATGTGGGCCAGCAAAGTGCTGAAAATCTCCTCACTTCCCCCATTTTTATCAGGTAAAAATGATTATGGCAACAAATCGTCCTGATGTTCTGGACCCAGCCCTTCTTAGGCCAGGCCGGTTAGACAGGAAAATTGAGATTCCATTACCAAATGAGCAATCAAGAATGGAGATTCTCAAAATTCATGCTGCTGGTATAGCCAAGCATGGCGAGATAGATTATGAAGCAGTAGTGAAGCTTGCTGAGGTAAGTGTGCCCTCTGTCATGGACGACCTGAATTTTGTCATAATAGTAAGTTGTTTTGTTCAAGTAGTTATCTTACTACTTATTCCTTTATTCAGGGCTTTAATGGAGCTGATCTTCGTAACGTCTGCACAGAAGCTGGCATGTCAGCAATTCGGGCAGAAAGGGACTATGTGATACACGAGGATTTCATGAAGGTAAATTATATTTGAATTAGTAGTCACTGCTTAAGCAAAATTAAGTTCACATTTTCTCTTCACAATTGATTGCTTACACTTGATTGGAAGCTAAACCTAACTCATGTAATGGTGGGACTGCTGACTCTCCATCCGTGAACTGTGGCACTATTAGTTGAATCCTGTCTCCAAATCTGTGCGTTTACTTGGTGCACCAAGGACCCCAATCTGTTAGGGGTTCTCTGGTCCAAAATAAACTTGTTATTGTCCAGTCACAATTCTATCCTTTTGGGTCTTTACCTAGATCTAGATTTAGACTTAAAGTAAGTGTTCTAATATTTTTGAACAAAAATTGTCTGCATTTTTAAAGAGGTAGATTGTCACTGGGTATGTACACTGTTATACTCAGTTACACTTTGTGAAGTGACGAGTGATAGACTGCCCAGTGTGTGTCGCAAAGTTCGACTAGAATTGTCTTCCTCCTGGAGATGTTAAGACATAACATGATACTTAAGGTGCAGTGCAGGCTTTCTTTGATGCTTTGGCTTTCTTACGTTCTGGAGGTTATATATTTAAAATACTTTATGAACAGATGTTGAGCACATCTGGTGTTTATATACCATTAGTTGATGTATATAGGCATTTACATTTGCATGGACCACCATGTAGCATATTTTGGTTTAAATCTCGTGTAGACAATCTAGGTGGACTGAGACTGTAATTTTCAAATTACTTTTATGAGTTATTGTCGTGTTTAGGTACCTGAAAACTAGTATGAGCCCAAATTGCTCTTTATGAATTATTTCCCTGTTTGACGTTACCCTGAGTAGGAGTGTCAATGACTGGACAAGTTTCCGTGCATTTTCGTCTCCAAACCTGAAATGCTGGATAGAAGTTTTTATAGGAGTAAAAGCTGTCCTTCAGCTTTTGTACCCAAATCTGAAATACTAGGTAGAATTTTTTATAGGAGTAAACGCTGTCCGTAGGTCTTGGACAGGTTCAGTTTAGTTTCGAATTCCAGTTTTATACATTTCAATAATGTGTATTTCAGCATTTCATAAGAAACAAATATATTTAGGTAATATTTTTAAAATACTCGTTAGTGAACACTATCGCAAAAAAAAAAGAAAAAGAAAAAAAGCTAAAGTACACTACCACCAAGTGTCAAATTATTTAGTTAATTATTTGTTAAATGCATGCATTATGTAATTGTGATCGGTTACCAGACGGGTTCAATTTTTTGGGTTCAGGTCTAGTCCAAATTAAAAAAGAAGAAGAAAGAAACCCAACTGTGAGATGAGGTTTTTGTGTAGGGTTTAAATCTTTAAGAAGTCCTTTTTCCCTGCTTGGATTGGTCAGGTTTTGGGTCTAACCCAATCCATATGACACTCGAATCACGAGGAATTACTGCTTGAGCAGCAGGAGGAGGCATATGCAAGTATGCATTTTGTGAAACTGTTTATATAGTTTAATACACGCAATTTCTTTGACACTTGTGTATCTTGTTAGTTCAATACTTTACTTTTTACTGTTTTTGTGACTACAATTTGTGCGGTTGCTGTGTTAGGCTGTTCGAAAACTGAATGAAGCGAAGAAGCTCGAGTCCACTGCTCACTACAGCGCTGATTTCGGAAAGGAGTAGAAGAACCATTATGATGGAGTATTCAGTTCATTCTCTTGGGGTTTACACTTGGCGAAAGCTGACTGGACTTGGAATTTCTCGCGCGTCCAGTAAACCGGCATGCGATCTTGTTTACTTGTAAAACAATATTTAATTAGCCAAGGATAAGTTTATTTGAGAAATGAGTAATATGAGTTTATCTTTGAGGATCTGTTATGTTAAGACTATACCACTAACTGTTTAAATGAAAGGGCTTGGAAAATACTTCTCGAGTCAGATGTTGCCTTTGTCCATCAGAGAGATGTTGCCTGTATTCTGTTCCTTTCTTTATTTACATTGTAGCTTTAAGCCCCCCATGTTTACTTTTGTGGTCTCTTGACACTATTATTATTATTATTATTATTATTGATACTCCAGTGAGGAGTCGACTCTAAAGAGTGTGGGAGTCAAATTGAAACCTCTCAGTCATCTGAATCAAATCATGTTTCTAAACTCAGTCTTCAATATCAATTCCCAAAAATGCTTTTGTTATTGCTGTAAAAAATCACTCACAGGAAATTATAATTAGTCGTTCAAGCTTTTGGATTGTGATTCAAAGGAACTTTTTTGGATTGTGATTCAAAGGAACTTTTGGATTGTGATACGAAGGATTCGCTTTACAGATGATCCTGCTTCTAAATTTTTTTAGTTACATAATTAGATGGATAAATGTGAAAAGTCCAAGTTGTTGATTACTTTTACACTATTTTTGAATGATATACTGATTATTAAAAAAAATTACATTGGGAGCCTTACTTTTCAAATTCCAATCCAGAAACACCTCAATCTTTTTAGTCTAACTTAAAAAACCTTTAAACAAGCCCCCTTAACCTATATTAAGACAATATGAAAAAAACATAGGAAAAAGAGAGAAATATTGTCTTAATATTCATGTTAAAATATTTCTCTCTTTTTCCTATGTTTTTTTCATATTGTCTTAACATGCTCATCATACAGTACTTTTTGTAATTAATGTCATTTTAGTAATTTTAGTATAGTACTATAAGTTCCCTTACGCTTTATATATTTGTTTTCCATAGATCTCTTGTCTGTGACTTGTAAAGGAACTTGAGTATGTTGCATACACATAGATCCTTCTATGTGTTGTTTTATTTTTCTGGTAGTGTCTACCAAATTTACCCCTTGATGCATAGGTTCCTCCTCATAAATGATAGTAGATAGTTATACATAAACGGCTTTAGTCTTGTGAGTTTGTTTTTCATCGGATTTTAGTCATATCACCCATGACTTAGTTTAAGTCCAGTGTGAGTTAAAACCAGATTAGACATGATAATATAACATTCTAGCGATTTGGTCCTTTGCATTTGTTTCCACTTTCGTTTTGGGATAGTGTGTGTGCTTTAGTAGAAATAGCTTAAAGGTTGACACGAACGATCAGAAGTTTGTGCAGGAGCACACAAAGACATTAAAATATATAAGAGCGAATGATGGGTGATAATCTTAATATATGTCAGTAATGGAGGGACTTCATCAGTTTATTGAGGCTAAAAATTGTTTAGATCATAATGAATAAAGCATTGGTCTCTTCGTGTTAGATCTACCAAAAATGCTAGAGTAATAAGTGTTTAGATCATAATGAATAAAGCATTGGTCTCTTCGTGTTAGATCTACCAAAAATGCTAGAGTAATAAAGATAATATTTATATGGAATAAAGCATTGGTCTCTTCGTGTTAGATCTACCAAAAATGCTAGAGTAATAAAGATAATATTTATATGAGTTGTTTCATGTCGCTTACTTGTTGGCGTAGGTTTTGGACTTTTTTCGGTTCTAACAAGTGCTCAGCAGGCCAATATATGTATAGTGCTCATAAGTGCTCATATGTGCAGTTGGTGTATTGTAGTGGTCCATAGAGATGATGTTAAGTATCAAAAGGGGGTTTAAGCTAAGATAAGAATTTTCTCTCTCTTTATTGGAAGTAGAACATAGATGATATTGGATATTGGAAAGGGATTTAAATTAAGATGAGAAGTTTCTTACCCTTTATGTTCAATAATTTGGAGTCCTACTAGCAGAATGAGTATTTGCTAGGTCTGTTGTACAAGCAAAGGTTTAATATTTTTTTCCCACATATAGATGCTTGACAATACAAATTATAGTTGTAAATAATTTACATACCTGTAGAGTTGCATACTACTATGAATTGACCGACATATAACAGATCTCTTGCCTTTGTTCGTCTAAAGGATATGCAATGAATACAAAATGTAGAAGACGTGAACATTGATGGAGATGCTTTCAATATTTATATTCACTTAGTGCATTGTAAAGAATGAAATTGGTTATAATTGGTGTACCAAATTAATGGTATTCACTAGCGTTGAACAATCACACTGAGAGAGCCCTCATATTATGATCCATGTTCTTGAGATGGATGAGAACTTACATGTGAAATATGGAACGAGTACATTTTTTTTATGAAACTTGAGGCTATTTTAATTCGAGAATAATACAAGAGAATATTATTTGAGATGGTTTGGATTGATTAAAAAGAATGATAGTTTTATCTTGGAAGGAGGTGCTGGAACTTCGGTCCAAGAAAGATGAACATGACGAGAAAGTGCTCAACTAATTATTTGCAGTCCCATTCGTATTATTGATTTGATCAGTAGCCCTTACCTTCCTCTCAATTAGCCTCTCAATTGGAATACCAAGTCTAGCCCCTTGAGTGTACTTGTCATTTAGTTGCTAATTTAACAATAAATATGACTCTAAATAGAAAGCTTAAAGAAGAACATATGCGACTCCAGTTTCATGATGTAACGGTTTTATTGCTGCTTTACTTATTATTCTACCCTTTGCTCTATCTTTGTCTCTATCTCACCTTACCAAGTTAGGTACTCTCTCAACAGAAGGCAATAATATTCGGTGGATTTTCCATGATATTTTAAAATAGATATTGTTTGATCTCTTGATGGTTATTGGATAACCTGAGCATATGGTATTATGATTGCATATGTACAAACTTCAAGATCCTTGTCTGATCACGTAGTCACTTCTTTTAGGTGGGCTGAGCATGAATAGATATCTTGATCAGAAGCATGATCTAGTGGTATTGACCATATGATGCATGAATTATTGATTTGTACTTGTTATGAACTCATGAGTTTAGAACAATTCACATTTTTCGGGATATTGTGCCATAGGGACTCAAGTGCGTAAATAGGCAAGACTTATCAGGTATTGATAATGGAGTTTACCAGAATTATCATAATTAGATTAAAACCCAGTTTATACACATAGTACTTATCTTATTTGATACTGTGTTTGACATGCATGACTTTATAGAAATTTGTTGCTTGATCACATAGTGTCATCCAATAGGAGAGACTGTGCATGAAGATGACTTCTATTAAAAATATGATTTATAAGTGTGTTTTCATAGCATGGCTATGCTCTCGATATCGATATCCCGATACGAGATTTTTCCTTAGCTATTACTATTATAGCATCGACTAGACGATGCACCCCTCTTGATTGGACATGTTCTGGGTCGTGGTTATTTTTTATAGTTTTACAGAAGTCATTTCACGATAATTCTGTGGTTAGTGCATAATATTTCATGCACAATCACTTAAAAATTAAACTGACAAACATGAGGTTTATAAAGGGGAATTAGATGAAGAATATAACATGTATATAAATGAGCACATGCGCATTCCTGATATCTTGAATTATATATACATAGGGCCAAAGGGCCAATACTTGACTTGAAGCTGTGTTCCCGGGACAGTTTATGGGAAACCGATTTATATACATGAAAATATTCTTCTCTAATTCAAATAACATGTAAAATAAGAATAATGTGTTTATATGCTTTGTGATAGATTTGGCATGCATAGCATGACTGGGATGAAGTATTGGTGGTGTATATTTATATTGTTTGTTTATAGAATTTTAGAAGTTGATATTTAGAGATTTACAATTTGAGATATATGGTATATACGAGGGTTTCCTTGTTTGGATTATTCACTCGATGTACTCATCTCGTGTTGTGGGTTTCTAAATCTAAACTCCTTTTAATATAGGGTATAAGATATGTGCTTTATGGTAGACTTTGTTTGATATCCATGTTTAGAAATTCCTTTATTCATCTTTAATTGAGTTTCCAACTTTTCTATATACCTTCCACATACACTTACATGCGCACAATTTCCTCATTTTATATGCTTGCTGGGAGTTTTCTGACTCTCTTGGGGTTTGCATGCCCCAGACTCGAAAATTGTTCTTCCTTCGAAGGACCAAGAGTACTTTAAGGATTAAGACCAGCGATAGTGATCACCTTCTCTCCCTTCACTCTCTCAGCTTCAGTTTATTTAGGTAGTTATTTGTTTTAAGACTTTTTCTATAATCACCTGTGATTTTTCAGACTACGATGTATTTTCCTCTTTCCCATTTTGGATAGCTGTGGACTTGTTGTAGAACTTTGTAATTACCGAGATTTCTTTACTTATCTATTTTCTTTGACTTAGTTACATGCTCTATGTAGTAGTTCTTTAGCATATATATCTATGTATAGGATGATTCAAAGGCGTGAATGTGACCGTATGGTTGCATTGTTGGCCGAGTCATACTCCAAATGATCAAAAATTAGAACCAGGGCATGACAAAATCACTCAAACTCACCAATTAATCTCACAAACAAAGCTCTCAATCTCTCAAACAAAACCCTAACCAATAGCTCCAGAAAAAATTCTTTTCTGTGCTCCAAAAATCCCCAATACTGCTCTCCCCAAAAATCCTAAAACGTGTTTAGGATTATATATCAACATAAAACAAAATGGGTCAAAAAATAAAACCCAGGCTCAGACCCGACTGGCGGTTGACCGCAGAACTCATCGCGGTCGACCGAACAGGTCGACAGAAACATAAAATCGATTACAGGGTTTGACGGTACCGCTACCAACTCCAGAGCCTCAGAATCTATTATATGGTTTGGCGGTCGACCGAACGTCACCAAAATAGTTCCATGCTTCCAAAATTCTTGTTCTTCTCCAATTTCTTCGCCAATGTTACATGACGACATGAAAACAGCAGTGGAAGAGGATGAAAGAAGATGAGAGAGGTTGAATGTGAGAAAGAAAAAGAGAGACGATAGAGGTTGAAGATAAGAGAAGAGGAAAGAGATGAGAGAGATTGAAGATGAGATTACAAGAGAGGGATGAAAGAGGTTCATGTGTTCATGAAAGAAATGAGAAAGAAAAACAAAGGGGGAAAAAGAAAAATAAATAAATAAAAAAGGAGAGCGTATTTTTGGAACACTTCAAAAGTTCATATAGATTAGGGTTCTTTTGAAATGTTTTTGGTCAAAAGCTTTTTTAATTAGCTCCAAAAAGTTAAGATGTTTTTTTATTGGCCCTGTTTGGTTGAAAAAAAAAGTGCGAGAAATGTTTATGAAAATATATTTGTAGCTATTATTTCTTTTTTGTTGTTTGTTTTGCGGAAAAAAAAAACTTTGGTTCTCCACAGACTCGTCTAAATTTTACTGAAAGTCCGATTTCTTAAACGTACTGTCTAGAATGATGGACAACATAGCAAACATAAATCCGATAGTTTCAATCCCGATATGTCAGATTTTCAATATCTAGAATACTAAGATTAATTCTAACAAAACAAGATTATCAACATATCAAGTGGACTACATCGAATAATCTACAGAAATATATGGAATGACTAGTACCATGAGTCTAGTAACAAGAAATAAGGAATGATCTTATACCATGAGTGAAGAATGATCTGCACATGCCATGAGTGAAGATTCTATCAGAAAAAGAAATATGAGATAATCTATATCCCGAGTGAAGATTCTATCATGCATAGAATGGAAATGGGACCATGCATCTATTGGGATGATTCGAAGGATCAATTTGGGAGTACATCAATTTGAGAGTACATATCCTATCTTTTAGTTCTCAAATCAAGAATTTCTGCTACCTTTCTAGGTTGCTACCATAAAAGCAAATTTTGTATCAACTTAATTTTGTTGTGACTGATGCTTTGAGAAACCAAACCAACGAACGCCGAGAGAAAGACCAAACAAAACACAAACACCAAGGTTTTACGTGGTTCGGCAAATTGCCTACGTCCACGGGGCAAGAAGGGGGTGAGTTTTCACTAATAGAGAAGGAGAGTACAAATTGAGATTACAAATCGCTCAAACGAACCAACTAATCTCACCAACAAATCTCTCAATCTCTCAACCAATAACCCTAACAAATAGCTCAGAAAGATCTCTCTTTTTCTGTGCTCCAAAACCCCAAAACTCTCCTCACAAAACCCTCAAATCGTATTGGTATTTATACCAAAATAGAAACCCAAACAGACTGCAAATAGGAACCTGAACTTTCCAAAAAACCCGTCATAAGTCGACTTATCAGTCTGCATAAGTCGACTTGGCAGAGCGAAAAACAGCAACTGGAGAAGAGATCATAAGTCGATTTATCAGACCTGATAAGTCGACTTGGCAGAGCAAAAAACCAACAATCCAGAGCAGAACGTAAGTCGACTCATGCACCAACATAAGTCGACTTACCATAAGTCGACTTATGCCTGTGCATGAGTCGACTTATGACCAAAAATCTGCTTTTTCCAATTCTTCTCCACAATTCTCCACCTCGGCGAAGTTTTCCCAAAACTGAGCCAACACCAACCAAACAAATGCCTCACATGCTGAGACCCAAATGAGAGTGCGAACACTCACCCCAAATGTCGATGTCGCTCACCAAATCGGCTGCATCAAAATGACTGCCTACGTATCCTTTGCCCAAGGAATCAAGCCTTCACGTAGTTCACCCAAACGGCCTCCAAAGGCCCTCAATCAAATAGAAAAGTCTGCAACTCTTCTCCAATATCACCAAACGATCTGCAACTGATAGTATTCCCAATGACCCCAAATTGAGACAAATCAAACACCTCCACCTGAGGTAAACCAATGGCCATATCCAAACTATATCTACCAGCTGCAACTGAATCCAAAACCAATCCATCATCTGCATCCAAAACCAAATGATCTCCAACCTGTGTCACCTTAGCTGGAATCCCAAATGACGCAGTATGATCTGGAGTATGTGGAGTAATCTCCACCCAACGTGGAGTAGCATCACTCTCCACCTGCTGCGATATCCAAATGACCTGATCAACACTCTCCACCTGCCGAGAGTCAAAAGTGACATACCTGCTCAGAACAAAATCAGAAGCTCCCAAACGATAATCAACTGAGCCTCCGAACCCCAAACGCGCAATCGGATCCAATCTCACATCCACGATGTGACCAAATGCTGGGTATCCAAATATCCGACGCGACCCAAAATCTGAAGCAGCTCCACCAGATCTAATAACTCCTAAAGCAGCAGTCGGCGACCTATGCATAAGATGACCCAAATATGTCGAAGCCCGCACACCAATGCCAATGCTCGACATCAAACGCCGATCCTCCTCCAGAAAGGAACGACCCATCGAAACTGTCATCTCATCTCGTCGCCCCAAAGTCTCCACACCAATGAAGTGTCTCCTATTGCCGTGAGCTCGGCACCAACGCAAGAAAGGACCCCTACCAAAGCTGAAACAATGAGTTACCTTTCTGCCAATACACTTCTTCCAATTGTTGTTGACTTCTAGGACTTTACACCAACGGGAACTGGTCGCGACCCAATAATGCCTAGAACAATCACCAACTGTGGAAACCAAGATACGATTACCTCCCAATGATGCCTCCTTGGAAGGCCCCCAAATGCCTGACTGAACACCTCCAAAAAGACCCCTCGCTCGATGGATAGAAGTGCCAAACTCCACCACGGTCTCGCTCATCCTAATGTGCTCACAGGACTTCAATCTGCAGGTCATAGCACTCCTCAACAACCAATGCACGGTATTACCAATCATATACCCCAGCACCAAACAATGCCACAGTCTAGCCGAATCTGATGAAGTCGTCATTTCCCTATCAATCACCGTGCTTCCGTGCAAATAATACAAATTTCTTCTTCTGACGCCCTTCATCACAATCATGGACCCAAATGTAACCTTCAAGCGTGCATCCGCCAAGGTCACCCTATAGCCAGCTGCCTCCAAAGCTCCAAGTGAAATGATGTTCTTCTTCAACTGAGGAACGAACCTCACTCCAACCAACTCCCGAATCACCCCGTCACTCATCCTGATCCGAACAGTACCAATACCACCAATAGAGCATTTGTGATCATTCCCCATGAGCACGAAATCCCCTCTTTCCAACTCCTGAAAGCTGGAGAACCAATCCCTCCTAGGGCAAATGTGGTATGTAGCACCCGAATCCAATATCCACTCTGTAGAGTAGGCAACACAAACTGACGGCAGTGCAGATAACGAGTAGCCCGAAGAATCCGAATCTGAATCGTTGCCACTAGCCTTGACAACATTCGCCTCTGAAGCTTGAATAGCTTTTCCCTTATTCTTCCCGGCTCGATCAACTAACTTTGGGCAATCGGCTTTCCAATGTCCATCTTCTTTGCAAAAGGCACATTGATTCTTACGAACTCCAAGATGTGCCCCTCTAGACTGCGACCTCCCACTACGGTTTGGACCCTTTGCTCTTGCGACCAACGCCCCCGCTACCGGCTCAAACGAAGTCTCCTTATCCTTCTTTCGAAGCTGATAATTCACAAGTGCAGCGGTGACCTCACTATACGAAAGAGATGCCTTCCCATTAATAAGAGTAAGAACGAATGTCTCATATTCCTCGTCGGGCAAGGAACTCAACAACAACAACGCCTTGTCCTCATCTTCAATCACCACATCTACATTCGTCAAATCCGCAAGAAGCTTCGTGTAGTGGTTCATGTGATCACCAATGGAGGTTCCTTTCTTCAACTGGAAGCGGTAAAGCCTCCTCTTCAAATGCAAGCGATTCTCCACACTCTTGGTCAAATACTTGCTCTCAAGGATCTCCCAAATCTTCTTTGCAGAAGTCTCATTGATCACATCATACTTTAGATCTTGAGTGAGACAAGACCTAATCACACCACACGCCGTTCGATTCATCTTTTTCCAAACCTTCTCATCAATGTTGTCCGGTTTCCCGTCCAACTCCAACGTATCTTCCAAATTTTGCGCGTTGAGCGCATCCATGACTTCGCATCGCCAAAGTCCAAAATTGTTTGTGCCATTGAACTTTTCCACATCAATCTTCATTGAGTGGATATTCAAGCTTTGGACGGTCTTCACGCCGGAAGTACTGCCCACAACTCCTTCTTTCTCGGCCATATTTATGCTCGTATGTTTGTATTGCAATGAGATACAGAAAGAACTTCTGGAGGATCCTGACCAATACTGTAATAGTTGAGAAAATTCACGCGAAAGGGCGATGGAATTTTCTTCTGGTTCTTATACCTTGTTGTGGCCGATGCTTTGAGAAACCAAACCAACGAACGCCGAGAGAAAGACCAAACAAAACACAAACACCAAGGTTTTACGTGGTTCGGCAAATTGCCTACGTCCACGGGGCAAGAAGGGGGTGGGTTTTCACTAATAGAGAAGGAGAGTACAAATTGAGATTACAGGTTCGTTGATTTAGTGAAATCTCCCCATCCTCTCCCCGTGGACGTAGGCAAATTGCCGAACCACGTATATCTCTGTGTTTGGATTGATTTGGCTTTATTGGTTAGATTTGTGCAAGAGTTTGTCTTTCTTCTACTCGTGATCACAGGTTCGTTGTGAGTTCGTGCAAGGCTTCCGCAAAGGCGCGCGACAAATTTATGGGGATACTTCTCAAGTTCTGATAAGATTCCTACTACCTTTACTAGGTTGCTACCATAAAAGCAAATTTTGCATTACCTATTCGTCAACAAGGTACGTAACGATACCAATCCTCACAAACATAAATACACACCTAACAATTTCATGGAACTACATACACGCGGACGCAAAGTAACTGCCCACTCCTTATTTAATTAGCTAGCTAGGTGAACATAGACCACACAACTTGCTAGTTTATACATATGCAGCTAGCAACATCACAAACTAAGCTTGTGAGTGATAAGTTTAGTGACGGCCAGGGAGCTTCTCCTTGATCTTCTCCATCATCCCCTTCCTCTCCGGCTCTTGGTATCCCGTTGTTGTGGTGCCTCCTCCGTAGCCGGTGGTGCCGGTGGCCTGGCCGTGCTCATACCCGTGCTCTTCGGTCTTGTGACCGCCGGGGAGCTTCTCCTTGATCTTCTCCTTAAGTCCCTTCTTCTTCCTCCTCCCTCCCATTCCATCATCCTCCGACTGCAAATGGTGAATAAATAATAAATGAATAAATCCAAATTTGGAGTATTTAGCACATGATACATTAACATTATAGCTTGCTACTCCAGAAAGTAAATAAATACAAATAAATAAATCCAAATTTGGAGTATTCAGCACGTACATTAATATTATTAATATTTAGTACGTGCTAGTTCACAAACCTTTAATGTCCTCTCAGTAATTTGGAAATTAAAGTCACAAAATTTTACGATTGGGCAGAACGTTTTTTTTTTTCGAATTTTTTATTATAAATATCCAACTCACAAAAATAATCGAAAAGATCTTGTTCAACTTTATAATGCTTTTAAATTTTCACTCTGCTAAACCACAAGTAGGTTATGTAAAAATCATAGACTATTAATGTGTATAATACTTTTAAATACATACCGAATACGTTTTAGCGTTTGAGAATAACTAACTTTAGTTTACGGAAAAGGAAGGGTTCAGTAAAGAGGGTCCATGACATATAATATCAAATGTACATCTAATGAATATAATTTTAGAGCGCGAATTGTAAGATTAAATGGTTGAAGAGCAAACATTCATTAGCGCATATCTAGTACCATATCCCAGGATGTATTTAATATTTTTCTTGTGTACAGTACTCACAGAGCTGGAGCTAGAGCTACCGGAGCGGTGCAGTATACCGCCACCACGGTGCTCTTCCTTGGTAGCGTGCATCATCTGCCCCTGTCCACCACCTGTCCCTGTAGTCCCGTATCCTGCGGCTGTCTGTGTGCCACCTGTCCCGGTAGTACCGTACGCTCCCGTGGTCCCGTGACCATATCCTCCTCCTGTGGCCCCACTCGTTATCGGGTTTCCGTACTCGTCCGTCTGGATCGGGTTCCCGTACTCATCCATCCTCCCGACCCGATTCCCGTACTGGTCCCTCATATCCATCTTTAGATTTTTTTTTTCCCCTTTCTTTCTTTTGCCCCTTTCGTTATGAGATGGGATGAGGTGCATGGGCGGGGGGTTGTGAGTTTATATAGAGAGGGAATGGGGGCGGTGACAGTAAGGGGGGTGACGGCACGCGAGAGATGTACGATTGCATGGGGTTGACACGTGTGAGGGAGATGGGACACGCGGGGGCGGGGGGCCGGGGCGTTGTCTGCGTTATGTGTTATCTGGTCAACGTTGTCGCTAAAATGGAGGAGATTAGCGTTAGAAAAAGGTTTTAGGATGTGGATTAGCAGGGTGTTGACACGTGGGGAGGACACATGGAAGGAGGTGATGGAGTTGAGCCCCACGTGTGATGTTGAACATGCATGCGGTGTAAAATCCCCTGTTCATTTAAAAAATGGAATTGTTGACAATTGTCGTCACATGAACCCGTTCCCTTCATTTTTCAGAAATTAAATTAATACGTTTATCTAAGGATAAACTAAAGCAAGAAGCTAATTAATATTCGATTTCTCGAAGACAAAACATTCTGCCAACATGAATTGACTTAATTTGTTTCTCTAGTTCTTTATTACTCGTGAGTAGCGCGGGACAAGTATTCTATAGTTATTTTAATTTAATAACGGACAAATTGTTTGAAAGGATAATTTTTAGAATTCTAATTAGCAAAATCCTGTTGGAAATATTAACTGTTTAGACAATAACGAAAATTAGTTTAAGCAATTTAATAATTAACAGATAATCACTATTATAACACAGATATAAGAAATATATCAAATGAAAAAGAAACAGAGTTAGAAATACGGCCTGATGGTCGAGGCGTGCAAGCACTGTCCCAAGAAACTAATTGCCCCCTCTCGTACAGGGCTACGCGGCAAAAGTCCCCGGAGATACAACGACCCTCGGTCAGGCGACCTCCTTCTCGTCGGCATGAGCTTCAAGAAGGCTTTGTGAATTCTTCGTGACTTTCAGGGAACCAACAAAAATATAACAGTAATATGAAGAGGAATGACAGAGAAGAAGAGAGAATACGTTGTGTTTTTCACACTGTCTCAAACTCTTCAGATTTAGGTCCTTTTATAGGCTTAAAACATCTGTTACTCATAAATCCGCAATTAATTTATTTTAATTACAGATTTTAATTCTCATAAAAACTATTTTCCATTTTGATTCTGATTTAAATCTCATGAATATTACCGTTTCAAAATCTAATTCTCTTAACCGTTACAAAACGTTTATCACATGTTAATTGTTCAAAAATAAATATTACATTTTAATTATTCAAAAATAAAAATATATCAGATTAAAGGCCCATTAATCCGGAGCGGCATTCGTGTCTGCAGGTCGTGTGCGCGCGCCACCCGACCCGACCCGAACCCGAGCCCGAGCCCGGCCCGGCCGGCGCGCGCGTGTGTGGTGTGGAGCATAACCTTTGTTTTCTTCTAGGCATAGGAGAGAAAGGGAAGGCTTATAAAGAGCCTATCTTCCCATCTTTTTTCCAATGTGGGACTAAAGTTTTCTTCTTTTCCTCTACAAACCCAAGTTTTAAGTTACAACTCCAACAATCCCCCACATAACTTAAAACTTAGAATAATTCAGAAATAAAAATAATATAAAAACAAATAAATAAGATTGCTGGTTCCCTTATACTATGTAATAGGTGGAGATACCTTTCGGTTTGAACCTTCACTTAGTGACAATTATATAGATCCGTGAGAGCTTGGTGGACTTCGCCTTGAACCAGTCCCATTTATCGGATTTCTACAGAAAGCACACATAGTACAGTTTTGAAGAATTCTAAACGGGTTGCGCTATTATCGGCCTTGCGCAGGTATCTTTCATGTGTGTTACTAGGGAGCAGCCCTGATCCCATAGTCGCGGCCTCACAACTACACACATATAGGTGAATCCTAATAAGGATGCGAGCAAGTAAGCATCCTGCCTCATGGGTCTTGGATTCATTAAGAGTTAGACTCAACCTTTCACTTGCTTTTTATGAGCACTGATCACCCTAGGGATGGGAGCAAATGAATTCAGTGCTCCTCACAATTAATCACTCATTCAGTTTGTTTCTACCCATTGAACCTCTGCGAGGTTGGGTTGCCACTGCAGTGATTTTTCTTATGGGCTTAACCCCATCCCCCTCGATGATTCTAGGACCACTGCCCTAGATAAGCCTTTAGTTAAGTGATCTGCAAGATTTTTCTCTGATCTTACAAAATCTAAGGCTATTATATGGTTTTTCATCTTATATCTCAAGGATTTATGTCGCACTTTCAAGTGTCGATTCATCTTCACATTTGCATTCTCTTGATGGCATTTGTCAATCGCTGACCTGCAATCACAATGAATAGAAATAGCTGGTAATGGTTTTTGCATTAGTGGAATTTCAGTTAGTAAATCTTTCAACCATTCAGCTTCTATACTAGTAGTATCAAGAGCTATCATTTCTGATTCCATTGTACTTCTAGCCATTACAGTTTGTTTAGTAGATTTCCAGGACACAGCTCCTCCTCCTAAAAGGAACACAAATCCTGTGGTGGATTTTACATCTACTGAGTCACTAATCCAATTTGCATCTGAATAACCTTCTAGTACAGATGGATAACCTTTATAGTGTAAACCATAATTTATAGTTCCTTTTAGGTATCTCAAAATTCTTTCTAAAGCATCCCAGTGACTCTTATCAGGATTTGATGTATATCTACTAAGTCTATTTACTGCATAAGCAATGTCAGGTCTGGTGTAGTTTGTTAGGAATCCTAATGATCCAATTATTTGTGCATATTCTCTTTGTAATTGAGGATGACCTGTATTTTTCTTTAGATGTACATTAGGATCATATGGAGTGGAAACAGGTTGACAGTTTGGATCATAAAAATTCTTGAGGATTTTTTCTATGTAATGTGATTGTGATAGCACATATCCATTCTCATTTTTCATGATTTTAGTATTAAGAATTAGGTCAGCTTGACCTAAATCTTTCATGTCAAAATTTTGTGATAAAAAGTGTTTGATATCATTTATGATTTGTATGTCAGAACCAAAAATAAGAATGTCATCAACATATAGGCATAATATCACAATTTTGTTGTTTTTATCTATTTTATGGTATACACACTCATCTGTTTGATTAATTACAAATCCATAAGATAGTATAATTTCATCAAATTTCATATGCCATTGTTTTGGGGCTTGTTTGAGACCATATAGTGATCTAATAAGCTTGCATACTTTCTTTTCTTGTCCAGAAGCTATAAATCCCTCAGGTTGATCCATATAAATTTCTTCATCTAAGTCTCCATTTAAAAATGCAGTTTTAACATCCATTTGATGTATTATTAATTTGTGAATGGATGCTAGAGCTATGAGGACTCTAATGGTAGTAATCCTAGCTACTGGAGAATAGACATCAAAATAATCAATACCAGACTTTTGGGTATATCCTTTAGCTACTAATCTGGCTTTATATTTATCTATTGTTCCATCAGGTCTAAGTTTCTTCTTAAACACCCATTTACATCCTATGGTTTTACATCCTGAAGGAAGATCAGTTAGTTCCCAAGTATGATTTTGAACTATAGATTGTATCTCATTATTTATAGCTTCCTTCCAAAATGGAGCATCTACTGATTTCATTGCATCTTCAAATGTAACTGGAGAATCTTCTACAAGTAATGCATAGAAATCTTCATGGACCTTTTCTATTCTAGTTCTTTTACTTCTCCTAGGCTCCTCTGGACTTTCTAGTGGTCTAATTTGTTTAGAACTAGTTTCACCTTGATTAGAACTAGGATCTGAATTATTAGAGCTAGGGCCTGTGTTGTTTATTCTGGTCTTGTAAGGAAAAATATTTTCAAAGTAATGTGCATCCCTAGCTTCAATTATGGTGTTGTTGGCTATCTCATTAATGTCAGAGTTGATTATTAAAAATCTATTTGCATTACTATCAGAAGCATAGCCAATAAAAATTCCATCTACAGTTTTAGGGCCAATCTTCTTTCTTTTATTCTCAGGTATTTTGACTTTTGCTAAGCACCCCCACACTTTTAGGTGATCTAAATTAGGGTTTCTATTCTTCCAAATTGTGTAAGGGGTTTTATCAGATTTCTTGAATGGAATTCTATTTAGTATATGACATGCAGTCATGAGAGCTTCTCCCCATAAATTTTCTGGCACACCAGAATTAATTAACATTGAGTTTACCATGTCCATTAGTGTTCTATTCTTTCTCTCAGCTACTCCATTAGATTGAGGTGTATATGGAGCAGTTATTTCATGAATAATTCCATTATCTTCACAGAATTGTTTTAATTCATTAGAAGTGTACTCACCACCTCTATCTGATCTTAGTATTTTAATTTTCCTATCCAACTGATTTTCAACTTCTGCTTTATATATTTTAAATTTGTTTATGACTTCATCTTTAGTCTTAATTAAGTAGAGGTAACAATATTTAGAGCAATCGTCTATAAAAGTTACAAAATATTTGTTACCCCCTCTAGTTGTTCTTCCTGAATCACAAACATCACTATGGATGAGTTCTAATATCTCAGAATCTCTATCAATAGTTTTAAATGGTTTCTTAGGAAGTTTGGCTTCTACACATATTTCACATTTTTCATCATCTTTTATATTAAGCTTTGGAATTATATTGAGATGCATCAATCTTTTAATTGAATTATAATTCACATGTCCTAATCTTTGATGCCAAGTGATGGAAGGTTCAATATTCAAAGCTATTGGAGATGCAAGAGTAGAATTCTTAACATTCAATTTAAAAAGACCATCACATAAGAAACCTTTTCCAATGAAGTTCAAACCCTTAGTTATTACAACTTTATTTGATTCAAAAACAAGTTTGTAGCCTTGTTGCACTAATAAAGATCCGCTAATTAAATTTCTCCTAATGTCTGGTACATGATGGACATCCTGCAGGATCAAAGTCTTATCAGAAGTCAGCTTTAGGTTGATCCGACCTATTCCGGATACAGGAGCCACATTATTATTTCCCATTGTCACAGTTCCTCTACTTGAGACCTGATAGGTGGAAAACAAAGATTGATTAGAGCAAACGTGAATATTAGCTCCAGTGTCAATCCACCAATCATTTGCTTGAAAGGTCATGTTTACTTCAGGAGTGAAGAGAACAGACCTGAAAGCAGCCTCAGCTGGACTGGAAGTCACCATGTTTACTTGTGACTTATTAGGTGGAGGTCCTCCCTTCCTAGGCTTGGGTGGTTCAGTTTTCTTGAAAAAGCAGTCCTTAGCAAGATGGTTGGTTCTTCCACAAACGAAGCAGGCTCGACGTTCAGCTCCTTCCTTCTTTTGAAAGTGAACATGGTTCTTATTTTGATGATAGGGTTTCTTCTTAAATGTTTTATTTTGATTTTGGTGGAAGGGACGTTTCTTGTGTTGGGGAAAGGGTTTGGATTCAACATTGTTTACTTTGGGTTCTTTGGGTTCAGATTTTGTCACATTTTTCTCCCTGAGTCTATGTTGCTCTTCAATTCTAATAGAATTCAATACTTGCTCTAGGGTAAGATCTCCTTGGGTATGGTTAAGGTTTTTGGCAAAATCTGACCAGGACTCGGGAAGTTTGTCTATAAGACAGGCTATCTGAAACGTTTCATCTAAGATGGATCCATTCACTTTTAATTGGTGAACTATATGTTCAAATTCATGAATTTGCTCATTCATTGGTTTAGAATCTACCATTTTAAATTTGTTAAAATCAGAAGCTTTAAATCTTTTAATTCCCATATCATCTAAACCATACTTTTTCTCTAGGGTTTCCCACAGAACTTTAGCATTAGTGATAGTATAATATATATCATATAACCTATCAGATAAAGCTCCTAAGATTCTGTGTAGACAATGATACTCTATTTCTTGAGGTGTTCTTGGGATAGGAATGGAATCTGTGGAGGAAGATGAGGAAGATTGCCTAGTAACTGGTCTAGATGAAGATGGGTTATCTGGTTCTATGGCTGTTATTAGATGTAGGGTTGTTAACCAAAATCTCATTTGGTTTTGCCAACGACGAAAATTATTCCCATCAAACTTCTCTGGTTTAGCAGACATAACTTCACTTGTAGCCATAATCTGATGATGAATGAATATTTTTGTTATTATAATGCAGCAGAAATATATAAAGCATTCATTCACTCAAATATAACCCTAACCAAAGCTCTCAACTCCCTCACAATATCTCCCTCTCAAAATGCTCAAAACAATGCTAATTCTCTCCTTTTCTCTCCTTTTGAAACCCTAAAAACGTGGTCCTATTTATAATAAAACACAATCTTAAACAAAGGAGGATTCCCAAACAAAAGAGGATTCTAAAAACGAGTCTGCCACACCAGGGTGTGGCGCAGACCACACCCATGACAGACAGGGCAGATTCTTCCATACCAGGGTGTGGTGCAGACCACACCTATGGCAGACATGGCAGATTCTGTCACACCCATGACAGACATCACACCGGGGTATGGTAAAGTCTATTTTTAATTTTTCTTCACGTTTTTTATAATTTCTTCGCCGTTTTCACATTGGATTGGTCGTCAAGCTTCAGGACAATAAAACTAGCTTTTCATGATATGCATGCGACTGGTACAATAACACCATTTCCATTCATTTTTCTGAAAATCCAGCATCTAAATGTTTTATATGTTGTGAATCTTAGCTGTTTAGACAATAACGAAAATCAGTTTAAACAATTTGATAATTAACAGATAATTACTATTATAACGCAGATATAAGAAATATATCAAATGAAAAGTAAATAGAGGTTAGAAATACGGCCTGATGGTCGAGGCGTGCAAGCACTGTCCCAAGAAACTAATTGCCCCCTCTCGTACAGGGCTACGCGGCAAAAGCTCCCGGAGATACAACGACCCTCGGTCAGGCGACCTCCTTCTCGTCGGCACGAGCTTCAAGAAGGCTTTGCGAATTCTTCGTAAACTTTCAGGGAACCAGCAAATTGTAACAGTAAGTATTTTGAAAGAGAAGAACAGAGAAGGTGAAGAAGAGGTTGTTTGTTTTTCGCTCTGTTAAACTCTGCGGATTTTAGATCCTTTTATAGGGAAAAACAGCCGTTACATAAACCCGTAGTTAATACGTTTTAATCACGTTAATAAAGCTTAGCCGTTATAAAATTAAAAAACGCTTCCGTTACATAATAAATTCACAAAATATTTATCACGTTTTTAATCACACTAATAAATTTTTACCGTTACAAAATATTTCTGTTACAAAATATTTATCACATGTTAATTGTTCAAAAATAAAAATTATATTTTAATTATTTAAAAATAAAAATGTAGCAGATTAAGGGCCCATTAATCCGGAGCTGCATTCGTGTCCGCAGGTCGTGTGCGCGCGCCACCCGACCGAACCCGAGCCCGAGCCCGGCCCGGCCGGCGCGCGCGTGTGTGGTGTGGAGCATAACCTTTGTTTTCTTCTAGGCATAGGAGAGAAAGGGAAGGCTTATAAAGAGCCTATCTTCCCATCTCTTTTCCAATGTGGGACTAAAGTTTTCTTCTTTTCCTCTACAAACCCAAGTTTTAAGTTACAACTCCAACAAATCCATCATTTTTTCTTTAATGATCAAAATTGATTATTTCTTAGCCATGTCATCAAGGCTGGAAAAGTGATCGATTATTTCTTAGTCCAATGTAATTAATAATCACTAGCTAAAAGTTAATCTGCTTAAAATTTTATGTATATTAAAAGAATCAGATTAATTATTAATTAGTAACTATTAATTATACGAGACTAGTAGTTCCATGTTCTTAAAGTTTTTAGTTAACGAAATCAATCACTTTTTAGCAAGCTATGATAACGTGGTCAAAACTTGATTGAGTTTGCTAATTAAAGTAAAAACAATCAATTTTACTAATAAAATTTTTAAAAACGGAATTTAAAAAATTTCTCTTTTTATAACTTACTAGTATTTAAACTCGTGCAAAGCATGGTTTCTAAAAGATTTTCTCCAAATATTGAACATGCTACCAAAATAAAGTATTCTGCTTTAGATATGAAGTATATCGATGCTATTTGCTTTTTTTATTATTTGTTCAGATATTCGATCAAGTTTGATTCACTAGTTCATTTAGTACTAAACAAATAATTTTCAGTGTTTGGCGTGCTATTTGCTTTTTTTATTATTCGTTTAGATATTCGATCAAGTTTGATTCAATAGTTCATTTAGTACTAAACAAATAATTTTCAGTGTTTGGCTAATAAATGAATAGAATTTAACCAAAGGTATGTTTAATTCAATAGTTCATTAACTATTCGATTTGATAACTTTTTAATAGAATTTAACCAAATGTATGTTCGAAAGTTCATTAACTGTTCGATTCAGTAGTCCATTAATTGAACTTATTGAAATATTACTTATATAAATTTTTATTTACAAATGCTACCCATATAAGGGATTTTTAGATCTCACAAAAAACCCAAAAAAGCCACCAAACATAGCAAATAAAATCACATAAGATTTAACATGGAAAACCCTCAACAGGGAAAAACCATGAGACTAAAATCAATCCACTATTACCTCCAAATTATAATCTTTTTTGCACGGACAAAGATTGCCAAACCATCTCTCTCTTTTTCTTTACACTTCTTCTTCTTAGTTTTTTCTCTAACAATAGAAGGACATATATAGGGAAACCAAAACCATATTTCTAGCCTAATTTCCTAATTAGAATAAGATTCAAACTCCTAATCATGATGGAACCCAAACTCTTAATCATGATACATCTCTAACCCTATTTAATTCTCATGAAGTTCTACAAAGAATTAAAAACACTATACTAACTTGGAGTTTGAGTCGATACCCAACGTATCATCTCTCGACGAAAAATCGTCAAGTGTCTCAACGACTTCAGAAAAACTCACTCTCTTCTTCTTGTTCTTCACCTCTCCATTATGGACAAGAGTCTGAAAAGAGTAATCTACACTATTAACGGATCGCCCATCTAAATAGCAAATATGATTGCTATTCTTCCTCCCTCGCAAAATCAAATCACCATCTCTATACACTTTGCACCATTCTCCTTCACCCACATACTTGTACCCACGTGATGTCATCTCACCTAACAAAATTAAATTAGCGCCACGTGATGGTACATATCTCACATGATGAAGAATTCTGACCTTCCCAGCGTAAAGCTTGAGGCGAACACTTTCAACACCTCCAACTTTCATCTTCTCGTTGTTTCAAACAATCACGTTGTCAAATTCTTCATCTGTCTTTAATGTGTTAAAATAATTTTTGTTATTGTAAACGTGCATAGAGGCTGCAGAATCTAACACCCAAGTGTTTCTTGCATCAGTACATGTACTCTGCATTAATAAAACCACATCTTCATCACACACAACCACCGAGGAGTCCGCCTTCTTCCTATTTTCTTGAAGCTTCATCTGTCTAATACATCTGGGAACACCTAAACTGGATGTGGTCATTCTCTTCGTAATAATAGCACTCCTTTTCGCTTTCGTCTCGGGCCCAAGATTTTGACCTTCCTCGATAACTGTAATATCTCCACGTACTCCTCCCTCGATTAGAACCTTCAAAAGCTAGTACACTCTCACCACCATTAGATGAGCTCTCCTTTCCCATCAATCTTTTATTCTCACATAGTAGTGTTGTCACATCGTCAAACTTCAAAGTCTGCTTCCCTGCAATTTCGTCTGAACTAATAGTTTATATGACTTCGACAAGGAAGACAATAGGAGTAGTGTCTGCTCTTCTTCTTTAATCTCCTCATCAATATTCATAAGTTAGCAAACTATCTGATTAAAGGTAGTGATGTGGTTTTAAATTGCAGTACCTTCTTCCGTCTTCAACGAATAAAACTCCATCCTCAAACACAATCGGTTGGTCATCGAATTTGATGACTAAATCCCCTCGAGCCTTTTCCACGGCCCTCTTGGTGTGGTCTCTTGAATAACATTGTACTTGATCTCGGGGGCGAGTGTCAAACGAATTGTGTTAACCGCACTCTTTTGCATAGATTTCCATTCAACATCCTTCAATCTTTCAGGTTTCTTATCCTCTAAAGCTTGATCAATACACTGCTGCACAAGAATATCTTAAACCGTGCACTACTATACTGTAAAATTTGTCTTGCCATTGAATAGCGGAATATCAAACTTTGGACCCAAGGAAATCATCATCCTCTAACCGTAATCAAAATTCAAATCAGTCACTATAGAGATTGAATTTGATAAAACCAATGTCAAAAACGAACTCATTACGTCAAAAAACCCTAGGAACGACTCCTGGATCACCAAAATCCGCCTCCAAATCCTCAATCAAAAGACAAATCAACCTCAACCGTCGAATCTACGTAAACAGGACCCACTACAGTATTCCCGCAATAGTGCCATCACTACAGTACCCGGCTATCTACTACAGTACATCGTTGCTACAGTGTCACGACCACCGATGCCCTTGCAAATCGCGATGCTCAAATCTCCACGAACCATCTAACCACGCTCTGATACCACTTGTAGGGATTTTTAGATCTCACAAAAACCCCAAAAAAGCTACCAAATGCAGCAAATAAAATCACATAAGATTTAACGTGGAAAACCCTCAACAGGAAAAAACCACGAGACTAAAATCAATCTACTATTACCTCCAAATTACAATCTTTTGTACGGACAAAGACTGTCAAACCCTCTCTCTCTTTTTCTCTACACTTCTTCTTCTTAGTTTTTCCTCTAACAATAGAAGAACATATATAGGAAAACTGAAACCATATCTCTAGCCTAACTTCCTAATTAGAATAAGATTCAAACTCCTAATCGTGATGGAACCCGAACTCCTAATCATGATAGATCTCTAACATTATCTAATTCTCGTGAAGTTATACAATGAATTAAAAATACTATACTAACTTGGAGTTTGAGTCGATACCCAACAATAAATAGGTAAGAGTGGGTTCTAGGGCTAGGGAAGTTAAAATGTTAAAGTTCAAGAAGTGGAGTCAGTCAATTGTGTGGAAAATTAAGCAAATATTTACTAAATTATACAGAAAAGCCTCTATTCCTCTTCGCGGCCTGATCTTCAGATCCTAATTAGGATGGTGTGCTTATTAGTAATCAAAAGTAAGCTCAATATAAATCTATTGTACCAGATGAAAATGTCCTAAAATCTTTGAGAGAAAGCTCAAAGGTTGTTTTGAGAATTGCATTCAATTATATGATATGTTATAAAGCTAAAAGGTTGTACAATTATTCATATTTAGTTTCACATAAAAATGAATAATTGTATAACTACAAATACAATTGTCAAAGCATTTTTATGCATGTTTCTTACACATAGTGAGCCTTTTGAATATTGCTTCAACAAAATAGACAATTTGTTCAAGCATAAAAGTTTGATTAAAAAGATTCCTCCAAAAACTTACATAAAAACGTTACTTAATAAAGAATTTTTACAATTAAACACTGCGTATAACTGCAAATACAAATAGCAAAAAAATAATATACATGTGGTTATGATAGTTTTATAATTATCATAACAACTCAAAATTTTGCATAAATAAAAAACATAATAAAAAATAGTAATAGAAATCATTAAAGAAATGGGAAAAACTAAAAAAACAGGTTAGTATTCCTTATACATATTTATAAGGTTAGCACTCTTCTACATAAATATAAAGAACCACACTATCATCTATTTGTTTTGCTACATAATGCTAGGCTGCATGTAGCTGCATAGAAGCAACATTCATATATCACTATTTACCTCTTTCTTGCTACTCAACTTTATTTTAATAAGAAAAAAAATGTTAATATTTGCTGAAATTAATTAGAGCATAAAGCTCAAGACAACTGCCACATAAAAAATATATTTTGTAATTCATCTTCAACCTCTTGATGCAAGTAAGAGAATAGTATGACTAATAAAAATATTTCACTTCTCCTAACATAGCAGCGCATAAAAGATTTCTATTTAATTTTAATTAATTTTTTTTTTGTTTTGTTTTCATGACATTTTGCAATTGACAACGCTGGGGGGATTAAGTAGGAAACGAATGGGTAAAAAGAGGAGAAGAAGATATTTACATAAGAAGCAAATAGGCTCTCCTTTGGACGCTTGGACCGTTAAACTCACTTGCAATCTCGCCTCCCCTTCATGGATTGTCCAACATAATCACCAAATTAAGTCTAGCTCTTTCAGCTTGCACCATTGCTGCCCAGGGGACGGTGCATGGAGG
>NC_033798.1:111001578-111004729 GCF_001876935.1 Asparagus officinalis | reverse complement strand
GAGGAGGCTAGGGTTAGAGTTTTGATTTGGGAAAGAGAATACATGGTTAGGGTTTGTTAAAGATCGGAGATGGGAATTAGGGTTTTGATTTGAGGAAAAGAAGACACAGTTACGGTTCGTTAAGATCGAACATGGGAATTAGGGTTGTTGGTCGGAGAGATGGGGGCGGTTCCTTGGCGAGGAAGGGGCAAGATTGGTGGCGGCGATTGATGGGGATGGAGGCGGATGGGGGCGGTTCCTTGGCGAGGAAGGGGCAAGATTGGTGGCGGCGATTGATGGGGATGGAGGCGGATGTCATTAATTAGCCATGGGAGAATTTGGAGGATTCTTCTTTTTTCGTCGTCGTCGTCGTCGTTGTTGTGATTATAGTGTTCTTCCTCTCTTTCGTTTTTGCGAGGGAAGAAATAAACAAAGAGGAGTCCTCTTCGGATCAATCAAATGTAAGGCTTTCAAGTCATGACAGATATATCATCGTCTTTCACATTTCGCAAATGAAATCGCCTCTTCTTTTGTGTTTGTGAGGGAAGATATATCATCGTCTTCGAATCAATCAAATGTAGAGTAGAAGGAAAAACCGCAAGAGACATGGGGGAGCAGTTGCTTAAGGGAGCAGTTGGCTTAGACGTAGGAGTTAAGGACCGAAATTTCTATAAGAAAAAATTGTTTTTTAAAATAATCTGATTGGTACAAATCGAATTTACTGTTCACATGTTCTCCTTTAGTTAAAAAAAGTAGTTGATATGATGATTGACTAAGACATTATAAAAAATGAGACTGTTAACACGAAAAAGTAAGAGGCTTAAGTTGAATGTCTTTAATTAAATAGTTTTGCTATTTGGCTCGCGGGGGACCCGCCACGAGCCAACTCGCGTGAGGAGGGGGGCAGGCGAGTGGGCCCCACAAAGCTGTGGGGCGGCCACTTGCCTGCCCCTCCTCCTCACGCGAGAGTGGCTCGCGCGGCCCCCCGCGAGCCAAAAAGCATTTTGTTAATTATAGTTATGCATTGTGGTCTCCATTTCTGTTAGGTGCGTTCTTCAAGACCAATTAATATTATTTTTTTCTTAACTTTAGGAAAAATAAACATTCTAGGCCTTATCATATGCAATAGATTAATTATAAGGCTCAAAAGTATAATCTACACATGAGAGGAGAGAATTATTATATATATATATATATATAATATATATATATTATATATATTATATATATATATATATATATATATATATATATATATATATATATATATTATATATATATATATATAGGATTCTAATTCATAGCATCCAAGAGGATTTAGTTTACAGATATTAATTTGGACCATCCTAGACATCATAATAGAGGGTACATTTATATTTGCATGCAAATTTAGCTAAAAGGTGCGCACAAAGATTTCCTAAACAACGAACATGGTTAACAAAAGAGAAGTAAAAGAGCTTGAAGAGAGTCCAGTAGTCAAGAAGATACCCGAGAGATGTTGCGGGCGCACGATCGATCCATGTAGTATAAGCTCAATATCAAGGCAATCTGATTCTAAAATAATGTCAGTCCAACCAAAAGAGAACGCAAAATGTAAACCGACAAGGCATGCAAGAAGTTTAGCCTTTCGGGGGGATGTTGGTGGACTAAAGGTGCAAAAGGATTTGAGATTGTGGCCAAAATGGTTGTGAGCAATTAACCCAACAACAGAGCAATCAGATTTACAAGCGGCATCAATATTGATTTTAACAAAACTCGAGGGAGGAGGGTTCCAAGTATGAGGGGAGCTGGTATGAAAAGGAGATCCTGGAGGTGATGTGATTTGGGTATGCACCCGAGTGAATACTTCACTGAGGGTGAGAATTGCGAGCGTTGTTAACCTTCTAATTGAAAATAACATCACATCTTCATTTCCATATGAACCATGCGACGATCAAAGTAAAAACAATTGCAGGAAGGTCGTGGATAGGTGTATGTATTGAAGGGAGGCCGTCAAGCCGCAAAGATAGAGAGGAGGAGTCAGGGTTTGGTCTATTAATCAGGTTCCTGATGGCACGGGCGTGGGCACAATAGATTGAGAGATGAGTTGGGGTTTTCACATCCAAACAGCAAAGAGGGCAGAGGGGGTCTAAAGCTAAGGGTGCTAAACCGTATCTGTATCCGAGAAAATATCCGTAACTATATACATTAGGATACAGATATGCTTACTCAAATTTATAACCAATACGAAATGGCTATGGATATGGTTTTGTAGTAAAATATTCGGATCCGAATCCGAAATATCCGAATACATAATAGTCATACTGTTACGATAGTTTTAATCTTTAGATTATGAATTTGAAATTAATTTTGATGATCAAGATGTCTAGTATTAGCTCTTCAGATATAATGAACATATTAATGAACTCTTTTGTATCACATGAACTGTATTTTTTCAATAATATCTAGTTTTCTCATATCTGTTTTGCATCCGCATGCATATCTACTTATATATCCGCATGTATATCCGTATACATATTCGATTTTAGTAGATATGAACATGAATTTTCTTTACTGGGATATATCTGTATCCGTATCCATAATCAGGAGTAAGCGGATATGGATATGGTAAGTATCATATCCAAACAGTATCCGGACCAAATGCACTCCAAAGCCATACCAAGACTAACCAAAAGATCCCTCGTGGGGATAGCCTTGTTCAAGACTCTCCAAATGAAGAATCCAACTCGCGGTGGGATAGCCTATCTTTAATATTAAGACGTACGAAGGGTAAGAAGTAAGACTCTTACACTAATATCCTACCTTTATCACTCTCTAATCAATGCAGCACTCTTGCATCATTACCAGTTTTATTACTACTTTTGCATGACAGTAATACGCTTGATGACATATCTGTCGTATGAGTTTCTCCATGCTCCTAATATCCTGGTTTTCATTCAATATTCATGTTGACCAGCTCTCCAAGTGCTTGTCAAGGATTGCAACAAATCCAACAATAGACTTGGGTATATTACAGCTAAAAAAAAGAAGTAATTTCCTATATTTGTAAATTTTACTGTTAGTTGCTTCTAAAAGAATTCTGTTGCTTCATTTCTTCTTCATCTCTCCCGGTGCTTGTTAAAAGGAAGGTAGATGAAATAGGGCTTTTCTAACATCTTGTTTGGATGGTGTG
>NC_033798.1:110958519-111001568 GCF_001876935.1 Asparagus officinalis | reverse complement strand
AGGGGAAACAATCCGGGTTAGGGAGTGAAACGTTCCCCTTGATTCTCCTTAATTCCCCTCCGTCAATACATGTTGTCTTAATTGCACTTAAATACCCTGTAGTTCACCCTACATTACACTTATTTACCACCTTGTTTTTGGCAGCACTTTAAAGTTTTTAAAACTTTCACTTATATATATACTAGGATTTATGCACGTGCAATGCACGTGATTAAATATTATGATTAAGTATTTTTGATTTATTTCTTTACTTAAATTTGTTTCTCAGTTCCACTTTTTCTCACTTATGTTTTCAAACTTTACTATTGTGATTATTTTTTTTAATGTTTGTTTGAATGGGCTACACCAAATTTAAAATTTTTATGTAATAATTGAATTGACAAGAAATAACTATAATCTAAAACTAATTTGAATTTTCACGTTATTTAGATCGGCATGAAACTAAGCTTGATTTAAGAAGGTATAATATTGTAAAAGTAAAAACACTTGAAAAGATAATGTTATAAAAGAAGGATGAATAGTTAAAGCCAATAAGACAATATGATTAATTAAAAGTGGGCTAGAATGAAACTAATGATAATATAAATTTTGTTGCTAATCACTGATAGACTTTAAAAAAAATCATAAAATAAATGTTAATGCTAACTCTAGTACATTTTTATATAATAAAAGCATCCACATAACTATATAAAAAATTAAAATAGTTCATGAAAATCAATTCTAAATATTCCTGATTTTACTCAAAAAAATTAAGCTATTTTTAAAAATATTAAATAATTTAAATTTGTATTGTATTTATAAAGAACCTTGATGGAGATGCTTTTGTTTTAGCAGCTTGTTCTGAATGAGCCCTGCATATTAGCTTTAAAGTGTAATATTTTTTCTTTATCGTGTTATATGGATGTTTGCTTCCAATCCAGAAACTCTACTGAAATCTTGAAGACAACTATTCAGTTTACTAATAGACTGGATATCAGCTTTACTGAACAATAGCAGATCATCCGCAAATATTAAGTGAGTTATCCCCAAGCCAGAGCATCTAGGATGGTATTTGAACAGGTTATCAGTTCTAAGCTTCTTCATCCTCCTGGACAAATACTACATCCCAATAACAAATAGATATGGTGATAGAGGATCCCCTGCCTCAGTCCCCTTGCCCCCTTAAAGTATCCATGCAGAGATCCATTAAGGGATAGTGAAAATTTTGTAGTAGTTATACAGGTCATGATCCATCCAATCATTTTTCCTGGAAATCCCAATCCTGTCAACATAGCTTTAATAAAATCCCAGCTTATTGTATCAAATGCTTTTCTCAAATCTATGTTGAGTGTAGCCCTCGGGGATATATTTTTCCTACCATAATGCTTAACCAGTTCATGAGCAAGTAGAATGTTATTTGAGATAATCCTTCCTTTGACAAAGGCACACTGTGCATCATTTACTAAATACCCAATAACTTTCTGGATTCTAGCAGTTATTATTTTCGATATCACTTTGTAGACACAATTACAGCAGGAAATTGGTCTAAACTCAGATGGTGAGCTTGGATTCAGAACCTTAGGAATTAAGGTGATGGTAGTTGTATTGAGAGAGCCAAGTAGCTTACCAGAACTAAAAAACTCCTGAACAGCCTTGATCATGTCTGCACTAATAATATTCCAGGTGCTTTTGAAGAATGATGCACTATAACCATCAGGTCCAGGGGCCTTTTCATCAGAGATTGTAAAAACAGCATGCTTGATCTCTTCATTGGTAATTGGAGACTCCAGTTCATTTCTATGTCTATCCATGAGAATGGGACCATCAGAGATGACTGCATGGTCTGGTTCAAGAGTATTCACTTTTTTTCCAAGCATATTTCTGTAATATTCAATAAATTCAGTAGCAATTTCAGGCAAATCTGTAATCCTCCTTCCATTCTCTGAATAGAGTGTTAACACTCTATTTTGATGCCTTTTAGCTTTCATGATTGAATGAAAATATTGTGAGCTTCTATCCCCATGCACAGCCCAACTGATATTTGCTTTTTGTCTATGGAATGATTCTTCACATTGAAGCAGCCTGTTGTATTTTTGAATGCATTTTTTCTCCTGAGTAATTAGATTTTGGTTTAGAAGATCCAAACTCATCTGATTTTGAACTCCCAGTAATTCCTCTTTAGCTCTTGCAACTTGCTCCCCAATGTTCATGAAGTGCTTCTTATTTACCTCATTGAGGATAGGTTTCAGCTTCTTAAGTTTAGAATAAAACTTGTACATGTTGTACCCTTTTATCTCTTGACCCCAGACAGAATTCACAAGTGCTAAGAAGTCAGTATGTTTTGTCCACATTTTATAGAATTTAAAAGGTTTTTTCCTTGAAAATCCTCCTCCCCAACAGATACAATAGCTGGAGAATGATCTGAGCACATTGGTACTAGAAATTCCACCTGGCTTGATGTATAATGATGCAACCATCTATCATTAATTCTGCTCCAGACTCTAGTATTAGCATCTTGCTTATTATTCCAAGTGTAGAAACATCCAATAGATTTGATATGAAGTAGTTGGCTTGATGATATAAAGTTTTGGAAGTCTTCTGTGTCAGCATCTGAAATAGGAGTTCCTCTCATTTTTTCTTCAGCACTAATGATTGCATTAAAATCTCCACCAACCAACCAAGGGCAGTTAACATTTTGTTTGATTTCCAGAAGATCCTGCCATAACTTTTTCCTATTCTCCCTTTGATTTGAGGCATAAATCACAGATATTAGGCATGATACTTTTCCATTTTTCAATTGAACAAAGCAAGTCAGGCATTGATCAGTTGTGCTTATACTTTGAACTGTCATTAAATCATTGTTCCAGAGTATCCAGATTCTCCCATTACCAGCTTCCTGCACATTTGAAATCCAATTCCAGTCTCTAGTAAATTTTCTGGCAATATGCTCCATCTTTCCTTCCTTTAGTTTTGTTTCGAAAAGAGCTATAAAGGGAATATTGTACTGATATATGAATTGCTTTACAATTAAATGCTTAGAGGATTTGTTAAAACCTCTAATATTCCAAATGGCTAAATGCATTTATTGATTCCCCCCTGTCAATATAACAAGGGTCAAAGTCATATACCTGAGGATCTAGTGGGGAGAATTGAGTTTTCTAATTTGAATTCCCGGCAATGTTGATTGTTGTTCTTCTAGCAATATGAGCTCTACTCACACTTGTGAATCCTGATGCATTCACAGCTGGGGATTGATATACATTTGTAAGACATGGGCTACCATGCTTTATGCCTTGTGTACCTGGTGAGCTGTTATCTATAGCTTTACCCTTGTCTTTTAATCTGTGCATGTTTTTAGTTAGTTGCTGTGATGTATTGTACCCTTCCTTACTCATGTTATCTTTTCTCTGAGCCTCATATGCAGATTCATTACCAGGTAAAACCTGTTGCACATCATTTTCCTTTTCAGCATTTGTATTCAAGCCAGTAACCTGCACCTGAACACTGTGCGTATCAGTATTATGTGCCTGCACAACTTCCTTCTGTCTATTAACAGGAATCCACATTTTCCTACCCCTTTGCCTCCTGCAATATTCAGTATCATGTCCCACAATATTACAAACTGTGCACCATTTTGGCTTAAGTTGCAATATTCAGTATCATGTCCCACAATATTACAAACTGTGCACCATTTTGGCTTAAGTTCATATATGACACTTTGCCTATACTTTTTGTCCCACAATATTACAAACTGTGCACCATTTTGGCTTAAGTTCATATATGACACTTTGCCTATACTTTTTCCCATCAGGTCCTTGTATTTCAACAGTGTCAGGTAATGACTCTTTTAAGGGAAGCTTCACTTCTAGTAAAACCCTAGCATAGCTTAGCCTTTGCCTTATTGCTGTAAGCATGTCAGTTGTTATTGGACATCCTATAAGACTTGAGATTTTGCTAATACCTGTAGCACTCCATAGGTTTAGCTTTAAATTTGGAAATTGCACCCATAATGGATAAGAACAATCTTGTATTTTTTCCACTTCAGAGTCAATTGACCATGGTTTGAGAACCAATGGCCTTGAGCCAAAAAATCATGGTCCTGCATCCAACACTTTTCTCATCTGCTGTTCCGATGGGAAATCAAACAAGAAAACACCTGATTTGATCAATATGATTTTTGGAATTGAAATTCTCCCCCAGGCTTTATTTACATATGCTTCCATGGATTTAAATTTTGCATTCAATCCTATAACATGACCTACTAATGCATTTTTCCAGTAATCAACTCCTTCCCTCCATTCCATTTCAGTAAAAACAGCGGCATTAGATTGATCAGATGGTATGAAATTAAGGGATAAACCTTTTCCAGGTTTCCTATTATTTGTAAACAAGCTAGCAAAGGATTTCTTCATTCCTTCACTTTCCCTTGTTAAATCTATCTCATCTTTCAGTTCATCATTCTTTTTCTCCAGATTGATTTTCCCATAATTTTTTGAAGATTGAGCTACAGGAGTTGCAAGAATCTCAACATTGCTATTAATTTCATCACAATCTTCATCATTCTCGATATTTAAATCATCTTCTATATCTTCAGCCCAGGAGATTGAGTTAGGACTCTTACTAAGTTGTCGAGCAAACGTTGAATCAGATCTGAGATGAACTTGAGCAGGATCAGAGAGAGAGGTAGTTCTAGCCAGTATTTCCTCCATGAGCACTCTCTTCTTTGCCCCAATCGGACCTGTGCTCCCCATTAGCTCCATCGACGAATCCTCTCGAGCTTCAACTGTTCCATTGCTTTCCTCATCATTTTCGATTCCCTCTGTTTCCTCAGATCTACGAGTATATGAAGAGGAGGGGAAAACAAAAATAGAATCTCTCAAAGTAGCACTAGGAGTCCCCTTGCTCCCATTTTTCTTCTTCTTCCTCATTGTAGATCTAGACAGAGGTGCACAATAGCGGGAAAATTTTCGCCCGCTAAAATGCACCAAAAGACCGCCACTTTCCTATTTTACAACTTATTTATCTCTTATTTCTTCAATAAGTTGATATATTATTAACACAATTTACGATGACATGCATATCTTTCATATAAATTTGAGACATGTATAAGATGAATTATATATTTAGTGGTCTTTAATAAGAATTTTAGTTATAAAATATGTTACCTTCATATTTAAAGATCTTGAAATCTGACAGTACTATTACATGCTTATCTTTGATCGTGTTCTTAAAAATTGATCTTTCGTTGGTAGTTATATCCCCAAATAATGATACTTACAGAGTCGTGCCACTATATAGAGAAAAAAAAAATATCAATTTTAATTTTTTTACTTACACTATGATAACTAAGTATCATGTGCATATTTTTTGTCAATTATAGTGATTTTTCTCATCTTATCTAGTTTATTATATCTCACAATGTAGTTGATCAATAGCTTCACCTTAGTTTCTATTGCAAGATTATTTATATAAAATTTTATATTAAGTTTATGATTCATTCAGTATTTTTAGAATAAATTATAAAAATTTATAAGTACTTACTAAATTTTTTTGTACTTTTCATGAATAATGTTTTTTTAATTAGGACATAATTGTTCAATATGTTCTTCAAGGAGAACTCGGTTGGTTTGCTCGATATGCTTTTTACCAATACCAATTCAGGTGATTCATGATGTTTCTGAATTTTGAGTTTATTCCTTCACTTCTCCATTTGAAATGAAAACAACTTAGTTCTTTTAAAGGATATCTCTGAACTTTCTGATAGTTTCTCCATTCATAACTCATTGTATATTTTTTTACTTTATAAATAAATATTATCAATATTAGAGATAAATGTTTATATATTATAATCAATTAATGCTAACATATTATATCTTAATATAATAATATCAAACATTTCCTCTTTTCTTTGCCAAATTTCAGCATTTTTGTGCTTTAAACTTTTAAGGGTGTGTTTTGAAAATTTTAAACTTTGATAGTATTTTATTAAAATTTTAAATTTTAAGTTGGGCGCTTATAATTTTCATGTTTCATATATTGGTGATAAATTTTTAAATGTTAGAATATTTCTCGTAACTCTGAAAATTTAAAGGTATTTTTATAATTACTAAAATTTTGGGTTGTTTTTTTAAAAATTTTAATTTTTTAGCAATTTGCTGATAATTTCTAAATTTGATGTGTACCGGTTATAAGTTTTAAAATTTTAGACATTTTTAATAATTTTTTACTTTTGAGAGATTTTTTGTAACTTCTGTAACTTTAAGATTATTATTTTTACTAATTTTAAATTTCTATGTGTCTAATAGTAATCCCCGGAATCCATCTATATTGTTTCTAAGTTTTGAAATCTCTGAATTTTAGAATGTTTTTTGTAATTTAAACATGGCTAAATGACACTTATATACCCTATTGTTTTGCTCTTGTAGTAGTTATATACCCTAAGTTACAAAACATAGCAAACAAATTCCTTGAGTTGGTAACTGTTTAAATTTAGCTAATGGTGTTAAAAAATACATGAAAGGACAATAATGCCCCTTTTTAGGAATTAACCCCCCCACCCCCCACCCCCCACACACACACATAGTGAAAGCTCTTATTTTCTACCGTTACCCATATTAAAGAGGAAGAAGATGTTGGAGGCCACGAAAAGAAGAAGAAGATGATGAAAATAATCTAATTTGCGGGGGTGAGGGGTGAGGGAGGTAGGTAATACAGTAAATAATACTATAAATAAGGGTAAGAAGTATTCAAGTTGGTCATAGGTCCAGCACGTGAGAATATTCTAGAAAATATTCTCACAGCTAGTTAATAGAAGGTATCAACTTGTAAATTTTTGCCAACTCAGAGTAATTTTTTTGCTATATTTTGTAACTTAGGGTATATAACTGTTTCAAGAGCGAAACACATAGGGTATATAAATGTAATTTAGCCTTTAAATTTTTTAGGTTATTTCTACAATTTTTAAAATGTTGAGAGTGTTAATTACAAGTTTTAAATTTTTAGATATCATGTTTTTTTTAAGTTTTAAAAAGTCAATGTATTTTGTGTAATTTTAAAAATTTAAGGCTATTATATGCAATTTTTAAAACTTTTGGGGTTTTTTATAATACTTCATGTATTATAATATGTTATCTACGTATAATTTTTTAATCTTATTTTTTCTATATTTTTTGAGCTATGGGTTTATATAGAGTTAATATAGGATATAATTAGTATTTGGATAGATTAAGATTTAAGTGAAATATTCAAAATAACTTTTTTTAAATTGTTGACCTATAGATAGTTCATGTGAAATTAGATAAGATATGATTAAAATTAGAATAAATTATGATAACAATGTAATATTCAAAAAAGTTAAGGATAATACTGACCATAGAAAGATTTTCCCGAACTCGTGCTTTTAATGGGAGTATTTTTTTTTTTTTGATCGAAAAACAGGGGTAGAACCCCGTTCATTAAAATATCAAGAATCCAAAAATTGTTTAGTTACAAAAGTAAGACACGAACTGTGTCCAAAATGTTGGAAAATAGAAAATAAAAATTCTACTAGTAGTGATGTATAACTTTCTTCATCCAAAGATCCATGAAGATGAAGAGAGGGCTTTGCCGTCATTCACCGTTGACACAGATTTAAGGATGAACCAAAGCCAGCCATACATGTGCATAGTAGAATTTTAATTTTCTATAGTCAACATATGAAAGATAAAGAACAGTTATATACACAACAAAAACTATACAAAAGATGAATCAAAAGTCCTCCATCTTCAGACACTTGCTCGAGAGAGAGGAAAATCTTCAAATCTTGCAGAGAGTTTCTTTGCCGCAACACCTCTTTCATTATCTGACCAATCATATAAGCCATAAACCGACTGATCAATAATCTTCTTGTAAGAAAAAGTAGTTTTGTCAAAAATTGATTTATTCCTACTGATCAAAATGTTCCAGCAGATATATGAAAAAAAGCTGTGCCAGATGTAACCAGCTCTACCATGAAGCTTATTAACAGTTAATAGAAGATCTTCAAAAGATGATGGCCATGGGAAAGGGAGATAGTAATTCTTAAAATGTGACCAAACTTGTGCAGATAAAGAGCAGGAGAAAAATAAGTGATCCCTGTTTTCCTGATGAAAGCCACAAAAGATACATGTTGGATCGCCTGTCCATCCTTTTAACAAGAGATTATCCTTTGTGTGAAGTTTGTTATTGCATAATAGCCAGATAAAGAAATTGATTTTAGATGGGATTGAGTTCTTCCATATAACTTTAAAATGAGGTGATAAGGAGCCTCTCTGGATGAGGAACTGGTAGAAGGATTTCACTGTGAAAATACCAGATTTAGAAAGCAACCAAACAGGATTGTCAGGTTGGTGACAAATATGAAAATTTCTCAAAAAGTTCAAGAGATCAGTTTTTTCAGATTGAGAACAAAGAGAAATACATCTCCGCAAAAGAGGTCTCCAATGCCAAATAGAATCTGTCAGAAGAGCTTGACTGCAGGTAGAAACATTTGAAGAGAAAGCTAGATTATAAAGAGAAGGGTAGAGGCTTGCCAGAGTGTTTGAACCTGTCCACTTATCTTCCCAAAAGCGAATTTTATCACCTTCACCAAGAGTCCAAGAAATATTATGAAGAAATTCATCTTTAAGAGATATTATGGCATTCCAGAATGATGAAAATGATGTCGATGAATGAATCATTTGAAAGGATAAACCTCTGTTGCAATACAGTTGGCGAAGAAAACTTCCAGTATATGAATGTGGATCTAGGCATTTCCATAACCATTTTGAAAGCAGAGCATTGTTGAAAACACATATGTCCTTTACTCCTAGTCCACCCTCTAATTTGCTTAAACATACTTTTTTCCAGTTAACTAGGCAATTGAAACCACTAGCTCTCTCAGCTCCCTTCCATAAGAAACCCTTCCTAATTTTATCAATACTTTTGATGACCCAGTTTGGAAGTCTGTAGAACGACATGAAGTATAAAGGAATAGAAGTAAGCACTGAGTTTAGAAGGACTAATTTTCCTCCATATGATAAAGAATTCCTCTTCCAAGATGCAAGCTTCTTATGAAAATTGTCAAAGATAGGTTGCCAATCAGATTTCTTCAACTTTCCATATTTCAGAGGCATACCTAAATATTTAATAGGAAGAGAGTCTGCTTTGCAACCAAGGGAATTAGATAAGAGATGCTTCTTCATAACTATTTTTCCAAAATAAACAAGGGAAGATTTGGAATAATTTGTTGCCAATCCTGAGACATCCTCAAAAAAATAAAGAATCATTTTCAGGACAGAAATGTCCTTTGAAGAGCTCTTAACAAAAAGAAGAGTATCATCTGCAAATTATAGGATTCTTAACTGATTGAGAGGTGGCTTAATACCAAGATTTGATAAAATTCCATCTTCGACATTGTTATGAATCATCTTTTGTAAAACATCCACTGCTATATTGAAAAGCATTGGAGATAAAGGATCTCCTTGTTTAAGACCCCTCTTGCAAGAAAAGAATTTTGAAGGTAAACCATTAACTTTAATAGAACACTGAGAAGAAGATATAATATGATAAATCCATGTGCACCACTTAATTCCAAACCCTCTAGCTTTGAGTAAGCTAATTAGAAAATTCCAGTTGATAGAATTAAAAGCTTTGGTGAAATCAAGCTTTAAGCTTTAGCATGGCAACTTCACTTTTCCTTTTAGAACAAAAATGAATCATCTCATTAGCCATGACAATGGAATCTAGAGTTGATTTTCCTGACTGAAAGGCTGATTGAGTGTGAGAAACTAAATTAGGAAGAAGAGGAGCCAGTCTGTTAGCAATCACCTTAGAAAAAATTTTGAAAATGCAATTTATAAGACTGATTGGCCTGAAATCCTTCACTAGAACACTATCTCTGATTTTGGGAATGAGAGTGATGAAGACTTTATTCACCCTACATAAGCTAGAAGGATTTTGTTGGAGAAAAGTCATCAAATTTATCAAATCATACTTAATAACATCCCAAAAAGTCTGGTAAAAAGCCATAGAAAAACCATCAGGGCCTAGAGCTTTGTTGGCATTCATACCAAACACTGCTTTTTTGATTTCATCTTCTGAGAAGGTGTCTTCTAAGGAGGTAAGATTAACATCTTCATGAGGATATAACTGAGACCAGTTCATACTTATGGTAGAATTTGAATCTCTACCAAAAATTGATAAGAAGTATTCACAAAAAGCATTGGAGATATCTTTTTCATTTGACAGATCTTTTCCTTGATGATTAATGGAAGAAATGAAGTTTGCATTCCTATGGAAAGTAGCAGTTTTATGGAAAAAAGCTGTATTTGCATCACCCTCCTTCAACCATTGAATTCTCGATCTCTGATGCCAATAAGTTTCTTCTTCTAGAAGAATAGAAGAGAAGGAGGATTGAAGAGACTTCCTATCATGGAATTCTGAATCAGTTAAAGGCCTTTTTTCCTCCAACAGATCAAGAGAGTTGATTTTAGATAGAAGCTCATCTTTCCTAGAAGCAATAGAACCAAGACAATTTTTTTTCCACCATTTTATTCTTCTTTTGATAAGATTGAGTTTTGAAATGAAAACATCTACAGGACTTCCATGACACCTGAAAGAGTTCCAGCAACTAGTAATGAAAGGAATGAAATTTGGATTCTGCAGCCAACTTCTTTCGAATCTAAAAATAGGAGGTGCAGGATGAAGACCAGAACTATCTAGAACAATAGTCTTATTTGATAGTCTTATTTGTTTTGAGAGAACTTATATACCCTAAAATTTCAAAAACTTTCACTTAAATACCCTAAAGTGTTTAAAAATTAGCACTTAAACCCTAAAGTTTTTAAAACTTGCATTTAAATACTCTCAAGTTTGCATAACCAAGAGTGTTTAAGTCAAGTTTTAAAATTAAAGGATATTTAAGTGCATGTTTTTAAAACTTTAGGTATAAAAGTGCTAATGAGAGTATATAAGTGCAAGGTTTAAAAATTTTAGGATATTTAAGTGTTGCCAAAAACAAATGAGGGTGTATAAGTACAAAGCAGGGGAAAATATAGGGTATTAATTAAGCCATGCATATTTTAAGAATCCACGGCTTGACACAAATGTTATGCCCTCCTTTCACATAATAAGTGCAAAATGGACTAAAATGAGAATCCAAAGTTTGGAGCTCGAATATATAAGATTTTCCCGTGTATCAAAATCTTGCCAGTTCTATTGATAACTGTTCCGGTGAATAACAAGCCACCTTATTTGTAATTTCCCGAACTCAGGTAAACTTCAAGGTAAATCAAAGAGAATAATTGTTTGGAACAGTCATCAATGGATTATGCTCCCCTCGGTTACTGCAGGTGACAGTAACAATTAACGTGAAGCTGGAGTTATAAAACGTGACATATATATGTAAAGGGATTATGCTCCCCTTCCAATTAATCAATTATGAAGTAGGCCAATACTTAATAGTAAAACTGGAGTAAAGAAGATTAAGATACAAGTTAAACAAAGAATTTCAAATAGAAACAACCAATGTAGCAAAAAGGTCAGTTTCTTCACCTCATTCAACTCCTCCTACCGATATCTGACAAAGGATCCACTCTTTGATGAGTGTTTTATAGATCGAGACCCAAACGCTAAATGCTTTCTCAAGAATGACCAGCCTAAGGCATTCTTCACACTGATGCTAGCTCCCAATTTCAGATCTTTCATAACGAGCTTTCCATCACCATTGATATCAGCTACAGCTCCCCTCGAAATCTTATTCCTAGACTTAGAACAAGTTATTAATGCATTTCCTGAAGAGTTCTCTCCATGAAAGCAAGTAGGACAACTTGGATCGAATTTTGAAGCCTCAGGTGTCACAGTTTCCAAGCACTCGGCATGAAAGACATGCCCACAAACAAGAACAGCAGCCACGGTGATCTCATTTCCCTTCCATGTGGCCCTCTCTGTTACTAGCTTTGAGCACAAGCAGCAAGTCTGTAGATTGGAGGTAGATGAGGATAAGTGAGTACTTGCTCTGTTGTCGCTTTGATAAAGCTGAGAGAATGACTGCATGATCCAGCTATCAGATGCCAGAACCTGGCCTTCAGAGATTTGTGGAGAGAATCTGTGACCTGGAAAAGGGTGTGGTGATGATGGATTAGATGGTGGGGAGCAAAACCTAAGGTTTGGTACAGAAGCTGTATGGGCTGTAGAGGATTGTTTTGGTTCTGAAGCATTTGCAGGGCTCGAGGACTCTCTGATCTCTGATTCCTATACATTTTTAGAATTGGAGAGAATTGAAAATGAGCATGCGAAGTTGGAACAACAAAAGATTCTCAAAAGACTCCAACTCACCTCATGTGATGTATCCTTTGTTGGGGAAAGATCTGTTTTGTGCATAGCAATATTAGTACCTAAAAACAGAAATAGTATAAAGTAGGTGAATGAAAACTAAAAAGAGTAAAAACATAACTGCTCCCCTTAGTTACTGCAAAGTAAAAGAAACTTAACCTGCTCCATGAAATAAATAACTAAATAAAGGTTACAAAAGCAGATTTCTATTTTACTGAACCAAACTAATTATGCACATCAAATAATTAATCTTACGATTATATTTTTTGGCGTGAAGATCACACTTGTACTGAATATATACTGTACAGAAAAAGGAATGACATAAGGCATGCTAATGTATAAGTTAAGCGCATGAACTGAAACTCTTGACAACTAGTTTTCAGCAACGGGCATGATTGAATTCAACAGTAAGTTTTAACAAAAATTCTTGTACACCTGTTAACTAGAGGCTCACATGTGATAGATGATCTGGATAGGACAATTTGTATGATTCAGGTTAGGATGATTGATACAGGTTTCATCAAGTAGACGAGTAGTTGCCTATTTGTCTGCTTGTAGTGAGGTTTCATAATCACGTGACTAGTTTAAGCATTAGCCTATAGATAAGATGATAGAAGAACAGGCAGTGTTGTATTTTTCAATATGATTTTGAATCATCATCAACACTCCAACATTTCTCCTCACAGTACTCTATCCTTAAAATGTATCATGTTGTCTCTTTCTTAAGTCCATCTAGTTCACAAAAGTTTCCTGCTCACTCTAGTTCTTCTTTCCACTTTTATTCAAAGCTCCAATACCATCAAAATATTTTGCAAGATCAATCTCCCTATGGGTAAAACCTCGCAACCTTCGCATGTTGACTTGTCTAACCTTAAAACACTTCTTTCGTCATTGAGTCATTGATATGTGTCGAGTTCTCTCCTCCTGAAGTTCCACCTTGTCGTTCTTAGTTTCCCATCACTCTAGTTCTTCTCTTTCACTGGTTAATGTAAATTTCCAATACTTATTAACAAAGTTTGTAAGATCAAGCTCTTTCCAGATAAACTTAAAAAACTTTTTCATGTTAAAATATCAATCTCCTAGTAAGGAAAAAATATCTATTGTCCACTATCCACTTATCAAAGATATTTATCCTCCTAATAAAGAACATTGCTTTGATAAAGAAATTGAGGAAGAGTTTCATACTGATTAATACTGATACTGCCAAAACCTGCTCTCTGGCTAAACAATTGTAAGGTCACATAAAAACATTGTTGGTGAGAACAGCATGAAATCACTACTCTAGCCAAGGTTCAGCCTGCTAATTCTGCTCAGATTCACAAACAACAAACATTGAGAAAGAATCTCCCTAGTCAGATTCTTGGAACTCTATTTTCCTTAGCTGTGGGTAATTGTCAGTAGCGGTGGAAAAAACAAGCTACAACTACGAGGGAGATTCCCTCTCAATCAAAATACAAGACCTTAAATCCAATAGAATACACACCTGATTTCATAAAAAGTTAATGGTCAGCTTATGCTTAATAGGAAACATCTAAAACACAAGTGAATAAATTTTGCTCATTCCTAACATATAACCAAACCAAAGTTTGATATGTGTTACAAGTGTCACCAGGACACTGCATTTTACAAGATTTTATGGTGTCAATCCCTTGCACATGATACAAGCACTTGAATTGTGTCCTAGGGACATGGACAATTTCATGCAATTAAGAGAAATGAAAATTGTATAATTGTATCTAAAGAATGCAGAAAGGCATTTGAGGACTCTAGAAGGGATTCAAAGGAAAGAATAGAAAGAAATGTCATATTACACCCATGTTTTTCCAAACATGTGACTGCTTTCCTTAACTATGTCAATGTCATGTAGTGTATAAATAACTAATGCTAAATGGAGTTTGCTTCACCTCTAAGTATCAGTTAGCAATCTTTCACCACACATACCATTATATATTCATGTCACGTGTCTTACTATTTAGATGTTGAAGCATCGGACACCTTAAAACAGGACATTTGACACTTGTTTCCCATGCCCAAGTAACATTTCACATTATTACCATATGCATGCTATAAAAGCCGCACTAGGTTCAAGAAAGCTCCTACGTGGACAAGCAAGTCTATCTATTATCCACAACGATAACCTGGAATCAGTTATTCCACCATAGTTTCACCATAGATATAAATATAAAATTCATCCAAGAAAATGATTAAATATTGATCAATAAATTAATAATAAACATGGTGGACATGCAAAACACAACAAAGAATTAGAGAAAGCAAAACAGAAAAAGAACACGCAATTACAGGCCAACGTATAGTTCAAAAGATGAATATCAAACATTTCATGCATATACTTAGCGGAAGGACGCACTTCCTCAATAATGAAACGTACTAAAAAATTAATGGCATGAGATAGGTTGGATGTTGCGAAAATAACTTTACCTGCAAGACCAGTTTGAGAGTTCCCCTTTATGTTCAACTCATTAGGGAGCTTCTGCAACTTGGGCAACTGAAGAGTATTGGATGAACTGCTCCCATCTGAAAGACCTTCAATTTCTCCATCGCATGTACTAATAAATTCTGAGACAGCACTACCACCACTTTCATGAGAAAGCCAAGAAGGGTTGTCCACTATATCCTCTATATGTGTTCGGTTGTCACATCTGAAGCTCCATGAAGGTGAGCATCTACTACTTCTCCGCGAATAAAGCTCATGGGGGACTCTATCTTTCTTCCTCAAAACCATGGGCATATCATCCCTAACAGGCATGCAGCATTTTGCCCCCATGTTTACTTCTATAAGACAATTTGAAAGACAAGGGGGAAAACCCTTATGTTTTATTTGGGAATTTAACAGTATGTATAGCAGAATGCTGGCCCATTCAACTGATATAACGCTAGATCTCAACGCTAAATGCAGGTTCTGTATCTCCACAAGATCCTGTTAACATAAATGGGAAGTGTATCTGTCATAACAACATAAAGATGATTGTCACATAAATGGGTATAATGACCTTTTATCTGGACAGAAAAGTAATAATCATAAAACACACAATAGCACAGTGATCCATCACCACTAAGAAATGAGGCTCTTGACTGTGAAACTCTGAGGAATATTTCGAAAATCCAACAACAGCCACTAGACAAGAACATTTTCCATAAATACTCTTTAATCAATATCGAGATGCTGGGATTTGAACAAACAACAAATTAAAAAGCTTAAAATTAAGGAGAGAAATTACCAGAGCAATTTCCTTAAATCATCTAGCAACAAGAGATCAAGTCAGGACGAATTCACAAGATCATAGAAAGTTAAAGCTAACATTTTTCAGTTAATAATCTAGAGAATTAGACTGAGATCTCAATTCCAACATCATAACAAATTTCACTTTATTTTCCCAACAATAGGCGCTAAATTCCTCACAAAATCAATAAAATTGCAACCACATCACAAAATCAAACTAAGATCTCATTCTCCTAATTTTAATCTAGAATTTCGAAATCGGGGCTGAAAATTACCAAGCTATGACGGATTTAGAACGAGAAACTAGGGTTTCGGATCCGATCCCTTGGCGTTTGTTCATCTTCATCTACAGTTCACTTTATGAAGTGGAGAGCGAGAGAGAGCATTAAAAAAAAAGAAAAAGCAATGTCGCCATCAAAAAAAGAAAAAGAGAAATCTTGTTCTCAATTGAGAGGGTTTCAGAGAGAGAAGGAAGTGGGTGGGGCATTTGAAGGGTCACTCTCTCTCTCTCTCTTTCTCTCTCTCTACTTTTTCTTTTGTTTTTTGTTTTCTTTTGCTTTTGCTTTTGATTTTCTCTCCGTAGAAAATTGGCGGTCATCAGGTAAGCAGTCTGTTAGCGGGAAGTACGGATTCCGTTACATCACATCCCGTGGGCTCGACGACCGAAGCTCCACACTGACAAGGCTTGCCACGTCGGAAGCAGACAGAAGGTAATTTTGCCTATATACCCATTCAATTTATATTTTTGCGTACTACAGCTCGATGCTTTTGCATGATTTGCAGATATTCAAACGGACCCCCACTTCCGCACGAGTATACGAAGGAGGGATTTTTAGAGGAGTTTTAACCTAGTTAAACCATTTAATTAAAGTGAATTTTGTTTAATATTTATCTTTATCTTCTTTGAAGATAAAGATATCTCTTAATCCGTCGAAAGTGAATTATAAGCCTACTTTGATAGAGGGTTTATCTTAATCTTTTTGCAACCTCTTTGTTTGGCAAATTAACATGAATTGGTTCATTTTATTTCATGTGTTATGTTTTTTTCGGTTGAAAGATGAATGACTTACTCTTCGTAACCCTTTCTTTAGCTTGTTGCCAAACAACACCCGGAAGTACAAAACACGCGATTGTAATATTCTCAAGTGAACCCGTCAAAGTAGAGGGCTAAATTCAAGTTCCATCAATTAATTATGCAATTCTAAAGTCTTTCTTCAAGCTTTGGTAATTGTTACTATGTGTATACCTTAAGGCAAACTCTTCTCCTCAAAACTTCTCAGAGATTGACACATCGACATCCATGTTCTCTAATTTAATTACCACCTGTCTTTAATTTTATCCACTCATCTCCTTAATAAATTTTAAATCCCACAAAATTACCCACCATAAATACAAATAATAACAATTGTAACAACGAAATCTATTAACAATCTATACAATTTTTGTTACTTTGACAATCTCAAAAAATCTCTCTTAATTTTATTGCTATTATTTGAAAAGAATTTTCCAATTTTCTTATACATATTTGATAATATCTATGAAAATATTTTTCTACTAGAATTTTTAATCCCGATTTCCTTCCATAATAATATAAAATATAATATTTAATAATATCTATAAAAATAATTGTTTACCACATTTTTTTCGCTGCTAACGAATCTTATTTAACCTCTGCTTAATCTCTTTGTGCAAGATATTGTAATATACAGAAGTAGGATTTTAGCGATAATTTTGTTGAAATTATTCAAGTTTGGTTGCATCATTATTTGTTTTCCTTTGGATTTAAATTGTAGTTATCTGATAAATAACCTTGAATTCAAGCTTAAAGATTTTTTTAAATTCCAGGTAATGCCTTTGAAATTGCTTTGATTATACTATTATTTATTTTTAAAGTTCTATTTGATTTCAATTATGGTTATCTAAATAAATATGCTCTAATTCGAGATAAAAAAGACAGCGAAATAGTAAATTACACATGTATGTTTTTGTGATTTTATTTTATTATTATATCATAATTTTGTTTTTTTAAACTAATATTTTTTATTTGAACTCATATTGAAAGTATCATTCTCTTTAATTTTGTTTTTAATAATTTTTAAATTTGAGTGAAATTACTCCAGATGTGTCGCATGAATTTTTCTTTTCTTTTGATTATAAATAATTTTCAAATTTTATTTACATTAAAACTATTATTATCTGATTAAACCATCAAAATTTTAGGTATTGTATTCATCGATTATTTTATATTTTATATTTTTGTGTTTTAAAGTTATATTTTTGATCTAAATCTTTTTAAAAAATTTAATATATTTTTTGGTTTAAATATTCTTAATTATTGCTATGTGATTTTTAAAACTTAAAACTTTAAATAGGACATGATTAACTGGAGTTTTGATAACTAACTCAATTCAAAAGCTATGATTATTATCTGATTGTAAATAATTTGAAAAGAATTTTCCAATTTTCTTATACATATTTGATAATATCTATGAAAATATTTTTCTACTAGAAATTGTTAATCCAGATTTCCTTCATACCAAAAAAATTTATTTTATATTTATATTTTTTATATTTTTAATTATATTTTTCATTCTAAATCTTTTCATTTATTGCTACCTAATTTTTAAAACTTAAAAGTTTAAATAGGACATGATTAAATTGAGTTTTGATTACATACTCAATTCAAAAAAGCTATAGTTTGAAAATAAAATAGATGGAGTAACTAAATATTATCATACCAAAAAAAAAGTTTGGGGCATCAAGTTGTCAAAATAAAGTTTCATGTTCAAAGTTTAAAAAGGCAAGACTTCAGGCTGTCAAAGTGTAACTATTTATTTTTGTACTCAACTGCTATATTTAGGGAAAAATGTGTCCAGGCCCCAAAAACAGAAACTTCATGTGCTGCAGCCCCTCCTAGTTTCCCCCATGTGGTTCAGCCCCTTGAAGTGTGATATTTTATGTTGCAGCCCCTTTTTAATAATTATTACATGCCAGCTAAGCTAAAATCCCCAAAATAACCTTATCCCCTCTCCTCAATCCTTCAAACCCAGTTCTCTCTCTCTCTCTCTCTCTCCCCCCCCCTCTCTCTTTAAAAACAAGGGCTTTCTCAAGCTCATCGCCCTCGCCCTCCTCGCCGTCGCCACCTCCCCCCAGGCTCCCAAGTCTCCCCCGAGTTCGTCGTCGCCTCCCCTCCTCTCCTCCGCCCGACCTCGTCGTGGTAGCTCGTCGTCGCTCCCTGTCTCGCCCTCGACTATGCCGGAGTTCGCCGCTGCGCCTGTCACTTTTGAACCCTATAGTATGGTAGGCCGGAGGAGGATGACCAAGAGAAAAGAGTGCATGATGCCCAAGAAAAATGAAAATGAAGGGGCTGCAGACACAAGGCCACTCTTTTTTTTGGAATTTGATGAGAAGCCACTGCTTGTTAAGGAGATTGTTAGTCAAAATGGCGAAGAGATTTCTGTTGGGTTTGAAATTTTAAGAGCTGATCTTAGTGCTGGAGCTGAGGAAGGAGATGGTGAAGCTTTTTTTGATAAATTTGATGTTGGCATTCTTATCTTTGCTTGGGTTTTGTCATGGAGTATTCTCCCTGAAGAAATGTTGAATGCCTTAACTTGCAGGAATTTGATGCTAAAATTTGATGTTGGTATTCTTATCTTCGCTTGGATTTCGTACTACAAATGCTCTCATTCTAACAAATTAGAACTAACAAATTAGAACTAACATTTTATAACAAATTAGAACTAACCATATTAGTTCTAATTTATAACAAGTTAGTTCTAATTTATAACAAATTAGAACTAACATTTTATACCGCGTTAGTTCTAATTTATACCAAGTTATTTCTATTTTATACCACGTTAGTTCTAATTTATAATAAGTTAGTTCTAATTTATAATAAGTTAGTTCTAATTTATAATAAATTAGTTCTAATTTTAACCACGTTAGTTCTAATTTATACCACGTTAGTTCTAATTTATACAAAGTTAGTTCTATTTTATACTAAGTTAGTTCTATTTTATACCACGTTAGTTCTAATTTTAACCATATTAGTTCTAATTTATAACAAGTTAGTTCTAATTTATAACAAATTAGTTCTAATTTTAACCATGTTAGTTCTAATTTATACTACGTTAGTTCTAATTTATACTAAGTTAGTTCTAATTTATACAATGTTAGTTCTATTTTATACCAAGTTAGTTCTAACACGCTACAGAATAGAACTAACATTGTGCAGATTAGAACTAACACGCTACAGAATAGAACTAAGACTGTGCAGATTAGAACTAACACGCTACAGAATAGAACTAACATTGTGCAGATTAGAACTAACACTCTACAGAATAGAACTAACACTGTGTAGATTAGAACTAACACGCTACAGAATAGAACTAACTGTGTAGATTAGAACTAACATGAGTTAGTTCTATTTTTATACTAAGTTAGTTTTATTTTATACCAAGTTAGTTCTATTTTATACCAAGTTAGTTCTAATTTATACCACATTAGTTCTAATATATACCGCGTTAGTTCTAATTTATACCAAGATAGTTCTATTTTTTATACCATGTTAGTTCAAATTTTAACCATATTAGTTCTAATTTATAACAAGTTAGTTCTAATTTATAACAAATTAGAACTAACAAATTATAACTAACATTTTATAACAAATTAGAACTAACCATATTAGTTCTAATTTATAACAAGTTAGTTCTAATTTATAACAAATTAGAACTAACATTTTATACCACATTAGTTCTAATTTATACCAAGTTAGTTCTATTTTATACCACGTTAGTTCTAATTTTAACCATATCCGTTCTAATTTATAACAAGTTAGTTCTAATTTATAACAAATTAGTTCTAATTTTAACCACGTTAGTTCTAATTTATACCATGTTAGTTCTAATTTATACAAAGTTAGTTCTAATTTATACAATGTTAGTTCTATTTTATATCAAGTTAGTTCTATTTTATACCACGTTAGTTTTAATTTTAACCATATTAGTACTAATTTATAACAAGTTAGTTCTAATTTATAACAAATTAGTTCTAATTTTAACCACGTTAGTTCTAATTTATAACACATTAGTTCTAATTTATACTAAGTTAGTTCTAATTATACAATGTTAGTTCTATTTTATACCAAGTTAGTTCTAACACGCTACAGAATAGAACTAACACTGTGCAGATTAGAACTAACACGCTACAGAATAGAACTAACAATGTGCAGATTAGAACTAACACGCTACAGAATAGAACTAACATTGTGCAGATTAGAACTAACACTCTATAGAATAGAACTAACATTGTGTATATTAGAACTAACACGCTACAGAATAGAACTAACTGTGTAGATTAGAACTAACATGAGTTAGTTTTATTTTTATACTAAGTTAGTTCTATTTTATACCAAGTTAGTTCTATTTTATACTAAGTTAGTTCTAATTTATACCACATTAGTTCTAATTTATACCGCGTTAGTTCTAATTTATACCAAGTTAGTTCTATTTTTTATACCACGTTAGTTCTAATTTTAACCATATTAGTTTTAATTTATAACAAGTTAGTTCTAATTTATAACAAATTAGAACTAACAAATTAGAACTAATATTTTATAAAAAATTAGAACTAACCATATTAGTTCTAATTTATAACAAGTTAGTTCTAATTTATAACAAATTAGAACTAACATTTTATACCGCGTTAGTTCTAATTTATACCATGTTAGTTCTATTTTATACCACGTTAGTTCTAATTTTAACCATATTAGTTCTAATTTATAACAAGTTAGTTCTAATTTATAACAAGTTAGTTCTAATTTATAACAAATTAGAACTAACCATATTAGTTCTAATTTATAACAAGTTAGTTCTAATATATAACAAATTAGAACTAACATTTTATACCGCGTTAGTTCTAATTTATACTAAGTTAGTTCTATTTTATACCACGTTAGTTCTAATTTTAACCATATTAGTACTAATTTATAACAAGTTAGTTCTAATTTATAACAAAATAGTTCTAATTTTAACCACGCTAGTTCTAATTTATACCACGTTAGTTCTAATTTATACAAAGTTAGTTCTAATTTATACAATGTTAGTTCTATTTTATACCAAGTTAGTTCTATTTTATACCACGTTAGTTCTAATTTTAACCATATTAGTTCTAATTTATAACAAGTTAGTTCTAATTTATAACAAATTAGTTCTAATTTTAACCACGTTAGTTCTAATTTATACCACGTTAGTTCTAATTTATACCAAATTAGTTCTAATTTATACAATGTTAGTTCTATTTTATATCAAGTTAGTTCTAACACGCTACAGAATAGAACTAACACTGTGTAGATTAGAACTAACACGCTACAGAATAGAACTAACACTGTGCAGATTAGAACTAACACGCTACTGAATAGAACTAACATTGTGCAGATTAGAACTAACACTGTGTAGATTAGAACTAACACTCTACAGAATAGAACTAACATTCTACAGAATAGAACTAATACTGTGCAGATTAGAACTAACACGCTACAAAATAGAACTAACTGTGTAGATTAGAACTAACATGAGTTAGTTCTATTTTTATACTAAGTTAGTTCTATTTTATACCACGTTAGTTCTATTTTATACCAAGTTAGTTCTATTTTATACTAAGTTAGTTTTATGTTATAACAAGTTAGTTCTAATTTTAACCCCATTAGTTCTATTTTATACTAAGTTAGAACTAACACAAACACGAAATCCAAGCGAAGATAAGAATACCAACATCAAATTTTAGCATTAAATTCCTGCAAGTTAAGGCATTCAACATTTCTTCAGGGAGAATACTCCATGACAAAACCCAAGCAAAGATAAGAATGCCAACATCAAATTTATCAAAAAAAGCTTCACCATCTCCTTCCTCAGCTCCAGCACTAAGATCAGCTCTTAAAATTTCAAACCCAACAGACATCTCTTCGCCATCTTGACTAACAATCTCCTTAACAAGCAGTGACTTCTCATCAAATTCAAAAAAAAAAAAGAGTGACCTTGTGCCTGCAGCCCCTTCATGGGGGAGAGAGAGAGAGAGAGAGAGAGAGAGAGAGAGAGAGAGAGAGAGCTAGGTTTGAAGGATTGAGGAGAGGGGATAAGATTATTTTGGGGAGTTTAGCTTAGCTGGCATGTAATAATTGGTAAAAAGGGGCTGCAGCACAAAATGTCATACTTCAAGGGGCTGAACCACATGGGGGAAACTAGGAGGGGCTGCAGCACATGATGTTTCTGTTTTTGGGGCCTGGACATATTTTCCCCCTATATTTATTACCTTTATAAAGAATATAAAACATATTGTAAGTAGAATTAATAAGTGCAGTGTAAATATTTTGACAGCATTAGTACCATAGTTATCCATTGACTTTGAGAGGAAATTCAAACTAAACGAAGATTTATAATTTAGAAAATCACATAAGTGCACTAAATAACCAAATTTAAGTGCAAAACAATAAATTTTATTTCTTACTATAAAAAATCATTGAATAATGATAATTAGATATTTATGTAAAAAAAAATCCTATTTAGTTTTGTGAGATTATAGCATATTTGCATGTTACTTTATTTTGACAATTTTAGAATATTTAAAATGATGGAGGAAATGTATATTCCGTATAATATAACTAATAACTAATAATTAGTATTTATTAAATTTATCTTTATAAGTAAAATGGTATCCTTATATAAGGAAAATATTATTAATTAACTAATATCTTATTAACTAAAATTATTAAATATATCTTTTCCAAAAATTTTATCTTTAAATTTTATATGCAAAATGGCCAGATTGGTATATTTTGTAGAGGTTTGGTGACATGTTGGTATATTTTCTTTAAGTTTTGTCAGATTGGTATATTTTGTCGACTTTGGCGCCATATAAGCCTTAAATTTGGCCGGAGTTACTGTTCCAGCCAGTGCTGATGGGTTTTTTTTTGCATAAACCCCTCAATCAAAAACTCATCCTGATTTTAACCCCCCTCCCTCCTCCTCATCCTCTTCCTCCTCCTCCTCCTCCTCTTCAACCTCCCTCTCTCCCTCCTCCTCCTCATCCTCTTCCTCCTCCTCCTCCTCGTCTTCATATTCTCGGCACGCTGAACCTATCAAGGAACCAATTCACCGGTGAAATCCCATCGGAGATAGAGAAAATGCAGAGCCTAACAACAATCGATCTCTCCTATAACAATTTTTCAGGCACAATCCCGATCCAAGGCCATTTCCTCGTCTTCAACGCGAGCTCGTTCGAAGGCAACCCCGCCCTCTGCGGAGTTCAATTACACCGGTCATCCCCCTGCATCTCCTCTCACACTCCCAAAAACTCAAGAAATAACTCCGCACACAAGAACCTAACCCGGGCAATCTTAATACTGATCTTCTTCTCAATCCTCGCTCTCCTCGCCATGAAGTTACACCGCTCGTGGCGATCAAAGTCAAACTCCAACACATGGAAGCTCACCGCATTCCAACGTTAAAACTTCACCATCTCCGATGTGATTGAAAGCGTAAGGGATGATAATGTGATCGGAAAGGGCGGTGCGGGGATTGTGTATCGCAGAAGAGCGGGACCGACGTTGCAATAAAACATCTCGTTGGTCACGGAGGTGGTGTCGAAGACCGATGGTTCACTGCTGAGATAACGACCCTCGACAGAATCAGGATGAGGAGGAAGAGGATTATGAGGAGGGAGAGGGGGAGGTTGAGGAGGAGGAGGAGGAGGAGAAGGAGGAGGAGGGAAAATTGACATCCCTTTTACTACAAGGTTGCTAAAAAATCATGCAATCAGAAACGAATGACCGCAAAATGATGGAGAAGTTATGTAAATATCATCAACAAACAACCAAGAATACAATAATAACTAAATATTTTCAAGTAAAATTATAAAATGCTAATAATTCTGAACTTGATAATATTTGCAGACGAGAGTATCGGGAGTCATGACAAATGCTCCTTTCATCCTCAATGTGGACTGTGACATGTTTGCAAATAATCCGTTGGTTATTCTTCATGGGATGTGCCTCTTGCTTGGCTTTGACAATGAGGTATTCAGTGGATTTGCTCAAGAACCACAACAATTCTATGGTGCACTCAAGGATGATCCTTTTGGAAATCAATTGGTGGTCTTGCAGAAGGTAAGTTCTCTCTCTCTCTCTCTCTCTCTCTCTCTCCCTCTCTCTCTCTCTCTCTCTCTCCTCTATCTCTCACCTTCTCCTTCTCTCTCACTTCCGTCATGACCACTAAAAATGATCAGGACCTGGGGAGGCCGTGGAAGGAGAAGGCGGGACGATGGTCATGGAGTCGGAGGTCGGGGAGTCATCTTGAAACAGCCCGTGAACGTGGGTTCAATGACAAACACAGAACATGGTCCATAGGACCCGTGAGCTGACGGGGCTCAGAGCTTTAGTCCATAACATCGTCGTTCTTCCTTTTCTGAGTTACAGAATTTCTTTACCCAAATCAATGTCTTAATCAAGATAGTGCTCTAGTTTTCTTGTAATTTATGAAGGGAATCGAATCAATGTCTTAATCAAGATAGTGCTCTAGTTTTCTTGTAATTTATGAAGGGAATCGATATTGGGTTTTTGTAGTTTTTCTCTTTCATTTAATTTTTTCTTGTAATTTATGAAGGGAATCGATATTGGGTTTTTGTAGTTTTTCTCTTTCATTTAATTGAAATAAGATCTCCTTGGATTCTTGAACAGCGGTTTGGGTTCTTCTTTAATGCCTTTTTCTTGTGCGATTTAGTGATTGACAGAGTTCTGTATAAGAGATTAACAATAGAAATTTTCAGAAGCTCACATTGAATCTTCAGGCATATCGACATTTAGCTAAAAATTAAAGACAATGTGATTAAAAGTTGACAAAAGAATCTAAGAAGCTGTGAATTTAAAAGGGGGGACAAGGAAAATTAGAACTATGAACCCTGCACCCACCGCGGCCCCACCCTACAATCGAACCGCTCCATCGAGGTCATCGATGCCGGCGACATCACCGGGTACCTCCCCGAGGAGCTCGGCTTCTTGAGGGACCTGGATCTCTTCATAAACTCCAACAGGTTCTGCGACACGATTCCTCGGACCTTCGAGAGGATGAGGTTGCTCTTCGAGCTCGACCTGAGCAACAATCGGTTCGTCGGTAAGTTTCCTAGGGTCGTCCTCTGGCTCCCCTCCCTAAAATTTCTCGACATCAAGTACAACGAGTTTGAGGACAAGGTGCCCTCCGAGCAATCTTCGACAAGGACCTCGACGCCATCTTCATAAACCACAACAGGTTCACCTTCAACAAAAACAACAACATCGGGAAGCTGTTGAAATCTGGTTATGAGCTGAGTAGTCTGGACTGTTAGTTCTAAGGGATGGAATGTTAGTTCTAAGGGCTGGACTGTTAGTTCTAAAGGCTGGACTGTTAGTTCTGAGGACTGGACTGTTAGTTCTACCAGCTTTCATGTTAGTTCTGTCATCTCTTACGTTAGTTCTACCCGCTTTCATGTTAGTTCTGTTATCTCCTACGTTACTTCTATTCACTGACATGTTAGTTCTGTCCGCTGCCATTTGCTGAAACTGTGTGTAAGCTGGGAGACTGGAAACAAGTTTGACGAAAGGAAGCTTTGAAGAGCTGGACTCATATGCAAACTTATGCATCTATGTATGTTTATGTTGGATATTAGTCTGGAGCGTGTTCATTAAGCAAGTTGTTTGAATTGGAACTCACCGGCAAGCATCCCATGCATCCTCATTGATGACCAGTCTATTGAGATGCTTCATCTATTAGAGAGGACATTCTTACAAATTTGGTAAATGAATGAAATCTTGTCTGTAAATATTAGGAAAATATAACCTCTGACATTGCATTTTCCTACAACCACATCTCAACAGTCTTGAACAAAATTTGTCAGGGCCTCCCTCCTTCTTCCTCCTAAGGTTGGTATGTTCATAATGAAATAAAATCAAATTACATATCTAGACACAGAATTATCTGCCCTTATTTGATTAAGAAGTGAGACCTCTACTTTGAAAAATTAAGCTCTCTAGTTTCAATGGAAAAAGAAAAGTTGAGGGTCAATCGCAGCGTGTTAGTTCTAATTTTTAGCTATTGTTATTTCTAATATAAGTGTTAGTTCTTGTGGTATGTTAGTTCTAGTTGAGCCCCTGTTAGTTCTAGTGGTTCTTGTGTTAGTTCTAGTTATTGTCATGTTAGTTCTAACTTTCATGTAGTGTTATTTCTAATATAAGCGTTAGTTCTAGTGAGTTAAGTTAGAACTAACATGAATTAGAACTAGAACTAACATGAAGTGAGTTACAATCAACATAAATATGAGTTAGAACTAATAAAGAGCCCAAGAGCCTAAAACTAACATGAATTAGAACTAAAACTAATATGCAGTGGGTTAGAACTAACATAAAGTAAGTTAGAACTAACAAAGAACAAGTTAGAACTAACATGAATTAGAAGTAGAACTAACATGAAGTGAGTTAGAACTAACAAAGAGCAAGTTAGAACTAACTTTAAGTGAGTTAGAACTAACAAAGAGTAAGTTAGAACTAACAAAGAGCAAGTTAGAACCAACATAAAATTAGTTAGAACTAACAAAGAGCCCCAAGGCCCAAGGCCCAATCAAAGACCTTTAAATATATATTGTAGTTGCATGGGTTTGAACTCCTGACCTCCTCTCCAAATTCCCAAGCTTTACCGCTAGACCAAGTAGCCAAAGTGTAAATGTTAGTTCCACTTAAAGTTAGCTCTTACTTGCCATTAGAACTAACATAAAATAAATTAGAACTAACTTAAAATAAGTTAGAACTAATTTGAAATAAGTTAGAACTAACATGAGTTAGCTCATGATAGAATTTAAAAAATAGCATAAATAACTAGAGTTAGCTCATGTTTGTTCTATCGCAACTCATGTTAGTTCTAATTTTTACCAGCTCATGTTAGTTCTAATTTTTACCAGCTCGTGTTAGTTCTAATTTATTTAATGCGTTAGTTCTAGCGCAAATGTTAGGTCTAAACGTCATGTTAGTTCCAATTTATATCATGTTAGTTCTAGCTTCTCCAGTGTTAGTTCTAACAGATATCGTGTTAGTTCTAATTTATTTAAGTCGTTAGTTCTAGCGTAATTATTGGTTCTAAACGCCATGTTAGTTCTACTTGATGATGTGTTAGTTCTAGCTTCTCCAGTGTCAGTTCTAATAGGTATCATGTTAGTTCTAATTTATTTAATATGATATTCCTAGCGTAAGTGTTGGGTCAAAACGTCATGTTAGCTCTAATTTATGCTATATTAGTTCTACCTTCTCCAGTGTTAGTTCTAACTGGTATCGTGTTAGCTCTAATTTATGTAATGCATTATTTCTAGCGTACTTGTTGGTCTAAACACCATGTTAGTTCTACTTGATGATGTGTTAGTTCTAGCTTCTCTAGTGTTAGTTCTATTTGGTATCGTGTTAGTTCTAATTTATTTAATGCGTTAGTTCTAGCGTAAGTGTTGGGTCTAAACGCGATGTTAGTTCTAATTTATGCCGTGTTAGTTCTACCTTCTCTAGTGTTAGTTCTAACAGATATCGTGTTAGTTGTAATTTATTTAAGTCGTTAGTTCTACATAATTGTTGGGTCTAAACGCTATGTTAGTTCTACTTAATGATATGTTAGTTCTAGCTTCTTCAGTGTTAGTTCTAATTGGTATCGTGTTAGTTCTAATTTATTTAAGTCGTTAGTTCTAGCGTAATTGTTAGGTCTAAATGCCATGTTAGTTCTACTTGATGATGTGTTAGTTCTAGCTTCTCTAGTATCAATTCTAACAGGTATCATGTCAGTTCTAACAAGAGCTCAACTAGAACTAATATAACCACTAGAACTAATGCTTATATTAGAACCAACACTAGCTGGAAGTAGAACTAACATGAAATCATCTAGAACTAACACGAGAACCATCAGAACTAACATGAGCTCAACTAGAACTAACATAGCCACTATAACATGGTATAAACATATCTACTTAAAATTAGCTCTAACATGAATTAGAACTAAGTTAGAACTAACATAAAATAAGTTAGAACTAACATTAAATAACTTAGAACTAACATGAGTTATTGCTCATGATAGAGTTCAAAAAAGGGTGGGAAATTTCCCTTTATTTTTTTCCATCAGATCGCATTAATGGGCGTGACTTTCCATGTATTTTGTGGATCAGACGTCTGGGGAAGATAAGTGGAGGGGTAATTTCGAGTTTTTTTTAAAATACAATTTCTTTTTTTATATTGCTGACGTGGAGGGGCCTTAAAATATTAAATGGTACTTTTTGAGGCTGAATCACATGGGCCAAAATACAAGGGGGCGGGTCACATAAACTTTCTCATTTTGGGGCCTGGACACATTTTTCCCAAAATCTTATCTTTATATGTAGAAAATATTATTAATTTATATGGAAAATATTATTAACTAAAATTCTTAAAGATGTTGTTTCCAAAATTAAGTAAAATTCTTAAAGATGTTGTTTCCAAAATTATTATCTCTAAATATACATAATTAACTACCAAAATATCTTACCACCTCTTTATATATACGAAAAATATTACCATTTTATATGAAAAATATTATTAATTTTATATGTAAGATATTATTAACTACAGAAATTAACTACTAAAATATTTTAGTACATCTTTGTATATACGTAAAATCTTATCATCATATATAGAAAATATATTAATTTTATATAGAAAATACTATTAAGTAATATTTTATTAACTAAAATTAGAGATATCCTTTCTATTTAAATATACGAAAATATCTTATAATTTCTTTATATATCAGAAAATCTTAGCTTTATATTTGGAAAATATTATTATTTTTATACAAAAAATATTATTAACTATAGAAATTAACTAACGATATATCTTAGTACATCTTTATATGTACGAAAAATCTTATTTTTATATATGAAAAATATTATTAATTTTATATAGAAAAATATTATTAGCTAATATCTTATTGACTAAAAATCCTTGAATATATCCATTCCAAAACTTTTATCTTTAAATATAAGGAAATATCTCCCTATATTTTTATATATACAAAAAATCTTATCTTTATATAAGAAAAATATTATTAACTTTATATGGAAAATATTATTAAGTAATATATGATTAGCTAAAATACTTATTAACTAATCTCTTATGGAGATCCTTTACAAGCTTGACCGAGATGTTGCAAATATCATCCAACCATCCACTCAAAATTTTAATCATTTTGAGGGTGACACATGGAAAACCTCATCAATTAAAAATTTAGATGAAGATTTGAAACTTAGAAAATCACATAAATATTCTAAATAACCAATTTTAAATAACAAATTTAGATTTCTTACTATATAAAATTATTGAATAATGATATGCACCAAATTGTTTCTTAAAATCAAGGTATCGAAATAGGGAGGAGGTGCGAGATGAAATTGGAAGGGGATAAAATGGTATACTATAGGTTTTAGAAGAGAAAAGTGCATTTTTGATGTGTTTTTTAAAGTAAGATTGAGAAACATGAAGTTTTGAATAAAATACTAGTTTAGGTTACACAAACATTAGAAAGCTTCTCACCATTGGTCCTCGAGCTTTTTGAGCCTCATATATGAGAATTATATAGTACATGTTGTAATATACTATAGAAATGAAACAAGGGACAATAGACAAGAGAAGAAGAGAAATTGTAATCTATTATTCATCATCTTCCATTTTCATACATCGTACAATTTATAGATACATGATGGAATACAAAAGGACATAAAATTAATAGTCCACATACAAAATTTATAGATACATGATGGAATACAAAAGGACATAAAATTAATAGTCCACATACAAAGTAATGTCCACATACATTTTGTCTTTTAGATTACAAAGTAATGTCCACATACATTTTGTCTTTTAGATATCAACAAAATATCTTTTAGATATCAACAAAATATCTTTTAAATATCAACAAAATGTCTTTTAGATTTCAACACTCCCCCTTGGACATTACTTCGAAATGTCAATGCCTCATTAAAAACCTCGCTAGAAAAACCCAGTGGGATAAAAACTAGTCGAGGAAAAGAGTATGTTGGCCTTCTTGTTTTGATGATGTTTAACAAACAATTTACCACTAATGTTGTTTGTCTAGTATTTGTGTTTTCTTATTTATTATAGACAAACAACGTAGTTGGAGGATGGATGGATTGCGCCATAACGACGATATCAAATGGAGGTTGGCGGAATTGTGGAGTGAAGCAACATGCAATTCATAGTTAAAGATCAAGTTCAAGCTTCATCCGCAACGTGTACCAAGTCAAGCTTAATTGAAGATCAAGATTGCTTGGGTAATGTAGTTTAGGATTTATATTATGTGTGTTAAGTACTCTAAGCTCAATTATCTATACACACACATTTTATTAGTTTCCTTGTATACATATGTAGTCACATATATATACAACACAAGTTTTAGTTTTCATGTTTATAAATATGAAATTACATGTTTCATATTTATTATTGTGATTTGGTTTATCAATTTAGATATGAAACAAACATATTTTCATATACATACTCATAGGTTTCATTTTCTATTGTATTTGTGAAAATATTGTATTCTTAGCTTGTAGACTTCAATATCAGTTTATACATGTTTTACTAAGTCTATAAAAATATTTTACAAAGTTTCAAAAGTTGGTTTATGTCAAAACATCAAAATTCAAGTATCTCATATTTTCATGTTTTGGACTAGTTTGTAAAATGATGATATTTTTCATTTGGAAAGTCCTTTCTGATAACCAGTTACTGTAGCATGTTTATCATCATGTCTACAATCATTCCCCAAAGTTTTATATTTTTTGGAATTTATTTGATATTTTTAAACAGCGTTTTAAAATCAGATAACAGTTTTTCAGAACCTGTCATATCTGTTTTCGGTCGACGCGCAGACCGGGTCGAGCCGAACGCCAGAGGTCAGATGTTCACTGGGCGACAGAGAACCTGTCGGTCGACGGTCCGGTCGACCGATGAAAATTTCCGGTCGACCGACGAATTTTTCGGTCGACCGACGAGTGATTTTTCTGCTTCCAACGGCTAGTTTTTTGACCGTTGCCTTGGGGCTGTTTTGTCTTTTTTCTTGGGTTTTGGCTGAGTTGTGAGAGGTATAAATACCCCATTGCTGATCTCTTCTAATTGATCCAAGTATGTTTTAAAGAAGTTTTAAACAAGGGTTTTAAAAAGAGTTTAAGCTTGTTTAAGCTTGTTTAAGGGTTTAGTTTAAAGCTGTTTAGTTTTCACAAGTGGAGGAGATCATCTTCTTGTTTGGCTTCATCTTCATCTCTCCATCTTGTTATTCAGAGAAGAATCTCTAAACTCATTTCTAGCGCTATTTATTATTTGTTTATAATTTCTATATGCTAGATTTTAATTGAGTTTAGTTTTGATTTATTGATCTCATTGTTACCACACTCACTTGAGCTTATTGTATTTGCATACATAGTATATTAGGGTTGTGAAGATTGTAACATTGAGTTGTGCTTTATTGTGTCTTATCTATTGTAGCAGAAACAAATTTTATATTTGTTACAATTGTGAGTGTGGTAAGGTTTTCGGTGAGCTAGAAACCGAGAGTGTGTTGTGAAGTTTTCGGTGAACTAGAAAATCCGATTGTGAGAGTGACTTTATTCGCGTGAGCGTTGAAAAACCCGACATTGTGAGGTGTAAACGTTATTGCGGAGTGAGCGTAGAAAACCCGATTGTGATAGTGGATTTCTCCCCGGGAGTGGGGAGCGGAGACGTAGGACGGAAGGTCCGAACTCCGTGATCATTTGATTGTGTTTGAGTGTGCTTTGGCGTATTTATTTTTGCATTCATCTTATATCGCCATTTGTGCATTGCTCATTTATTTCATCCACTATCTTGTTTAGATTGTTTACCCCTTGTGTTAGTTTATATATCCTTGCATTATATTTTTTATCATATAGGATATATATCTTGTTGTTTATATTGCTTATCCTAGCTAATATATATTATTATATTTCATACTTGCTAGGATAACTTATTAATTAATTTTAATTGGTATTTAATCGGATTAGATTAGCATAAGACCCTAATCACCCCCCTCTAGGGTCTAACAGAGTACACGACATTAGTAGATTCTTGTTGCATTAGTTGCCTTATTAAAAACCTTTAGCTAAGAAAACCCTGTGGGACAAAACTTAGCAAAGGGAAAAAGAGTACAACTATAGATCTTCGGGATCCAAACTTGTGTTGCATTAGTTGCCTCATTAAAAATCTTTAGGTAAGAAAACCATGTGGGACAAAACTTAGCAAAAGGGAAAAAGAGTACAACTATAGTCCTTCAAGGCATAATCTTCGGGATTGCGTTGAAAATTCGCTCCCCCTGATGATGACAATCTTCTGAGTCTATGCTAAGAAAAACCCAGTGGGACAAAACTTAGAGAAAAGGGGCAAATTATGATAATAGACCTTCAGGGCCCAATCTTCAGGATTGTTCTTTAAGAATTTGCTCCCCCTGAAGAAGATAGTCTTTCAAGTCTGTGCATATTGTGAACATATTTCTCATAAGTTGATGTAGGCAGAGACTTAGTGAACAAATCTGCAAGATTGTCACTTGAGCGAACTTTTTCGATGGTGATTTCGCCATTCTTTTGGAGCTCATGTGGATAAAAGAATTTTGACGCAATATATTTTGTCATGGTTCTATTTACATATCCACTGCTCATTTGTGCAACACAAGCTGCATTGTCCTCATAAAGGACATTGGGGGGAATATCATCTTTCACTAGACCACACGAGCCACAAATATGTCGTATCAACGATCTTAATCATACACATTCTCGTGAGGCCTCATATAAAGTGATAATCTCTGAGTGGTTATAAGAAGTAGTCACCATAGTCTGCTTAACAGACCTCTAAGAAACAACAGTACCACCACAGAGAAAAACATAACCAGTCTGAGATCTGGCGTTATGGGGATCAGATATGTAGCCAGCGTTCTAATAGCTCACCAATGTCATATCTTGGTTTCTTTTATAGAATAGTCCAAGATCTTTTGTACCTTGAAGATAGCGAAGGAAATGTTTAACGACATTCTATTGTCTCCTTGTAGGATAAGCACTATACATTGCTAGCAAGTTCACTGCAAATGTAATATCAGGCCTGGTGCAATTTGCGAAATAAAGAAGTGCTCCAATGGTGCTTAGATAGGGAACTTCTGGCGCTAACATTTCTTCATTATCTTCTTTGGGTCTAAATGGGTCTTTATCCACTTCGAGAGACCGGACGACCATTGGTGTGCTAAGTGAATGAGATTTATTCATATAAAATATTTCCAAAACCTTTTTCACATAGGTTGACTGGTATAGAAAAATTCCTTCTGGGAAAATGCTCGATCTGCAGGCCGAGACAACACTTGGTTTTTCCCAAGTCTTTCATTTTAAACTCCATCTTTAGGCATGAGCTAGCTTCTGTAAGCTCCTTGTGCGTTCCAATAATATTTATATCATTAATATTGACCGATATAATACAGAAGCCATTTTCGAATTTCTTTATAAACACACAAGGGCATACATCATTATTTACATATCTCCTCTTCAGGAGGAACTTACTCAGTCGGTTATACCACGTTCTACCTGACTGTTTCAAGTCGTATAACGACCTTTATAATTTACATGTTGCGATTCTTGTTTTCTCTTAATTCAGAAATTGTAAGTCCATCAGTGACTTTCATATAAAAATATTAGCGTCTAATGACTCATATAAAAATGTGGTCATGACGTACATATACTGCATATATAAATTCATAGTTTCTGTCATATGTATTAACTTGCGGAACGTAATACAATCACTAATAGGAGAATATTTTACATCTAAATCGATGTTGGGTCTCTGCGTGAACCCATTTAGCTATGAATCTCGCTTTATATCTCACCACCTTACAATTCCATTTATTTTTCTTACGAAGACCCATTTATACCCTGCAGGGATATATGAACTACAGGTTCAAAATACTTTAGCGAGTTCAGCTCAACCACAATTGCTACTTTCCATCTCACCTAGTCCGAGTGCTTCAAGCACTCTACTACCGACTTAGGTTCTGGATCCAGATTATTTTCGGAGATAGTAAGAGCAACTATAGAGGCAACTATGTTGTCGACAACTTTTATATTTATATTATATATTTCTCCTTTTTCACAAATTCGTGGCCACTTTAATTCTTATTTTATGTCAATCGAATCCTCGCCATTTCCCTTAACGTTTGGATTTGGCCGTTCCGCATCTCCAGTATTGTGATTATCAAGTGCACGTGCAATTTACTGGAGATTCCATCTTCAGGATGAACCTCTTCTGGAGGTTATGGGAGTGACTGTCTTTCTATATATATAATTTAGTTTGTCGCAGACTTTTATCTTTTACACTAACATGTTTTATATGCTTTTGGCACAATATGCTTCTGGCATATCAAATCATCAATGATATATTCAACATGAACATGGGGCTTAGTCACTCTTTTCTTGGCAGATTATCATGTGAACTTCTGGTTCAGTTTGACTATTACGTGGATATAAATATTGAAGATCTTTTTCACCAATGGAATTTCTTGACATTATTTTGTATTTTGGGCACTAATCTCCCCCTAATGTCGAGAATTGATCTTCAATGAAAATACAGTGAGCGTACCAATTTATAAATTGATCCCCTAACATGGGCCATATGTACTAAATTATTGACAGAGTTTCATAAATAATGTATGTACCTTCACCGAGGTCATATAGAGGTACGCTATGGTGGTGATATAGAAACATGTACTACAAATAAAGAACACGCAGATGGAAAATGTTTCGCTTCTTCACCACGTATTAGATAAAGGGGAAAATTGTGATATGCAGTTGGTCGGATTTGGTTTGAATGCCCCATTTAATTTAAGGAAATCCGACAAATCATATTTTGCCCAAGATGACCCAATCGCTCATGCCAGAATTTAAAAGAATTTGGGTCCCTAAATCTTAAACTTATCGCAACATGGTGTATTTTAGGTCAGACAAATTCTAAAATATACACATATGAATAAAAACCACATAGGTTCACAAGAATTTAAAGCAAAATCAAGATAAATTAAAATTGTCTGACAAATGCATATAATCCAAATATAGAAAAACCAAATAGTTTACCTTGACCACCTCAATAAGATCTACTACCTCCCCCTCGTCCGAGCTTATGAATATTAATTTGAATTATGACATGTGCTTCAGGCACTACGACTGAACCAATTAAACTTGTATTATGGTTTCTCACAACAGCTAGTTGTGTTTTTAATAGCTACTAATGCAAGGATTAGTTCATAATGCTTTTAATTGTACTATTATAAGAGTACAAGATTACTTGTTAAATTGTATTCAGTCGAGGGTTTAAAATCCAAAAATGGCTACATGATAAGATCTCCTACTATGTTCATAGCCTCCCCCTTGTCCACGCGTATAAGTAATTTTCTAAATTGTAGCATGTGCTACAAACACAACTCGTAAGCCAACTAGTCTGACATTGTGATTTCTAATCATCAATTGATTGTGTTTCTCTGCGACTACTAATCAATTCAGAATGCTAAGTGTAATTCTTGGTCATGTACTGCTGCTGGAGTACAATATTATTTGCGTGGAATAGGAAAAAGAATTTTTCGATCAATTTTATCACTGTCTGTAATGTTCTGCTTACAGAGTTTCAGCTGCTAGATAATTTGGTACAGAGCTGAATCATATTTAGTCATGTATTTGAAATCCAAAAAGTTCTGATTCAGTCTGCTAGTTGCGTTTGAGGGAATTGGTTTTCATAGATCAAAGCGATCCTTCAGGGATTGCCCAGAAAAGTGAATACTTTTTCACTGAGGTATTAATTTTTCACGTCTTAATTGATAGAGAGAAAATTTAAAGTGTTTGTCTTCTGGACAAAGATACTTAAAGAATCAAGAGATATAATCGTGCAAAAATCACAGGTGTGTCCAGTAAAAAAAAATGAACGTTCGATGCCAAGTAATAATTACTATCATATATCACAGTGCACTAATCATGGGGATGAAATATTAGTGCATGAGAAATTAGAAATATTCACATGTACAAAAATATTCATGTGTTCTATATCACTTGAATATTATTAACACGTGGACAAGAGATCAATCAATAGAAGGTGTGCATTTGCAAATTTTATTAAATGAGACTGCATTAATTCAACATATAATAAATGGAAGTTGAGAAAAGCACCAGTGGAAGTTGAGAAAAGCACTAAGACAAGATAACTGATATTTCATGGCCATTATCTGCCTGATCTTAACTCTCTGGTTATGTTTTTCACTTTGGATATCAAATAACAGTTGTGGTTTTATTCATTTTGTTCTAGTTTGAACCGTATTTTATACGCACAAATATATTCTCTAACAAGATAGTGAAAAGGACTTATATGAGGGATGTACCGAGTACTCCAGATTTTCATTTATGCTGAAACTCCTTCCATATAAAGACACTTAGCGTATTCAGCATAATTATTCTGAAATGCTTCTTGATTGCTCGGAGCTGCAATCCCTGAGGAGAGAATACAACCCCAAACAACATTATCAAGCTGAGAAGAATGTCTCCGCTCTGGTCTTTGATATAAAAGATTGATGCATGGTCCGACATGAGTTGTATTTTTGTACCACAAAGCCCAAATAAAACTTCAAAGCGTGTCCGACATGTCGGATTTTCCTAGGTTGAACAGCGTCACCAAATTCTTACAATCAAGGATACAACGGAAGACGATGATAACACAGAAGAAAATTCCAGTCAAATTGCTTTCGACATTCCAATTGCCCTAATTGCGAAGATTAATCATGATACAAGGAAACAGCAAAGAATAATAGTGCATAAAGGATGATCGAGTAGCACATGTAATAGACATCTGCCTGATGCTTTAACTTTGAAGGCATTTGATAAAATTTACCTCGTTGCCGAAATTGCAAGAAATTAAACCGGTCTATCAAGCGTGTTCAATCCCATTTGGGGTAATAATCTCTGCCTGGTCACTTGGCAGTTGATAAGCCGATATAATTTACCGTCCATTGCTTGTATGAAACAGCCGTTTAGATACCTTTCATTACTGTACCGCGTAAAGCAGCTCCGGAAAGAATGAATGTCTACCTTAAGCCATCTAATGATGATCTAAAAACAAATATGTCTGATGGTATTTTAGCATATGATGCATTAAAAGAGTCGTTTAATACGTCATCTACTATAACGATTAATGATTTCTATGCTATGCTAATTCTGTCAGGGTTATCACTACAAAGGCACAGTGTTGCTTGTCCTGTATGTGTCAATGAAATTTGAAGCTATTCAATACGCACATAGCCGAAAGAGTGTTATGGTTTAATCGACAGTCGTTCGTCCCTGCGAGTCATAAGTACAAAAATTATCACTAGTTTGATGTACATTTGAAGAAAAGAAGAGACCCTCAACTTGACAGGTACTGAGATCGTCATTTACTTAGGTCCAAAAGTGTGTGTTGGAAAAAAAACTATTCTACTGAATTAAACGCTCGGATAAGAGATTACTTAAAGTAAAAAACCATCTGAAGCGTACGAAAGGCTCCGAAATGCAAGTTAGGACGAAGCCAAACATTACCTAGAGAATGGATCTAACACTTTAAGTGAGAAAAATATATGTGATAACATAATTGAATAAAAATATGAATCTAAAATCTGGACAGACAACTAAATGTTATCAATAGAAAAATATACTGTATAACATAGTATCTAACTCCTCTACAAGAGCAAACAATCCGAAGGGATATCTACTAGCGCGGGCCCAAGATCGACTGCTTTGAAAAACCTATAAACGCAAGCTCAAGGCACTTGTCCTTATAAAAAATTAAAGTTGGCAGATCCGTCTCCGGGTTACAATTCAACAAAACAATGTACTTACACGATGTTCAAGGTTCGGTGGTGTCCTGCAAAAAAGCAAAAGGATCATTATGGATTTACACTAGTCAATCTTCACCGATAACTATATACGGATGAGAAATTCATTTTCGCAGAACAAGCTGATCAGTGCTTCTATGTGAAAGATCTGAATGTCATGTATGATTGGGTGGTTTTGTACAAGGAGCCAAGATCTGTTGTTCTTCCTAATAACAATAAAAAAAATATTGAAGAAAGTGAAGATAATTATAGTGAACCAATCGGTTCATCTGATGATGTTTGGCAAGAATTCTCTTACGCACAGAATGTGGCGCTGGATGTAGGTATGAACCTGATATGTTACACCACATTATCGATTTTTATCTTATCATAATAAAAACAATAATGCATTTCATAACAACATATCTCATGAGCATGTATACAATTTTTTCTTAACGATTGTTTTTATTATATTTGCAGATGAGGAGGAGGATGAGGAGGCTCTTTGACCTGGAGGGTGATCGCTCACGGAGTATCACCCTAGGTAGTGGTGCTGATGATCCACTACCATCTTCGGATGCAGGTATAAAAATTAATTAATACTTTAACATATTTTATAAATTTTTAGTTAGCTAGCTCATAGTGTTCATTTGTTGTAGATGCTGGATATTCATCACCCGACCCCTCTGATGCAGCACCAGAACCATCCCCCGACGCAGCACCAGAACCATCCCCCGACGCAGGTATTAAATATTTAATAATTAATAATGTTCAATTAAAATTTAATATTAATGATTCTTCTTTCTTATGTAGGTGCTACTTGGACCCCGACATATCCATCATATACATTCCATACTGACTTGCGGCCAAAGACCCAGGACTTTCTCAGTTTACCTTTACCTCCGGACTCTCATAAGTCCAAGGCTGATTCAAGGAAGTACCACCCACGTGCTACGAGAAGGTATCAGGAAATGCTTCCTATGTTGGAGACTAGGAAAGCTGTTGCACTCGCAGCAAAAGAAAGAGAGATAGCGAATGGTAAATTATATAAATACTTTTAATTTTCACATTTGTATATTATATGATATATTATCATGTTGTCATTATTGTAGGTGCTAAGAAGGATCGCATAGAGGGACGACGTGGCGGAGGTAAGCCTGATTCTAAACAACCGCCAAGAGGAATGAGGGGCATTATTAGGTGGAATAGTTCTAATTTACCCGTTGGTCCTTGGTCAACCCGATTGAATGCATATATTGGGGTTCTCGTGCGTAGAGCGACCATTGTCAACCCTTATTTTCATTTTCGAGAATTACCATGGACCGCATACGAGGAAATATGGACTGCGCTTATGGTAAGTGCATATTGTTTTAGATTTTCATTTATTAATAATTAGTAATTGATATTAAATTATCCTTACTAAATGTGTATGTAAATCTACAGGACTGCTTCTGCCTTGAGGACTTTGAGGGGGCTTGGAATTATGTGTTTAATGTCAAGGTTGAAGCAGTCCTCAAACAATGGAGGCATGAGATCAAACATGAAACCTATGACAGGTATGAGGAGGACTGGCAGAGGTTTTTAAACCTCGATGACCGAGTTGACGAGATTCATTTCACGGCTCTCCTCATGTATTGGGACAGCGATGCCGCCAAGGTTAGTTTCATAAAATTTAGTTTATAATTTTAAGATATTATTTCATTTTATATTTACAGAATTTTTTTTAAAGAATAAATCCACAAATGGGTCAGAAAATAGAAGAAAGAAGCTGCATGACCATCAATTGGGCTCACACTCCTACGCCAATCTGGAGGATGTTTATTGTCAAGATACGGTATATGTCATTTAAAGATTTAAAAGATCTTAATGTTTAGTATGATTATGAAATCTCATAATTTATAATATGACAGGGGAAATCATTAATGCCGATACACTTGAGGGCCAGAGCGGCATATGGTACTTTTCGTGAACAATATAGGGGTGATGAGAGGAATCGGGATAAGATCACAAAAAATCTCGAGTTAGTGGTGAGATTTATACATATCTTGAGTAGTATTATTAATTCTATTTTGTTAACATTACGAGGAAACGAGAACACAAATAATATGGTCATTATCTTGAATTAACTATAAATTTGTGCTTTAGGAGGGATTTGAGAACGCATCCAAGGAGGTTGCATCTGTCTACATTTCGCAGGAGGAGGAACAAACCGAGCCAGACCCTCACATGCTTTCTGCAGAGGAGAACATCAATCTCACACAGAACCTGATGGGTCATAATAGGTAAGGATGGTGAAAAATCGAATCAATTTGAATACTACATACTATTTATATTTGTTTACCATTATTGAATTTGAGAGCAAAGTTTAATATTTATTTCTCCCTAATAATAGGAGAGGAAGATATCCTCTACATGGTGTCGGAGCTTCACCTGGTATAAGCATCAGATCGTCCACAGCATCCTCCACACCATCTACATCGACGAGAGCAGCCACAAGCAGTTTCCAGGCTATGCCATTTGTCGCACGTATCTCTGCGTATCTGATTGACAAAATTGACCCGGAGCTGCATATTCAGGTGACTAATGAGATGACTAGAGTTGCGCTGACGGCGAACTCGATGGACGATCTCATGGGGTATGTTATACAATATTTAGGCGGTGCTATTCCTTATAGCGCGTATGGTGGTGTCATACGGATCATTAGCTCGATTGGCGATAATTCCGGCGCTAGACAGAGTAGTGCTCAGGTACCTTATTTTTTTCTTATATTTATAAATTCATTTTTATCTAATATGTTATCAAACACCACATAATGATTATTCAATTAAACATTCAGAGTGGAGATATTAGAGGGAGCAGCACTCATTCTCGTAATCGGGATAGAGATACCCCCGCCGACGACGATGGATGAGGTTTTTTTATTTTTAATGCAATAAACAGTTTTATTTGTTATAACACTATATTTATTCATGTCGTGTATCATATCTTAGTCATGTGCATTGTTAGTATATATGTTGTTGGATGTGTTTTAGACGGAACTGATTGATGTATATTTTGAAGTGGATGGTTGGATTTGTACAATGTGTTGGATTTGGTTATATAGATGTTTTTGAATGGAATTGTTATGAATTTTGATTATGATTGGATGGTTGAATGTGGTGTGTACAGTATTTTCTGGATGTATTCAAATATTAATGTAATTGTATAGGGAAATCCAAATTTTAATTAATTTTTTTTCCCTGAAAAAAGACAATCTAGACGGAATTCCGTCTAGATTGAATCAATCTAGACGGAAATTCTGTCTAGGTTGTAAAAATCCAACCCAGACGGAATTTCCGTCTGGGTAATCAACCCAGATGGAATTCCGTCTGGGTTGTCAACCTAGACGGAATTCTTTATTCCGTCTAGGTTGACTTCCGTCTAGATTGATCAATCTAGACGGAATTCCGTCTAGTTTGAAGCAATCTAGACGGAAGCAAAATAAACCAATCAAACTAGACGGAATTCCGTCTAGATGAACTAATCTAGACGGAATTGCAATCAACCTAGAAGGAAATTTCCGTCTAGGTTGATCGTTTTTCTACTAGTGTAAGTATATTTTTAGGGAATTAGAATAAATGCATTAGTCCTATGTGACAACTCTAATTTTATGATAAAAAATACTAACCAAACAATGAACTTAGTCAAAATTCAAGATTTTGGTCTTGTACGTCCCATTTTTTCAATGTAAAGTTGCAAAATGTAAGGAGACAAACAGCCCTTTAGAGTATGCAGGGATTAGGCTAGTTATAATCTACCTTTCCTTCAAGACCAAGGCAAAGTTTGAAAATTTTGCCTAAAATTTTCAAGGATATTCTTTTTATCTAGCCATTTTATAAAACCTTAAATAAATGGCCTGATCATGCATATGATCACTCTTTATGGTTCTTACTCTATAAGTGACCTCATACTATGAAATCAAAGGTGATTATTTTTCAGATTCCCATGCTCACTTTACATGGTTTACAAAATTTACAGCAACGTACAAAACAGAGGTGTAATATGTTGGGAATATAAACTGTTTAGAGTGTAATTAGCACAAAATGCAGTTTTAACAGAATTAGATAATGATTCAAAATAGATATAAAATTAAACTGAGTTTAGAATATAGCCTGATGATCGAGACGTGCAAGCACTGTCCCAAGAAACTAATTGCCCCCTCTCGTACAGGGCTACGCGGCAAAAGTTCCCGGAGATACAACGATCCTCGGTCAGGCGACCTCCTTCTCGTCGGCACGAGCTTCAAGAAGGTTTTGCGAATTCTTCGTGACTTTCAGGGAACCAACAAAAATATAACAACAGTAATATGAAGAGGAATAACAGAGAAGAAGTGAGAATATGTTGTGTTTTTCACACTATATCAAACTCTACAGATTTAGGTCCTTTTATAGGTTTAAAACATCCGTTACCCATAAATCCATAATTAATTTATTTTAATTACCGATTTTAATTCTCATAAAAACTATTTTCCGTTTTGATTCTGATTTAAA
>NC_033798.1:110912305-110957519 GCF_001876935.1 Asparagus officinalis | reverse complement strand
CAAAAAAGAATTGCGAAAGCACAGAATAATAGTGTAGTACTTCTGGAGATGAGGTCTTCGCTAGTTTATTTCATACTCTTGACGACGTAGCATCCTTACCCTTGGCGTCCACCTAGGGCTGTCCATCCGGCCCGGCCCGGCCCGGCCCGGGAAACCGAGCCCGGGCCGGGCAAAACCCAAGCCCGGAGCCGGGCCCGGGTGGCCCGGCCCGGGAAACCGAGCCCGGGCCGGGCAAAACCCAAGCCCGGAGCCGGGCCCGGGTGGTTCGGAGCCGGGCCCGGGTGGCCCGGGCAGGACACCGGGCCGGCCCGGTTTGTTTTTAAAATTTTTTTTTATTTTTTTTTATTTTTTTAAAATTTTAACAAAACCATAAACCATAAATTATTATAAAAAATATCATAAATTTAATTAATAACTTGAAATGAAATGACATAAATTACAAGTACAAAAAATGATAAAAATAACTTCTTTATTAATAATCGGTAAATCCTTTACAAGTATAAATTTATTTCGAAATTCGTCGCATCACAATAGATGAGTACATCCCAACTAGGTTGGCACCTACTCACCCATATCACTATCATTTGCAACTTTTTTCGAAATAATTTAATTCAAATTTAAAGCTAAGAAATAAAAATTACAATTTTATGAATATTATCTAATCATTATATCTATCTGCTAGTCCCAACTCTTCAAATTTATCTTCAATCATAGCAATCCGTTCGATGCCTTGTGTTCGCTTCTCGTATCTCCACCAATCCTGTAAGCACATCACCGCTTGTACAGTATACGGATCTAAGCATGTCCTGTGGTCGTCGATCAAACGTCCTGCTGTGCTGAAAGCGGATTCCGAGGCTACAGTCGAAACCTGCACTGATAGTAAGTCACGAACCATGGTGGAAAGTATAGGATATGAAACTGATCCATATACTTTCCACCATTGCAAAATATCTAAAGCATTTCCTTGACATCTAACTAAAGAAGCAGAAAAATATTCATCTATTTCAGAAACATCTAATCCTGATGAAGTTCCAGATCCACCAGTTAGTTCAGCTACCATTGCATACCTATCAAAACTTACACTTTTACCTCGACCTGTGCTCGAAGCTGAAGGTGCCGAAGCTGAAGACTGTTGTGTAGCTACACCATATCTAGCTGCATACTCATCATATAAGGTTTGAAAATAATTTCTAATAGCTAAATAATGAGTAGTAGCAGTAAGGGTGGATCCATCATCTAAGTCTATAATCTGTCCACCATACAATGATTGTAACAAACTTCGAAGGCCAATTTCCTTCAAGCATGGATCAATAAGAACACCAATACCAAAAATATGAGGAATAGGCCTAAAATACTTATTAAATTTACTCTCCATTTCAAAAATTATACTTCCAAAAATATCATCCATACGATATTTTGTAAAATTTTTTTGAATATTTAAAATTTGTAAAGCAGCTAAAGTAATAGTTGGATAATAACAACCAGATAATATCGCCAAAAAATAAAAAAAAACTTGTAACATCTCATTTAATTTACATATAACTGTCCATTCATCTTCAGTTATTCCATAAGCACTACTAGAGCTAGAACTAGAAGCATAAAAATTTATAAAATTATTTATAATTTCTTTATATTCTATTGCTACAGATAACATTACATAGGTGGAATTCTACCTATGGTCAACATCTTTTGGAATTAGTCTAGGCTTATAATTTTTTCTTTTACAACTTTGTTTCCATCTTTTAATTCTCATTTCAGAAGCATTATGCATATTAGCAACTGTTCTAACTTTTTCTATCATGGGTTTAATTTCAGAAAATGCACTTTGAACAATTAAATTTAAAATATGACAGATACATTTAACATGAAAAAGCTCACCATGACATGTCAATGACAAAGTTATTTTCAGAAAATCAACAGCTACATTATTATTACTTGCATTATCTAGTGAAAGAGTAAATATTCTTTGATCAATTTCTAGTTTCATAAGTTCTTCAACAATTAAATTTGCAACATTAATACCAGTGTGTGACTCTTCAATTGCAATAAAAGAAACAACTCTTTTAAACATTTTCCAACTTTCATCAATCCAGTGTGCTGTTATACATAAATAACCAGTTTGCACTCTAGATGACCAAATATCAGAAGTTAAAGAAAATTTGCAGTTTAAATTTTTAAAATAAGAAATTATTTTTCCCTGTTCCTCAACATAATATTTTAAAATATCACGTTGACAGGTTTGACGAGAAAATTTTGTAAATGCAGGATAAAAACCATCTCTAAATAAATCTTCAAATTCATCATCTTCTACTAATTTAAAAGGAAGGTTTTTAAGAACAATAAACCTGATTACGCATTTCCGGGCTCGGGCAGCGTCATAATTCCAACTGCCGAGGGTACCTGAAAAGGATGATTGGGAAAGCATAGACTGCCGGATATCACCTTGTAGATTTTGGCCTTTGTTGTGTTTTCAATATGCCGTTTGAGATGGTTGGTGCCGCTCTTATGATGAGCTTTGGATATCTGGCCGCACAACGCACATTTCGCATTCTGAGAGATGATCCTACCGTGTTCATCCTTGGTGACGTCTATCTTCTCAAAAAAATTCCATACATCAGACATCGGCCTTTTTGGAGCTCTTGGTGCCGTAGATTCGTCGCCACCAGATTCAGGATTAATACCGGTAGGATGAGGAGTTGTTGTAGGAGGACTCATCTCTGGATCGGTAGGAGATGCATGTTGCTCTTCATAATCAGACCCAGAAGCCATTTGTTGGAAGTATTAGAAAATACAAAAGATTATAGGATAATATATTAGTTTGAGATAGTATAAGATTGTATAAGAGAGTAGTAGAGAGAGAAATAGATGAGTTTTGTTGTGAGTAAATGAATTGAAACCCCCCTCTATTTATAGAAGCAGCTCCCTAGGTAAATGACCAAAAAACCCTCAAAAAATAGCCGTTTTTTGACCGTTTTAAGGGGCAAAACGGTCAAAAGGTCAAATCTGGCCGTTAGGCCAGATTTGACCCGGGCCGGGCCAGCCCGGCCCTCACCTTCGTGACCGTTTTGGCCGGGCCGGGCCGGGCCAGCCGGCCCGGCCATTCGAAGCCCCAGTGCCCAATTTGGGCACTGTTCCGGGCCCGGGCCGGGCCCGGACAGGGCTCGTCAACGGCGACCCGGGCCCGGGCCCGGACCCGGGTTTTGCCCGGGTTTCCGGGCCCGGGCCGGGCCCGGCTCCGGGCTTTTTGGACACCCCTACGTCCACCTCAACTCTTAGACTATTATCCCTCCGGTAAAGAGCTTTGGCACCCTGAAAAAAAAATGTTACGAAACTAAAATTAAATATGGGTATCAATATTTCCTAGACACCAAGTTTACAAATTGAGCACATAGCCACTAGTACAAACAGGGACAGCCCCAACGGTTCAAACCGTTAGGGCAGATAGTGTCCCCAACGGTTGTAACCGTTGGGGCAAAAAAAAAGCCCGTTGGGACAAATTGCGTTGGGGAAAAATCAGCCCCAACGGTTGTTTTATCAGCCCCAACGGTTGTAACCGTTGGTGCTGATTATTTTTGAATTATAATTTTAAAAATATAAAAAACCAAGCACCAACGGTTACAACCGTTGGTGCTGTAAAGGTGCACAACTCTAAAAGATCCCTAGGCATAAAAATATACAGGTATTTCTCTCTGATATTCACCAACAATGAGGAGATTATACTACAGCTTTTTTGAGCTAAGGAAATTGTTAAAATATGTATCCTCAGATGCGAAATTTGTTGCATCAAGGCAGTGGACCACATCAGAAAATTAAACATCAACAAATTTCTATTAGGTCTCAAAATAGTATACACAAATATTATGTCCGAAGAGCTTTCACAGCCAAACTACACAAATTTATACCATACTTTCATAGTGTTTACATCACTTGCAATTTCATAGTGTTAAAATCACTTGCAAAATTGTCTACAACTATAAATTAATGTAAGCTAATCTTGACCATCATGTAGGTTATCTTCTACTCCCACTTGAATAATTTCCTACAAAACACAGAGAATATGTTAGTTTACAATTAAAACAACTTAAGAAACTTATTTGGAACTCACTTGCAAATGTCGTGGAAGAAGGTTACTCAGCAGCTCAACTGGGATTTTTTTCTAATCCTTCTGGAGCTACTGTGTGGGCAGTGAAGGAAAAGACTTTGCATGCGATGTCTCACGCCTCTTGCCATTTAAGAAGTTCTTCATCAATAAGAACCCTCATAAGCTCAGGAATTGCGAGGGAGGGGTGAGTATCATTCAGTTGCAGTGCCACCTGCAAGGTACTGGCAGCTGACGTGAGTGAAACATGTAGTAGTATCGTAGTCTTGTATAGAAGCAATATAAAACAAAAGCTAAATTCCAATAACATATAAATAAAGAACCTTGTCAGGAAATTGATCAAGTTATTGTGAGAATCTTTATATCTCCGAATGATGTCTTGAAGAGAAGCTGAGACGAAAAAGTATTGTTGCTTCAACCTTAGTTCCTTTCCCTACTATTCAGACACACAACTGAGTTACAACAGCAAAGTAATCATAACCGATACAATATTGTAGAAAGACTACAGTACAAAATATTTATATAGATATTAAAGCAAACACGCATCCCAGATCTTCCCGAGTTTGCTATATTAACACAAAACAATGTTAAGAAAAATCATAAAACAAACACAATGTGAAGGTAAGAGGTTCATCACAATATGGGGAAGAAAGAGGAGGCATCATGCATTACCGTGCAGACAAAGTGCAGAATATACCTGATAAGACCGATCATCAGAATAGAGTACGCTGCTAATTGTTTCAGCTCGCTGGCTGCTAATAACTGCATTGATGTAATCTCCAGTGTTAAACAAAATAAATATCACTGCATACCATATCATACTGGCTATTAGGTTTAGCCGCCCATAAACGCAAATTGATGGTATTAACCTGGTATTGGGTTGTCATAAGCAACGGCCTCAACCTATCATTTGTTCTGTCACAACCGTAGTGAATGAATACAGAAATCGAACCAGGCCGTGAATGGGTCTCTAGCTCATCCTGGAATAATAATTGAACTGGATGCTTCAGTGATTTAAAAAGAAAAAGAACAGGATACAGTTTTCTAAGGCTAATACTAGAAGTAAACTAGGACTTTGAAAGTACTGTTAAAATAATAGATAAGAGAAATTGAATTTGTTACAGAGGCATAATGTATCACAGTTACCTTCCATTGGCCACGTAATGCCATGGGACAAACAATTAGGGTTCCTCCCTTTACAAAATTTGATTCTTCCTCAGGATTCTCCATTTCTATATTATGGTTTCTTGATCTTCCCCTTGGATTTCCAAGCCCCATTGCATCTGCTAAATCTATAGAGTAGATAAGTCAAATGCAAAGCCAGAGCACAAAAAAATCTCAACTAAGTTACAAGTTATGACAAAGAGCCTTGATAAAAAAAACAGCATGGAGCACTATTGAACTTGTTTAAACGTTCAAATAAACATCTCAGATAGCATAAAAGTAAAAAAACAGCATGGAGCACTATTGAACTTGTTTAAACGTTCAAATAAACATCTCAGATAGCATAAAAGTAAAGGTATCATTATGAATATCCTGCCACTTGTTTAAACGTTCAAATAAACATCTCAGATAGCATAAAAGTAAAGGTATCATTATGAATATCCTGCTTTAAACTCTCTGAATGTGCTATCTCAAACATTCTTCGCATGAGAAGGAATAGGCTCACATGCAGTATGTATAAAATTTGATTTAAATTGTTCTATCATTGGTTTGCAGCCATGATGTCTACTGCATTTTGCCTTTAAGAAGCATGTGCATACATCATCACAGTCGCATCTATCAAATTATTTGCCTCAGGAGTATGCAGAAGATGAAATAAGAATAGCTCACAATCTAGTGAACATTATTATATATGAATCAAACTTTGCAATTCAATCAGCAAAGTAATCAGTTTGCTAGCATTATATTTCAACCTTGTAGAAATTTATTCTACTGATAATGCTGGCAGTTTCCTATGGTATGAGGGTATATATCTCTCTCACTAGCAAGATTAGGTATGCTAATCAATGTCCAACTCTCACTAGCAAGATTAGGTATGATAATACTGATATATATCTTTGGGGATCAGCTCTTAAACCCAGAGGAATGGATCAAGGGTTTGGCTGGAATGGCTATGATATTGACAAGGCATTGAATGTGAGATTGGCGAAATAACTAACTCACAGACATAGTTACGAAATTTCATCTATTAAAAACAGGACCAACCTGTAGGCATCCACGAGCCCCTGAACACATTCCTCTTAAGGTTACTCCCAAAACCAGTGTATCTTAGGAGAAGAAGAATTTTCTCGCCTCAAATAGCCCTGACTCTTTGCCAATGTCAAGTCCATCTAAGCCTCCACAATCTTCCCTCCCAATTTCCCTATACCCCAAAATCAAACCTTAGTAAAAATGTGCATCAGATTTGTAAAAAAGGAGGCACAAAGGGAACTTATTTGCATCCGAGATTCATCAGCTTATCCTCAGCTGTAAGAACCCTAGGGTGCTTCAAACATAAACAAAAATGAGATTTTGAATCAAATGCACATCAGAACTTGGTGTAAAGATCTAAAATCAAAGCTTACATCAATGACACTTCTATGGACTAGATCGAACAGAAGCATTCGATTCTATGCATCTTGCCACAATCTGACATAAAAACATCAAAACCCTAAGGATCAATTCCAATGGGTAAGAGGAATAACAGTCAAGGAACTGAGAGAGGGCGAGTTCAAAAAACCCTAGTTTAGATCGAAACCCTCGAACGCCTCCGAGATCGATGCGGCATCCACCATCGCCGTACGATCGGAATCTGATGGTTCCGTCGACCACCTGGTCACGGCGGTTGAAACCCCCAATGAAATTGATGAGGAGGTTAGGGTTCCAATGAGGAGGAGAGGGAACGGGTCAGGGCTAGGTTTTTTGATGCTATAGATGGCGGCGAACTCCAGATCTCGACGGCGGCGGCGAACACCTACTGGAGCTGGAGTTCAGATGAGAGAAAATGGGGTTTGGGGCCGGTTTTCTGATGAGAGAGAGAGAGAGAGAGAGAGCGAGAGAGAGAGAGAGAACGGGGGAATGGGGGGTTTGTGGGTTTTTTTTTCATTTTTTGGCGAAAATAAACGGGGGGAAATTTCCCTCCCTCGGGTGTAGGCTAAAATCAACTTGCCCAACGGTTTAAACCGTTGGGGTAAGTGAAATCAGCCCCAACGGTTCCTTACACCCGTTGGGGTAGAGCCTCTTTTCACTAGTGATTATACAAGTTTCAGATTGGGTTCACCAAAACTCAATGGGGGTTCAATCAGGTTTTCAATGAAACTAATAAAAATAGAACTCACACCTCAATTCGGGGATCACCAAAACTCAAAACAATAATACTAACCATTAAAACTCAATTAGAGTTCACCAACTGTACAAATAATCAAACCTGAAATCAATGTATATTCAAAAATCACAAATAAATTATACACACACGCCCACACACACACACACACATACGATTCTCCATTGATATCGAAGCATGGTCACCATATACCTTAAACATTATGCCAAATAGTAATAAGAGATTTCATTGCACGTTTGGTTTAATCTATTTTCAGAAGTCAATATTATCTATTAACATAATCCAATTTCAGAAGTATGAAATAAATGTATATTAAAAAATCGCAAATTGTTTAAATTTTATCAGATTTGTGAGCAATCATATATCATTGGGATCCCCTTGAATCTGAATAAATAATAATTGGTTGTTAATCTTCATGTGAATTGTGCAAAAACCTACAAAAAAGAACCATCAACCAGACAAACCAAATCCTTATTTCTATCCATACTGGAGTTTTACCTCATGCTGGACATTTATTCAAAAAAAATTCTAAATTGGCCTACGATTGTTGACTTGTATATGGACATTTGTTAGGCCATTGATATTAGAGGTCAGCTATTTTCTCCAAAATTTTCGCCAACGAATAACGAGGATATTATTATTTCCTCGCTGATTGTCTTTTTAACAAGGAAATGATTTCTCGCAAAACAAAATCTTTTAGCGAACCTTTGGTGCAAATAGAAGCACCAACGGTTTGAACCGTTGGTGCTGCTATTTGTACCAACGGTTAAAACTATTGGTGCTTCTATTTGCACCAACGGTTGAAACCGTTGATGCTGTAAAGGTGCACAACTCTAAAAGATCCCTAAGCATAAAAATATACAAGTATTTCTCTCTGATATTCACCAACAATGAGGAGATTATACTATGACTTTTTTGAGCTATGGAAATTGTTAAAATATGTATCCTCAGATGCGAAATTTGTTGCATCAAGGCAGTGGACCACATCAGAAAATTAAACATCAACAAATTTCTATTAGGTCTCAAAATAGTATACACAAATATTATGTCCGAAGAGCTTTCACAGCCAAACTACACAAATTTATACCATACTTTCATAGTGTTTACATCACTTGCAATTTCATAGTGTTAAAATCACTTGCAAAATTGTCTACAACTATAAATTAATGTAAGCTAATCTTGACCATCATGTAGGTTATCTTCTACTCCCACTTGAATAATTTCCTACAAAACACAGATAATATGTTAGTTTACAATTATAACAACTTAAGAAACTTATTTGGAACTCACTTGCAAATGTCGTGGAAGAAGGTTACTCAGCAGCTCAACTAGGATTTTTTTCTAATCCTTCTGGAGCTACTGTGTGGGCAGTGAAGGAAAAGACTTTGCATGCGATGTCTCACGCCTCTTGCCATTTGAGAACTTCTTCATCAATAAGAACCCTCATAAGCTCAGGAATTGCGAGGGAGGGGTGAGTATCATTCAGTTGTAGTGCCACCTGCAAGGTACATGCAGCTAACGTGAGTGAAACATGTAGTAGTATCGTAGTCTTGTATAGAAGCAATATAAAACAAAAGCTAAATTCCAATAACATATAAATAAAGAACCTTGTCAGGAAATTGATCAAGTTATAACCAATACAATACTGTAGAAAGACTACAGTACAAAATATTTATATAGATATTAAAGCTAACACGCATTCCAGATCTTCCCGAGTTAGCTATATTAACACTGAGTTACAACGTCAGCAAAGTAATCATAACCAATACAATACTGTAGAAAGACTACAGTACAAAATATTTATATAGATATTAAAGCAAACACGCATCCCAGATCTTCCCGAGTTTGCTATATTAACACAAAACAATGTTAAGAAAAATCATAAAACAAACACAATGTGAAGGTAAGAGGTTCATCACAATATGGGGAAGAAAGAGGAGGCATCATGCATTACAGTGCAGACAAAGTGCAGAATATACCTGATAAGACCGATCATTAGAATAGAGTACGCTGCTATGTTTCAGCTCGCTGGCTGCTAATAACTGCATTGATGTAATCTCCAGTGTTAAACAAAATAAATATCACTGCATACCATATCATACTGATCATTAGGTTTAGCCACCCATAAACGCAAATTATAGTATTTCTTGTCCCATAACCTGGTATTGGGTTGTCATAAGCAACGGCCTCAGCCTATCAAGTTGAAATGAACTAGAACTAAAAACATCAAAATTATAATAGGTTGGAGTCAGGAAAATATTCTGATATTCCAAAAATGAGGAATTATGGTATAGCAAAAACCATGAATATCACAATACCGTCTCTCCAGGAATCCAAACTTTGAACTTTGAATCAATCTATCAAGCAAAGAATCAAACTTTGCAATCCAATCAGAGATCTAATGCAAAATATCTCTATTACATCTTCTTCTGCAATAAGAATAGCTCACCAATAAGACACCAACGGCAGTAAGCAGTCGGAGCAAAGGCTGATTGGGCTACTTGAGCTTTTAAAGATTTGATGGTGTGTGTTTCATCTAGTACCACTCTGTACCAATTAACTCTATGAAATATGCTCGCCTTTGAATTTGAATTCTGGATAGAAGACAACTTTGTCATTCACGGCCAAAACTGGATATAGATTAGAAGTAGATAAAAAAGAATGTCAATAATCCAGACAGATTTAAAAGATGATTGTAGAACCCCATATGTTGTTAAGACCACATCATAAATGGCAATTTCTCTGGGATCATTTGTTTTGTCACAACCGTAGTGAATGAATACAGAAATCGAACCAGGCCACCGTGAATGGGTCTCTAGCTCATCCTGGAATAATAATTGAACTGGATGCTTCAGTGATTTAAAAAGAAAAAGAACAGGATACAGTTTTCCAAGACTAATACTAGAAGTAAACTAGGACTTTGAAAGTACTGTTAAAATAATAGATAAGAGAAATTGAATTTGTTACAGAGGCATAATGTGTCACAGTTACCTTCCATTGGCCAAGTAATGCCATGGGACAAACAATTAGGGTTCCTCCCTTTACAAAATTTGATTCTTCCTCAGGATTCTCCATTTCTATATCATGGTTTCATGATCTTCCCCTTGGATTTGCAAGTATTAGAGAAATTTTCATGACAGTCTTTCCAAGCCCCATTGCATCTGCTAAAATCTGCAGAGTAGATAAGTCAAATGCAAAGCCAGAGCACAAAAAAATCTCAACTAAATTACAAGTTATGACAAAGAGCCTTGATAAAAAAATCCCCTTTGATTTGCAAATATTGAGAAATTTTCATGAACAGTCTTTCCAAGCCCATTGCATTCTGCTAAATCTGTAGAGTAGATAAGTCAAATGCAAAGCCAGAGCACAAAAAAATCTCAACTAAATTACAAGTTATGACAAAGAGCCTTGATAAAAAAACAGCATGGAGCACTATTGAACTTGTTTAAACGTTCAAATAAACATCTCAGATAGCATAAAAGTAAAGGTATCATTATGAATATCCTGCTTTAAACTCTCTGAATGTGCTATCTCAAACATTCTTCGCATGAGAAGGAATAGGCTCACATGCAGTATGTATAAAATTTGATTTAAATTGTTCTATCATTGGTTTGCAGCCATGATGTCTACTGCATTTTGCCTTTAAGAAGCATGTGCATACATCATCACAGTCGCATCTATCAAATTATTTGCCTCAGGAGTATGCAGAAGATGAAATAAGAATAGCTCACAATCTAGTGAACATTATTATATATGAATCAAACTTTGCAATTCAATCAGCAAAGTAATCAGTTTGCTAGCATTATATTTCAACCTTGTAGAAATTTATTCTACTGATAATGCTGGCAGTTTCCTATGGTATGAGGGTATATATCTCTCTCACTAGCAAGATTAGGTATGCTAATCAATGTCCAACTCTCACTAGCAAGATTAGGTATGATAATACTGATATATATCTTTGGGGATCAGCTCTTAAACCCAGAGGAATGGATCAAGGGTTTGGCTGGAATGGCTATGATATTGACAAGGCATTGAATGTGAGATTGGCGAAATAACTAACTCACAGACATAGTTACGAAATTTCATCTATTAAAAACAGGACCAACCTGTAGGCATCCACGAGCCCCTGAACACATTCCTCTTAAGGTTACTCCCAAAACCAGTGTATCTTAGGAGAAGAAGAATTTTCTCGCCTCAAATAGCCCTGACTCTTTGCCAATGTCAAGTCCATCTCAGCCTCCACAATCTTAAAATCAAACCTTAGTACAAATGTGCAACAGATTTGTAAAAAGGAGGCACAAAGGGAACTTACTTGCATTCGAGATTCATCAGCTTGTCCTCAACTGTAAGAACCCTAGGCCGCTTGAAACATAAACGAAAATGAGATTTTGAATCAAATCCATGTTAGAACTCGGTGTAAAGATCTGAAATCGAGGCTTACATGAGTGGCACTTCTATGGACTATATCGGACAGAAGCATTCGATTCTCTGCATCTTGCTACAATCTGACATCAAAACATCAAAACCCTAAGGATCGATTCCAATGGGTAAGAGGAATAACAGTGAAGGAACTGAGAGAGGGCGAGTTCAAAAAACCCTAGTTCAGATCGAAACCCTCGAATGCCTCCGAGATCAATGCGGCATCCATCGCCGCCGTACGATCTGAACCAATGGTTCCGTCGACCGCCTGGTCACGGCGGTTGAAACCCCCAATGAAATTGATGAGGAGGTTAGGGTTCCAATGAGGAGGAGAGGGGACGGGTCAGGGCTAGGGTTTTTGCTGATAAAGGTGGCGGCGAACTCCAGATCTCGACGGCGGCGGCGAACACCGACGGCAGCGACGAGTTCAGATGAGAGAGAGCGAGAGAGAACGGGGTTTGGGCTGGTTTCTGATGAGAGAAAGAGAGAGAGAGAACGGGGGAACTGGGGGAGTTTTGTGGGTTTTTTTCATTTTTTGGCGAAAATAAATGGGGGGAAATTTCCCTCCTTTAAGGTGTAGGCTAAAATCAACTTATCCCAACGGTTTAAACCGTTGGGGCAAGTAAAATCAGCCCCAACGGTTACTTACACCCGTTGGGGCTGAGCCTCTTTTTACTAGTGAGCAAATGAAACAGCGGGGTCTCCTTGATTCACTGTAATAAAAACTAAAATCAAGCATGTCAACAAATAGGTCGGAATCAAAAATTCGATCTTCCCCACTGCATTCAGATTGAGGTAAAAAAAAAAGAAATAAAGAAAAAAGATACATATTGTAAATAAAAAACAGGGCTACTTCTAGTCGGGTTTTAAATGACTTAGTTCATATTGACTTTTACACGTTAATCACCTAATTGTTTACATATAACATATTCAAGTAAAAGTATAATCTAATATTATCAAAATAATAAACATGTTTTGCTTTTTTTTTCAAGTAACAACTTTTTTGCTTATTTTAGCTTGTATTAAATTGCTTAAAGATAAATATGTTTACTCAGAAAGATGCATGTCAAGATCACAACTAGAATGTAGAGATAATGAAAAAAGTGAAGCAATATATTAAAAATTTATTGAAGGTTATATTAGAATATGATCTTAAAAAACATAGAAAATACCAGGAAGTTGTAAAAGACATCAATTATATTTTGTCAGAAATATGAGTTTTCCCCCTCATCTTTGTTCTTGAACAGAGCTTTAAAACATATATAGAGGCACCAAAACAAGTTTCTCTGGGTAAAAGAATGAATTCAACTGGTGTTTTGCAAACTATATATGGCTACACCAAGGTGAATTTGAAACGCCATTTCATATTTACACTATCATCAACAACCAAGCTATTTCCTGCAGAAAAAGTCCCGAAGGGGAATTGACCAACTTTTCATGAAACAGCTGATGATGAAGATCTTGCAGCCGTCTCATTCATATATCTCATTTCTAATTGATTTAGCAGATTAGGTATTAATAGAAGCTATACTTAGCAAACGTATCCAATTTAAGAAGGCACACGGTTTAAGTCATCTTATATAGACTCCGATGTCACAAGTCATATTGCTATCAAACCCAATGCTATTTGAAAGTTGAGACTGGCCACTTAAAAGAGACAGCCTTACTGGAAAAACACTTACTTGGAAAATAGTTCCTAACTTCTTCAGTGCTTTGGCACGCAACTTGAGCACATCCAGTGTTATCCTTGAGAACCTAAGCCACACGGAATCAGTAAGCATGGAAAAAATTTCATGAACCACCAAACCTAATGCATGATCAAAATTTTTTGAAACTAGGGAATAAACTAAAAAACTGCTCCACAGATGAGAAAGACTCTCCAAAAGATGAATCATATACTATGTTTACAATTTCTTTGATCTCCAAGGATAAGAGAAAAAGCCAAATAAAACATATCAAATTTCTTGAGGTTTATTTAAATTTATATTTATAAGCAGCAAAAATAATTGAAGAAACTTACTGTTTGACAAACATGGGATAGAGTTAACTCTATATCAACCATGAAGAAGAACGGGCCACATTAATCTTCCACAAAGAGTTGAGCATCAAATCCTTTTTCTCTTCAATGGTCCTGTCGAAGCCCTCTTCATTGTTTTCACTTCCCTCAAACTTCTTCATTCCTTTCTGTAGCTGCATCAATGCGATGGCACTTAGCATCAGACAATAATTCCAAAAAAGTTATTTTCTGATTGACACATGAAATTGGCATAGGGAAGCTTGGTTGTAAAGCTCACCTGAAGCTGCATTTACTTGGGATTTAACAAAGTGACCTTTATCACGAACCCACTCAGCTATAAATGGGACATCCATCAAAATAATTTTCTTTCCAAGCGCTCTAGAAGCCTGTTTTGAATAAATATATCCAATAGTATGAAGCATTGTCTCCCCAAAAGCTGCAATTCAAGTAAGCGTCATGAAGAACTTCATTTGAATGGAAATCAGTGAAAGCAAGGGTGGTAAATGATCGAATCGAATCGAATACTAATGTGTTCGTATTTGTATTTGTTTAAAATTATTGAATTCGAATACGGACTCTAATATTCATATATGGAGTTTTTCGAATTCGAACTCAAATATTTGGTATTTGATAAATATTCATGAATATTCACGAATACTTTTCGAATATCAAAGTATATTTATTCCGCTCTTGGTATTTGATAAATATTCATGAATATTCACGAATACTTTTCGAATATCAAAGTATATTTATTCCGCTAAAGAATTTGATTTTCGAATACTTTTCGAATATCAAAGTATATTTATTCCGCTAAAGAATTTGATTTTCAAATGGTATTTAAATTAATAAATAAAAATTATTCCTTTATAATATATAATGTATGTATATTTAAATCAAAATTTTCATAAGAAAATAGATTTAAGATTATTTAAGTCTTAAAATCAGTACATAAAACTTAAGTATAAATGGTAAATAGGTTTAAAATATGACATCAAATGTGCAATAATAAAAATAACAAGTGATCAAATTTTAAACGAATATTTGATAGACAAACGAATCGAATATATATCTGGTTAAATTCTATTCGTGAGTAAACTCGAATACTAACAAATATTTGTTTAGTGGAAAATGAACTATCGAACCAAATATGACTGAATAGTTACTCAAACTATTTGTTAATTATGTGGTTCATTTCCACCCCCTAAGTGAAAAGGCACAAAAGCTACTCATAAAACACTGCAAATCAAAAGTCTATTGGGTTATTGTAGATAGGCTGGGGCTGTTAGGAGGCGTGAGTGAGGGCCACATGGGCCACGTCCTTGTGAAGAGATCTCCTTTTCAATTGATTGCTCCTTTTTAATTGATTGCATGCGGGAGCAAAACGCGTGAAGAAACGCGTGAAGAGCTGGAAGCAAAAACCGAAACCGCAGGCCCACCCGAGTTCACAATTCGTGCTTATAAATGCACGCGGAAATAAAACCCTAGGTCTTTTGTGCAGGAGGCGGTGAAAAGGAGGTTGCGTGTGCAAGCCGGCAGAGGAGAAAAATTCGCTAATTGCAGAGGGGGAAAACAAGCGCAGGAGGTTGTGATTTGTTTTCTTTGCGGCTGCGGTACAAAACCGAGTGCAGGCGATTTTTGAGAGGAAGGCAGGTGCGTGCAAGGCCGGCGGCTGCAGTTGAGGAGATTTGTGTAGTCCCTTTTAGGGTTTTGTGTAGCCTTTTGTAGAGAGATATTGTGAGGGATCTGAGAGTTTGTTTGAGGGTTTTAGTTGTGAGTGATTGTAAACCCTAGTTGTATTATCTCCCTCTATTAGTAGATCTCCCCCTCCTTGCCCCGTGGACGTAGGTAATTTGCCGAACCACGTAAAATTGGTTGTACTGCTATTTGGGTGATTTGTAATAGCTTTTTAGGTTCCCTCGACGCGCAGTCCTAGAGCTGACGAGAGGAAGAGCTAATATCTCACTTTGATGAGATATTAGGCTTCAGATTCTTGTTCCCTTTGAGAAACAAGAATTCTTATTGCGACCTGACTCTCTTGTTGTGCTGCCGAAGTGCTGCCAAAATTTTCGCTGCGCACAACAAGTGGTATCAGAGCCAGGTTCCAGATCTAGGGTTTGGTTGGAGAAGTAGATCAATTTGGAGGCCCGTTTAGGACTTCGTTGGTGATAAAGGTGAGATCTTTTGGTAAAGACTCTATCTTTCAGTTTTGGATCTATTCTTTGTTCGTTGGTGCGTAAGATATCGGGGAAAGAAGGTGCTTCAGGTGTCGAGGGTGGTTCTTCTGGCGCGAAGACCATTCAGAGTTTGAATATCCACTCTATGAAGATAGATGTGGAGAAATTTAATGGCACAAACAACTTTGGATTATGGAGATGCGAGGTTTTGGATGCGCTGAACGCGCAGAATTTGGAGGATACATTGGAGTTAGATGGCAAGCCAGATGAGATTGAAGAGAAGGTTTGGAAGAAGATGAATCGAACGGCGTGTGGTGTGATTAGATCTTGTTTGACTCAAGATCTAAAATATGATGTGATGAATGAGACTTCTGCAAAGAAGATTTGGGAGATTCTCGAAAGCAAGTATTTGACCAAGAGTGTGGAAAATCGCTTGCATTTGAAGAGGAGACTTTATCGTTTCCAGATGAAGAAGGGAACCTCCATTAGAGATCACATGAACCACTACACAAAGCTTCTTGCGGATTTGGCGAATGTGGATGTCAAGATTGAAGATGAGGACAAGGCGTTGCTGTTGTTGAGTTCCTTGCCCGACGAGGAATATGAGACCTTCGTTCTTACTCTGATTAATGGGAAGGCATCACTTTCGTATAGTGAGGTCACCGCTGCACTTGTGAATTATCAGCTTCGAAAGAAGGATAAGGAGGCTTCGGTTGAGCCGGTAGCGGAGGCGTTGGTCGCAAGAGGGAAGGGTCCAAACCGAAAGAATTGGAAGTCACAGTCTAGAGTAGGGCATCCTACAATTGGAAAAGATCAGTGTGCTTGGTGCAAGGAGACTGGTCATTGGAAGAAAGACTGCCCAAAGCTCGACGAATGGATGAAGAATAAGCAGAAGGGAAAAGGGAAGCAACCATCATCAGAAGCAAACATCGTATCGGATGGTAATAATTCTGACTCTTCTATTTATTCGCTTTCTATCAGTCCTACAGATAGCTATTCGGAGGAATCTGAATGGATGTTGGATAGTGGTATGACCTATCATGTGTGCCCTAGAAGGAAATGGTTCTCCAGTTTTGAGAAGCTGGTGGATAGTGGTGTGGTGTACATGGCTGATAACCGTGCATGCCAGATCCTTGGGATAGGAAGAATTCGCATAAAAATATTTAACGGGACTGTTAGGGAGATAAATGATGTGAGATATGTTCCTTCTTTGAGGAAGAACTTGATCTCGATTAGAGCTTTGGTTGGAGAGGGTCTGAAGGTTCGTGTTGAGGACATGGTTCTCGAGATTGTGAGAGACTCTCGTATTTTGATGAAGGGCGTCAGGAGGAATAACCTGTATTACTTGACTGGAGGTATAGTAATAGGTGGAGAGCTGGCGACTTCTGTTAATTCGACTAGACTGCGACATTTGGGGCTTGGCCATTCCAATATTGATTCCTCGCATAGATTGAAAGAGGGTGCGAAGACCTGTGGTTTGAAGTCCAGTGAACATGTTGATGTGAGCAAGAAGACCGAGGTGAAGTGTGGCACCTCTATTCACCGTGCTATGGGTCGTTCTGGAGGAGTTCACGTGGATGTTTGGGGGCCTTCCAAGGGGGCATCATTGGGAGGTAATAGGCGTTTGGTTTCCTTTGTTGGTGGCTGGTCTAGGCGTGTTTGGGTTGCAACCAAATCCCCATTGGAGAAAGTCCTAGTAGTCTCTAACAGATTGAAGAAGTGTGTAATAGACAGAAAGGTGAAGGTACTCCATTCTGGTGGGAGGTACAAGATGGACCTATTTCTGTATTGGAGCCGAGCTCACAGCATTTCGAGACACTTCGTTGGAAAGAAAATCTTGGGGCAACTAAATAGGGTGATAAATTTGGAGAACCGTGCCTTACTGGGGGAGGATCGGTGTTTGTGGTCGAGCAATGATTTGTAGAAGAGTTTCTGGACAGAGGCTTTGACATATTTGGGTCATCCTATTAAAGAGTTGTCAACTGCTGTGATTGGAGGTAAAACTCTATTGGAAGATTGGTCTGATAGTGTCACTTTGGTTAAGGCTTCGATGAGGAAGCCAATTGACTCTCAGCAGGTGGAGAGTTTTGGACAGACCTTAGAGGTATCGCAGCGGGTGGAGAATGATGCTACTCCATATTGGGTGAAGATTACTCCAGATCATTCTGCATTGGTTGGGATTCCAGCTGAGGTGACACAGCGTGAAAGTCATTTAGATTCGGATGCAGATGATGAGTTGGGTTTTGATTCGAATGCAGCTGATAGATACAGTTTGGATATGACCATTAGTTCACCTCAGGTGGAGGTGTTTGAGGCCATTGGAGGTGCTATCAGCCGCAGAATTGATCGTGATATTGGAGAAGGGTTGCGTACTCTTCTATTGGATTGAGGTCGTTAGCGGCCATTTGGGTGAACTACGTTCGGCTTGATTCCTTGGGCAAGAGGATACGTAGGCAATCTTTATGATGCAGCCGGGTTGGATTATTTGATGGGAGTGAGATCGATTTGGTGAGTTGATACTGACATTTGGAGAGTGTTTGCATTCTCATTTGGGTTCTCGACTTGTTATGGATTGAGTCTGTTGTCGTGAATTGTTTCACGGTGTACTGGACACAACAAGTGAGGCATTTGTTTTGGTTGATATCGGCTCAGTTTTGGGAAAACTTCACCTAGGTGGAGAATTGTTGGGAGGCGTGAGTGGGGGCCACATGGGCCACGTCCTTGTGAAGAGATCTCCTTTTCAATTGATTGTTCCTTTTCAATTGATTGCCTGCGGGAGCAAAACGCGTGAAGAAACGCGTGAAGAGCTGGAAGCAAAAACCGAAACCGCAGGCCCACCCGAGTTCACAATTCGTGCTTATAAATGCACGCGGAAATAAAACCCTAGGTCTTTTGTGCAGGAGGCGGTGAAAAGGAGGTTGCGTGTGCAAGCCGGCAGAGGAGAAAAATTCACCAATTGCAGAGGGGGAAAACAAGCGCAGGAGGTTGTGATTTGTTTTCTTTGCGGCTGCGGTACAGAACCGAGTGCAGGCGATTTTTGAGAGCAAGGCAGGTGCGTGCAAGGCCGGCGGCTGCAGTTGAGGAGATTTGTGTAGTCCCTTTTAGGGTTTTGTGTAGCCTTTTGTAGAGAGATATTGTGAGGGATCTGAGAGTTTGTTTGAGGGTTTTAGTTGTGAGTGATTGTAAACCCTAGTTATATTATCTCCCTCTATTAGTAGATCTCCCCCCTCCTTGCCCCGTGGACGTAGGCAATTTGCCGAACCACGTAAAATTGGTTGTTCTGCTATTTGGGTGATTTGTAATAGCTTTTTAGGTTCCCTCGACGCGCAGTCCTAGAACTGACGAGAGGAAGAGCTAATATCTCACTTTGATGAGGTATTAGGCTTCGGATTCTTGTTCCCTTTGAGAAACAAGAATTCTTATTGCGACCTGACTCTCTTGTTGTGCTGCCGAAGTGCTGCCGAAATTTCCGCTGCGCGCAACAGGGGCTTCTGTGTGTTATCCCATCCTTTTCCTCTAAAAAAAAAAATAGATTATGACTTGTTTTTGTAGAATTTATTCACATGGTATTAGTAGTACATAGAGCATAATAAAATCTGAGTAGAATCTTTTATTCTTAGGAATTTCTTCAGCTGCACATCTGCACCCTACCAATTAGCCATTCAATCAGAGCGAGCTCATATTGCTGAATATACTGGCAGGATTTAGCTCAAATCCTCTTTGTTCAGAACTAATAAGAGCACATATAAATTTGAAATGTGCACACTTTATGTTATTAACACATTAGAACTTCCATATGGGAAGAAATTGCTATCAGTATAAAAATTACCATGCCTCAAGCACTACTAAACCAAACAACTTAAACAATAGGCTAAACTTGGAGAGCTATTTCTGTTTTAGATGGATACAAATTAACAGAAACGCTCTTTAACATGTGCGTTTGTGCATCTAACGGGACCAAATACCTATGTCATGGAACATTATGCACAGGTGGAAGATTCCGGTTATGATGGTCTTGGAAAAACTCACAGGTTAAGGTTGTGTACATGTAGTAGAGATCATTGGGCTCCGATTTGTGTAACACAGAAAGAGGTAGCAAATATAGAGCCCTACATTAGAACACATACAAAGATACTTAATAAATTATGTATTAACTTCTTATACTTTACCTCTTATTTAACCATATTTAGTATGATAACCTTCAATGTTGGTTTTATATCACTAACCTATGCATTTGGTAAACTGTAACAAAGTTCATAAATCACAAGATAACAAATGAATACTGATGCATATTATCTGGCTTATACAAACATGCATTTTTCTAAAATAAACAAGAGGCTGCACATGGTTAAACAGTATATACAAAAGTCAGGGTATACCTGGCTTAGCTTTTGCTTATAGATAAGTTCTTTTGTAGAAGGACTTCTCCAAAAGTACTTTTAAGAAAATATTTTATAAGGATAAGATGTTCTTAACCTTCAAATTTAGGTACCTACAAGAAAGTTAAATATTGTAAAATATATTTGTTTGGAGAAGTTTAGATAAGAATGGATATATGAGAGAACGTTTAGATAAGGTCTATGAGGCAAAAATGGAGAGTATAAAATAAGAGAGAAGTTTAGATATGATTCATTACCCGAATGGATTTCCGCTTCCACGGTTGAGAGAAGCCAAAGAATCTGACTTCTCCATGCTACTTTTTTTTGTGCTTTCTTGGTTTTGCATTTTGCTCTTCTTAAAAGTATTTTCTCGAATCGATTACCCAAACATCCAGAATTCCACAGAACACTTTTTTTTTTTAATAACCAATAAGCAATGCCAACACCCTCACTCACTTATTACCAGTATAACAAACTACAATGAGGAAGATGAGAGCAGAATAACGACAATTTGACTGCATCAGCAACAATAAGAGTACAAGACCTCGCCTCAACTACTTAGGATCATTTTGGAGTCCTCTTGTAAATAGTTCATAGTATGATCAATCTTCAGGACATTCCAAAACTTCCCATATAAACAATGATAGCATGAAATGGGTTCAAAGAAAAGATTCAATCGTCTTGTGAAGAAATGGAACAGATGGAGAGCCCAAAATTAATAAGTAAACTTTTGTGTTAAGTATGGATAAGGGAAACTAGGTCTACCTGCTCGTGACAAACGACTGGCCTCAGAATTTGCCCATTTAACAAATTCATCTAGTTTACCCTCAACACATGGCTGTAGGCGCTTTATGAGATGTTCGATAAACTTCTCTTCTCTTTCTCTTTGTAACGCCTGTAATTTGAGAGAAAACCATCAACATCAAAATGATATTTTAGGAACTAGCTCATGGACATGGAGACAAAAAAAATTCTAAAAAAAGCCCATGCCTACTGAGAGGGAAGGAGGAGGGTAACACTTAACAATCTAGAAAGGCAAGAAAGTTATAAATTACTTTATAAACAGTTTATTTATTATATCATTATTGTTGTAGGATACCTTAATCCTCTCTTCAACTTGTAGGCTCTTTACTTCTGGACTTATGATTCTTCATCGATTTCCACGGCTGCCACGCTTGCCTGAGCCAATTGACCAACATATATAATCTTCAAATAGTTCACTTCCAAAAAGCATCCCAAATACAGAAGAAGGATCCACCATTGAGTCCTTGATCCATGGGAGTGTTAAAGCATGAACATTCTATTAATAGGTATCTTTCTGTTGGTTTCAGAACTAATGATAGTTACACAAGCATATCAAGATGACCTCGAAAAAGCTATCGGGTTCTTATCATGAAATAGAGAAAGATGTCAATATTACATTAAATGTGTATTCCATCCCAATAGACAGTACATTTCAACTTTAGTTTGTGAACTTACCGTGAAAGGCCTTGCTTTCTAATTTCCATGCTTATCATATGTCTCACGTTTTCCAGGATCACTTAAAACCTGATAAGCCTCCCCAAGCACCTATAATAAACAACAAGAAGCATATATGAATAAGCCGTGGAATATGCTGTGAAACTAACAATAAATCTCCATTGTATTAGTCATAACACACTCTACATGTTCATATGCTGTGAAACTAACAATAAATCTCCATTCTACAAACCAGATTATAATAGATGATTAAAATTTAAGTCACTGGTTTAAACATATTGACACACAATAACACTATTAAAACGAACAAGGAAGTTCAATATACATGTTCTACATGACATAGCTTTATGAAAGAAGTGCCCCTATTGTAGCTTTATGAAAGAAGTGCCCCTATTGCAGACGCATGGGAGCATGTGGATCAATCTTTTCCTTGGTTTTCCACAGAGTGCAGGAATGTTAGACTCGGTCTATCTAGTGACGGATTCAACCCGTTTGGCATTATGAGTTCAGGTTGGTCTACTTGGCCAATTGTGTTAATACCTTATAATTTACCACCTGGACTTTGTATGAAGCAACCGTATATGATCCTTTCATTGCTGATACCAGGCAAACACTCACCCGGTAATGACATAGATGTGTTCATGGAGCCATTAATTGATGAGTTAAAACTTCTCTGGGATGAGGGGGTCCAAACATATAATGCATTTTCCCGTCAAACGTTTAATCTCCGTGCTATTCTTATGTGGACCATTAATGATTTTCCAGCTTATGCTAATCTCTCCGGTTGGTCTACGAAAGGAACATTTGCTTGTCCCGTATGTGGTCCAAACTTTGAAGGCTTTCATTTACAACACAGTCGAAAGATGTGTTATTGGTTTAACAGAAGATGGTTACGTAAAGGACATAAATATAGAGGTAAAAAGTGGGTGAATAAGTTTGATGGCCAAGAAGAGAAAAGAGGAGAGCCGCATGTAATGACTGGAGATGAAATTGTAGAATTATTTGAGGGATATCCTAAAATTAAGTTTGGAAAGAGTCGATATACAAGAGAAGATATTCTAGCTCCAAGACGTATTTCCATTATGAAGAAGGCACCGAAACGAAAGAGAAAAGTGAACATTACGGATGAGACACATGATGAGGAATTGCCAAAAGGATGGACAAAATTTAGTATATTTTTTGAGCTACCGTACTGGCAAAAGCTCAAAATTCGGCATAACCTAGATGTAATGCATATTGAAAAAAATATATGTGACAACCTGTTGTCCACACTCTTACAGGATGGTAAGAAATCAAAGGACGATTTACGGGCTCGATGAGACTTGAATGCATTGAACATCCGACATGATCTGCAAGCACGAGAAGTTACTGACGGCAAATTTGAGTTACCCTCATCTCGTATTACGATGACAAAGGTTGAGATGCAAAGATTCTGTGAGGTGCTCAAATCGGTAAAGTCGCCAGATGGTTTGTTGAGGCTGTTTGCCTCTCCTGTTCTTCAGATCCGCGTTGTAGCGGACTCCGTCCGTAGACTCCATCATCTTAGCGAGTTGTCGCGTAAGGCGCTGATGTCGCCTCTGGCGGGCTCTCTTTGAGAGAGTCACAACGCCTTCAACAGTAGAAGCGTTGACAAGAATAGGTTTGACCTCGTTGGAGGTCGGTGGAACTTCACCCGGCGCAACTTTGGCGTCAGCCGGGGTGAGAGCTTCGTTGGCGTTCTGAACTTCTTCGAACCAACGAGCTTTTCTCCTGGAGGAGAGCTTCTTGGACTTGCGGAGGGAGGTTGATCCGGACGAGGACGAAAGGTACTCCTCGAACGGCTGCGACGCAACGATCTCGGCAGCGAGATCGGTGGCTCCCACTGTGGTCGCCAGATTGTTCGCGGTGAAAATTGCCTTCATTGAATTCATTGTCATCTTGAATAACTATTTTTTTTGGTTACAAAAGATCCGGTCTTTTTTAGATCCGGTTACAACGAAAATCAAATAACACAAGAAATAAAGAAAATTACAACTTTCTCCTTTTGTGTCGAACGAATCTTACAACTTTCCCTTTGAACAAATCGCAAGATCCTGTTTTGCGGTCTCTTGCTTGTGTGGGTTCTTTGCCGACGCCGGGGTTAATCCGTGGACCACCGCGCGATCTAGATCCGGTCGGATCTACACGATTCGACGGGAATTATTTCGCAAAGGAAATAACAGCCGAGGGTACTATTTCGCCAAGGAAATAGTAGCCTTTAATTCTCGGGATCAAAGGCCAAGCTTTGATCCGGAGTGTGATTTCGTGTAGATCTCAGATCTGATCTTTACCTCTCTCGAACTCCTGCCTTTTGTGACGTGGACGCTCGCCGAGAATCAGATCTGAATCTTCAAGTCCTCAAGTCTTCAAAACTCTGAGCTCAATCTTCAATTCGGCAGAGTTTTGGCTCTCCAAGTTCCAACCTTTCAAAAATAAGCCTACAGCCCTCTATTTATAGGCATTGAAAGCGGATCTGGGCCCAGATCTGGGCCCAGATCCGAGCTGGCTCGGCCAGGTGGCTCGGCCAGGCCGAGACACTTGTGAGTTAATCACACCGTGATGGCAAAAACCTCCCACGAATCACTCTGTGACTAATTCTGAAAATATATAATTGATGGTGTCATGCTGAAATAACAAGAGATGCATATGGCTTTAATCTTGTAAATCTAGACAAGGAGATTTACTCCGATTTGAAGTTCATGTTTGCAAAGCAGGCTACTCAGTGCTTTTATGTCAAAGATCCTAGGCAGCCGAAGGTTTGGGTCGCCTTGTATAAGGAGCCGAGAACTCTTGTTGAACTTTCTCTCGAAGAAAACATAGAGGGTTCTGATGATCCAAATGAGACTGAAGGAGAAGTTTTTCCTAATTACTCATACCCGCAAAATGTCCATCTTAATATGTATACTCCGCAAAATCGGCTTGATATTCGTAATGTAGGAGATTGAATGTCGAAATATTAGTACTTGTAAAATTTAAAGTATTAACTTTGCCGTTTTAATGTACATTTTTTATTTTGTCAATGCAATTTTCAACATTCACTTATTTTGCTTCAATAAATTGAATAATCATTTAAGATGCAGATGAGCCGAAGGATAAAGCGCATAGGGGAAGTTTCCCACAATCAAGCAAATTCATCATCAGGTATAAATATTAATTTGTTCAAATAAATTGTGTTTGTGATATAAATATGCATATTTCGCATTTATAATTATATTTTTTACGTGTAGGAATGTCCTCACGACCTTATAGTAGTCCATTATCTCTACATGGATCCTCACCCGTTGAAGGTATTAATTTATTTAATATCATTAAGTTAATTGAGAAACTTATTTACCTATATTATTTTTATTACTTTCGTAGATATTGCGGGGACAGATACACATGCATCTCCTATGAGTCCACCTATGAGTCAACCTCATCATCGGGATTCATCGCCTGATCTAGGTATTAATTTTAAAGTCCATGGATATTTTATGTTCCATATAAATATTTATTTCACATTTTATATTGCAGACAATGCTCATGATGGATCCGGTGATGACGAGATCCAACACGAGTCTTTCGCGGGATCTTCTTCATCGGAGATTGGATGTCTCCGTCCATGGACTGAAGCAGTAAATTCCATCCCCTTACCAGAAAAGGCTATCACATTACAAAAGAAATGTGATAGGAACTATAAAAAGAGAAGAGAAGACATTAAAAACAAGGATCATATAATAAAGCAGAGACTAGAAAAGGCGATGTCAAATCAGTTGAGGGAAATGGGTAAGAATATCATGTAAACTATTGAGATTTTGTCGTTATTTAATTATTAAAGTTTATAAAAAAATCTCTATCTTTGTCTTTGTAGGGAACAAGGACTACGAGAAGGCCGGTAGGCATGGCAGTGATCTGTTTACGAAGGTACCTCCTAAAGGTTATCGAGCCGTTTTGGAGTGGATGGGCAACATTCCAGTTGGAGATTACGCCGTCAGATTTAATAATTTGATCGGCTGTTTAATCAGAGACCCACACCACATTAACATCGCTCATAACTTTGATGAACAACAATGGAATGGAATAAAGAAGATATGGGAGAGGCTCATGGTAATTATTTATTATATTGTTTTTTCAATAAATATTTATTTAATTTTTTAATAGTGCATGTTTTTTTCACACCTAATTCGTAGAATCACTATTGCCTTGAGGACAACCCGGACTCTTGGGATTACGTAATGAGTAGAGCGAGCAAGATGCTTCGGGGGTGGAGGAGTAGACTTAAGAGTCAATACTTTACAGATATAACCATTGATTGGAAGCGGATTCATCAGCTTGATAAGAGGGTTCCTCCTTATAATTGGATGACTCTCATTATCGAGTGGGAGGGTGAGAAGAAGGTGAGTTATTTTTAATTCATTATATTACCATCGCATATACTGAAAAATTACTTTATTTTGAAGGATAAATGTTCGATAGCATCGGCTAATCGCGGTGCAAAGCTATATGATCACTTTCTAGGAGCTACTCCCTACGCTCGGATCGAGCATAAATATTTGCGTGAAAATCCGGTTAGATCAAAATATTAAAACTCAACTCATGTTACTATTTTCATACGTTATTAGAAATAACTTGAAATTTGATTAATCATAGGACGCCTTGACTATGCCGCCAACTCTTCTTGCTAGCACCACCCGAGGGCTATGATAAGGAGGAAAAGATGACGAAAATTAAGGATATGCATGTAAGTATAAGCTTAATTTCATATTGGCACACATGTATTTCTAATTAGAATTCATCAATGTTCGAATACCTACATAGAAATCCTACATATAATATGATGAAGTTACTTTATTGTCGGTTTACTTCTATTTTTTTCCTATTGTATATCTCAATATCTCATGCTATTTGTAACGTGTTATAGACTGTATTGCATATTTTTTCCTATCTGAGAACCAAAACAAATTATGATCTTTTGGATACTCAGATAGTAACTGTGACCAACTTTTATTTTTATTTTATTTTATTTTCTGCCCAAGCTTTGATTATACTGTTGCTAGTAAATTGGTCAGAATTGGGAACTAACGACTTGATACAGTCTAGAAGGATTTTTACTTCGAGTATTACATAGGAAAACTTGGAGCCTTCACTAATATTTACATGTGTAGTCTTCATGTATGTCTGTGTGTGCTTACAGTCAACTACACAAAAGGAAGACTATGAGTTCCTTATTTTCGAATCAGTAGTCTTAACACATACATACTTAAGTACATTAGCTGCATTGAGTGTATATAAAAGGGGAGTGGAAAGTGGGATAATTCTCAAAACTTATCCGACTTAAAGTTCCAATTCCATTTGAGTAACACCTTAAAACTCTATTCTGGTTCCATTTCTAATTGACTGAAAACTTTACATGAGTTATTCCCATTCTAGTTTTCATTAACCATTAACTAACCCTACAAAAGTAGTTACAGAACTGCCTAGTTGGTTGCACCCTATACTTTTGAATCTCTAATTTACCATAAAAGACAAGTAAACATAGTGAATCATATAGAAAGATTCTTCCTGATGTACATATTTGTTATTTGTTATTCTATTGCTATTTGTTATTTGTTATATGAATATTCTATTGCTATTTGCTATTTAGGAGGCGCTTGAAGCTTCACAAGACTTTGTCTTGTCCCAGTCTCAGAGCATAGAGAACACTCCTACCGATCCTAATCGCATGACTAGAGAGCAGTGGAGGGAAATTGTTGATGGAGTTTATGGCTCTAGACCAATCAAGAAAGGGAGGGTGCCTTTATCAAGTGCAAAAGTTAGGACAGTCTCCACTAGCAGGAATATACAAAACAACACGTCCGTGACCTCAAAGCGACCATATGGGACATCATACGTCGTGGCTAAAATTGGACGGTATTTAATGGACAATGTTCAACCCTCCATGTTTTTTCAATTTATTCCCATTATTACGCGCGAGCTAGGAGGTGCACAATCGACTTGGGATGTTGTGCAGCGCCTCAGTGATTGTCCATCGTTGAAGGAGATTCTTCCTGAGTCGATATACTTAGAGATATTTAAGTTGGCGTTTAATGAGCATGAAGTTCATGGTGATGAAGAGGTATGTATGACGTGACATATATGTATTTATTATGATACTTTTGGTATATATATCTTATTATTGGTAATCCTGTCATAAAAGATGAAACCGTCTTCTAATCAACATGTAGATATACTTTTCATGAACATCAACATGTTTATATTTCTTGATAAACATTGTCATTATTCACCTATAATTCATAAGCTTAAGCATTTTGGAACATACAACATCACTTCTGATCAGTGCAAATGGAACATACGAACATCACAATTTTATAAATTCCTACTGATAATAAATCACAGTATTGTCCAGTTTCCAGTTATGTTATTGTAGGTGCTGTTCTATGGTAATTTTCCTGTGTCTCATAATAATTCACATTTGGTTGAGTGGCAAGATAGTTGTTGAAGGAAGAAGGGTGGGTTAAGGGACGTTTTTTCTCCCCTTCCTTTTTTCATTTGATTGATAAAAAAATTATTATATCTTTTCATTTCTTTTTATTTTTTATTTTATTGTTAGTAGTTTTGAGTGCTTCTGGGATTATCCTTCTGTATTTATTTGCTTTGCTACCTTAGCAACTTGTTTTTCCAATGTTGGATATTTGCTTTGCTTCTGGGCTATTCTTTGTTATGTTCTCAAATCCTTCATTTCCTCGAACATTTTTCTGGCATGTCGGTGCAATTGAAGTGTATTAGCATTCCCAGCATGTTCTTAGCTTTGAATCAGGTTCCTGCATGTCGCTGAGTGGTGGTGCCCAAAGCTTTTTTTTAATGGTTTCTCCATATAATGCTTTTAGCTTTCCTTTTTCATTTTTCTCTATGGGTGTGTTGGTCTTTAAAAGAGGTAGGATTCCCCGGTTTTTAAATGGGTTATAGGACTTTTTTAAACAAACTGTAACCTGTATGATTGTAATCTTGCCCAGAATCAGCGAGTATGCGCAGTTTGTAAAAATGAAAAAAATGGCTTTTATAGGGAATAAACCGTTTGTAATCTAATCAATAGAGGTGTAATTATTTGTGATCGTTAAAATATGTTCTTTTCAGGTTGGAGGAGGTACTCCCGTAGAGAGCAGCAGTACGATACGACGTTCTAATGCAGACGATGCTGATAACAGGGATGCCGACAACGACGAGGAATGAGTGATACTTGTGTGTTAATACATATTATGACTTTTGGATTTTACATATATGTAATATATTTATGATTTTATTGCGTAGTAAATGAATATTATTTGAGCATGTGAGATATATTGTGATTGTGATATATGATGAGTATTATTCGATATTGTGGATTGATGGATGAAATTGAATGAGTATTCATTTGGAATGTGAATGAATATCATGATTGATTTTATGATATGTTGGTAAATATTGTCATTGAATTGATGTTGATACAGGTTATATGTGTATTCTCTCGTATGAGAGGCTACCAGAATTTAAATTTTTTTTTGGCGTAAATATATACATTGGCGACGGATTTCCCGTCACCAATAAACATTGGCGACAGGAAAATTCGTCGCCAATGTTTTAAACATTGGCGACGGGGATATACCCGTCGCCAATGTTTAAAACCATTAGCGACGGGGAAATCCGTCGCTAATACACATTGGCGACGGATTAATCCGTCGCTAATGTTTCAAACATCAGCGACGGGTAGATACCCGTCGCCAATGGTTAAAACATTGGCGACGGATTTTCCCGTCGTCAATGTTTTTTGGCGACGGGGCAATCCGTCGCCAATGTTTTAACATTGGCGACGGATCACCCCGTCGCCAATGTTTAATGGCGACGAGGGTAATCCGTCGCCAATGTTTAAACATTGGTGACGGATTACCCCGTCGCCAATGTTTATTAGCGACGGAAGTAATCCGTCGCCAAAGAAATCCGTCGCCAATAGTCGTCCGTCGCCAATAAGTATTGGCGACGGGTAAACCCGTCGCCAATACTTATTGGCGACGGATTTATTGGCGACGGAAAGAAGCCCGTCGCCAATATGTATTTGTGACGGATTTTGGGGCATTGGCGACGGATTTCCCCGTCGCCAATACCCTGTTTTCTACTAGTGGTAAAAGAAAGTAAAATGGCGGAGAACAAAACACTGTCTAAGGTGTAATCTTTTCAAATTCAATCCTATGATCTGGACAAATGATTTATTAGTTGTGAATTGGTTTGTAGCAGCGAGCTAATACCATTTTTAGTTTCATATTCCTTCAGGGTCTGGAGCAGCATCAAACCTTTGTTGAAAGGCACTGGGGTCAGAATCCAGACATGTGAAGCACCAGCAGAAATTTTTAGACCTTAGAAAATAGAACTATTCAGAATCTCTCAGAAATCTGCAAATACAATGTGTATTTCCACTGCACGTTGCTCACAATTAATAACTAGAAACGAACAAATTTTTAACTGTGAGGAATCTGCAACCTCTTTGTTCCCATCTACAAAAAAAGAAAAGAAAAAGAAAAAAAGTAACTTGCGCACCTATGATGTCCAGGTATCAAGCATTTTGCTTTCTCAATTGGGTGAAAAGTATCACAGAAAACGAGCAAGTCCAATACCTTCTATTTCTATAAAAATCAATAACCATAAATTTTCAGAAAGGAATATTTTGATAAAAATGTAGAGGACAAATGATATAAGAGTATTTTGCTCACCTGGAATTTGTCAGCAGCTTCTGGATCTCCAGGATTTTTATCTTGGTGCACAAACCTTGCCTATGAAATGGTGTTGCTAAGAAAGTAAGTGACCAAAGAAAAAGATGACAAAACAATTGATTGGTAAAATTACTTTCTTGTATTAACAAACTTAAATAACTTAAAGATGTTAAGATCAGATAAGAAATATAGATACAGCAGTACAATGGACAGCCCAATGTAAAGCTTCTAAAGTCAAAAAGGTAGCGGAAGCAAAAGAGTCCCTAGTGCCAGCAAATTGATGAATTATAAACTTGACTATCTACAAATTGAATAACACTAACACATAAACAAGAGTGATACAGGTAAGTATCAACAATACATATGGAACTTGCCACAGACATAATGACTAGCTAACGGTGTGCTAACGGCCTTAGCACCACTCATCCCGAATCTCTCAAGCACTCGCCTAATGTACTCGGCTTGAGATAGCCGCAGTGTGCCCAAGAGCTTGTCTCTAGTGATCTTCATTCCCAATATCTGCTTCGCTGCGCCTAGATCCTTCATGTCGAACTCACTCGACAGCTGCTTCTTCAGCTTCTTGATCTCTCTCATGTCTGAACTGGCTACTAGCATGTCGTCGACATATAAAATCAGGATGATGTAACTGTTGTCAAACTTCTTGACAAAGCAACAGTAATCAGCATTGCACCTGGAGTAACCGTTCCTGTGCATGAATCCATCAAACTTTTTGTACCATTGCCTTGGAGCTTGTTTCAGGCCGTACAAGCTCTTCTTCAATCTGCATACCATCTCCTCTTTTCCCTTCTGAGTAAACCCCTCTGGCTGCTGCATATATATCTCTTCCACTAGATCACCGTGAAGGAAAGCTGTCTTTACATCTAGCTGCTCGAGATGTAAATCTTCAGCTACAACAATACTCAGGACTGTTCTGATGGTAGTCAGTTTGACTACAGGAGAAAAGATCTCTGTGTAATCAATTCCTTCTTTCTGCTGAAATCCTTTAACCACCAATCTGGCCTTGTATCTCTTGGAACCATCATGTTCCTCCTTGATTCTGTACACCCATTTGTTGCTCAAGGCCTTTTTCCCCGTTGGTAGCTTCGCAAGTTCCTATGTCTTGTTGGTGTTTAAGGATTTTATTTCATCTTTCATGGCGAGCTCCCACTTGCTCGCATCATCCACTCGAAGTACCTCATCATAACTTTCTGGCTCTCCACCATCACTCAATAATAGGTAGTTGAGATGAGCTCTAGCTGTAGTGATGGATACTTTGGATTAGGCTTGGGGACTCTAGCTGACTGCCTCAACTCTCTGACGGGCGAAACAGGATCTCCATCTTCATCTGCACCCTCTGAAGTAGTCTCATCCATCAACTCTTCTTCTTCATCAGAACTAGCTTCGGGATTGCCTCCATCTGAGGCATCATCTGACTCGAAGTATGTGGGATCACTCTGCACCGAACTAGTGGACTGAACGGCATCACAGTCTTTGTAGAGGACTGTTTCATTAAAGACCACATCCCTGCTTCTGATTTTTTTCTTGTTCTGCTCATCCCAGAATTTGTAGCCAAACTCATCACCGCCATAGCCAACAAAGAAACATTTCAAAGACTTAGGATCAAGTTTGTTTCTTGCATGATCACTCAGATGAACGTATGAAACACATCCAAATACTCTCAGGTGAGAAAGATTTACTTGCTTTCCACTCCATACTTCTTCGGGTATTTTGTGCTCCCAAGGCACTGATGGTCCCTGGTTGATCAAGTAGGCAGCTGTGTTGACTGATTCTGCCCAGAATTGCTTTGAAAAACCTGCTTGTAACCGCATACTTCTGGCTCTCTCAGTCAATGTTCTGTTCATCCGTTCTGCTATGCCATTCTGTTGGGGTGTACCTGGCACTGTCCTTTCTAATCTAATGTCACTGTCATAACAAAACCTCTTGAACTCTGAGTCTTCATACTCGCCACCGTTGTCAGAACGAAGCTTCTTGATCTTCAAACCGGTCACGTTCTCTACCATAGCCTTCCATCTCTTGAAGACTTTAAACACTTCTGATTTGTGTTTCATGAAATAAACCCAAGTCTTCCTCGAGTGATCATCTATGAAGGTCACAAAATATAACCTTCCGCCGGTGGATGGTACTGATGCTGGACCCCACACATCTGTGTGAACTAACTCTAGCTTCTCTTCTTTAGGAGTTCTGCCAACCCTTTTGAAGCTTATTCTCTTTTGTTTCCCAAGAATGTAACTTTCACATAAGTCAATATCGGTCGATCTCAAACCTGGTAACTTTCCATTCGACTGCATAACCTTTAGGCCTTTGCTACTCATGTGACCTAGCCTCTGGTGCCATAAATTTGGGTCTTCCTTACTTTCAACCACTGTAATGAAACCACGTGCATCTATCGTCATGTAGAGGGACCCTGTCTTCGTACCACGGGCAACAACCATGGACCCCTTTGTAACCTTCTATGTATCACATGCGAAAGTTGATACATATCCCTCTTTTGCCAATTGTCCTATGGAAATCAGATTTTTTCCTCAAGCTGGGAACATGTCTCACATCACTCAGCTTCCATATAGACCCATTGAGCTTGATCTGCATTTTTCCTCAAGCTGGGAACATGTCTCACATCACTCAGCTTCCATATAGACCCATTGAGCTTGATCTGCACGACTCCTTTGCCAACACATCACTCAGCTTCCATATAGACCCATTGAGCTTGATCTGCACGACTCCTTTGCCAACAATATCACATGGTTGATCGTCACCAAGATAGACTTTTCCTAGGTTTCCTGAAACATAGTTCTCAAATAAATCTCTATTTGAGGTAACATGAAACGAAGCTCCTGAATCCAGCACCCACGATTCAGTCTTGCTCTCCAACGAACAGATTAGGGCATCATCTGATTCTCCTGAGGTCACGTTCGCTTCAATCTTGTTCTCCTTGTCCTTCTTAGGTTATCGACACTGATTCTCATAGTGGCCAAACTTGCCACAATTCCAGCAATCGATCTCCTTCTTGCTCTTGCGATTTCTGGACTTTGACCTCCCGTTCCTCGAGTTAGGTCTTCCTCGGCTATTCCCTCTATTTTTGTTTTTGTTTCTTCCTCTGCTCTCAAGATTCAACGCCGAACCTGAATTAGAAATCCCTTCCTCTTGTCTTCTAATCTCCTCAGTCATAATCATGTCCACCACCTCTGAAAACTTTAGTTTTGATTTGCCACATGATCCGCTAATCGAGATAACGGTACCCTTCCAACTGTTGGGTAATTGACCAAGTATCAAGAGGGCTTGGATTTTATCGTCAAACTGAATATTGACCGAGTTTAGTTGATCTGTGATCTCGTTAAACTCGTTCAGGTGTTCCTTGAATTTCTGGCTCTCAGACATCCTCAAATTAAACAGCTTTTTAATGAGATGTACCTTCTTGCTGCAGAGGGCTGCTCATACATACTGGACAACGCCGCCATGAGATCCGCCATCGTATTCTGATTCTTGATGTTGAACGCTACTGATTTAGACAAGGTCAACCTGATCGCTCCAAGGGCCTTTCGATCCAATAGCTTCCAATCCGCATCCTTCATATCCGTCGGCTTCTCTCCCAATGATAGGTATAAATCCTTCTGATAGAGGTAGTCTTCCATCTGCATCTTCCAGAACCCGAAGTTTGTTCCTTCAAACTTCTCAATCTTGGATGTTTTCTTCTTAGATCCTATGTCTCTGACCTTAAATCGCTCGCGCCGAACCTAGTCGCTCTGATACCACTTGTTGGGGATGCACAACCCCCCTGATGCGATTTGGAAATAGAGATTTAGAAGAGAAGAGAGAATTCAATCAATCACAAACACACAAGATTTACGTGGTTCGCTTCTCAATGTGAGAAACTACGTCCAAGGTCGCCGCAGGAGAAAATTTCACTATTTTCGTCTCTTTTACATCATGCCCTAATCAACCCTTTTATAGACATAAGGGTTTTACAAATAGAAAAGGAAACATGTCAAAAACTGTAACTGGGGTCAAAACCCGACTCGCGGTCGACCGCCGCACCACGCGCGGTCGACCGTGACGAATCCTTCTCCTAATCAGAGTCTTTGGAGTTTTGGCGGTCCTGCGCCCGCGGCGACCGCGACGAAGCCTCCTGCTGATGGTAGCTCTCTGAACTTTGCGCGGTCGACCGCCGTACCATGCGCGGTCGACGCGCGAAGCCTAGCCTCCTTCAGCAATGTGCTTGTCTGTGCCGGCGGTCGACTGCGACTCAGTCAAAAATGCGCCCTTCGTTGTTTTGCTTGAACTTCGTCGTCGTCGATCATGTTTCTCCTGTTCCACTTTGTTCCTCTTCATTCTGAAGTATAGGGCATGTCTGATAGTTAGGCTTCACATATTCTAACAGGTTCACCCTCTAATAATATAAAATTTGTTACCCCCTAAATTAGGGTGTAACCAAGGGAAGGGAACTTCCTTCCCTTCCCTTCCATTGTCTCACCTAGTTTTCCTTAACTTCCCTTCACCCCCTACAAATCCAAACAGACTCATAATCTAGAATTTCCAAACCGCCCTTAATTAATCCTTTATAATTCATTTTGCTTCCTCACCCCGTACTTTCTAAAGAGACCATCTCAGCCCGACCCGTTAAATGAACTTTTGTCCCATGACAAGGTAGGGCTAAACCTATCCGGCTCATTAAGGGCCTTACCGAGCACAGACAATTCATGGGCGCTTGCTAAGGGCCTGTTTGGTTCACAAAAAAAGACCGAAAGTGGGGAAAAAGAAGGTGAATTTTGATGTTTTCCTCCACTTTCAGAGGTTTGGTTCGTTAAAGCTATAACCGAAAGTGGGGGAGAAAATGAGTTGTCACCATATTATTGGTTGATGTGAGTAATTTTTGCTGTTTTCCTCCACTTTCCTTATTTAGGTTTTTTTCTTGTGTTTGGTTCATTCTTAAAAGTGGGGGAAAATAGATGAGATGAGATGAGTTGTTATTATATTATTGGATGATATGGCACATACTTAGGAAAATCAATTTTCTTGTTTTTTTGGAGGAAAGTGATGGAAAGAAATTTTAATGAGATGTGATGAGTTGTCACCATATTATTGGATGATGTGAGTAATCTTTAAAGATGATAGAAAATAAAGAAAAGTGGGGGAAAGTGAGTTAGATGAGTTGATTGATGTGACTCATTTCTTGTGTTTTGTTTATTTTTAAAAGTATGAAATGAGATGTGATGGGATGAGTTGTCAATTTCTTGTGTTTTGTTTATTTTTAAAAGTATGAAATGAGATGTGATGGGATGAGTTGTCATAATATTATAGGAGGAAAATGGAGAAAATGAAGGAAAGTGGGTTTTGAAAAGTGAGGGAAAGTGAAAAAGTGAGTTTTGGATTCAGGGGGAAACAAATCCTGGGCCTGTTTGGATTTGTAGGGGGTGAAGGGAAGTTAAGAGAAACTGAGAGAAGGGAAGGGAAGGGAAGGGAATGGAGTTCCCTTCCCCTTGATTACACCCCAATTTGGAGTAACAATTTTTATACTATTAGGCTGCGTTTGGCAAGAGGATAAATGGAGGGTTAAGTGGGTTTAACCCTCCATTAGCCTACCAAACAGAAAAAAAAGAGAAGGGGTAATAAACCCGCACGTGACACTGTTAACCCAGTTATCCCGTCAAAAGAAGGGACAACTATTCCGCGTGAGAAGGCGGAACAAGACTTGTTCCGCCTTCTCACGCGAGGGTAGGGGGCAGGATTTTTTTATTTGGGTCTCGTTAGGGGAATTAGGCAGCGAAATTTGAGCTACGAGTTCGAAGGAATCGAGGGTTGGAACTCACAGAACATGATGCAGACGGAGGCAACAGTTGCGATAGGGCTCTAAGCTCCGTCCATGGAGGTGGCGGCGGTCTTAAATACTCGACGCCCAATCAGCAACAGGCTCAGATCGGGACGATTACCAATCTCTTGGCCGGAGGAGTCGCCGGAGCTGTGAGCAAAACTTGCACTGCTCCGCTCGCTCGCCTCACCATCCTCTTTCAGGTATAAAGATTCGTTCTTGGTGGTTAACGCCTAGGTCTCAATCATAAGCCTGAAAATGCACTGCTCTCTACTTTGTATTAGATTTACAGGGAAAGATTCAGTTGTATTTTGGGGAAAGATACTGTTTTTAGTGTCATTTGGGTGATTAATTGCAATTGGTTACTGGATATTTCAGTCAAGACTCTTAAAGATAGATTAATGACCCTGATTACTCATCTTCTTCAGGTGCAAGGGATGCACGCCGATGCTGTGGCTCTAAGAAATGCTAGTATATGGCGCGAGGCTTCCCGAATTGCTTGTGAAGAAGGGTTTAGAGCTTTCTGGAGAGGAAACTTGGTTACGATTGCTCATCGATTGCCTTACTCTTCCATCAGCAATTTTATGCTTACGAACGCTACAAAAATGTAAGAATATTGAAAGTTTTTTTAGCCATATATCTACGGTGTTGAACTTCTTACTAATTTTCAGAACTGTGTTTATTTTATGAGTTTTGTAGTCCTAGGGTTTGAATTTGGGGGTTTTGGTGATGATTTTTCGATAATGAGGCAGCGGATCTTCGGAAAGGTGTAAGATGAGCTCGCTTTCCTTGTAATTTGGTTTATTTGAAGAATTTGTAGTTCTACGTTTGGATTTGTGGGGCTTTTTCGGTGCGTTTGAGGCTAGGGTTAGAGAATGAGGCAGCGGATCGTTAAATAGATGCAACTTGAGCTCCTCTTGGCTTTTTATTTGATTGAGGTGGTGAATGAGACAGTGTATTGTTAACTAGATTTAATCTGAGCTCTTTTTTGTTACAATTTGATTGTGTTGGTGAATGAGACAGTGGATTGTCACATATTTGAAGAATTACCATGAGGTATGAATGTCCAAAGTTTTTCTAATTTTTTTCATTTTTGATGAGATAATTATTTATAAATTTTCAATAGGGGCGAAAGTGGTATTTTTTTTAAAAAATAATAAGATTAATCTCCTTAACCCCTCTCCATTTGCCAAACACAAAAGACTTAACCCCTTGTCTTAACTATCGTATCCAAACGGATTTAGAATTTTTTTAACCCTTCACGATGGATTAACTAAGGGCTTGTTTGGATTGAGGGGAATGAGGGTGAAGGGAAGTTAGGGGAACCATTCACCTCCATTCACCTTGTTTGGGAACACTTAGGAGGTGAAGTTAATTCACCTCCATTCACCTTGGTTCACCCCCTAATAGTATAAAAATTGTTACCCCCAAATTGGGGTGTAACCAAGGAGAAGGGAATTCAATTCCCTTCCTTTCCCTTCACTTCCCTTCACTCAGTTTTCCTTAACTTCCCTTCACCCCCTACGAATCCAAACAGGCCATAAGTTAACCCTTCTCTTTAATCCCTTCTCCTTAACCCCTTGCCAAACGCAGCCTTAGGGGTGAACCAATAAAAACTAGAGTGAATTAACCAAACAAGATGAATGAAGATGAATGTTCCCCTAACTTCCCTTCAGCATCATTCCCCTCAATCCAAACCAGCCCTAAAAAGTACCACACGCTGCGAGCATGGGGAGACAAAATTACCGCCTAATCGTCTTACAAATCTCCATCCAAGAAAAAGGGAAGGGGAGGATGGGAACAAAAACCCTGGAAAAAGATGGGTAAAAAGAGGAGAAAAGCACAAAAAAAGGGATTAACGGTTTCAATGGAGCTGCTTCAAACGTCTGATCGAGTGTTAGAATTTGGATTAGAGCTCGGGATTCATCAGAATAATGCCCCCGCCGATTCCTGCTCTTTTTTTTTTGGAATAATTCGTTCTGGCGTTGAAATTGCATCAAGGTTTGTATTGAGAAATTATTTGATAATGAAATATGAATCTCCAATTAGATTTCGTGTTCCCTTTATTAATCTTTTACAAGTTCAATATTGGTTTCTTAGAGAAAATTGATCTTGGCAATTAAAGCTCTGCAAATATTCGGATTTTTTAGGGTTTGGAGATAGTCGCAGAAGCTGAAGGGGCTAAATTTAGGGCATTATGGGGTTGAGCAAGGTGGAATCTTGATTGGACATTGTAGAGATATATGTGAGTTATTCCTACAGGCAAAGACGAAATTGAGTCTTTGTAGGGTTCTCTAATCACAACTGATTGAAAAAAGGGCATTGTTTCAGAGAGCGCAGTTCTTCGCAGTGCATTTCAGGTATGATATATTTTCCTTTATTTGCTACCATGGGAATAAATGAGAGAAATTGTTTACATCTTGATTTGACTCTTACATAGATAATATTCGACGCGCTTATATTACTCAGACGAAAAGTTCATGATAGTTTGTCTAAATTAAGATTGATCTTACGAAAAATGCTTAGTGTTAATTGTTAAGAATGCTGGATGACAATAAATGTGAATAATTGGAAGAGAGGGGTTCTTACAACCATTCATGAGAAGTCCATAACCTTATTCAACTTCTTACTAGGTATATCGACTCTATTACAACACTGGTGTTAGTTGTATAAGCTTTGTCTAGTCTCACTAGATATCAGTGTTCTAAATAACAGATATCAAGGATATGTTGTATAAGCTTTGTCTAGTCCCTTCTGAATGACATATATTGAGAATATTTAGTAAATGCTGGTGTTCATACTGGAGACTGGAGAGTGCTTGCACATGTCATATATGTACAACTTGATGCATCAAAGGGTGGAGCTGTAAAGAAGGTAGTAGCTCTTTTATGTTAAACACTTAAAAACCATTTAAGGATATTTCCAGGCATATAGTACTAACATTAAACATATTTCATATAGAATCCAAGTTATGCCTTTTAGACATATTCTGAGCCAAACGTAACATAGCATTCGTGATGAAAGTGAGAAGAGAGATTTAAAAGAGGAGAGATTTAGGGAGAGAGAAACTTACCACCAACAAGCAGTCAAGGAAGAGAAGAGGCTTATTTGTGTGGCAATCCATGACAAAGACAATGATGCGGCAACACGGTCCATCTCGAGGTAAATGGTTGGGAACTGAAAGAGATGCAGAACTCTTGCAAAAGAATTTGGTCTCAACCAACTCCTTTTTTTTTTAATATATAATGCAGTGGCCGGATAATATCCAAACATGGTCCCTAAAACATGCTCTTTAAAACAAATAAAAGCACAAACTGCTGTTGCAACAGCAAACACTTTTTTGAAGTTGAAATGTGGCTAGATAATATCCGGAACATCTTGATATATCACCCAAAAAATTGCCAAAAACAGCATAGGATATTTGAATCATATTGTATTGCAGCAAACATTATAAAAGAACATATCGAGCCATGTCAGATGATATTTATAGTAGACTCTGATTAGATTTGGCTAGGACTTACATAAGCTCTTTCCTTCTTTGACTTTTACCTTTTCTCCTTTGAAGACTTGGCTAGATGTGCGGTTGATGTCATTGTGACAAGCAAGGGAAAAAGAGAGAAGGATTGTTTCGATGGTTGATAAGCGAGTGTTGTGTAAATTTATCCTTTCACATGGCAACAACATCTATCTTGATTATTAGTTTATATTCCAATTTGATTGAAAGTAATTTTTGCTTGGAGTTGTCGGCTAATGGGGAAAGTCTTGTAATCTTTCAGTTCGTGTTATCCATAATACTTCTTTAGTAGCTGATGGAGAGCAGGAACATACAAGGTCCAAATAAGGGAAAAAAAATATGCAAAACATATTTGTTAGGTGATTAGGGTAATCAAAGGCTTCAAATGTTTTCTGTGGGCGTATACTATCAAAACAGGGTTTTAGTCATCTCAGGTTCTCAATCAAAAATCACAACAGTCCAGACCCATATTCAACATCGTTCTACCTAATTAAACAAAGAAAGCTAAGATGTCACAGAACACTTTGCTTGGAACCTAAGAGAGTAGATACAGATAGTTATTAAAAAAAAACTCTTGAAAAGATTCCAATGTGCGAAATCAAACAAAAGTTATAGAAATAAAATCAAATCTATTTTGCTTAACTTCACCTCTAGAAATTTTTTTATGAACTTTTGTATGGCCTTAAATGAACTTGTAGTGCACCAAAATTGTCCTCCTATAGTTCTCTGTCCTTGCCAAAGAGGAAGGGCCATCAAAATTTCGTCAAGGGCCAAAGAATACATGAAGGTTGATGTGGGATTATGGCAAGAAAACCATGAATTCAATGTGATCGATCTTAATGTTTGATTTATATTTGTTGGAACCAGCATTGCATCTTCACAGGCAATGATGGAATTAGTGAAAATGCAAGCAAAGAAATAATTTTGTGATGAAAGGCTATTGCTGACTGGTGTGTTACCAGAGATTGCTTTCTGAATTAGGACAACAAACATTGGTATAGTTGGTTGCTGGATCGAGAGATGAGTTCACGAAGGGGATAGCTGCATCATCATTGTTCATGGTTGGTGATGAAACATTTGTTTCAAGAACAGTAAAGGAGATGCAGTCACAAAAAGAAATGCTCAATTTAGGACTGTTTTTCTATCTATGGTAGCCACTAAAATTTTTGTTGTAGGTAGTAATGCAACCTCTGTCCTAGGCAGTGATGTTAGCAAGGAAATATGCTGAATTGGACTTGGGGATTCAGAAGGTTTTGTGCTAGGTTACTTGGACACTTCATCCGGGCTCCTGTATCAGTGTCTCTAACACTTATTGTATTCATGTTTGACGCTCCTTGGATACTTCTTGAATAGATACATACATTTATTCATATGTGTACTCAATTATATAATACATGCTTTAGTTTAAAACATGACGTGTGTCTTACGTTTCACCTCAAATTTCTACAACTTGTTGAACTTTGTCAGATTCATTTCAGCCCATACCAGTTCATAACTATAATTTTAAAGAGTCGTTTGGATATCTAGTTTGAAAACGAGCGGTTTTTCAATTCATAATCTAGTGAATAAAAAAAGAATTTTTTTATAGGGATTTTAGTTCTCATTGCATGTGAATGTAAAAACAATATTGATCCCATATAAATTATTAATTTCAATGTGTATATAGATGCGTCACCTTCTACAAATTTGTCTTATCTCGTGTCCGCACCTACACCCGTATCCATGCAAAATAGGGTTTGACGATAGTGTAGAAGATAATGTTATAGGGCGTGGAAGCTGTGAATTTATCTGCTATTAGTGAAGGAGATGATTTCAATATTTCATACTGACAGTAAAATCTTGGTGGCAAAGTGGTTGAAATTTGCAGTGAGGATGACAATGGCAACACGTGTTATGAAAGCCAATGTAGTGGTAGTGGGATATTTTGTAGAACCTGTTTGATCTCTTTTAACAATGGTTGTACTAATGTTCTCAGTGATGATGTCATCAGTGAGAGTGAAGTGGCAGCACTGTCAAGTTACTTTTTAAGGTCATAAATGCTCTCGGATTTTAGTAATATACATCCGGGTGTAGTTTCTAACATAAAAGGAAGATTTTATTTAGGAGGATCTTCGTGATATAATAACCTCATAAAGGTCTACCAATTTTCATAAAACTGTAAATGGAGATCCATTTCTTTAGCACTTGAAATGAATGACACTTCTGTATCCTATCCTTGATCTCTCAATTTCTATTTCAACTAAAATGTGGGATGCTAAGCTTCTATTTACATCATATTGTAGAAGGCTTCAAAATACTTTTTGATTGATACTAGACTGTGTTCTTCGTTGGCATAACCTTTCGTAAAAATTGATTACTTTCCTGATTTTAAGACCTTTCTTTTAAATGATGTGGACCTTTCATCTGATCATGTTTGTTAACAGAATAGTGGAGGAGGGTGGCCCGATCATACTGATGTTCTCTGCATGTGCCTCTCACAGTCACGATATATGTTAATGTCAGTACAACAAATGCTTCCCTCATGCACTGACTGTTGATTGTTCTCCATCTGCATGTTTGTAAAGCTAAAGCTCAAACTCTATTCCCCATATAAAATACCATAATAGAGTTTTAATAGATTCACACATCAGCAGACACTGACAATATGTAAATATCATTTGCTGAATTTTCTGTTTTTATCAAACTCTTCAACATCCACCATCAGTGTTAGCGAAAAGCATCTTTGAGCTGCTCCCATGCCAAGTTGCTGGTCATTATTTAGTCTTTAACGGCATCTAACCTTCAGTAACATGTCTTCCTTAAGCTCTCAGTAACACATAAAGACAAATTACTTACATGCTCTCCCACTAAACAAAGCTGCCACCTTTCCTTCGGCTCTGCCTAAACCTTTTCTCAGTAATGACCAGCCACATTCTTACATCTCTCTCTAGATTACAATATACAAACCTTTCATGCTTTGTAATATGCAATCAAATCCAAGTATTGAAAAGCATTGTAGCTAATCTCATAATCCCATCACTCTTTTGTATGGAAGATGGTGTATTACAGTATGGCAGACACCATTTATCAACTTTTTGCCTTCTTTGGAGCTCTCCTTTTCAGCAAGCAATTCCTAATTAAAATAGCAAGCAAGTTGTATCCTTTCTCCCGTCTTGTAGAGAAAAGGGGGCTGAATCTGATCTAATGTGGAGATCTACTTGAGGTAACCAGCTGTTACTAAAAAGTTGTTTTCATTGTGGAACACTGTAGAATTTTGTTTGTTTATTCGGATTTAGTACCTGCATTCCTTTTTAAGTTCTTGTAGGAGGAACTAGACTTGCGATTATTGATATAGAACATATATGTAAAGTTAAATGAGCACAGCTTTTGTCTGCATGCCTGATTCAGATCTGTGTCTGTGTGTGTGTGTGTGTATATATATATATATATATATATATATATAATGATTATAATATATATATACATATATGTTTTACAAATTCTTCTCCTTTATTAATTGAAATGAGGTACATATGTGGAGACTCCTGGGAAATGAAACCTCTGTTTATGCAGGTTTTACCTTGGAACCATTTTCTATGTGCCACTTGCTGCATGGCAATTTGGGGGGGTAAGGTTACCAGCATTGGATTCGCATTGCTTAAACCATGGGGGTGATTTTTCTAATCTTTGCTTTAATGATTGTCCTGAACCTTTTGATTTCATAGTTTTCAAGCTCCATTATTTTGTATTGTCGTTAATTTTCTAAGACTGTTGATTAAGATGTAGGCACAAAAAGGTAGCAAAAAGAAAATTGAACCTGGGTATTTTTGTTCCTATTAATTCCCATTCACCATGGCTTCAAATTCTTCTTCTGTCATTTTACGACGGTTTCATAGTGTCACTGGTTTCTGTCCATTATGTTATGGTGTTAGTTAATAGTGATGGTTAATTAGTGCTGTGCACTAGTAAAGTTAAACCTTTTCATTTTATTTATAGATACTTTTATGGGATGGGGTTAACATGCAAATGAGGATTCTGAGAACTGGGCTGGAGTTGCAATATGCAAGGGGAGCCGTGTGTCATTCTTAACTATGTCGTTTCAATCCCTCAACACAACAAATGTCAAGAAGTATGATTGATTCATTATCACAAAACTTTTGTTATCTGTATTAAATTCACTCAAATCTTTGTTAGAGCGCCAGAGTACTCAGCATAAGCAATTTGTTAGCATCCTCACAAGCGATATATCAGATTTCAGGTTGTCAGGAAGCCATAAATACAAGGTTCAGCTACTGTTGGTACTTGTTTAGAGAACTTTGAGCGATACTCTTTTATTAAGAAAATTACACATTAAGTAATAGATTATAATATAGAATACTTTTCTGCAGCATTGCGCTCATGTGAACCCAGTGTAATTGTTAGGCTACGAAGTGACTATCCAATAAACTTGACTATTCGCAAATGACGAGGTCAAAATGATCAGGGTAAATTGCAAACAAGAAGCTGTTAGTTACGTAGTGTAGGGAGTTATCTTAAATAACATGTTGGGGTTAACAGCGGAATGATTTAGTTGATATAGTTCAAGTCTGTTTTCTGCAAGAGCCCATATTTATAGGAGCGTTATCTTGTATTTATGCTTCTGACTTAACCCACCAGCATTTGATTGGTATTAAATTTGGTATACGATCAGGCCTACAAGCAGCTTGTTGAGACAAAGTTTTCTTGTTGAAACAAAGTTTTTTAAGTACCAGATAACATTTTTACACTATGCCGGTACTTTGGGGATAATGCCATGTTCTTTTTCGCTACAGGAGAGGCATGTTACAGTATATGCATTTGTAGGCTGATTTCTAATGGGCATCTCGTTCACATGAAAAGGTCTCTTTGGATCTAGGGTTGCAGAGATGTGCTGAAACGAGCTTATATATATGGATTGCATATATGAATCTTGGTCTCTTTTTAAGTCTTAATTATTTTATCTGGTTTCTAGTGAAATCGGGCATTTGTTTTCTTACAAGGATGTAGATGCTGCGTACTATGCACTAATTATATATATGGATTGCATACTTTCTGTACGTTTCAGTGTGGAAATACACTTATTCAAATGCAGTAATTAGGGAACCATGGATTTTTGTTACCTGTCTCCAGTATTAATCCCTAAGCTTTGTTTTCTAGTTGATTCACATGAAGACACAAACACACAAGTGAATGTGTGCATGCATCTGTGTGTAGGCATGTTTATGGGTACAAGCAGGCACTGACACAGA
>NC_033798.1:110904402-110912295 GCF_001876935.1 Asparagus officinalis | reverse complement strand
CAAAAAAACCCCCCCCCCCCCCCCCCTCCTCTCTCTCCCTCTCTCTCTCTCACTAAAAAAAATTGTGGGATGATATTAACCTGTTGAGGAATCTTAAAGCTATGTTAAGTTTTTCGGTAAACAGTTCGATCAATGGATATATAAAATTCGACGGATTGAGACTTATTGCTTAAATATCCAATACCGGTGCTGTTACGTTTTTGTTATCATTTTGATATTTGAGTTGTATATGGTACAGAGATATATTTTTACATCATTATTATTTCTTTTCACAAAAAAAAGATATTACTATATAAAATGCATGTTGTATATATTACCTGATAGTTTCTTTCTGTCTTTGCATTTTCCTTTTCCGTAATTTTTCTTTTCCATTCGGCAACATGGTTTCCTACTGCAGAACCTTGTGGCTGATCTCACTTATGTGTTTTTTCTCTGACATTTCCACTGTAACATTGCCTATGAAAGTAGGAGGAGAAAAATGAAAAGATTAACCATCTCAACCCAACATAAAGTGTTCATTAGAACAAGTGCCTGCTCAACTGGCCAACCGTATACATCCGAAAAGGAGAAAATGAAAAAGGAAGCAATGCATCAACGACAACGAAACAAGTTGTAATTAAATAATCAGAGGAGTGCAATATGAGGCTGGAATTTTCTATTATTCCTCCCACGAGTCACCAACTAAAATACTGAATTTCTTGTCTTTTTTCTCTCATCTTGGCATGAGAAAGCATTTATACCTAACATTTAAGCCTTATTGATCAATGGTTTCTCAGCAGTCAGCATCATTTTAATCCTTCAAAATATTGAGAATCCTCCTCTTTTTTATGCATGTCAACCTCCTATACCACCAAGAAAACCATCTCTTATATAACTGCAACTAACAAAAAAACAAATAACAATAACGTTAATTGTAACAGTAATTGTTAGTATAAAAACTAGCCTCCAACCTTCGGCATAGTTTCGGAAGTTTGGTGCAGTCAAAGGATTCTTTAACGCGGTATAAGAGCAACCGGGTTCGAATCCTACCAGACAAGAATTTGAAAAGGATTTTTGAAAAGTGGATATGAGCTCAGGTTCTGACCCTTAAAAAGGACGTTCAATCTCCAGGGATATGTTGAAATTTAAATTATAAACCTCAGCCTTAACTGCAACCTAGGAGTTTTGGTGCAGTGGATGGGTTTTTTTACTGTAATAAAAGGAACAACCATCATGAACGATAAAAGTTATATATATCATGATTACAATACCAATACATGCATATAATGTCCAATTACACTTAAAAAGGGTCTGAATGCATATGTATATAATAGGACCATAGACAGACAGGAACCCATTTCCGGACCACTCTACGCTAGAACATCACTCTCTAAGCCAAGAGAAAAGTTCTAATAGACGTCTAAAACTCACAAAACAAACAAAATAAAGAAAAAGTGAACATAAAAATGAAGACAAGAGCACCCTTGAGGCCTTGACATTCTAACAGTACTGAAACATATCCATGGAGGCCATGATAGGCTGGTTCATGAGGGGAGGATTCCATGAGTTGATGAAGCTATCGTTGAAGTGGGGTCCATCACTGAAGAGCCCGTTACCGCTAATATTGTTCGCATTCATGCAGCGAAGGATTTCGTTCAGGGACTCCAGCCTTGTGTTGAGCTCCGCCATCTGAGTCCTGAGAACAGAGTTCTCCGCTTCGACCCCAATGTACTGCTGAGTGGTTATGTTGAGGGCAGTGAGAATTTGACCGTTTTCCTTCCTCAGTTGGTTCACCTGGGCCATCAGATCATCCAAGTGCTTCTGTTTCCTCATCCTTGACCTTCTGGCTGACTCGCGGTTGGATTGCATTCTCTTCCTCTTCCTTTGATCCATTAAGGCCTTGAGTTCCTCCTCGGACCCCGAGTTCTGGACCAAGCTTGATCCAGAAGAAGTACCGCTTGACATGTTTCGATTATTTCTTTTATCTAGCGTGCTTTGGGTGCTCGATTTGCTAAAATCACCGAGAACGCTATACTATGTAAAGCTAGGAAATGGTGTATATGAAGAAATGAACAGGGCCCAGATGATCAGAGTTCAGACCGCGAAAAAACATAGAACCAGTAAAGGAACACGACAGAGAAGGATTGAACTAGGTGACTCTGGCACTGAAGAGTGGAATTTAACATAAACCCAAAGAGCAGGATTTCACTTGGGATAGGCGACATTAATTAGAAAACCCAGTATGAAGAGGTGCTGCATCTACAAATCTAAGCTTGATCCAGATTAATTGGTTAAGAGGGGTCTTTGCTCTTTGGCCGCTATAAAGAGGCCAGTTTCGAGGGATGATGGAGGGGGAGGAGAGGATGCAGGGATTGTGGGTTCCTAGTTATAAATACTGGCCTAGAGAATCTGATCTAGTTACCCAAGTGGAGGATGAGCAAGAACAAAGTATATGCCTGTTGGGTTAAAGGTTTGAATTCAGATGAAGCAGGGTGAACAAAATAGCAAGGAGAGGAGAGAGGAACAAGGCAGGGGAGGAGCAGAACAAAAGTGCTTTCGCAAACTGATGGATGGAGGAGAAGAGGAGAGGGGAAAAGGGAATTGGAGAGTGGGAGGAGGGTGGAATTTATAGAACAAATGGTGGAAAAAGGAGGCAGGAAAATTATTAAAATATCAAGAAAAGTTGGTGGTGGGGGGGAAGGGACTTTGGAATCTCCTGAGGAGCTGTTGGGAGGGGAATGCATCCATGTGGGGAGTGGAGATGGGGGACTATTTACCCCACGATCGTCCAAGACAAGGTGGGTGAGGACACCCGGAGGTGAAGGGAACCCCGTGAGAGATACTGAGACAAACCTCGTTTCCTCTCCTAGCTTGTTCTTTTCTCTTGTATACATATATATCAACTTCTTGTGATTCTTTTGTTTTCCTCTTTTGCCCTTCTGCTAGTTTTTACTGGAAACTATTTTGACCGCGAGTTCATCCAATGACCTGGGATACCTGTACCGTTCTAGATCCGAGTTATGTGAGAACGCTAGCGCTCACTTTTATACCTACACCCTATAAAATAGTGATATCATTAGACTGAAATGATCTCTCTCATGAAGAATGGCTTCTAGAATATGTACCGGCTAAACTAGCGTTATATATATTAATTAAGCAATATTGTTGGTCATCATCGTCCATATACATCTCGCCGCAATCAGTCTTGTTCAGGCTAACATGATTTATCTAAACAAGCCTATCTTTAGAGGACACCTATATATGAACCAATAAGATGGTAGTTTAAAACAAGTTGTCTTGGTTAACTTAAGAGGCTGATCATTCCACGACAAAAATCTTCATGCCCCACCCTTGTTCTCCAGCTTGATAAAATTTACATAGATATGTTTGAGAATTTTTTTTTTACGGAGCATGCGTCTCTTGTGTATGCACTAGCTAAACCTTGTTGGGTTATGTATTATGACGTTGATCCTCTCTCCGAAAGAGAGAACCATCGGCAGTAACAATAATGGCCGTATCGTGAGCAGGTCGATTGTAGGAGGGAGGGCGGAGCTCAGGCGAAAGGGGATCTGACCTTGTAGCCACCCGGAGGCCGGTTACACGTTCAATTATTCCTCTATGTTGCGTCCTCGGCCTTTGATTTGAGAGTGCGTGGACTTACTTACTTTTAGTTGCTTTTACCCGTATAGGCTTGTGTGTGTATACTTTGTCTTTGTGACTCCTGATGCATGTTAGGCTCTCGACGAGGCGTAGGATCGATGGTGTACTGCCCCTTTGTTTGTTTTATCGTCTCCTCTTTAATGAAACAAGACGATTCACCCACCGTTTTCCTTCAGAAGATTCTCGTTCACAGAGGCTTAGGTTAATTAAGGGACCACATGTGTAGGTGGTGGGCGTACGTAATAGGAGTCCCAAGTTTCTTACCAGATACAAAAACAAATAAATAAAAAAATAAAATAAAAAAGGAAAAATAAAAATAAAAAATAACCATTGCACGTAATACTCCTTTTGGAAAGCAAAAGTTACAGTTTCTTCTTTCTAGCGAGAAATGATGTAGGGATAGGTTTCACTCTTTACCACAGACACATGCTTAGGTATCGTCACACTTCTATTCATTCTTAATTTACCTGTGATGCTCTCTTAATAGTAGTTAATTGCTAAAGTGAGCAGGGTGGTCCTCTAGAAAAATGTCTGTAGTTTGGGTGATTTAATCAATGTAATAGTGGTTACCACTAAGATTTGTTAAACTAATTCACGCTCCCAGCACCTTTGAGCTAGATGCCCCCAGGCCATAAAGTAAACGCACTTAAAAATGGTAGAGTACGTACGTGGTTAATTAATTTGTCTACTTAACTATACAAATGCTACTACTACATTTTATACTTAATAGTTATGGAAAAGCAAATTCTTTCTTTGCATTTATCATTCATATATCTTTTACCTTTGGACCTTTCGTTTTATATATTGAAACCTGTTGGTCTTTTAACAATTTTATTTCCAATGTACCGCACACAAGTGTAACCATATGACAATATTTAGCTGCATACATTTCAGTACGACGTGTAAAAGACGTCATATAATTGTAACCCATTTATACTTGGATATAGGCATGTGGCAGAGTGTGACAGGGACGTACACTAAATTTTTTGGTGAGCTCGCTCTAAGATTTCAATATTAAGAAGGAATTCTAATACTACACAAGAACAAACAAGGGAAGATTAGGAAAAGTAAATATATTCTAAGGGAAAGATACGTCAGCGTGGATTACGTAGTTCAGGGACTTCATTTCGAAAGTAAACGGAGGAAAAGAAATTACTAATCAAATACCCTGGTTTTTCTAGTAGATGAAACTTATTGGTTGTGCTTATCGATCATAATTAATGACTAAGATAAGTAAGTTTTTGTAAGTAAAGCAACATGCACGAAAGGCCTTTCGTTTATTATAGTATATATATAGACACTTGGGGTTTATATACAAACGTCATCAATGACCTCTAAGGAATTTGAGGTTCCAAGCTTTGTTTAAACGGTGGACAAGCACTTCAAAGGACAGTAACCTCTGCTTGGCCTCACTAGCAAAGTGGAGCGATGAAGTGCACTCGAAAGAGATTGATTATTATATATTCTTAATTGAAACAAATTTCACCCTTCAACAAACCAGATGTTCCAATATTTAATTGGCATCAGCTTCATCTGATTTCCTGTACGTTAGATTTTTATTGAAAATGTTTTGCATGAGAGCGAGTAGTAGACGAGAATCTGATCAGTCATATATAACCGAGCTTATTATCTAAGCCAGAGCCTCGGGGGACAAAGACTTTGTGCATGAATTCGAAATCTCTCGAATGTTGACTCTCTGATTGAACTCTCCAGTTTGGGTTATAATCAGGATAGGCATCTCAGTTGGTCCTTCGATCACCTTGTTCAATCTGGCAAAATTAAGTTAATTAGACGTGAATCCCCCTGGGTTTTCGGATAGATATTCGATGGATTCTTTCACTGAGGGAATCAGACATAGCGCATGCAACAATCGTTTGTTGATTGGAGTGGACTGCGTGTGTCGGTGACTGGGGACGTCACTTTCCCGTTGTACACGATTTCTTGTTATTTCTCATATTTGGCTAGAGTTTGTTCATATTTGCAACTAATTAATAAGAAGTAAAAATAAAAATGATTTTCTACTGCATTCAGTTTTGGTCCTATTTAAATACATCAGCAATTCCTGGATGGATGCATGGAGCCCTCGGGAGTACTCGATGTGAGCAAGATTGAATGGGGTTCTCAGATTATTCTAGATGATGGGGACATCAGCAGTAGTGGCTGGGACGTCCAGACGAGAGTATTTTTATCTATAGAATTCACTAGGCTGTTTCCCCTTTTATAGGTTAAATTGGTAAACCTTCCTCCTCCACTTGGACCTTTTGTCCCTGGCTAAGTAAACTCCCAGTAGGACAAATGTACCCTCCCTTCCAAAATGAGCTGGCTCATTGCATGCAAGGGACGGTGACCAAAAGCTTATTCTACTGATTCTATTTGGATGTATGATAGCGAAAGGAAATATGATGGGTCCCAATTAATAAATATCCTGTGAATACATATTCCACCCGCTGAAAAATGATGTACCTTTCTTTTTTTTCTTGTCCACTGTTTACCATGGGGACAAGGTTCTCCTACTTTATGCTTAGTTTTTAATTTGGATTATGATGTCTTAACACATTGTCGTATTAAAGTGACCAGGAAGCTTTCTTCATAATGATACACTTGACCAATTCTTCCCTCATAAAATTGTTTACGTTTGCAAACTTGACATTTACCGGGAAAAAAAGAAGAAGTGAGGGTGAGTCTTGATGTAACGGTAAAGTTGTTGCCCTGTGGCCTGGAGGTTATGAGTTCAAATCCTGGAAATATCCTCTTCGCATACAAGGTAAGACTGTGTATATTTGACCTTCCCTCACTACTAGAAATATGGGTATTAACCACAGACGTATAGCGACGAAAATTTCTGTCGCTATACTTTGACTTATAGCGACGGAACGTTCCGTCGCTATAATTCCGTCGGCAAAAGTCTCTATACCGACGAAAAAGTTATTAACATTGACAGACTATTCTTATCGCCGTTAATTTCACGACAGAAAATATCCATCTGTAAAAATCCAACGTTAAAATGTATTTTAGTGACAGAATTTTCACGTTATGGCGATGAAAATTCCGTCGCTAAAAAGTTAAAAAAAGAAAAAATTTTGGGCGCGGACTTGTCCAAAAAATTCTGGGCATAGTCCGCGCCGCTGAGGTCTAATTCCCCCAAATCCCAGCGCTCTGCCACTCTCTCTCAATCTTCCTCTCTCCTCATGCCCCCCTCTCTCCGCTCCCCCAATTTCTCGTCGGCTCTCTCGCGCCCAGCCCCTTTCTCTTTGTCGGCATTTAAGACCCGCACTGCCATGCCAGCCGCCGCTACGACGACCGCCGCCGCCAAACGGACAGGCCGTCAGAGGGGCCGGCGGCAGGCAGCCATCGCGCCCCCTCCCGGCCCTCTCTCTGCTCTCTGGCTCAAGGTAGCCCCTCTCTCCCCCTCAAATCTCTCTTTCTTCTACCGCGCTTAAACATCGGCTCCCTTCTCTGCTGCGCTCTTCTCGTGCGCTGACTGTCGGTGCCAGCCGACCAAAGGTGGCCGACGTCGGCCGACCGAGAGAGAGGCAGAGAGAAGGAGAGATTTAGGGGGAGAGAGAAAGAGAAATTTCTTATTTTTTTAAAATTTTAATTATATTTTTTAATTATAATTAGACTTTAAATTTTACAAAAAAATATGAAAAAACCCAAACCCTAATAAAAAAAAATTTCATCTTGATAAAATTATAATATAAACAAAATAAAATTTAGTAGGGGTTATGGTTAGGGTTATGTTAGGGTTAGGGTTAGATAATGGTTAGGGTTAGGGCTAGGCGAGGGTTAGGGTTAGGGTTAGGGTTGGGTGAGGGTTAGGGTTGGGTGAGGGTTAGGGTTAGGGTTTGGATGAGGGTGAGGGTGAGGGTTAGGGTTAGGGTGAGGGAGAGGGTTAGGGTTTGGTGAGGGTTAGGGTGAGGGTGAGGGTTAGGGCGAAGGAGAGGACAAGGGCGGGGGTTATGGCGAGGGCGAGGGTTAGGGTTTTGGCGAGGACGAGGGTTAGTGTTAGGTGAGGGTTAGGTTACATTGAGGGTTACAGTGAGGGTGAGGGTGATGGTAAAGGTTAGCATAACTATTATATCGCTAATTATATAGAAACTATACACACACACACACACACACACACCACACACACACACACACACACACACACACACACACACACATATTTTCGACACACACACACACATATTTTCGAGCCGTAGAATTCCCCGTCCAATAAATACTATATATAATCTCTTTATTTACTTGTCA
>NC_033798.1:110894054-110903192 GCF_001876935.1 Asparagus officinalis | reverse complement strand
CACACACACACACACACACACACACACACACACACACACACACACACACACACACACACACACACACACACACACACACACACACACACACACACACACACACATATTTTCGACACACACACACACATATTTTCGAGCCGTAGAATTCCCCGTCCAATAAATACTATATATAATCTTTTTATTTACTTGTCACATAGGTGTACGGGATGGTTGGCGGATACGAGACCATCGTGTTCGATCCGAAAATACATAAACACGCCACATTTACATACCTAATGGGATAGAAGCCTTCCTCTAACAGCCGGTCACACCCGCTTGTCCTATATTAAAACGATATATGTAGGGATATGCTCACTTGCATTAATTTTTAAATTCTAGATGCGGACAGTTCCTGAAAAATCGTTCATGAGCATACCACATGATCGGAGGCATCTAGACGCCCGATACAAGGATGAGATGGAAGCTTTCTTAGCCTATTCTGATACAAACCCTCTACGGCTGCTGAGCGGGTCGATTATCTGTCCTTGTAAGAATTGCAGGAACGTTAAAATGTTCGCTAGGAGTGACGTAAGTTTCTATCTGTCAATCAATGGATTTGATAGCTCTTATGTATTTTGGAGTCATCACGGCGAAGGCATCCCGGTGATGCAATCAGAGGAGGAGTTCATTGAAGTTAGCAATCTGACAGTTGACACGACTAATATGTTGGAAGATATTCTGGTCGTGCTGTCGGTTAGTGATGTCAGCACTACTGATATGTTTCAAGGTGTAGATTGATTGATAAGACTTGTTGAAGAAAACAAGTCGCCGTTATACAAGCGGTGTAAGGAGTTCACAAGGCTTTCTTTTATGCTGAGGCTTCTTCATATCCAAACACTCAGTGGGATGGCTGTTACACATTTTGAGATGTTATTAGATTTGCTAAGGAAAGTCATTCCAGGTGGCGAGAAAAGCATCCCTGCAACCTATTACGAAGCCCGCAAGATTGTTGATACGCTGAAGCTTGATTACAAGAAGATAGACGCATGTCCTAACGACTGCATCCTGTACAATAAGGGAAATGAAGCTCTGGAGGAATGTCCGACGTGTCATGTATCACGCTGGAAAGAAGAAGCTATGATCACATCTGAAGGTGGTGCATCCAATAAGCAGAGTAGAATCCCTGCGAAGGTTCTCCGATATTTTCCAACTATTCCTAGGTTGCAAAGGTTTTATATGTCTGCCGAGCTGGCTGAAAATATGCGATGGCACTCGATCGACCACAAAGAGGATGGGAAACTAAGACATCCTGCTGACGGTGAGACATGGAAGCACATCGATCGTATATACCTCGATTTTGGTAAGGAGTCTCGGAATATTAGGCTGGGGCTTGCTAGCAACAGATTTAGTCCGTTTAGGTTAATAAGCTCCGCTTGGTCTACCTGGCCAGTATTGCTGACATTGTACAACCTACCGCCGTCGATGTGCATGAAATAGCCGTACATGATTCTCTTACTCTTGAACCCTGGAAGGTATTCTCCTGGATACGACATCGACGTTTTCCTCCAACCATTAATTAACGACCTGAAGCTTCTCTAGGAAGAAGGTGTCAGCACTTATGATGCTTATGGTAAGGAGTCTTTCTGTATGTGGGTAATGGTCATGTGGATAATTAATAACTTTCCAACATACGCTAACATGTATGGATTGTCGATGAAGGGTCAGATTGCTTGTCTGGTTTACATGTCAGACTAAGAGGGAAAGTTCCTGAAGTACAACCATAAGTTCTGTTATTGGCAACACAGAAGATGGTTGCCTACAGGGTACAAGTTCAGAAAGTTAGTAGGAAAGTTCGATGACAATCCAGAAAATAGACTGGTACCGCCAAGGCTGATCAGAGAAGAAATATTTGAGCTTCTACATCCTTTACCTAGAAAAATATTTAAAAAGATTTTAACAAAGAATACCCATTTGGGGTTAGGAGAAAAATATTGAAGCAAAAATGGAAGGGAAAGGGAAAGGGTAAGCGATTTCTCAAGGGCAAATCGAAAGAAAATAAGCCTCGCAATGTCCAGCCGCATGGGTGTGTCTCTAAGGGCATTGAACTTCCGCATGGATAGTCAAAATTCAACATATTTTATAAGCTACCATATTGGAGAAGTTTAAAACTATGTCACAACTTGGATGTCATGCACATCAAGAAGAACATATGCGAGAATCTCTTGAACACTTTGTTGTAAGACGGAAAAAAAAATTAAAAGATGACTTAAGGGCACGCCGAGACCTAGTAGAATTAAACATCCGTCCTGAACTGCAAGCTATAGATAAGGGTGACGGAAAGTTTAAACTCCTAACCTCCCGTGTCACATTGTCGAAGGATGAGGTCCACAGTGTTAGACCCTAGAGGGGGGGTGATTAGGGTCTTATGTCGATCTAATACTAATATATGCCAATTAAAATTATATTGATTAATTTAGGCTCAAGATAGATATATGAACAAGTTTGTAAAATATAAGCACAAATTAAATATACGCCAAGCAAGCCCAAACACATGATATGTTCATGAGGTTCGGTCCCCACGACCTACGTCCCTACTCCTCACCTCGAGGAAATCTCCACTATCACAATCCAATTTGGAAGCCGAAACTTCTACACACTCGGTTTATAAGTTTACCGAAAACTCTCACAATTAATCACTATGCAATCACACTATATATACTAAGTGTAGGTCTCTAGCCCGTATCCTCCTCCTCAAGTGCTCGGATATAACCTCTCCCTAGGTTTGTCAACCGACGCCACTGCTCTTGGATTCGACCCTGTCTCACACCACACACTTTTCTCGGTGTACAAGTGTATTACAAGTGATACTCATAATGTAAGTTCAAATATAATGTTTTGTTCTCTATATGAATGAGAATACAATGAAGCTCACTCTCGCTAAATCACATACCACTACCCAACAAAATATTGTATGAAAATATTATAAGCTCAACTAAGGTGTGTGTGATAAAAGCGAACAATGAAATTGCAATTCAAGTTAATATAGCTAAAGTATGAATGAATAAATAACAATCAATAAGCTATATAAAAATGAGTTTAGAAAACTTCTCAATAAACAAGAAGGACAGTAGAATGATGATGAGGATGAGATCCTCAATTGGAATTGAATGTCTCTTCTTGTATAAAAACTTCTCTTTTGAAACAAACCAACAAACAAGCTTAAATACTTGTTAAACTCTTTATAAAACTCACTTTAAACAAAATTCTTAGTTATTAGAAAGAGGAAGGCAATAGGGTATTTATACCCACTCAAGACATCAGCCAAAACCCTATTGAAAATACCAAAATACCCCCAGAACATTAGATCACAATATGGCCATTACAACACAACGGTCAGATCGGCGGTCGACCATGAAATACTGGCGGTCGACCGTGAAGTACAAAAAGGTAGACTTCTGTTCTGGAAAGCAGGCGGTCGACCGTGGCGGTCGACCGCTAGGACCGCAAGTCATACAGAGGCCTATTCTGGTCTCTGGACTGCAAGCGGTCGACCGCCACGGTCGACCGCAAACTGACATGCAAATATTTCAGGTTTTAAACCTGTATTGCTAACTTTTGAAAAAATATTAAAAAATATCAAATGATTTCCAAAAATAGTAAAACTTTGGGGATAGTTTATAAATGAGAAAATAAACATGTTTGAAAAGGAATTTTTTGAAATGCATTTTTTTTTTGTAAAAAGTCATCGTATTTGCAAAATGTTAGTAAAGCTTGTTTTTCATGAAACTCAAAAATGAACTATGACTTATAAAAGTGTGTTTACATTTCATGAATACTTTATATATGTATTATGAAGCATGAAGGAGATGTAAATATGAAACAAAACAATTGTTACAAACTTTTGATGAAAATCATTTGTAGGAGAAAAAATCAAACATGTGTTGTGTTTACATATTGAGCTTAAAACATAATCATACAATATATGTAAACAAACTTATTCTTATACCTAAATGATTACGCACACATGAACTTGAATCTTTAGCTGTTGATATCTGTAGCTTTTCACCATGTGTAGAATTCCTGAAAAGGAAAACAAACCACAAATACTAGAAAATAAATTAGCTATAAATTGTTTGGCAAATCATCATCAAAACCAAAGGGCCAATAATCTCCCCCTTTTTAATGATGACAAACAATTTATTAAATGAGATAGAATTCATATGAATAAACCAAATGCAACATGTAGTTTTCTCCCCTTTGACAACATCAAAATGGGGAAAAGATAAGAACAACGCTCCCCCTGTATTCATGCACAAATTAAGAAAAATTTGACAATGCTACCCCCTATCAAAATACAAAGAGTATCTATATGAAGGATACGTATAGGGGCTAAACATATGAGATAGACAAAAAAAAAGGAATCTCTTATACATAAGGTATGTGTATGTGGGCATATAAAAAGAGATAACTAAACACCATTCAACTATTCCAATTTAACAAACATACAAAAAGCCGTGAAGTCATTTTAACAAGCTGCAATGTTCATAAACATTGTGATAAGACACATAGGTCTGATTCTAAGATCATAAACAAAATATCACATAGTTTTAAACAAACATAATTAAGAGTTATTACAACTCAAGTTTCAAGAACAAAAGAGAGACATCTAAAGTTTTTCAAAATAAATCCATGTCTACAAAACATGATACCCATCATCAATCACCATCATTGTCATCAGAACCAGAAGCCGAGCCAGATTCTTCTTCAGAACCCTCTTCAGATCTAGTGTCAGAGTCGGGAGTGAGATCCTGAATCCCAAGAGACTGACGCTGAAGACTAAGAAGCATCATTACATCCTTCTGAATGCTCGAGACCTGAGTCTCTAGGCGATCTAGACGGTCGAAGACCTCGGAAGCAGAGATGGTAGAAGGTCTAGAACGAGGTCGAGAGCTAGAGGGTTAGGAGGATGATGGTTCTGTAGGAGCAGAAGATAGTGAATCTGAAAGTTGCATTCGAGAGAGGGCGACCTTATCGAAATACTCCTTGTTGGGATCAACTTTGGTTTCATGTGAATGGTTAATACCGAAGTGTTGAAGGATAAGAGTTATGAAAGAACCAAAGGGAAGGAATTTAAAATGTTTGCTTGCCATGTTTTGAAGAAAAACATTCACCCAATTCAATTTTATCTTGGCGAATATAGCATATACAACATTCACCTTATCTGGAGCGAAATGATCAAAGCTACCTGTTTTTGGAATAAGGTTTTGAGCAACAATTCATGCAATGATTTTACCGGTGGGATTTAGAGAGTTGTTGTTCATGGGGGTAAGAGCAATTGGGCTTAAATAAAAGAGCATTCACGTCTGGATCGTCATGATCGATAGACATGAGCTCGATATCACTTGACGAGATCTTAAGGATACCCACTAGTTTATCAGCAGAAAAGGATATCTCGACATTTTTAACAGAGGTTCTGATGGTTTGAAGACCATCAGCAGAAGTGAAGATTGATAAGTTTGCATAAAACAAATAGACGAGAAAAGGATAATGTGGAACTTTACGTTTTTCGTCTAAGAGATTATGAAGACCAATAATAGATAGCATCTCAGAAATGTTGTAAATAGCTAAATCATCATATTTTATATATCTACCTGGTAAGATTTTCAACTTACAAAGATCCCTATATTTTTTTGACTATGGATTTATAGAGCAAAAATTCCTCATAATGAGTGGCACTAGATGAAGAAGCACTATATGGTTTAGAACGTTTCTTAGGTGACATGCTTGCAAGTGGATAAAATTGAATAAATCTCTAGATGAAAACCCTAGAAATTAAAATGGAACCCTAGAATCAAAGATGAAAAAGGAAAGAGATGAAGGAGAAGATTACCCAACAGAGATGATGGCTAGGGTTTCTGTAGGAAGAGCACGGTCGTTCCAGGAGAGCTGATGGGCGACCGTAAGGGTTTTCTGATCGAAGATGAGATTTAGGGAGAAATAGAGATCATAGAAGATGAAGAGGGTCGGGTCTATGTGAGGGATAAAGCAACGGCTTAGATAGAATATGATGTGAGATCAATGGTGGTAAAAACATTCGGGTTCAAATAATTAACAAAATAAAACCTAAAACCCGATAAGAAAATTAAAAGAAAAACTAAAAATTTCCCGTGCGGTCGACCGTGACGGTCAACCGCGATAATTACAGAGACTAAGCTCTGGGGCAAAAACACATTCGGTCGACCGTGAAAAAAAAAATCTGAAAAGGACTTTTAATATTATGAAAGTTTTCATATAGATCCTTATACAATTTTATTTTTTAATGAAATTATATATATATATATATATATAATCCAACAAAATATTTTATTTAAAATATTCCTTAAAAAATCGATATTGAAGCTCAAAACCAAGCAATCAAAATAATACCAAAAGATATGAGATTGAGTTCATTTTGGTACCCAAATATTTTTGGTACCTAAATATTTTTGGTACCAACAAAATTAGGGACATGACCCCTATCATGTAAATTCAAGACCTAGGGCTATGAGCCCATTTGGGCGCATTTTGTGCACGGATACGGTCAAAACAAAAATCATAAACATAATCCATACGATTGCAATTTGTGCAATGTAGGATTTTGAATGGTTTGCATTGACCGAATTGTTGTGCACGTGGCTCTTTTGCAAAAATAGGTTTTTCTTTGTAATTATTTTACAAACGAGAATTTCTTTTCAAATCGAAACAAAACATGGTCAAATAACCAAAACAACCACAATATTCGTATTTGTACATATGAGCATATTTATGATTTACACTATGTGTGTGTACATGTGTATGAGATGAAGAAGCTTGATGGGATGCATAATCATGAATAGGCTTGTTAAGCTTTTGTGCATTATGACAAAAGTTGACTGTATGGCCTTTAATACCATAAATAGAACATTTGTAAATTTTGTCATACATGTGTGCATAGTGAGTAGGTTTCTTAGAAGAATTATCATTGTACTTTACACACAAGTCCATAAGCTTTTTGTTATTAGCAATACAAGTGTTTAGTGTTAAATCTAAGGTCAATATTTATTTTTTTATTTGATTCAACTCATCATTGTGCATACAAGCATTGCTACTAGAAGTAGAATAAATATAATTATTTACCATAGAGTTTAATTTATTTTTACTAATCTCTACTTCTAACATGGCATCACATTTTCCATGAAGCAACCTAGCATTTTCTAATCTCAAAATTTCATTGTATTCTTTAATATTTATATTTTCATTTGCAATGAGATCAAACTTAGATACTAGTGTTTCATGAGAGGATTTCATATTAACATGCTTACTTTTCAATTCAATATAGCTATTGTATAATTTTTTAAATTCGTGTGCAAGCTCATCAAAAGTAATATCATCATCGTTGTCGAGCTCGCGTACCTCAGTAGGGCTATCACCTAGTGGCCGTGTACATGAAGATGAAGCTTCTTTAGAACTTAAAGCGGAATTTTCCAACTCTTGTCGGATAGCCTCCAAGTTCCCTTGATGTGCTTTCAATAATTTCCATAGCGTATAAGCACTATCAAAAGAATCAAGTTTGTTATTAATGATGAGCCAAAGGCATTAACTAAAAATTCTAACAAAGACTTGTTCATGGTAAATAATTTATGATCATCTTTACTCCACTTGGATTTCTTTAAAGTGGGTACAATATAAGCACACTCTATAATTTCCCATAAATTGAAGTGTCTAGATCGAACAAAAAGTTTGAATCTAACACACCATTGAGCATAGAGGAAAATATCTAAACAATGAGCAACATTAGTAGCATAACCTAGACTAGATATACCGTACATACCCATAATGTATATATGTATGCAAGCAAGATGCAATAAAGCTCAAAATTAGATTAGCACAACAAACTAACTTGGATCTTTAACTTAAGACAATTAGACCTTAAATCAAAGAGCATCAAGCTCTGATACCAATTGTTAGACCCTAAAGGGGGTGATTAGGGTCTTATGTTAATCTAATACTAATATATGCCAATTAAAATTATATTGATTAATTTGGGCTCAAGATAGATATATGAACAAGTATGTAAAATATAAGCACAAATTAAATATACGCCAAGCAAGCACAAACACACGACATGTTCACGAGGTTCGGTCCCCACGACCTACGTTCCCGCTCCTCACTTCGAGGAGATCTCCACTATCACAATCCGGTTTGGAAGCCGGAACTTCTACACAATCGGCTTACAAGTTTACTGAAAACTCTCACAATCAATCACTATGCAATCACACTATACACACTAAGTGTAGGTCTCTAGCCCGTGTCCTCCTCCTCAAGTGCTCGAATACAACCTCTCCCTAGGTTTGTCAACCAACGCCACTCCTCTTGGATTCGACCCTGTCTCACACCACACACTTCTCTCGGTGTAAAAGTGTATTACAAGTGATACTCACAATGTAAGTTCAAATATAATATTTTGTTCTCTATAATGAATGAGAATACAATGACGCTCACTCTCGCTAAATCACACACCACTACCCAACAAAATATTGTATGAAAATATTATAAGCTCAACTAAGGTGTGTGTGATAAAAGCGAACAATGAAATTGCAATTCAAGTTAATATAGCTAAAGTATGAATGAATAAATAACAATCAATAAGCTATATAAAAATGAGTGGCAATTCAAGTTAATATAGCTAAAGTATGAATGAATAAATAACAATCAATAAGCTATATAAAAATGAGTGTAGAAAACTTCTCAATAAACAAGAAGGACAGTAGAATGATAATGAGGATGAGATCCTCAATTGGAATTGAATGTCTCTTCTTGTATAAAAACTTCTCTTTTGAAACAAACCAACAAACAAGCTTAAATACTTGTTAAACTCTTTATAAAACTCACTTTAAACAAAATTCTTAGTTATTAGAAAGAGGAAGGCAATAGGGTATTTATACCCACTCAAGACATCAGCCAAAACCCTATTGAAAAGACGAAAATACCCCCAGAACAACAGATCACAATATGGCCATTACAACACAATGGTCAGATCGGCGGTCGACTGTGAAATACTAGCGGTCGACCGTGAAGAACAAAAAGGTAGACTTCTGTTCTGGAAAGTAGGCGGTCGATCGTGGCGGTCGACCGCGACAG
>NC_033798.1:110763222-110894044 GCF_001876935.1 Asparagus officinalis | reverse complement strand
TCAGTCGACCGCCACGGTCGACCGCAAGTCATACAGAGGCTCATTCTGGTCTCTGGACTGTAGGCTGTCTAAAAAAATAGCTGATTCCCCATCAAACACCGATGATGGAAGTTACAATCTGACGACTTCCAGAAGGCTATCTTTAGCAACACTCTGACAGAAAGAGATTACAAATCGACGATCTCTTCAAACCAAGACGTGGAAGTCCTCCCTGCGTACCATCACCAAGACACAACACCATTTCAATCACCAACCGCGGCAAACACAAATGCAGCTTCTTATGTGAGATGATTGATCTTGATGGCTGCGACAACAACATGACTAATATTATATTAGCAACTATCAGAGGTGCTGATGAGCGTGTAATGATATTCGACACACTGAAGAGCACATGGTTAAACCATGCAAAGAAATCTTGGTAGAGATCGTGACCTGTAGTTGATAGAGCATTATTGAGATGCCTCAATTGTCACAAATGGCCTGAATAAGACCTCCTTTACTGGTCATTGGTGTCATCAATATATAAAGTAAGAGAAGCTCAAACGCAGCTCTAATCGTTGCCAATCATAGCTCGAACGCGGCTTCAGCGGTTCTCAAACGCAGCTCCAATCGCTGCCAAGCACAGCCCGAACGCAGCTCCATCGCTGCCCAACGCAGCTTATCATCGCTGCCCAATGCAGCTCATCATCGCTCCCCAACGCAGCTTATCATCGCTGCCCAACGCAGCTCATCATCGCTGCCCAACGCAGCTCCAATCGACGTCGAACGCAGCTCTATACTGCTGCCAAACGCACCTTCAAACATCGAAGAACGCAGCTCAATATCGCTGCAGAACGCACCTCCAGATGCTGCGTTCAAACACAGAATTTAGGCCAGAACGCATGTCAAAGCTCTGACCTGTTCAAACACGATCCAGGCGGTTTCGAAGTCCGCTCTTCACCCACGATTTGAGGAGTGGCTTACGTGGGTTGTTTCACCCGATTAATAGGGTAACTAAACCCCCATTTAGGAGCGGATTATGAGGGCAGTTACACCCCTAATCCCCCTATAAATATCAACAAACTCAACAGAGTTAAGGGGGCTCTTCTTGGATTGCTTAGATCGGATTTTTGATAATCAGATTGAGGGACGGATTTTTGGGAGATCGGATTGTGATCACTTGAAGAGGATCTTTCGATCAGATTTCCTAGAATCAGAAAAAAGAGTATTGACTCCTTACACAGTCTGGGAAATCAACAAACGGAGGAGCTCTAAACCGTCGATACTTGGCTTATTAACCGAATTATTTTCGGTTTGAACAACTTTATTATTAGAGTTTATTCTGAATCACGAAACTCAGCAAGAGTTATCAACCAGACAAGACTGTTGTTCTAGTGAGCATAGATATTCGGATCGTCAACGAGAAGCAAACTCGACGCAAGCATTCGAGGGAGACATCTCATCGCCACCGTGAAGAACCCAGAATTAAACAAAGGAGAGAATCCATATCATTCTCTTCTCTTTTGTAATTGGAAATCCAATTGTAATCGAGAGTGGAGAGAGTTGTAATCATTCTTTTTCTAAGCAGTTAGAGAGAATAAAATCAAATACAGTTCTTTCACTCATTTTTCTTATTACAAATTTTTCACCAAACAAAAGATGGCGACTCCGCTGGGGACTAGCTTTTCCGACGAAGAAGTGGTGGCGCAGTCCGACGTCCACCTCACAGGAACAACCGTCGAAACTCTTGTTGTGGAGTTTGACCAAGCCAAGTACGAGGAGGCTCTCTCATCTGGATCGCTTAGCCCTAAGGCTAGGCGAGATGCCTGTCAGAAATCTAAAGAGGTTTTAACTGCTGTTGAGACGCCAAAGAAAGCCCTCTCCTTTGGCCAAAGCCTCAAACTCGCCCTGCAAGCTGAAAATCCCGCATCCATTTCGACACGGCGTGTACTGGGTTGCAGGAGGCCTATGACAGAGAAAGGCCCAATCAACGCCGACAACGCTGCTGCTAAAGCTTTGAAACGAGCCAAGAAAAACGCCGCTCGAAGACGGAGAAGATCCATCCGACGAGCACATCTCCGAGAAAATCAATCCTGGGTCCAACGCAAGGATTGCATTTCCGAAGCTCTGCCCAAGCATTGCGTTCATACTCCAGAACGTACACTTCGAGGTAATGAATCCAATTATGAACCTCGGGTGATTCAACTTAAACGCGAACCTCAGTGGTGCGTTGTCCAATCAAAACACAGCCCTGCTAAGGGAAAACAGACGCCTCATGAGTGCGTCCAAACAAAACAAGACCTTAAGGGGTCTGTTTCATCGACTGAACGCAGGCCAAGGCCTGGTGTTTATAAATCACAACGCGACCCTCGCACTTCGCTTCCCGAACACGATGTGGTCCGCCAAGTAAAAAAGAATAGAAGTGGACTCAAGATTCACGTCCACCAAGAACCAGTCTCGCCCCCTCAGAAACAGAGGGTCCTATCTCCGATGAAGAGTCAATCTCAAAACCCCGACTTGCGAGAGTTACTCTCTAGAAGAAAACCAATACAACAGGCAAATCATTCCTGCCATTGTGAGAGAATTATTTCAGCAGTCCTCTCCGAGTGCCAATGTTGCGCACCTGAACCCCGACAATCGGTGTTCGACAGATTGGCGGATGTCGTCAGACCTACCAAGAGACGACGCCATCATAAGAAGAAAGATTCTGAAGCCGAGTATCCTCAGGTTACTATCAACATGACCGGAAAAGGGAAGATCTCGTATCCTAGTTCTGATGAATCAGAAAGGAGCCATTCCCCGACTGTTCGAGAAATTTGTGACGAGTTCGAAGGGGTGTATCGGCATACTCGGTCACGGACCGGAGCTATACGACCGGTTAATTATCAAAAGTTAGCCAAAGGGATTATGACGAGTGATGAACATTCGACAATAGCTGAATCTCAATCTTCAAGTTCTGTTGGAGCACAAAAAGTTTCTGTTTACATGACGGGAAACCCCGAAGACATAGCCAAAAGGGTGGACGAACATCATGTCATGCTCCAGGCGCAACAGGAGACTCTTCTCCAAATAAAGGACATGTTGGCCCAGGTTCTGGCAGAAAAAGGCCAAAGACCTGAATCTTCCCGGAAGACAACATCAAAGGGAAAGCAAAAAGTACACGAACATTTAGATCGTGAGACTCACAACCTGGGATCATCTTCTGAAGGTGAGAAGGAGGTGGAAAAAGAGCTATATCCTCAGTCAACCAAAGTAGATGAGCTAGAAGCCCACCTTAATGCGATGGCCAACAGAAGCGAGCTTCGCGAGGAAGGAGTGATACGACCTTACCCTGCAGAATGGGATACAGCTCCCTATCCGCCAAAGTTTAAGGCCCCGACGCTACAACCTTTTGACGGTACAGGATCATCAAATCAGCATATCTACTACTTCAAGTCTCATACTGGAGATGTAGTGTCAAACGACACCATTCTGACCCGGCTATTCATCGGTACCCTCAAAGGTGTCGCCTTTGAATGGTTTATGAAACTGCCTGCTGGATCTATTCAGAAATGGGTAGATTTGGAAAGGCTTTTCTTGGCCAGATTCTTTAAAGCCGACACAGAGGTCTCAGTCCCGACTCTTCTCGCCACTAAGCAGAAAAAGGGAGAATCTATCAAGACCTATGTTGAAAGATTCCGCAGCATGGCATTGCGATGCCCCTCAGGTATGACTCAATCAACCTTGGTTGAAACTTGCAGGCACAACCTGCAGACCCAGCTCCTCGCTCAGATGGGAGTAGCAGAATGTCGAGCTCGGATCAAAGCTGAAGAAGAGCCACAACCCAAACTGCAGCAACCACGCAATCAGAACAATGCCCAGCGGTCTAAGGGAAAAGAGACTTTAGCAGCTGACTACACGCAAGTACCACCGCCTACTAAGCAAGGCAAAACACCCAATCAGCAAAGAACGTCCAAGCAGTATTCGTTCAAAGAAGAGCATGTGGACACTCTGTTCCAACTACTTCGGAAGAACAATAAATTGCAGCTCCCCGAAATCAGAAAACCAGATGAAGCAGGAAAGATAGATGACCCCAATTACTGTCGCTATCATAGGTTCTTGGGACATCCTACTAGAAAGTGCTATGTCTTCAAAGACATCTTGCAAAATTTGGTGAACGCCAACGTACTCACTCTGAAGCCGGAACAAAAGACTGTATCTACTAACCTGATTGCGGTCCAGTTCGGTGACTTCCCTCCTGTAGCTGCTGCAGATGGTGTCATTCCCATCCATAAAGGGGAAATGCACTTGAAGAACACGGACTTACACAACCAGAAGGGCAGGGGGTTGGTACCCCTCACTATTCCAAAGGGAGAGATCATGTGGGTCCATCCGGACCTAATTGAGGATCAACAATGGATGAACATTGCATTCAAGCAGAAAAGAGGCAAGGCTAAGTCATCCAACATGATTAGCCCCTCTGTTAATGAGAATAATGACCATCTCAAACCTCTCACCGACTCAGAAGAAGAGAGGATCGTCCTAGCAGCATACCCAGAAGGTAACCCCGGTACTCGGTCGGGGAAAACCTATTTGAGGAATTATGACCAGAACGTTCAAGAAGCTGAAGAACAACCCCAAGACGCTGGGGGTTCTGTGCTAAAGAAGTCGGTTGATAAAGGGAAGCAAAAAGAGCTCCGGTTCAACAAAAATCTTCACCAAGATCTTGGCGAAACAAATGCCCCTTACCAATTTAATGTGATGGCACAGTTGGCCAACATACCGGCCAGGATCACCCTTTACGAGCTCTTGAAGTTGTCCAAAGCCACCAGAGAAGCTCTGATTGAAGCTTTGAAGAACACGGAGAGCTTCATTACCCAAGTTACTCTAATTCCCGAAGCATCTGAAGATCAATCCTGTCTGCAGTGTTTACAAACAGTCAGAAGCCTGCCCTGCATATCATTCACTCAGGAAGATATGTAGGTGAAACATAAACATGACAGACCCCTGTATTACACAGGATATATCGGGTCATCAGAAATTAGCCGCGTTCAGGTCGACCCAGGCTCGGCACTTAGCATCATGCCATACAGAGTCATGCAAGTTTTAGGGATTCCCTTACATTGATTACATGCTACCCAAACCACCATCTTCGGATTCAATGCTAACAGCACTCGGCCTATGGAAAAGATCAAGCTCAGATGTCAAATCGGAGATCTCAGATCCGAAGTGGCTTGTTACATTATAGATGCGGACACATCCTATAATCTGTTATTAGGACGACCATGGATTCACGCAAATCGCGTTGTCCCATCTACATTGCATCAAGTTATGAAGTATGTCAATGATGAAGATAAAGTTCGGACTCTGATTGCGGAGATATACCCCTTCAAGGGAGTGGAAAACTTCCATACGGATTCTGTCTTCTATTTGGAGTCACAAGAGATAGAAGATATCGACAGTGGTAATGAGGCAGATGTCGAACCAGACCCGGAAGGGAATTGTCCATGGGAGTTGAACTTTAATGTAATTGGTCCAGTCGAGAACAATAATAATGTACCGAGTGAGGGCGAGTGGTGCATTAATGAAGATTTTATTTTGGCGTACTTGTCGGATGAATCTTTTAAAGTTGGACAAATAGAGCATGATCATAATGCAGGTACTAGCTCGTGGCATACATTGCGTGAAGAAGCATGCCTCACATTGCCAATTAAGTCATACTTCACTTCCGATGAAGAAGTAGAAGATGCACAAAAGGCTTTCTTCGAAGTCCCGTCTAAAAAGAAAGGGCAAAAGCCAATCCGTCTTGGTAAAGTCAAACCCACACCACTCCGACGGGGAAGTTCAGAAGAAGATGATGGAGTTCCTCAATTTCATTACCATGAACCCAACTCTATACATTTAATGAAACGAATGGGGTATAACTTTAATGAAAAACAGGGTTTAAACGAGGAAGGCGAACACCAATTCGGATGTCTCTCACTCCCGAAGGAAAACCTCCGGATTACTATCAAAAAACCGGAAGAGGCGTGGGCTACGTCACAACACCGTCGGCCTCGAAAAACGAAATCAGTAACTACCTGCGTCACGACCATTCCTCCGAAACATCTTCTTACGAATCCGACGTCAGTGTTGGGCCTTTCTTTAAAAGCCTAACTGTGAACATGGTTTCGACCAGTCATCCAGATGAAGACGTAGGGGGTGACGAAGAGTTAGTCGAATCAACCGATGATCCTTGGATCAAACGTCTTAACATCCTGTGGGATATGCACTTCGAACAACGCGAACCACCAACTGAAGATAAAGTGATTCAGGTCAACATGGGAGATGAATCTAACCCCAAGCCTATCTTCATAGCTGAAGACTTATCATCATCCGAAAAAGAAGATCTTATATCTCTCATCCGAGAATATATAGATGTCTTTGCTTGGAATTATGAAGACATGCCTGGTCTTGACCCAAAAGGGGCCATGCATCGTCTCAACATCGATCCGGATGCCAAACCTGTTAAACAACAGCAACGTCGGTTTCGTCCAGAGATCATGGAATCAATTGAGTCAGAAGTTAAAAAGCTTATAGACTCAGGTTTTGTTAGGGAAGAGCAGCACCCAGACTGGGTGGCCAACATTGTTCCAGTTCCCAAGAAGAATGGTAATAAGGTCCGGATATGCATTGATTTCCGCGATCTTAACGCAGCTTGTCCAAAGGACGAGTTTCCTCTTCCTATCACTGATGTCATGATCGACAACACTTGCGGATATGAAAGGATGTCTTTCATGGACGGATTCTCCGGGTACAATCAGATCAAGATGCACCCGGAAGATGAAAAGCACACTGCTTTTAGAACACCACTGGGGGTATATTGCTATACAGTGATGCCATTCGGCCTGAAAAACGCGGGTGCAACTTATCAACGTGCAATGAACGTCATCTTTCACGAGCACCTACGTAAGAAGATCGAGTGCTATGTTGACGATATAGCAGTAAAAAGCCAACACAAAGGTGAACATCTTACAGACTTGAAGACAATGTTCGATATCATGCGAGCACATCAATTGAAGATGAACCCGACAAAATCATTCCTCGGGGTATCAAGTGGAAAATTCCTGGGATTTATCGTTACTTCCAAGGGAATTTCTCTTGATCCAGAGAAAGTGCGTGCCATCCAAGACATGCCACCTCCGAAGAATCTCAAAGAACTCAGAGGCTTGCAAGGCAGGCTGGCCTACATTCGAAGATTCATATCAAATCTTTCAGGGCGTTGCCAACCGTTCTCTAAGCTCATGAAGAAAGGAGTATCCTTTGTTTGGGATAAAGATTGTCAAAAAGCATTTGAGGAGATTAAGGAGTATCTTACTCAACCGCCGGTTCTTGTAGCCCCAAAATCAGGGAAGCCATTCCTGTTATATGTGAGAGCCATGGAACATTCTCTTGGAGCTCTGTTGGCTCAGAACAACGATCAGGGTCAAGAGCAAGCCATCTATTACCTAAGCAGGACTATGATGGGAGCCGAACACCGATACAATCCAGTTGAAAAAGAATGTCTCGCCTTGGTATTCGCAGTTCAAAAGATGCGACATTACCTGGTTGGACAGACAATTCACGTCATCTCTAAGGTGAATCCGTAGAGAGTTTTGATGACGAAACCATCATCTCTAAATTGTCGGCTTGCAAAGTGGGCCATTCTCTTGTCACAATATGATATGCAGTTTATGCCCCAAAAGGCGGTGAAGGGTCAAACATTGGCAGATTTTTTAGCTGATCACCCGTTGCCAGGGACATCTAAATTGTATGAAGAGTTGCCTGATGAAGTCATTGAAACTTACGTTACTCAGGAAACCACACAGGTGTGGAAAATATTCTTCGACGGGGCATCTAGAGTAAACCCTCACGGAGCAATCACCGCAGGAGTGGGGGTCGTACTCGTTTCTCCGAACAGTCACATAATCCCAAGGGGGTTCTCCCTAATCGAACCCTGCACCAACAATGTAGCCGAGTATAATGCTCTACTATTAGGAATGCAATTTGCCGAAGAACTTAATGTTCAGCACCTCGAAGCTTACGGTGACTCTCAGCTCATCGTTAATCAAGTCCGAGGGGAATACGAAGTGCGGCATGAGGATCTCATCCCGTATCATATCGCAGTGCTAAAGCAAGCTGAGAAGTTTAAAGGTTTCTTTATCGGATACATTCCACGAACTCAGAATGCTTACGCAGACACGTTAGCCTCGCTGGCAACTTCATTAGCATTACCTCCAGGGGCTGAAACTACAATCTCGGTTACAGGACGCGAGTTATACTGCTTCAAGATTCCTATGGAGGAAAGCTCCGATGAGACGATGACAGGGGAAGTCTGTACAACCTCGATGGAGTTTGAAGCTAGAGATTGGCGATTCCCGTATATCGACTATGCCATATACGGAATATTGCCTGATGACCCTAAGGAAGCGGCCACTATCAAACGAAAGGCCCTCCAGTTCTATTATGATGCGGTTTCTCGAACCCTATATCGTAAATCACACGACGGAGTTTTGCTTCGATGTCTCTCTCGAAAGGAAGCAAAGGAGGCCCTTAAGGAAGCTCACGACGGAATGTGCGGGGCTCATCAGCCCGGAGCTAAATTAGGAGATCGTCTTCGACGAATTGGCTATTATTGGCCAAAGATGTTTTCAGACGCAGTCGACTATGCTAAACGCTGTCACGCATGCCAAATTCATGGAGATTTTATCCATCAAGCGCCAGGAAATTTACATCCTACATCTGCAACCTGGCCATTTGAGATGTGGGGCATGGATATTGTGGGACCAATTTCTCCTCCGACTTCCAAAGGACACCGGTTCATTCTGGCCGTGACCGACTATTTCTCCAAATGGGCAGAAGCAATCCCGTTGAAAGAAGTCAAGACTTCGAATGTGATCAAGTTCATTAAACATCACGTTGTCTATCGCTTTGGAGTCCCGAGACGAATAGTTCACGACAACGGAACACAATTCGTTAGCTTTGGATTTCAGAGATTCTGTGATAAATTTCGCATCCAAAGTGTCGCATCTACGGCATACTATCCGCCAGCAAATGGTCTTGCGGAAGCTTTCAACAAAACCATAGTAAAGCTTCTCAAAAAGTTTGTTTCCAAAAGCCGACGTGATTGGGACGAAAGACTTGGCCGAGTGTTTGTGGGCCTACCGAACAACAGTGAGGACCTCTACCAGAGCTACGCCATTCTCCTTAGTATACGGCTGTGAAGCTGTATTACCACTTGAGATTCAGATCCCGTCTCTGAGAGTCGCGGTCACAACTGGACTGACAGACGAAGAGAAACACCAACGACGCTTGCAGGAACTCGAAGCTTTAGACGACAAGAGACTCCAAGCTCAACAACAGATTGAACTATATCAAGCTCGTATTTCCAAAGCCTACAACAAAAAGGTTAAGGAACGGATTTTCAAGAAGGGCGATCTGGTTTTAGTCAATCGACGACCCATGGTGATGACTCATAAAACTAAAGGGAAGTTTAAACCTAAATGGGAAGGGCCTTTTGTCGTTGAGACAGTCTATTCCAACGGAGCTTACCGTCTCATCAATAAGAAAGGCGACAGACTTATGATGCCAATTAATGGGAAGTTTCTTAAGAAATATTACCCGTAAGCTGCAAGTCTCTTGAGTTTAGCTGGGGGTTGCTTATCAAATGTTCGGTTGAGTAATGAAGTTCTCCTACTTTGTATGTCATCAAGTTAACATTACACCTCTGACGATTTAAGTTATTGAGAATCATTATAATAAAAAAATTTTCCAAAGTCTTTCAGATAGCTATCAGCATAATCTGTTTGGTGAAAAAGTCCCAATCCTGACTGCGTTCAGTCCTCTTGAACGCAAGTCCTATGGCTGCGTTCAAGACAAGTCTACAGCGGTGTTTCAAGTCCCACGACTGCAAGACCTGACTGCGTTCAGTCCTCTTGAACGCAAGTCCTTTGGCTGCGTTCAGTCCTCTTGAACGCAAGTCCTTTGACTGCGTTCAGTCCTCTTGAACGCAAGTCCTATGGCTGCGTTCAAAACAAGTCTACAGCTGCGTTTCAAGTCCTACAGCTACAGAACCTGACGCTGCGTTCGCACCAACGAACGCACAACATGATCATTTCAATTTTCAGAAGGTACTCTACAAAATAGAAGAAATCAAGTTTTTCTAAAAGACCAGACTTATGACTATAATCCAAGTCTTGAAGTCGCGGTCAAACCTGTTTGACAAAGCCAGATGTCCTCAACGGGCCTGCGTTCAAATTATTCAGACACAAGGGAATAACTTTTCAGAAGTTCTCATACCACAAAAAAGACTATATCATTTCAAGAGATATCCACAGTTCATCACAAGCAAAAGTAATAAGTGTCACAAGAGTACCAAAAAGTTATTACAGACTAAAAATTTACTTAATAAAAAAGGGGGGTTCCCGAAGAGAAAAGGATGCAAGGCGGGCTTTGGCTTGAGCTATACGTGCAGCATGCTTGGCTTGGATCTCTGCTTCAGCTCTCCCCCTTAATTCTTCAGCAGTGACAGCAACAGCACCAGCTTCTGATCGCAAAGCCTGAAGAGCCTCCCCTATCTCAGGCTTCAAGTCAGCGCTCTGCAGTTTCTCTAAGGTTTCCACAGTACGTCTGAACAAGTGAACCTTCTTGGTGCAGTGATCAGTCCAGCCGCGATTAATACGCTCAAGCAAGTCCATCACATCAAAGAACGAATCCCGAAAATCTGAAAATGGGGCCCATCCTTGCTCAGAGATGAGGTATGCTTGCTTCACCATGCTCTCCAGGAGCTCTGTGAGGAAGTGCACACTCTCGAAGTCTGGGGTGAATACTTTACCAGGAGGGACCATAGAAAGGGGCGTAATCAGAGGGGCGTCCTCTTGGAGCACTCCTTCTCCTTCATCGTCAGAAACGACAATAGGTTTAGCAGCAGAAGTCCCACCTGTCAACAAAGCCAGCACAAATTCAGTAAATCTGCTGGGCAACTGTATTCGAACGCAGGAGTTCAGACCTGCGTCAAAATCAATTTGAACGCAAAGAATCTAGACTTGCATCCAAGATTAAGGGATCGACCCTTTATCTTATCATCAAACATAAAAAGTTCTGTTTTACGTTCAAAATCTAAACAGTTCTTATCAATAAACACAGGAATTTTTCCGTGTGTTCAACAATGAGGGTTCGATTCTTCTTTGCAACAATGGACACAAGAACTTCTTTTATCATCTAAAATCAAAGAGATGAACAGTTTTCATCAAGAAACATACAAGTTCTTTTCAAGATTGAAGAGACGAATCTTATTCGTCATCATCAACTAAACCAAAGTCCAGTCAGGGAATTTCAAGAACACCTATCACGAAGAATGCTTAAACAGAGAAGAAAATGAGGATTACCTCGATGACCAGACGCCGGAGGCGTCGACGACGGTCCGGAGGCGGATTCAGAAGCACCCTTCAACGGCGGAAGAATGTCCGCCATCTGTTCGTGAGATCTCTTGGGAGCCATGGCCAGACGACGAAATCAAATCGTGGAAGAATTAACGAGAAGAAACTCGTTTCTGAGTTCAAGGGAGAAGTCTAAGCGTTAAGGCTTCTGACAAGACTAATCAAACCCATTTTATAATAATTAATAACGGTGCAGAGTTCCAAGACTCCCCGTTGAGAAAGGCCTCTTCGTCATCATTACGGCCGCTTCAGCTTCCTGTCAGACGCGGGACAAAGCCCTGCGTCCATAAAAGTCGGACCAAACGCAATGGTTCGGAGATGCGTTCCTTCAAAAATACGTAGTCCCACTCAAGGACATGAACGCAAGGGGTACCCTTAGTTCTAGAATTGGAATTCCTGGGAAATATGCTGCTTTAGCTTAAAACTTTTTGTACATTTCTTATGCTACAGAGTTTGAACTCTATTTTCCTCAACACTTCTAACTTATCGACTCTCGTCAATGGAGCGATAAGTCCTCAAAGTTGCTCCGATCGCAACACTCCTACCTTATCGACTCTCATCAATAGAGCGATAAGTCCTCAAAGTTGCTCCGATCGCAACACTCAAGTCCTCAAAGTTGCCCTGAACGCAACACTTCTACCTTATCGACTCTCGTCAATAGAGCGATAAGTCCTCAAAGTTGCCCTGAACGCAACACTTCTACCTTATCGACTCTCGTCAATAGAGCGATAAGTCCTCAAAGTTGCCCTGAACGCAACACTTCTACCTTATCGACTCTCGTCAATAGAGCGATAAGTCCTCAAAGTTGCTCCAATCGCAACACTTCTAGTTTATCGACTCTCGTCAATAGAGCGATAAGTCCTCAAAGTTGCTCCAATCGCAACACCTTCCACTCGTCGACTCTTAACAATAGAGCGACGGGACCACAAAGTGTGCCACGTTAATACTGTATTCCTGGCATTTACATTATTCTTCCAGTATTTAAGGCAAAAGCATAATACAAGAGGAATAAATAGTTGTTGTCGCAATATCAAATTGGTATTTCATTGTTCCATGTCAAAACATGATATGAAAAAGAAACAATAAAAAGCCAAACGGCAACACTACCTTTATTTAAAGGAAAACAAGGTGACCTAAGATAAGTGTTGTTCCTACCAAAAGAACGATACGAAAACAGGCTCATCAATTCATCAGATCAAATGAAGCTAGCTGAGACTTAATGTCAGAAAGTTTTTCTTCATGGTCGGCCCGAACCAGCATCTCGGCCCGTTTCCGAAGCTCGTCCTCACTAGACAGCATGACAGCTACCTCCTTCTTAGCCTCTTCCAGAGCACCAGCTTTGGCACGGTAATTCACCAGGGAAGTAGCACTTTTGACATTGAGCTCAGTGACAATAGATTCTTCTTGTTTGAATTGAGCCTTCATCCTAGTCAACTCCACTTCAGCGGCATCGATCTTCTCTCGCAAATTTTCCAGAGAAGTGTTCGAAAGTGTCAGCTCAGTTTGTTTTTGAGCATGTAGCTGTTGCAGTTGTTCAACCTCAACCTCTTCCTCAGCTATATGACGTCGAGCGGCTTCATACTTATTGAGTTCTTCGGCTCGAATATCCTCAAAAGTAGATGCAATCTGCGCTTGGATATCAGCGCGACCCAAAGCCTCCAATCCCTCTAGACGACAGATGGCTTCGGAACAGCGCTGAACAACGTCGACGTCACCTACGAGCTTGAGGTTGTTCAAACTGTTCGTGAGCATGGGCTTGAAGGTATCAAAAGTATCTCGTCCGGCTAGCACAACCTCAATTATTTTCTTGGTAAGCCCTCCTAAGTAGTCAAGGGAAATCTTGACAAAATCTGGTACGTCTGCGGGGCTCGAAACAGCAATAGGCGACGGTACAGAAACTTCTGAACACACGAAGCTAAGTAAAAGACCAGCAGATGATTTCGGTGTAGTAGCTTGGGAAGGAGTGCCAATATCTAGCTGAGATGGACTCGACTGCAAAGCCATCAGTTCCCCCATTTGAGATGACCTTGGAACGTCTACCACTTCGGTAGAGGCTAGAGAAATTGTCAGTAAAGTCGTCGGTGGAAGAACCGTTGTGGAGGTCTCCAAACGAGGTGGCTCTGACACCTGAGCTGGTGGTGGTATAAGCTGTTGCGTCGAAGGAGGGGTGACAGTACTCGCTTATACAGATTAAAGATTAGTCGCAAGCCAAAATAAACGACACTTACCAGTGAGAGGTAGAGGAATGTAGGACGACGCTTTGTCGGAAAAAGATGGTGGTGGAATATCCCAGTCATCGGGATCATCACTGTCATCACCCAGGTTATCATTGCTCCCTTCATTCCCACGCTGGTCACCTTCATCATCTGTGGCATCTGCACCTTCGCTGTGATCCATAGGTTCCTCTTCGCCTACAGAGGGAAATGCTGGCGCATCTTCGGCGACAGTGGACTTTGCTATGATTCCAGTAGTAGGACTAGGTTGCGAGTCGCCTATAATTGGTAATAACACAGAAATGGAAGGAGACTTGTCCGCGGCTAAGCCTTGCTGGGCAGCCTCTTGAGGTTCTGGGACATGGGATATGTCTTCTGCAACATGAGAGGCAGTGGAGGCTGTATCATGAAGCGTGTCTTCGGGAACAAACTCTGCGCCCCCTGCAAAAGATTCATCTCCACACTCTTCTTCATGTAATGAATGAGCAGAAGAATCATGGCCTCCTAAAGCAGGACCAACTGAGGGGAGACCAGGCTGAGGCGAGAGTTCCATAGCAGTCGATTCTTGGTCTTCTTCGGCACGCCAGGCTTTCTGAGCATCCGACATAAGTTTGGAAGCCGGGGGTCCGAGCGTTAACTTCCGACGGGCTCTCTTGTCATACTCTGCTTCATCGACTGACCCCAGCTTTCTTTTTCCACTGGCACTCTGACTTCGAGTCAAGACTCTTGAAGGTTCCACTTCGCGAGTATCCGGCATCCTGATCTCTTCCGGAACTCGCTCCGGTGATTGCTGCCGTTCATCCTCTGGAATTAACTTCTCATAGGACAAGTATTCAGTAGTACCAAGCTCGTGCTCCTTCATACACATTACCTGTGTACGCAAGAGTAGGGTTTGGGTTCCCAACATAGAGCTGATCATAGCCAAATTGCCGAGAAAAGCGATAAGGCTGATAAGGTTCAATAAAGCATTTCCTCCCTTGTAGAAAAATAAGATAGCATGGGCGAATGTTTATGAGCCACCAAAAGGTACCCCTGCTAAGCTTGGTGAAAGAATTCGGTCTCGGAGTGTCTTGATGGAGTTCTCCATACGCGCCACCTTCGAAAGCAGGAAACTTGCAAGCAATCTCGTAATTATAATCCCGTCTCAATATTTCACAGAATTTAACTTGATACCAACCAGCCCACTCAGAGGTTTCCAACTGCTGAACAAGAAGAGGTGAAGTGCCACTTGATTCGGGAGTCGTCATTATCGGAGGGCAATGCAACACAAACCAAGATACCAAATAAATGTATGGCATCGGTACTCGAGGGGTTGGGGTCTGAATGATAGTCTTCCCGTCGGAATCCACCTTCTTGACAGCAACAAATTCGGAAGATAGTTCCCGCAAACCACTTTGTAAGCAGCACACCATGGCTGAAAGAAGATTCAAGGGTCCTACTGTAATAGCATCCACTGGCCTTGTGGGTACCACACAACGCTTCAACCAAAGAGTTAGAAAACCAGTGAACAAAGCCATGTCGGAGATTGGGACTTCTGCCTGATAATGGAAGCTCTCAAATGTAGTGAACGCTGGGAAAACATCCTCTTCTACCTCACAAGTGTAGTGAGAAGTTGCATCATTGATACGTTCTGTGATCTCTTCGAGGGTACTGGCAGTTAAACGAGTCACTTCAGCCTCCTTGTCCCACAGATTTCGGAAAAGATACTCCGCCCACTGTCCTTGTTTCACACCACTTGCTCTTTTCCCGGTAATTTGCGCACATATCTGGAAATGGCACATCAATTCCCAGTAAGTGTCGTAGATTTCGGGAGCACCATTTTTCAGGATCTCTAATTCCCTGCTTCCGGGAACAAACTCCTCATAAGGCAATTCTCCAAAGGACAATCCAGAAATTTATCTCAAACATTTCGTGGAGAGCGAAGCCCAGCTCACCAACTGGAGTGAAAAAGGTGCCGGTGTGAGGGTTGTAGAATTCCAGCATAGCGAAGAGTCCGCTGTAATTCGGAGGAATACCGTATCGAGTGGCTGTTATAGGAACTCTCAAATCCGAAATTCTCAAGGGTTCTTCTAGTTCCTCCAAGACGAAATTTATCATCCGGGCCCACCAGTCCGCATCACTGGAGTGAACCCAAGTAGGGGCCCTGAAATCCCGAGCAGGGAACTCTCCTTTGACAGAAATAAATATTCTGATAAACACCTCCGCTAACTTAGCAGACTCTCCGACAGGGTGCTCTTTTTGGAATAAACCTAGCTTCAAAGCCATAAAATTATTGAAACCAGCGGGATGAGTACCCCGATGAGTGATATGCCCCGTAGCAACACCGCCTTGGTCCTGAACAAGTTCCCAATTCATCGACCGCGGGATAGAAGCGCACTGATAATAAGAGATCGGCCACATCCGCTCCAAATTGGGAAGGAAAAGACGACGGTTGTTGACGACCTTCAGCCATTTGTAATTCCCCTCGGACATCCGCTTGGGGTCCATTTTTACAGAATCCCCGAATAGGAAGGACGGCTTCTTTAAAATCTCACGCTCTGCGGTTTCAAATTTGGCATTTGTAACCAAAGACCTGAGAGTCTCAGGAAAAGCCTGAGTGATGAGTTTCGCCCGCTCTTTATGGGTGCCCTGGAATATTGGATACTCAAAGGCAAAGCTGAAAATTGTATTCTTCACCGCACCTCCCGCATGACCGAAGTAATAGTTGAAGGAAAGAGGCTCGCTGGAGTAGCATACTGCAAATAGAAAAGTTAGTCAGAAGAAGTCTCAGACCTGCGTCCAGATCATTTAATGCAGAGCCTTAACCTGCATCTAAATTTTTTGAACGCAAGGTTTAGACCTGCGTTCGGATTCTCGAACGCGGGGTCTTAACCTGCATCTAATGTTGAACGCAAGATTCAGACCTGCGTTCAGATTCTCGAACGCAGGGTCTAAACCTGCGTTGAAATTTTATGAACGATGGAGCTGGCCATGCGTTTTCTTGAAATCGATTACCAGCCCAGAATTATCTCTTGAGCTTAAACACAGATCGTCAATCAGGGGTAAGGGACGTGAGATCTATCAAACCAACTTCCAATGGCTCAATCTTACCGTTAGTTGAAGAAACCAGCGACGAAGGCGCGGGGATTTGATCGTCCCCAGAGGTTCTAGCTGAAGAAGCACCCTGAGCTTCGGCGATCTTCGATTTGGATGCCATTTTCTTCTTAGGTCCCATGGCAACTGTGGCGAAGAAGACGAAGATGGGCGAAGTATTTAGGAACGGATCTTTTCCTCCGTTGAAGTGCTGGAGAAGATGAACAATAGCCCTGTTTAGAAATCGAGTAAAAGGGGGAAAAGTCGAATGACCTTTTGATTTGACCTCAGTGGTCCATTTATAAACAACTGTAGCTGTCAAATCAGAGTGGGATTTTAGGCAAATCTCACCCGAAACGTGATTCTCGCGTTTTCAAAAGAGGGGGTTTTGATTTCCGAACGCACCCTCACGTTCAAACAGCAGAACGCGTAATTTAGACATGCGTTCTGGTGACCAATCTCAGCTTATCACGTAACTAACCATTTCAAAGAGGTTAATGTTCCAAGCAATGACCCCAGACAAAATGATCAAGAGAGAAGATAAAATGAATCTCTCTGAAGCCAGTCTCCTGACTAAGCTGGGGATGAAGTCCTTCTGATATAGGCTTGTGGTTTTCTCCATCTATGATGACAGATCTGTCTTAAGTCCAGAAATGTCCAACTCCCCTGAAGATGATGAAACTAGTCAAACAAGTTTAAGCCCAAGTCATTACGGGTGAACCAAAAGAGAATGAAGAAGTCAACGAAGGTGCTTCACTCCATCTGCGATAAGATACATTTAATCAACAAGATTTTTGGGTTCCAAAGTGTTTCGAAAATTCGTCCCAGTCAACCGCGAACTTTCGAAAACTTTGGAGGGGGTTCTGTAGACTGTCTAAAAAAAAGATAACTGATTCTCCATCAAACGCAGAAGAGAGGAGTTATAATCTGACGACTTCCATTACAAAACGACAGTCTTTAGCAATACTCTGACAGAAAGGATTACAAATCGACGATCTCTTCAAACCAAGACGTGGAAGTCCTCCCTGCGTACCATCATCAAGACACAACACCAATTCAATCACCTACCGCGGCAAACACAAATGCAGCTTCTTATGTGAGATGATTGATCTTGATGGCTGCGACAACAACATGACTAATATTATATTAGCAACTATCAGAGGTGCTGATGAGCAGTGTAATGTATTCGACACACTGAAGAGCACATGGTTAAACCATGCAAAGAAATCTTGGTGGAGATCGTGACCTGCAGTTGATAGAGCATTATTGAGATGCCTCAATTGTCACAAATGGCCTGAATAAGACCTCCTTTACTGGTCATTGGTGTCATCCATATATAAAGTCAGAGAAGCTCAAACGCAGCTCTAATCGCTGCCAATCATAGCTCGAACGCGGCCTCAGCGGCTCTCAAACGCAGCTCCAATCGCTGCCAAGCACAGCCCGAACGCAGCTCCATCGCTGCCCAACGCAGCTTATCATCGCTGCCCAACGCAGCTCATCATTGCTCCCCAACGCAGCTTATCATCGCTGCCCAACGCAGCTCATTATCGCTGCCCAACGCAGCTCCAATCGACGTCGAACGCAGCTCTATACTGCTGCCAAACGCACCTTCAAACATCGAAGAACGCAGCTCAATATCGCTGCGCTCAATCACCGCCAGAACGCAGGTCAAGGTTCTGACTCATTCAAACGTGATCGTAACAACTTTGAAGCTGTTCTCTACCCACGATATAGGGAGTGGTTTACGTGGGTTGTTACACCCGATTAATGGGGTAACTAAACCCCCATTTAGGAGCGGATTATGGGGGCAGTTACACCCTTAATCCCCCTATAAATATCAACAAACTCAACAGAGTTAAGGGGGCTCTTCTTGGATTGCTTAGATCGGATTTTTGATAATCAGATCGAGGGACGGATTTTTGGGAGATCGGATTGTGATCACTTGGAGAGGATCTTTCGATCAGATTTCCTAGAATCAGAAAAAAGAGGATTGACTCCTTACACAGTCTGGGAAATCAACAAACGGAGGAGCTCTAAACCGTCGATACTTGGCTTATTAACCGAATTATTTTCGGTTTGAACAACTCTATTATTAGAGTTTATTCTGAATCACGAAACTCAGCAAGAGTTATCAACCAGACAAGACTGTTGTTCCAGTGAGCATAGATATTCGGATCGTCAACGAGAAGCAAACTCGACGCAAGCATTCGAGGGAGGCATCTCATCGCCATCGTGAAGAACCCAGAATTAAATAAAGGAGAGAATCCATATCATTCTCTTCTCTTTTGTAATCGGAAATCCAATTGTAATCGAGAGTGGAGAGAGTTGTAATCATTCTTTTTCTAAGCAGTTAGAGAGAATAAAATCAAATACAGTTCTTTCACTCATTTTTCTTATTACAAATTTTCCACCAACAAAAGATGGCGACTCCGCTGGGTTCTAGCTTTTCCGACGAAGAAGTGGTGGCGCAGTCCGACGTCCACCTCACAGGAACAACCGTCGAAACTCTTGTTGTGGAGTTTGACCAAGCCAAGTACGAGGAGGCTCTCTCATCTGGATCGCTTAGCCCCAAGGCTAGGCGAGATGCCTGTCAGAACTCTAAAGAGGTTTTAACTGCTGTTGAGACGCCAAAGAAAGCCCTCTCCTTTGGCCAAAGCCTCAAACTCGCCCTGCAAGCTGAAAATCCCGCATCCGTTTCGACACGGCGTGTACTGGGTTGCAAGAGGCCTATGACAGAGAAAGGCCCAATCAACGCCGACAACGCTGCTGCTAAAGCTTTGAAACGAGCCAAGAAAAACACCGCTCGAAGACGGAGAAGATCCATCTGACGAGCACATCTCCGAGAAAATCAATCCTGGGTCCAACGCAAGGATTGCATTTCCGAAGCTCTGCCCAAGCATTGCGTTCATACTCCAGAACGCACACTTCGAGGTAATGAATCCAATTATGAACCTCGGGTGATTCAACTTAAATGCGACCCTCAGTGGTGCGTTGTCCAATCAAAACATAGCCCTGCTAAGGGAAAACAGACGCCTCATGAGTGCGTCCAAACAAAACAAGACCTTAAGGGGTCTGTTTCATCGACTGAACGCAGGCCAAGGCCTGGTGTTTATAAATCACAACGCGACCCTCGCACTTCGCTTCCCAAACACGATGTGGTCCGCCAAGTCAAAAAGAATCGAAGTGGACTCAAGATTCACATGCACCAAGAACCAGTCTCTCCCCCTCAGAAACAGAGGGTCCTATCTCCGATGAAGAGTCAATCTCAAAGCCCCGACTTGCGAGAGTTACTCTCTAGAAGAAAACCAATACAACAGGCAAATCATTCCTGCCATTGTGAGAGAATTATTTCAGCAGTCCTCTCCGAGTGCCAATGTTGCACACCTGAACCCCGACACTCGGTGTTCGACAATCGGTGTTCGACATGGACTATAGGCGGTCGACCGTAAACTAACATGCAAATATTTTAGGTTTTAAACCTGTTTTGTTGACTTTTAAAAAAATGTTTAAAAATACCAAATGATTTCTAAAAATAGTAAAACTTTGGGAAAAGTTTATAAATGAGAAAATAAACATGTTTAAAAAGGAATTTTTAGAAATACAATTTTCGTTTGTAAAAAGTCATCGTATTTGCCAAATGTTAGTAAAGCTTGTTTTTCATGAAACTAAAAAATGAACTATGACTTATAAAAGTGTGTTTACATTTCATGAATACTTTATATATGTATTATGAAGCATGAAGGAGATGTAAACATGAAACAAAACAATTGTTACAAACTTTTGATGAAAATCATTTGTAGGAGAAAAAATCAAACATGTGTTGTGTTTACATATTGAGCTTAAAACATAATCATATAATATATGTAAACAAATACCTAAATGATTGCGCACACATGAACTTGAATCTTTAGCTCTTGATATATGTAGCTTTTCACCATGTGTAGAATTCCTGAAAAGGAAAACAAACCACAAATACTAGAAAATAAATTAGCTATAAATTATTTGGCAAATCATCATCAAAACCAAAGGGCCAACACACAATATGTGTTTATTTCTAAAGTCCGTAAAGACACCGGATGGTTATGCTTCAAATATTTCAGCAAATGTGCATATTGAGGACAGAAAGATTTTGGGACATGGTTATGCTTCAAATATTTCAGCAAATGTGCATATTGAGGACAGAAAGATTTTGGGACTCAAGACACATGACCATCATATTCTATAGCAAATGTGCATATTGAGGACAGAAAGATTTTGGGACTCAAGACACATGACCATCATATTCTATTACACCAACTTCTCCCGGTTGCTTTGCGACATGCTGAGAAGGAACTCACGATGGTGGTAATAGAATTCTGCTGTTTCTTTAAGCAGATGTGCTCCAAGGTGCTTGATGTCAGAGAGTTTGAAGAATTAAAGGGACGTGTTGCCAATACACTGTGTAAAATAAAAATAATATTTCCACCCTCATTCTTCATGGTTATTGTGCATCTCACAATACATTTAGCATATGAAGCCCGCATTGCAGGACCAGTTCAATATCGCTGGATGTACCCTGTGGAGAGGTATTTATTATTATAATGTTCATTTAATATTTGTAAAATTATATTTCTCAGTTTTATTCTGTCACAAATCATGAAACTATATGCTTGTAGGTATTTGGGTTTCATGAAACAACTGATGCATAACTGTGCACGTCCTGAAGGGTCGATCGCAAAGAAGTACATAAGTAACGAGAGTTTGAATTTCATCTCTCGTTACTTGCGGGGTGTGGAGACAAGGCTAAACCATACCCAACGAATAATTGATTGAACATTCTATAATGATCGTGTGGAGGATACTAGATTCCCCAGAATGGAGCTAGTTCAAGCCCACACATATATCCTGATCAATGATACTATATTTAACATATACGTAGCATAAGTATTTAACCGTTTGAATCAGATCATATCACCTCACAATAATTATCTCTATTTAACCGTTATAAATGCTTATGATCTAGGATTCACATCTGATATATCTAGACTACTCTTAAATGCGGAATAAAAAATAAGAGAATTATGGACACACACTCTAGACAATTCCCTGTATAGCTGAAGGGTGAAGTAAGATCTTTTTACATTTTTGGTTCGTATATCAAATATATGTGCCTGTCACCAGATATGTAAACTATTTGCTTCTTTTATTAAAGGTTGACAAACGGATTACGAATGAGGTTAACCTGTCTAAGAAAGTTTGTTTATATGCAGAGGTCCTTCTAACGTGGTTAAGCATTATGGAGGTTACCGTGTCAACGGATTTAGGTTTAACACCATTGGTATTGAAGAGAGACGACAAACGCAAAACAGTGGTGTGTTCTGCTCCTTCTCGCAACTATCATACTCTAGTTCAAAAGATCTAAATCCGATACAAGGGAAAATCTATTGCTACGATCAGGTAGAAGACATCATGGAGATTTTCTATGAGATTAATAAGGAATCCAGTCATGTGATGTTTAAGGTTCGTTGGTGTGAGCAGAAAAAGATGAAAGATGACTACTGTTACACACTCGTTAATCTTAACAAGGAAATATATTAGACTGAAAAATACATGTTAGCTGCTCACGCCAAACAGTGTTTTTATATCAAAGATATAATAAAAAATGATGAATGGGTTGTCCTTAAGAATCTGCCTAGAGCCTACATTCATAAAGCCGTGTCTGACGAAGATCACGATGAGGAGGTTATCTTGACCGACGAAACAGTTGCTGATTTTTCCTTGACACAAAATAATAATCTGACCGATAAAATTGCACTAGCGCGCCCTAATGTACCTGCGATTATATGTGAGCCAAGGCGTAAAGGTAAAAAACCAGTCCACACTGAAGTTGGAGTTGATAAAACTATAAGAACAGTCCTTTTGTCGGTACGCATATGGTCATAGGCTATCCGTACACGGTCATAGAGTAGAACCTCAACATCATCATAATAATGTAATACTTTGTTATGAATGTAAAAGAACATTCATTGTGTTTTATTATGATTTGTACATACTCGTAGTATTATAGTATTGGACATTAGTGTGTGTCATGTATTATAGCATTGCCTTTTATATTATCTGTTTGACTGGTTATCATGTATCAGTATGTATCATGTATTATAGTATTGCCTTTATATTATTTGTTTGACTAGACGTTATGTACATGTGATTTTGTTACCATGTGCTATTTTATTAATTATTTACATTATATGCTTTTGTTGGATATTCATTATGTTTTCAAAGTATATATGACAAAAGGATTACGTAAAAAAAAACGCTTAAGAGACTTTTTGGTAGACATTCTGGAGGCGACGTATATGCCTCTATGTCAGATATTTTTATTTATTTGTTATATATGTACATTTCTATAAACTATTAATGTGAGCCTAATATTTTTTTAAACATTTCCTACATAGGATGCGGAGATGCTACACAGGACTCACCGCCACAGGACACAGGACGCGGAGATGCTTCACATGATGCGGAGACACAGGCTGATCCTACACAGCATGTGGAGATATCGTCGCCGTCGCCGCCACATGCAGATGTATTGGAGGAGCAGAGATATGAGTCGTATAGCGTAGCTATAGAAGTTGCGACACTACCGTCAGATTCTATTACGGATCAGCGAGTCCACGGTCCAGCCAAGGTGAAGGGGGATTATGATTCTTATCATGCTTTACGACATATCGCGCAACATATGTACGAACAAGCAAGGCGTAGATGCCTCGAGCTGAAAGGTATGAATAGATTTTTATAGTTTATCGGTTATTATTTTAAATTTTAATAGCAAATATGGATTGATTCATTGTTTCACCCGATTTATTATTTCGCAAGTACCGGAGACCTCCTAGGCATGACCACAATGCTACCAGGGAACAGAGCATCATCCCTTATATTCATCGGTGGGCTGTGATTCGATAGGAAAACTAAGTGCCTATCGGGGCCTTTGCCAATACTTTCAACAATTTCCTCGCCGCTTAAGCCAGGAGACATGATTTCTTTAATATTTTTTTGACGTGGAAGTCGTAGCGGATTGATGCGCTGGTGGCTTGTTGGAGATATATATATGTGAGTTATTTATTTTAATTTTTATCATTATTAGTTATTAGTTTATTATTATATTTAATACACTGATTTATATCTCTTTTTTCTTTATATGCTGAAGCGATTTTTCTTTCTTGACGATAATATTTATGTCTAGAATTACTGCTTCGCGCATATCAATCTATCATTTAAGATATGTAGGTTTGAAGTGAAGAAAAAAAATTTTGTTCAAATAACAGAAGATTGGGAGCGCTTCTGGCATCTTGACGAGCGTGTAGATGGAGTAATTTTTTTTGTAGTTTACGATTACTGGGACACGACTAAAATTCAGGTATTATAAAAGTACAGATTTTTATTTATTGTTTAAATTTCTATATTATTTTGATTTGATATTTTTTACAAGCTCAAGCTGTAATAGTAAGGAGGAACCGTAACACGTCCCGCAGTTATGAGCATCACGGGGGCTCCAAGTCCTTCAGCCAACATTATCATCAATTGGAGCTTGAGGTATATAATATATTAGCTTTTAAGTTATTAATTTGAGTATAATTTATGTGTTATGGGTTAATAATATATTTGAATAAAATAGGGAATGAGAGATCTCGGACATTTTGCAGATCGTATTCTGATTTCCTAGAGCCCGAATTATGCCGATAAAAAGAAGAAAGCAAACAATAAGGATCTGGCTGTAAGTAGCAGTTCATTTATATATTCAATATCATAACAATGCATCATTAGTAAGTCCACTTGCCCGGGTTGTTTTGATATATCGTAGGAGAAATTATATACCAATGTACAGGAGCAAATGTCTCAGTCTCAGGTCGGTTCTAACACTCCTGCCCAGCTAAGTAGAGAGAAGGAGGACTCCATCATCGAGATGATCATTAGATAGAGTAGGAAGAACAGATATCAGTGGAGAGGATCAGAGCATCGGCCGCATGAGTCTAGTAGCACCTACGAGTCTGCAGCACCACCAGCAACACCAGGAAGCAGTTCATATCAAGACTTGATAGAGCAGTGGTTGAAAGTGATTGAAGACTGGCAGTCACAGTAAACAACATATCAGCGGATTGTAGAGGAAGAACTGAGGCACCGAGAGTAGATAGAATCGGAGTTCACACAGTTCATGTCGACTCTGCCTCAGGAGGCTCAAGAGGCATATAGGAGAAGGTTTATGGCAGATCAGGTAATATATACTTTACTTTTTTAATTAAATAAATTAAATATATAATTCTTACTTAGTTATGAATTTTCTTTGTGACTAAATGATATCATACACACCGATACACACTGATACAAACTGTTACACACAAACCCTAACTCTAACCCTAACACAAAGCCCAAAATATATACTTATAATATTTTTATATGATGGTAGTGTTGATGGTGCATGCGTGTGTAGTGGTGGTGGTATTGGTTGGTGGCTTGGTTGGTTGGTTGTGGTGTTGTGTTGTGGTGGTCGTTATGTGATTGGTTAGGGGGCCTTTTGCGTCGTGCCGTGGGGGGCGGAGGGGGGAGCGATGAGGATTTGGTGGTGGTGGTGGCTGATGGAGGGGAGAGGGGTGGGCGGTTAAGTTGTGATTGGTTTGGGTGGCGCTTAGAGATTTGTCGTTGTTGGTGGTGTTGGATGTTCGTTACTTGTGTTTGGTGATCTGTTATGCTGTATTGGTTTGGTGGGGTGGTCTGGTGGCTTCGGGCGTTGAGGAGAGGCATGAGTGGTGGCATTTGCGATGGTGTGGTGCTCTGTTGATGGAGGGGAGGGGTGGGTCGAGCGTCCACGTGTGTGGTCTTGGGTGTTGGTTGGTGGGTGGGATCGGGTGGGGGTTTTGGTCGTGGTTAAGGCAGGGGGAGGAGTGGGAATTTGGTGGTGGTGTGCTTGGGCGGGAGGGGTGGGGAGAGGGGAGTGTGCGTGTGTGCGGGTGGGGTTGGGGATTTTGTTTGTGGTGGTTGGCTGGTGCTGTTATTGTGTTGTGGTGTTGTGTTGTGTTGTGGTGTGGTGTTGTGTTGTTGTGTTGTGGTGTTGTGTTGTTGTGTTGTGGTGTTGGGGGATTATGTTTATATTTACACACTCTTGTTAATGCTTGATTTATATTTTGCAAGTCGGGACTTCTAGACAAGGTGGAGTCGGAAGTAGTCATAATACAGCTGGTGATGTGGTTCATGATGATGATCAGGAGGATTGATTGTGACTAATTTAACTTTGAAAACAATGAATGTGTTGTATAAACAATATTTATTATGTACATGTCGGGATACTTTTATTTTTTTTCTTTAAATATATGTGTTATATATGTGTGAGATTGAATATTATACTGCTGATTGAATAGGGTTTTTTAATTTATTATCGATATTGTACATGGTTTTTAAATTTATTATCGATATTATACATGATTTTTTAATTTTTAAAATATTTTTTAAAAAAATATCGATCATTTTTAGCAACGGAAAATCCGTCGCTAAAAATATATTTAATAACGAAAAATGGACACGAGAAAAAAATAAAAACAAAAATATATCTTTAGCGACGGATTTTCCGTCGTAAAAGATATATGTAGTGACGGAAAATGGACATGGAAAAAATTTTAAAAAATAAATATGTCTTTAGCGATGAATAAACCGTTGCTAATATTTTTTTTGAAAAAAAGTACGACAGAAAATCCGTCGCTATTTTACAATCGCTAAAATTTAGCGACGAAAATTCAGTCACCAAAAGATCAATTAGGAACCCTTAATGCACGGACGGTTATTTAGCGACGGGATTTATTTTTTTCCTTCGCTAAAAGTTATAGTGACTAAATTTTGACCTTTAGCAACGGATTTGTCCGTCGCTAAAGGTCGAAAATCCAGTAGTGCATAGAGCTCGCAATGGTGGGAGCCTCGTGCACTTGGCTACCCTTACATTTACCAAAAATTAAAATATATTTATGTAACTAATCACTGGAAAGGTAATTTTAATGGTTTGTAAGGCGGATGGGTTATTAGGATATTATTCGTTTTGTTGGGATTTTTTCTTTAATTCTTTGTATAACTTCATGAGAATTAGATAGGATTAGAGATCTATCATGATTAGGAGTTTGGATTCTATCATGATTAGGAGTTTGAGTTCTATCATGATTAGGAGTTTGGGTTTCATCATGATTATGAGTTTTAATTCTATTCTAATAAGAAGTTAGGCTAGAGATAGGGTTTGGTTTCCCTATACTAGTATGTACCCCATGCAAACCACGACAACTTATTTTTTTTATCATTATAATTTAAATCTGCGTTTCTCTAAGTTTTAATATATTTGATTTGATTATTATACACTAAAAAATATTGTCATATGATACTTATACATTCTTGCTCTAAAGAATAAAAGGTCAACTCTAAATTTCCTAGTTTAAGAATATAAATTTTAATATATTACTAAATTAGCCTAATATCCCTTTTCAAAATTTGTGAATGACAAAATTTTGCAACAAATTACTATTCAAGAGGTCAATTTAATTTGTATCTCGAGGGAACATTGTTTTGAAAAAGTAAAGTAGCTTAAATTTGTCTTTCTATTATCTATTTTTTCATCTCTTATTTTTCTTGTTGTTCTACAAAAAAAGTAAGTATTTATATTTTCAAATTCTCTTTTAAGTTGGAATTTCTATACAATTTATTAATAGTTATTTGTAAAATTGTTCCTTTCTTTCATTGTTATTGTCCGCATTTTAGTCTTATTATTTGAATTTATTGCAAATATTACTTATGCAAAATTTTATTTATAAATGCTATCCTATAAATAATTAAGAGAGGATTGCTAGGGTTTTCACTTCTTGTTTCTATCAGCCTCCTCCTCCTCCAGATCTGAGCACGCTCCTCTCTCTCTCTCTCTCTCTCTCTCTCTCTCTCTCTCTCTCTCTCTCTCTCTCTCTCTCCCCCCCCTCCTCCTCCTCCTTCAGATGTAACTCCAAGTAGATGGGCTCCTCTCTCTTATTTATCTATCCTGCTTCAAATCTGTGACTCCAAGTGGATTCTAGAGCTTCGGTTTTCACTATTCTCCCTCGAAGATGGTTGATCCCTCCTCCCTCAAAGCTCGTTGTCCCTCGAATCTCGTCGTCGAATCCTGCGTCGAAGCTCGTCGTCCCTCGAATCTCGTCGTCAAATCCTGTGTCGTCCCTCAAATTTCGTCGACTCCTCCCTCGAATCTCGTCAGATTTTTTGTCGCCTTTGAGGAATCATTGGATTTTTTAGGGGATTTCATCGGATTTTTGCTTGATTTGTTGGATTTCGGCAATTATAGGTATAATTTCTCCATGATATTCTCCTTTGACATCTCATTTATTACTGTGACTTTCACATTCAATGCGTGGCCATCTAACTTCTTCCTGTGACTTTCATCAGTACGTCGCTTCGTTTACTGCCAATAATCTTTGTAGCGTTTGAACACATTATAACTATGCAGTGACATCTTGAATGTCATCTCCATTTGAAACAGTTTATTTATAGGTTATATTTTGCAAATAATTTTGCACCAAGAGTAGTGAATGCAATTGATTGGTTCATGGTGCTCCTTTTCAGTAACTGATTGTAATTGCATATTCTATATGTTAGACCCTAGAGGGGGGGTGATTAGGGTCTTGTACTAATCTAATCCCGATTAAAAGCCAATTAAAAGTATATTGATTAATTTGTTCTTGCAAGAAATATATGAGATGGATATGAACAAGAATGATATGAATAAGCACAAATAAAATATACGCTAAGCAAAACACAAACACACGATATGTTTACGAGGTTCGGTCACCACGACCTATGTCCCCGCTCCTCATCTCGAGGAGATCTGCACTATCACAATCCGGTTTGGAAGTCGGAACTTCTACACACTCAGTTTACAGGTTTATCGAAAACTCTCACACAACAAACACTATGCAAACACACTTTACGCACTAAGTGTAGGAACCTAGCCCGTGTCCTCCTCCTCAAGTGCTCAGATACAACCTCTCCCTAGGTTTGTTAACCGACGCCACTCCTTTTGGATTCGACCCCATCTCACGCCCCACACTTCTCTCGGTGTACAAGTGTATTACAAGTGATACTCACAATAAAGGTTAAATATAATGATTTGTTCTCGATAATAAATGAGAACACAATGAAGCTCACTCTCACTAAATCACACACCACTACCCAACAATATATAGTATGGAAAAATTATAAGCTCAATATAGTGTGTGTGATAATAGTGAATAGAAAATATGCAACTCAATAAATATAGCTAAGATATGAAAATGAAATAACAAGCTATATGAAAAGATGAGTTAGGAAAACTTCTCAATAGACAAGAAGAATTGTAGAGGATGATGAGGATAAGATTCTCAGTTAGAATTGATAGCCTCTTCTTATTGTAGAAAACTTCTTTTGAAACAGACAAACAAAACCAGCTTAAACAGCTCTTAAACAGCTCTTAATCTTTTGTTAAAAACTCACTGTAAAAACAAAACTCTTGGTTGTTGAAAGAGGAAGGCACTGAGGTATTTATATCCACTCAAGACATCAGCCAAAACAACATTAAAAAGACCAAAATACCCCCAGATAATCTAATCGAAAAATAGCCGTTGCAACACAATCATTAATACGGTAGTCGACCGTGAGAAACTGGCGGTCGACCGAGAAGCATAAAGAACAGTACAACAGCTTTGAAAAGCAGGCGGTCGACCGCAAAAGCCTCTGGATGAGCCACGGTCGACTGTGAGACATCAAAAGGTAAAATAAACTTTGACCTGCTGGCGGCCGATCGTGACGGTCGACCGCAAACTGATACATGGGTTTTTACAGGTTTTTGGCTGATTTTGAAAATACGTTAAAAATATCAAATCAATTCCAAAAATAGTAAAACTTTGGGAAAAGTTTCTAAATGATGAAACAAACATGTTTGAAAATAAATATTTGGAAATGTAATTTTTATTTGTGAAAACTCATTGTTTTTGAAAAGAGTTCATAAAACCTGTTTTTCGTGAACACAAAAATTGAACTATGGCTTTTAAACTTGTGTATATATATCATGCATACATTATATATATATTATGAAGTATGAAAGATATGTAAACATGAAATAAAATCTATTGTAACAAAGTTTGATGAAAAATCATTTGTATGATAAAAAAAGTTAAACTTGTGTTGTGTTTACATATTGAGCTTAAATATAATCACACGATATATGTAAGCAAACTAATCTTATACCTAGGTGAATGCACACACATGAACTTGAATCTTTAACTCTTAATTACCATGTGTTGAGTTACCTATAAAGAGAAGAACAAACCACAAAAACTAAAAAACAGATTAGCTATAAATTGTTAGACAAATCATCATCAAAACCATAGGGCCAACAATCTCCCCCTTTTTGATGATGGCAAACAATTTATTTAGTGATATGAAATTCATATGAATAAACCAAATAAACCGAACATATGAATCATGTAGTTACATATGATAAACCAACCATATGAATAATATGAATAAACCATATAACCAAACATCAACATTACATGTAGTTTTTCCATCAATACGAATAAAACAATAAACCAAACACAATATGTGGTTTTTCTCCCCCTTTGACAACATCAAAAAGGGAAAAAAATATAGGAGCGACGCTCCCCCTGCATTCATGCACTGATTATAAACAAATGTATGGCCAATACTCCCCCTGTCAATTTGCATAAATGACATAAAAAGAACATATATTGGAGCTAAATATCCATAACCATCCATACACATCCATAAACATATGAATCAAAAGCAAAACCAAATTTTTAACACAAATAGCATCCTTAACAGCCTGTTTTCACAATGCATTATTCAGAGGATCTAAAAACCATAAAAAGATAGTCATAAGCTATCATAACTATAATAAACATAGATAGTTCCACAAGATCACATAGTTTTCAAACACAAACCATAAAGTTATTACAACTTCAAAATAAAAGTTAAATATTCAGTTTCAGTTCTACAAAACATAAATCCATAAGCAGCAAGTATCAATCACCACCATCATCAGATTCAGATGCAGAACTAGATCATGAACCAGAAGCAGATCCTTCTTCAGAGCCCTCTTCAGATCTAGTGTAAGAGCTGGAAGAGGGATCCTGAATCCTAAGAGACTGACGCTGATAGCTAAGGAGAGTCCTAACATCCTTCTAAATGCTCGAGACCTGAGTCTCAAGACGATCCAGACGGTCAAAGACTTCAGAAGCTGAAATAGTAGAAGCTCTAGAACGAGATCGGGAAGATGATGGTTTTGTAGGATCAGATAAAGAGTCTGAAAGTTACATTCGAGAGAGAGAAACCCTATCAAAATATTCCTTACTAGGATCAACTTTGGGTTCATAAGACAGATCAACACCGAAGTGTTGAAGAATAAGAGTGATGAAGCAACCAAATGGTAGAAACTTGAAATGCTTACATGCCATGTTTTTAAGAAAAACGTTTGCCCAATTCACTTTTATCTTGGCAAAAATGACATACACAGCATTGACTTTATTAGGAGCAAAATGATAAAAGCTACCGGTCTTAGGAATGAGATTCTGAGCAACAATTCGTGCTATGATTTTGGCTGTGGGATTAAGAGAATTGTTGTTCATAGGATAAGAGCAACCGGGCTTAAACAGAATATCGTTCACATCCTGATCGGTGTGTTCAATAGACATGATAAGAGCAACCGGGCTTAAACAGAATATCGTTCACATCCTGATCGGTGTGTTCAATAGACATGAGCTCTACGTCACTTGACGGGATCTTAAGGATTCCCGCAAGCTCGTCAGCAGAAAATGATATATGAACATTCTTAACAAATGTATTGATGGTTTGAAGACCATCAGCTGAAGATGAAACAGATAGGTTTGCATAAAATAGATAAACAAGAAATGGGTAATAGGGAACCTTACGTTCCACATCTAACAAATTATGCAGCCTAACAGCAGATAGAATTTCATGAATATTATAAATGGCTAATTCCTCATATTTGATGTACCTACTAGATAGAATTTTCAACTTACAAAGGTCCCTATACTTCTTAACTAGGGATTTGAAAAGCAGAAAATCCTCATAATTGGAGGCAACAGATGATGAAGAACCACTATCTTGCTTAGATTTCTTTCTAGGAGGCATTATATCAAAATGAGATCAACAATAGGATTTGATGGATAAGATTTAAACAGAAATTGAAACTGAAACCCTAGAAATGATAATGAAACCCTAGAACAGAGAAAGAAAACAAGATTGAGAGAGGAGTTACCCAAACAAATCCCCAACAAAATTGATGAGAGAGAGCCCCGGTCGATCGACGAGAGTGGCGGGCGACCGTGGGAGAAAATCGTAGATTTGGGGGAAAATTTCGAATGAGGGGAATAAGGAGGGGTCGGATCAAAAGAGAAGAAAAATCAACGGCCTGGATCAGCTCACAAGTAAGATCAAAGGTGGTGAATCGTTCGGGTATAGAAAAATTTACAAACAAAAACCGAAACCCGATAACAAAACTGTAAAAATCTCTTGCGGTCGACCGTGACAGTCGACCGTGACAGTCACAGAGACTGCTCTCAGAAGCAAAAACATTGGCGGTCGACCGTAGCGGTCGACCGTGAGAAAAATGACAGCAAAAAGGTGTTAAAACCTGGATTTTTGTGAAAATTTTCATTTTGGTCCTTAATAAAAATTTGTTTTATGATATATATATAACCATGAAGATATTTAATTTTAGCTTAATAAAAAGAAAAAATTAACATTTAAGCTTAAAAACCAATTATTAAAAACAAAACAGAAATGTGAAATAAAGCTCATTTTGGTACCCAAATCATTTTGGTACCACTAAAATTTGGGACATGACTCTTATCATGTAAATCCAATGCCCTAAGGTGATGAAGCCGTTTGAGCATATCTTGTGCACCGATACGGTCAAAACAAAAATCGTAAACATGATCCATACAATTGCAATTTGTGTAATGTAGAGGTTTGAATGGTTTGCGTTAACCGAAATAATGTGCACGTGGTTCATTTGTAAAAATAGATTTTTCTTTGTAATTATTTTGCAAACGGGAATTTCTTTTCAAATCAAAACAAAACATGGCCAAATGACCAAAACGATCACAATAATCACATTTGTACACATTAGCATGTTTATGATTTTCACTATGTGTGTGTACATGTGTATGTGATAAAGAAGCTTGATGGGATGCACAATCATGAATAGGCTTATCAAGCTTTTGTGCATTATGACAAAATTGAGCTACATGGCCTTTAAGACCATAAATAGAACATTTGTGAATTTTGTCATACATGTATGCATAGTGAATAGGTTTCTTAGAAGAATTATCATTGAACTTTGCACACAAATCCATAAGCTTTTTGTTATTAGCAATACAAGTGTTTAGTGTTGAATCTAAGGTAGATATGCATTTTCTCATTTGATTCAACTCATTATTATTCATACAAGCATTGCTACTAGAAGTAGGATAAACATGATTACTTATCATAGATATTAATTTTTCTACTTCTAACATGGCATCACATTTTTCATGAAGCAGCCTAGCATTTTCTAATCTTAAATTTTCATTGAATTCGTTAAGAATTATATTTTCATTTGCAATGAAATCAAACCTAGTGACGAGCGTTTCATTAGTGGATTTTATATTAACATACTTACTTTTTATATCAATATAGCAATTGTATAATTATTCAAACTCAAGAGCAAGCTCATCAAAAGTAATAACATCATCGTTGTCAAGCTCGCATACCTCACTAGGGTTATCACCTAGTGGTAGTGTACATGGAGATGAGGCTTCTTTAGAACTCGAAGCGGAATTTTTCAACGCTTGTTGAATAGCCTCCAAGTCCCCTTGATGTGCTTCAATAAATTTTCGTAAGGTGTAAGCACTATCAAAATGAATAAATTTGTTAGAAAAGGATGAGTGAAAAGCAATAAGCAAATATTCTAACAACAGCTTATTCATATTAAACATTCTTTTATCATCTTTATTCCATTTGGATTTTTCCGAAGTGGGAACAATATAAGCATCCTCAATAATTTCCCAAAAATCGAATTGTTTAGATTGAACGAAAAGTTTGAATCTAACACACCATTAAGCATAGGGATATTCAAATGAGGAGCAATATTAATAGCATAACCTAGACTAGATGCATTATACATATCCATAATGATTATATGCAAGAAGCAAAATGCAATCAAAACTAGATTAGCACAAACAAGATAACTTGGATCTTTAACTCAAGGGGATTAGTCCTTAAATCAAAGAGCACCAAGCTCTGATACCAATTGTTAGACCCTAGAGGGGGGGGGGGGGGGTGATTAGGGTCTTGTGCTAATCTAATCCCGATTAAAAGCTAATTAAAATTATATTAATTAATTTGTTCTTGTAAGAAATATATGAGATGGATATGAACAAGAATGATATGAATAAGCACAAATAAAATATACGCTAAGCAAAACACAAACACACGATATGTTTACGAGGTTCGGTCACCACGACCTACGTCCCCGCTCCTCACCTTGAGGAGATCTCCACTATCACAATCTGGTTTAGAAGCCGGAACTTCTATACACTCAGTTTACAAGTTTACCGAAAACTCTCACACAACAAACACTATGCAAACACACTTTACACACTAAGTGTAGGAACCTAGTCCGTGTCCTCCTCCTCAAGTGCTCGGATACAACCTCTCGCTAGGTTCGTCAACTGACGCCACTCCTTTTGGATTCGACCCCATTTCACGCCTCACACTTCTCTCGGTGTACAAGTGTATTACAAGTGATACTCACAATAAAGGTTAAATATAATGATTTGTTCTCGATAATAAATGAGAACACAATGAAGCTCACTCTCACTAAATTACACACCACTACCCAACAATATATAATATGGAAAAATTATAAGCTCAATATAGTGTGTGTGGTAATAGTGAATAGAAAATATGCAACTCAATAAATATAGCTAAGATATGAAAATGAAATAACAAGCTATAGTGAATAGAAAATATGCAACTCAATAAATATAGCTAAGATATGAAAATGAAATAACAAGCTATATGAAAAGATGAGTTAGGAAAACTAATGAAATAACAAGCTATATGAAAAGATGAGTTAGGAAAACTTCTCAATAGACAAGAAGAACTGTAGAGAATGATGAGGATAAGATCCTCAGTTGGAATTGATAGCCTCTTCTTGTTGTAGAAAACTTCTTTTGAAACAGACAAACAAAACCAGCTTAAACAGCTCTTAATCTTTTGTTAAAAACTCACTGTAAAAACAAAACTCTTGGTTGTTGAAAGAGGAAGGCACTGGGGTATTTATACCCACTCAAGAAATCAGCCAAAACAACATTAAAAAGACCAAAATACCCCCAGAGAATCAAATCAGAAAATTGTCGTTGCAACACAATCATTAATACGGCGGTCGACCGTGAGAAGCTGGTGGTCGACCACGAAGCACAAAGAATAGTACAACAGCTTTGAAAAGCAGGCGGTCGACCGTGACGGTCGACCGCGAAAGTCTCTGGATGAGCCACGGTCGACCGTCAACGGTCGACCGTGAGCCATCAAAAGGCAAAATGAACTTTGACCTGCTGACGGCCGACCGTGGCGGTCGACCGCAAACTGATACATGGGTTTTTACAGGTTTTTGGCTGATTTTAAAAATACGTTAAAAATATCAAATCAATTCCAAAAATAGTAAAACTTTGGAAAAAGTTTCTAAAGGATGAAACAAACATGTTTGAAAATGAATATTTGGAAATGCAATTTTTGTTTGTGAAAACTCACTGTTTTTTAAAAGAGTTCATAAAACATGTTTTTCGTGAACACAAAAATTTAACTATGGCTTTTAAACTTGTGTATATATATCATGCATACATTATATATATACTATGAAGTATGAAAAAGATGTAAATATGAAATAAAAGCTATTGTAATAAAGTTTGATGAAAAATCATTTGTATGCTAGAAAAAGTCAAACTTGTGTTGTGTTTACATATTGAGCTTAAATATAATCATACAATATATGTAAGCAATAGAAAAAGTCAAACTTGTGTTGTGTTTACATATTGAGCTTAAATATAATCATACAATATATGTAAGCAAACTACTCTTATACCTAGGTGAATGCACACACATGAACTTGAATATTTAACTCTTGATTGCCATGTGTTGAGTTACCTGTAAAGAGAAGAACAAACCACAAAAACTAGAAAACAAATTAGCTATAAATTGTTTAACAAATCATCATCAAAACCATAGGGCCAACACTATATATTTTATTTGTGCTACTAATGTGATTTATGTACATATATGGTTTATCCTTTTCTAAATCATTCTAGGTGTTTTGGAAAGTTTACCCAAATTGTTTGGTGGATGCTGAGAGGGATTATTCGTCTTTAAATAAGTGATATCTGAGGCTGCTTATGTCCACAGAATTTACAAAGGTGTTTCACATTGTACGGCTATATGTTTGAAACATTTGATTATTTGCTGATAGATTCTATCTAATCTGTAAGCATTAATTAGTAGGGGTGGGCAAAAACCGAAAAAAACTGGTTCAACCGAAAAAACCGTCCGAAAAAGCGGGCCGGTTAACCGAACCAGATTAAATAGATGAGAAGAAGACTCTAAACCGTCCGAACCGAATTAAACCGGTTTGGATCCGGTTTGAACCCCTGAACCGCCCGAAAAAAAACCGAACCGAATTTTCTAATTCGTTCTTTGTCGGATATTCATATTGCTCAAAATGAGAAGGACTTCATCGTTCGGAATTCGGTCAAAATGGAAAGGACTTTTGGTTCGGACGAAGTCGGATGGAATAGCTTTCTTATTAGTGAGTCATCACTTGAACACATTAAGCTATATAGTTGCTCGGTTATTTGATTGTTATGTTTACATACATGTTTATTGTGACAATGGTGTTACTTCAAACAAGCTCCACATTTCATTGTTTGGGGGAAAAAGTTAAGTAGACAAAATGGATAAATAATGATACTTCATCAGAAATTAATAGGCAATGATCTCAGGTGTGGGCAGATTTTTGTGAAATAGTATTAATTCGGTCCAAAACCAAAACCGATCCGAACCGATCCGAATTCCGGTTGGGCCGAATATTCGGATGAAGGGGAAAAAATCTGGATCTGGATGAGAGTTTTGAGAATTCGAAAAATTCGGATTGGATGCGGATTGAGCTTAAAACCGATCCGAACCGAATATGCCCAGCCCTATTAATTAGTTTAATGCTGCCCTATTATCATCTCCAGCTTGTTTTGCACCGGCCAAAATAGAGTTTGCATCTTTCACTTCAGACTCCTGTGACGTAATCTTTGTTGGATGTCTATTTGCTGAATAATTTATATTTTATCAGTGCTTTCCTTGTGGATTACTGAGATTCTTTGCTTCACTTGTGGATTAGTTTTGAACATGCATATGTGGAACTGGAGAACAAATGTGAGAAGGCCTTAGATTCTGCTGGTGAGTCGTCAAGAACAAAGCATGAAAATACTGTTTGGAATGCAAAGGTAAATACCATATAAAATTTCTTTAGGCTTTTGCAAAGTTGATCCGCAAACATTCTGATAATTTTAAGTTGCGTCATTCTGGTGATGTATAATTTTTGTAACTTATATTACTATACATTGTTGTTAACTTGAGGTTCACCTTTACTTTTGGAAGATTAAGATTTAAGTATCGGTATGGTTATTACATTACATTACTATACATTTTGGAAAATTAAGTTTTAAGCACTCTGTATTTTCTCATGAAGTTTATGAATTTAATGTTATAAGTCGATATTTTCCCTCTCTTAGAATCCTATTGAATGGATGCATTAATTTGGTGAAATCTGTAAATAAAATTAGGGATATATATAAATTGCCTATAAGTTGCTCATTTAAATTGCTTGCTTAAGATGAGCGTTATTAGTCCAAATTGAAGTCTTAGCTAACTCTCTTTTGTGGCTTTTTCTTTATGCTAAAGGCAAGGAACTGCTTGAGTAAATTTGAGGCAATAGAGGTCTTCCTTCTTAACTGCTGCTCAAATGGCTATACGAGGTGTGAACTTTGCCGAAAAATTATCGCAAGGAAAGAATTGCTATCTTAAGTTAAAATGAAAGCTTGATTAGGTTGAAATTAATTTTGAGGAAAAATTACCCTTAAGTGATAAACGCTGGTAAGTTTTTAATTAGTGTATTTTACTTACTTTGTGTTGTTTTAGTGTCGTAATCTTGGGACATAGTTAATTTTTGAAAGACGTATCTTAGAGTGAAATCACTTATATTAATTGACTTATCTTTATAGTCTTTACATTGTATCATATTATTTCAGAATTGTTCTCAATTTTTAGATATCCTAATAAGCTATATACATACTCTAATGCAAACGATAATTTATTCCCACAAATATAGTTAAATGGAATAGTCTACATGGGAATAAATTACGACACATATAGTTAAATGAATTTATCTCATAAATAAAATTAAGTTTTAAGCACTCTATATTTTCTCTTGAAGTTTATGAGTTTAATGTTATAAGTCGATGTTTTCCCTCTCTTAAAATCCTATTAATAGATGCACTAATTTGGTGAAATCTGTAAATAAAATTGGGGATATATATAAATTGCCTATAAGTTGCTCATTTAAATTGCTTGCTTATAAATAAAATTGGGGATATATATAAATTGCCTATAAGTTGCTCATTTAAATTGCTTGCTTAAGATGAGCGTTGTTAGTCCAATTTATATATATAAATTGCCTATAAGTTGCTCATTTAAATTGCTTGCTTAAGATGAGCGTTGTTAGTCCAATTTGAAATCTTAACTATCTCTCTTTTGTAGATTTTTCTTCATACTAAAGGCATGGAATTGCTTGAGTAAATTCTAGGCAGTAGAGATCTTCCTTCTTAACTGCTGCTCAAATGACTATAAGAGGGGTGAACTTTGCAAGAAAATTATAGCAAGGAAAGAATTGCATGCATGAGTTAAAATGAAAGCTTGATCATGTTGAAATTTATTTTGAGGAAAAAATTACGTTTTAGTGATCAACGCTGGTAAGTTTTTAATTAGTGTATTTTATTTACTTTGTGTTGTTTCTGTGTCATAATCTTGGGACATGGTTAATTTTTGAAAGACGTATTTTAGAGTGAAAATACTTATAATAATTGACTTATCTTTATAGTCTTTACATGGATTCAGATTATTTAAGAATTGTTCTCAATTTTTTGATATCCTAATAAGCTATATACATTAATGCAAAGGGTAATTTATTCCCACAAATATAGTTAAATGAAATAGTCTACATGTGAATAAATTACGACACATATAGTCAAATAAATTAATCTCATAATTAAAATTAAGTTTTAAGCATTCTATATTTTCTCATGAAGTTTATTCTCTGATCCTAGTATTTGTATAAAGGAATAGATATACCGTTGTCAAAAAACAAATACATATGCATTTTAGTATACAATGACAAATTAAAATGACAAATAAAAGACTTATGCTATATTTTCTCATGAAATTTATGAGTTTAATGTTATAAGTCGATGTTTTCCCTCTCATAAAATCCTATTGATAATTTGGTGAAATTTGTAAATAAAATTGGGGATATATATATATATATATATATACATATATATATATGTATATATATATATATATATACATATATATATGTATATTAGAGATAGAGTTTGGTCTCCCTATATATATTCTTGTATTGGTGGAGGAAAAATTATAAGAGAGTAGAAAAAATATGTAGTAGAGAGAGAGCCAATATTCTTGTAATCTAGGGTTAGCAGAGGGCGTAGCCTGATTCAAGAATATTATGCGAGATGTGAGGGTTTTGTGATATTTATCCATCCAAAAGATTACAATGAGTGAGCTTTGGAGAGAATATGAGAGTTGATTATGTATGTGAGGTTGAGAGATTGAGAGACGAGAGTTGAGTGGTTCCTCTTGTAGTTCTCTCTGATACATAGTGTGAGTGGTTCCTCTTGTAGTTCTCTCTGATACATAGTGGATTTCTCGTATTGTTGCCCGTGGACGTAGGTTGAAGTTGGTCGACCAAACCACAAAAATCTCAGTGTTCTTTTCTTCTTGATTGTAGTTATTTTCTATCTTATTGATTGTGAGTTGGTTTTCGAGTTGTGCATATCGTCGTAGGTGGGGAGACTGAAATTCCCCAATAAGTGGTATCAGAGCTATGTTGATGGATCCAGAAGCGAGTTCGCAAGATAGAAGACAACCTCGTGCAAGATTGAAGATCAACGTTTCAAGAATCAAGATGAAGAAAAAAGTTACTGTAGCATCAGCATTGTAGCAGAGACATGGCGGTCACTGTTCATGTAAGTCCTACGGTTGAGATTGACTTGTCTTTTGATCGATGATTTGGAGGCAGATTTGGGTGATCCAGGAGTCGTTTCTAGGGTTTTTTAACGTGCTGAATTCATTTTTGGCATCAGTTTCATCAAATTCAAACTTTACAGGGATTGATTTGAATTTTGATTAGAGAATGATGACTTCTTCAGGTCCGAAGTTCGATATTCTGCTATTTAATGGCAAGACAAAATCTGATGGTAGATAAAGAGCATGAGTTGGTTGGTGTGTAGACTCAAGGAGAACAGTGCCAAATTAGATGGAGCTTGCAAGCGGGCACGACCGAGTGACACACATGGAGATAAAGATGATGGCATTAGACTTAAAGACCAGTATATATCTTCAAGTGAGTTTGGGAATCAAATCCAAGGTGGAGATTGTTGGGATTTTATCTTTGATTCTTTGTATAACTTCATGAGAATTAGATAGGATTAGAGATCTATCATGATTAGGAGTTTAGATTCTATCATGATTAGGAGTTTGGGTTCTATCATGATTAGGAGTGTTAATTCTATTCTAATAAGAAGTTAGGCTAGATATAGGGTTTGGTTTCCCTATATATACTCTTGTATTGATGGAGGAAAAATTATGAGAGAGTAGAAAAAAGATGTAGTAGAGAGAGAGCCATAATTCTTGTAATCTAGGGTTAACAGAGGGCGTAGCCTGATTCAAGAATATTGTGCAAGAGACGAGGGTTTCGTGATCTTTATCCATACAAAAGATTATAAGGAGTGAGCTTTGGAGAGAATATGAGAGTTGATTATGTATTTGAGGTTGAGAGATTGAGAGACGAGAGTTGAGTGGTTCCTCTTGTAGTTCTCCCTGATAAATAGTGGATTTCTCGTATTGTTTCCCGTGGACGTAGGTCGAAGTTGGTCGATCGAACCACGTAAATCTCGGTGTTCTTTTCTTCTTGATTGTAGTTATTTTCTATCTTGTTGATTGTGAGTTGGTTTTCGAGTTGTGCATATTATGGTAGGCGGGGAGACTGAAATTCCCCAAAGAGTGGTATCGGAGCTATGTTGATGGATCCGGTAGCGAGTTCTCAAGATAGAAGACGGCATCGTGCAAGATTGAAGATCAGCGTTTCAAGAATCAAGATGAAGAAAAAAATTTATTGTAGCATCTGTATTGTAGCAGAGACACGACGGTCACTGTTCATGCAAGTCCGACGGTTGAGATTGACTTGTCTTTTGATCGATAATTTGGAGGTGGATTTTGGTGATCCAGGAGTCGTGCCTTGGGTTTTTCGACGTGTTGAATTTAATTTTGGCATCAGTTTTATCAAATTCAAACTCTATAGTGATTGATTTGAATTTTGATTAGAGAATGACGACTTCATTGGGTCCGAAGTTTGATATTCCGTGATTTAATGGCAAGACAAAATCTTATGGCAGATAAGGAGCATGAGTTAGTTAGTGTGTAGACTCAAGGAGAACAGTGCCAAATTAGGTGGAGCTTGCAAGCAGGCACGACCGAGTGACACACATGGAGATGAAGATGATGGCATTGGACTTAAAGACGATGATATATCTTCAAGTGAGTTTGGGAATCAAATCCAAGGTGGAGATTGTTGGGATTTTATCTTTGATTCTTTGTATAACTTCATGAGAATTAGATAGGATTAGAGATCTATCATGATTAGGAGTTTAGGTTCTATCATGATTAGGAGTTTGGGTTCTATCATGATTAGGAGTGTTAATTCTATTCTAATAAGAAGTTAGGCTAGATATAGGGTTTGGTCTCCCTATATATATGCTTGTATTGGTGGAGGGAAAATTATGAGAGAGTAGAAAAAAGATGTAGTAGAGAGAGAGTCATAATTCTTGTAATCTAGGGTTAACAGAGGGCGTAGCCTGATTCAAGAATATTGTGCAAGAGGCGAGGGTTTCGTGATCTTTATCCATGCAAAATATTACAAGGAGTGAGCTTTGGAGAGAATATGAGAGTTGATTATGTATTTGAGATTGAGAGATTGAGAGACGAGAGTTGAGTGGTTCCTCTTGTAGTTCTCCCTGATAAATAGTGGATTTCTCGTATTGTTGCCCGTGGACGTAGGTCAAAGTTGGTCGACCGAACCACGTAAATCTCGGTGTTCTTTTCTTCTTGATTGTAGTTATTTTCTATCTTGTTGATTGTGAGGTTGTTTTCGAGTTGTGCATATTATGGTAGGCGGGGAGACTGAAATTCCCCAAAAAGTGGTATCGGAGCTATGTTGATGGATCCGGGAGCAAGTTCGCAAGATAGAAGACGACATCATGCAAGATTGAAGATCAACGTTTCAAGAATCAAGATGAAGAAAAAAGTTACTGTATCATCTGTATTGTAGCAGAGACACGACGGTCACTGTTCATGCAAGTCCGACGGTTGAGATTGACTTGTCTTTTGATCGATAATTTGGAGGTGGATTTTGGTGATCCAGGAGTCGTGCCTAGGGTTTTTTGACGTGCTGAATTCGTTTTTGGCATCAGTTTCATCAAATTCAAACTCTATAGTGATTGATTTGAATTTTGATTAGAGAATAACGAATTCATTAGGTCCGAAGTTCGATATTCCACTATTTAATGGTAAGACAAAATCTTATGGCAGATAAGGAGCATGAGTTAGTTAGTGTGTAGACTCAAGGAGAACAGTGCCAAATTAGGTGGAGCTTGCAAGCGGGCACAACCGAGTGACACACATGGAGATGAAGATGATGGCATTGGACTTAAAGACGATGATATATCTTCAAGTGAGTTTGGGAATCAAATCCAAGGTGGAGATTATTGGGATTTTGTCTTTGATTCTTTGTATAACTTCATGAGAATTAGATAGGATTAGAGATCTATCATGATTAGGAGTTTGGGTTCTATCATGATTAGAAGTTTGGGTTTTATCATGATTAGGGGTTTTAATTCTATTCTAATAAGAAGTTAGGCTAGAGATAGGGTTTGGTTTCCCTATATCTATTCTTGTATTGGTGGAGGAAAATTTATGAGAGAGTAGAAAAAAGATGTAGTAGAGAGAGAGCAAATATTCTTGTAATCTAGGGTTAGCAGAGGGCGTAACCTGATTCAAGAATATTGTGCGAGAGGCGAGGGTTTCGTAATCTTTGTCCATGCTAAAGATTACAAGGAGTGAGCTTTGGAGAGAATATGAGAGTTGATTATGTATGTGTGGTTGAGAGATTGAGAGACGAGAGTTGAGTGGTTCCTCTTATAGTTCTCCCTGATACATAGTGGATTTCTCGTATTGTTGCCCGTAGACGTAGGTCGAAGTTGGTCGACCGAACCACGTAAATCTCGGTGTTCTTTTCTTCTTGATTGTAGTTATTTTCTATCTTGATTGTGAGTTGGTTTTCGAGTTGCGCATATCGTGGTAGGCGGGGAGACTGAAATTCCCCAACATTCATTACGCCTTTGACATTTTCCATGGATATCGCATAGTGATTCAGCCTTCACTAATAAAGGTGTTTTGGGGGTGGCAAATCTTGACTCAAAGGCATTTCCGCTTAATGGACATCTAAAGGTAATTAAAGAATAATCAGACACTGATTAATTGATCAGATGTAGATTGAGGCTAATTCGATATATTGGTCCTTATCATACACATACCGTGTCAACATTATTTTGAGGTTGTGCCTTTCGTTCATTGTTAATTTTGAATTATATCCTTGAAACTTTCTTTTAGTGTTTTGGTAATCGACACAATTTCCCCCCTACTACGATTTGACATCATAGACAATCTTCTTTTCTGTAGAATACTACCTAGTTTTGTGAAGAAGTATACACGAATTCCTGATGGACAGTTATAGACATCTAGAATTGATAGAGGTTCTGTCTCTCTCTTCTTCCCCCTTCTCTTTACTTTTCTCAAACTATAGGGGCTAAATTGCACCAAAATACCATAAATTAAGTTTACAGTTTAGACAATTAAATACCACAAGTTGTAATTTGATACAAAACAAGACCATAAAGTTTTTAAAATTTGCATGTTACTACCATCGATCATGCAAACATGGAAATTTTCACCCGTATATTTCTCTATAATACTTACGTACTAATTTTAAAGCTTTCTAATTATTAATATTTATTAAAATTTTTATTAGAAATATCTCAACTCTGTTTTAAAGTAGAATTAAGATACGTTTGAAAAAGAAATTTGATTAATTTAATAGCAAATTTGACAACTATTATTAGTTAAAAAGCTCTAAAATTAGCATGTAAGTATCACAAATAAACATTCGGGTGAAAATTTTCGCATTTGCACGAGTGATGGTAGTAATGTGCAAATTTTGGAAACTTTATGGCACTAATCTGTTTCAAAATACTGACTTATTGTATTTAATTGTCAAAATGGGAAACTTTATAGTATTTTTGTGTAATTTAGCGAATTATAGGACCATGCATTTGGTTATCCAACCTTGTGGTCCAACTATCATTTTTTTCCTTAGTATTTATGATATTATGCTTGTGTTGACTCTGGATTGGTTGGTATAATGTATTATTGGCTAAAGACCTAAACAAATCTTGTATATAAGCTCAATCCAGTCATATTCAGTCAGACGAAGATATGACCTTGACAACTAGTTGCGAATAGAATTTCACTTTGTCATCATCACATGATAACTTAAACTTTGGGGTGTATAAGTTTCAATTCCGTAATTATGTTAACGCTCTTTTCCATAATCAATGGTGCTAAAGAGGGTGAGGGAATTGTCCCTAGAATAATATATTTGTGATGAGCATTTTGGTATAAAGAGAGATGCCTAAGATTTGTTTAAGCATCTCTCTCTAGCCTACATCAGTTGGGCATCTAACACACTTTTGAAAAAAGGACGGAAGCGTATGAATGGGTGGTTCCAAGGCGGAAATCTTTTTGGTTCTTTCTTTTTTGCTGCCTTATTTTTTTGGGGCTATATTCTGTTTAATTTCCCTCCATCCTTTTATGTAGCAGAGGTTTGCCAATATTTTGTGGATTTCTAATTTGAATATTGTTAGAATATAAAACTATAATCCTCAATTCTCACCATAACTTTGGAGTTTTTGTGTAGAGGTAGAGACTTTAAGATGGTATTGGAGCAACCCATGTTCAATATCTACTTACCACGAATTCATTGCAAATCTTAAAAATTTGATACCATCGTATGAGTTCAGGTTTCTGCCCATAAAAGGACGCTCATCCTGCATGAGCATGTTAGAATATAAGATTATAACCCTCAATTCTCACCACAACTTATCACAACTTTGAACTTCTGGTGTTGTAACAGTGACTTTATGAGATACAATAGAATAGAACACAAGGAGATAGAAAAACAGAGCGACCTAAGGATTGGAAGCATTTCTATAAATAATTTATAGAATTTATAGAAATGCTTCCAATCCTTAGGTTGAAGATATTCCTCTAAAGTTGAGTGTGCACAATTGTAGTAATTTTTACCTGGTTAAGAGAGTGATATATTCGGATATTCCCATGTTTATGAAAAGATTTGTATTTATAGTATCGTTGCACGATTTCCCGGACCCTCCCCTCAAACCGTCGTGCAGTTCCTGCGAACCCATTTCCTGTACATTTGCAAACCGATTCCCTCCGATACACAAACAGGTTCCTTAAAATTGGCGTACCACATACATATATGCTAGATGCAAAGTCTCTTTTAGTGCACGTGTGCAAGACGCAATGCAATGTGTGCAATTAAGTGAAGTGAGACATACAATACAGTATATGAGTTGATGATTTTACTGTAACTAAACACGTATGTTAATTAAATGTAAAACAAAGCCATGATCCTAAAACTAACTCTGTATAAAAAAACAGAACAAAGAAACAAATTCTACCAAAAGAAGTATTTAAATATTTTGTATGAAAAAAACATTAAAATTCATAATTAGCTTCTAGTTTTCTACTATATACTTTAGAAAACTTCAAATGCACTCGGAAAAATTTACAATGTGCCACTAACCGAACTTGCGTATCGAAACAAGTTACCCCCTAACGAATCCAAATTTTCTAAGTGAAGAATTGCGTATCTGAATTTGTACCTTGACCGCTATGTATCGCGTACTGTGTAACTATGATTTATAGTTCTTTCTGGAGTTTGAACCCTTAACCTATTGTCATGCTTCATGTATTATCTTATAATAGTTGATTTTCTAGTTAGTTTATTTTGTGTGTTTCGCCTGTAGTTGAGGTAATGAATAGTTAGATGCAGAGAGACAGCTATAGGATGATCTTAAGATTTTATTTTGTTGTATGATGAGTTCCTTATGTTTCTTTGGGAATTTGTGCATCTTTGAAGAGTCCTGAACTGATACAGGAGGAGCCTGAGCGACTGCTTCTCAGGATCATCTGTGTTTATGCAAAACACAATTTACAACAATGAAGTATGATAATTTCTTAGCTACTCTAGATAATAGATGTGATATATAAGAGAGTTTATATCTTCAACGTTAGTTATCCTCGTGGCTTATTTGAATTATTGGTCTGTTTTTTAACTTTTCTTTCTTACGTTTTGTCTCTGTGCTAAGTGTGAGTGGCTTTGTACCATGTTTTAAAGACTGTTGATATTTTGAACTTTTTTTTATTCTCTTTCATTTGGGACAGTTGATATTATCTTTTGTTTACTGAAACAAAGAGTTTATATATATTCTACCAATTTGTTACATTGGAAGTGGTCTATTGAAAATGTGGAAACATTTATTCGACCAGCAAGCGGGACTGCCGCATGGAATTCTAAGACAGGAAGTATGATCATATTTTACCTTCTTTTTCCTTTGAGGAGTTGACACAGTAGCTGTTTACAGGAATAGAAACTTTGTAATAATTTGTTTTACTAGAGTTATTGCAATAGCTTTTGTTGTGACTAATTGAGCTCTCGTATAGACTATTCCTTCAGTTAAGAGGTTATTTTGTTCACGAAAACTGTAACTATAATGATAGTACCATTCACATACAATGCAAATACTGCAATTATGACTGCATAAACTATGAACGTATGTTGTTGCAGTTACAATTGTTTGGTTCAACTTTTAGATTTTACAATTTGCAACTGTAATTGTATTTGCAAATGTGTTTCTAGGTATCTTATTATTATTATTATTATTTCTTTGAAGCTTAATTGCAATTGAAGTTGCAATATAAGCCTATTGTTGATCAACAAGGTTGCAATTGCTATGTCGAAATTCAATAAGTCATTAGCTGCAATTGAAGGGCTTATTGTAATTGTATTTATTTGATGCACTGAAACAGACAACTATTAACTGTTGAAAACTGTTTTTGTTCCATGAAATAACTGAAGGATCGGTGAGGGCCGAAAACTAAAAATGTTTGTCCGTGAAGACAAGGTGAGCAACTTGTCGAAGATCTTAAGCATTGACCTTGATGAAGAGTTTTGGACCGCATCAGGAAATAACTTTAAAAAAACGCAAGATGGCTTTGGACTTCAAGTTGTGCTCACGTGGATCAATATGTAAAGTAGCTGCAAGCTGCAACAGTTGGAAAAGAATTTTGTTACATGGGCAACAAGAAGTCAGTACTACTAGTGTAAGCTTTAAACATATTGGAGTCACGTGCACAAAAATAAAAGGCCAAATCTTCCTCTTCAATGGATAAAGATTCTTTGCTTTATGATGATTGGTCAGTGATACCTGAAGGAACGAGAGAGGGATTGATTTTGGGGACTCTGATGGAAATTTTCTCAGTTGAGATGATTCAGAGGTGAAGTAATCCTCTCTATATATAGGCTTTCTATTCCCTCTCTCCGTCCCCAAAAAACTGCCTAATTTTCCTCCGCTATCCCGCGTTCTTCGTAACGCTTGATCTTGATTAGAGAATATCCCACAGAACGTGAGATATTCCCCAACAACCAGATCACATCTTAACGGGTCGGGTAACAATTTGGCCCATGAGGCCAAAACCCACTTACATCTCCCACTTGGCCGAAATGGCCAAATACTTTCTGAGCATACACTCCCACTATCCGTGAGATGTGACTCAAGATGTAATTTCATACTCCACTATCCATGAGATATATACACTTTTCACTCTACGTGAATAAACCGAGTACAATCATTATCCATGATCGTCTCCTTTCATTTTTCATGAAAGTTTCCTTGATTTAGACATTTCTATGTCCCATCAAACTAACATGTTTGATGAATGTACCTGCTGGGATACCCTTCGTCAAGGGATCAACAATCATATCACTAGTAGGAATATAAGTCACACAGACTTCTTCCTTTTTCACAATATCATGAATATAATGATATTGTATCTCAATATGTTTTCCTTTAGAACTGTTTGCACCACTGTTGATCAAGCTGATGGCTGCTTGATTATCACAGTATATCTCAATTGGTCCATCTACCAAATTGAGATCCAAGTCCTTTAGGAACCATCTTATCCAGACTGCATGAGTAGTGGCCATACTACAAGCTATGCACTCAGCTTCTTGTGTGTATCTTGCTACACATCCCTGTTTCTTACTACCCCAAGAAACAGCTGCACCAGCAAAAATGAACAAATATCCGGAAGTGGATTTCCCATCATCTTTATCTCCTCAAAAATCAGCATCGGAGTAACCAAGAACCTCAAGCGAGTTTGCTTGATAAACTAACTTATGGTGCACAGTGCCTTTCAGGTATTTCAAAATCCTCTTAACAGCCTCCTAATGTGTTGGACCAGGTGTTTTCGGTAAAAGTTGATTTCTTCATTGCTGAATTCATTATAATATTAATCGTTTACAAAGAATTCAAATTTTAACAAAAGAAAATGAAAATAATATTAATCGTTTACAAAGAATTCAAATTTTAACAAAAGAAAATGAAAGATTACAACTTTCTCGAAAATAACGCACAAATTTTAACAAAAGAAAATGAAAGATTACAACTTTCTCGAAAATAACGCAAGATCCGTTCGTCGTTTATTGCTTGCGTGGGTCTTTAGTCGGTGACGGGGACGTCGATATCCATGGACTACCTGACAATCAGATCAGATCCAAAACTCCGTCGATTCGCGAAGGAATCTAGAAGCAGAAGCGCTTATCTCGGCAACAACGAGATAATTGCTCTTCTTAGGATTATCGCAACGGGATAATCCTAAGGATCGGACGTGGGTGGTGAAGATCTGAAGAATCTCTCTCTCTAGCGTTGAAGAACTCGATCAATCTTCAATCCGGCAGGGCTTCGCCAATTCTCCAAAATTCCAGATCTAGAAAAATGAGGTTCTGAGGCTATATTTATAGGCTCGGGGGGAGTTTGGGTNGATCTAGAAAAATGAGGTTCCCGGGGCTGTATTTATAGGCTCCAAGGAAGTCTGATCAGTTAAAACCGCATAACGGCTCATTTTTTGGTCTGGAGACACCCTTGGGTGTCTCGGCCTTGGCCGAGACACCTTGGGGTGTCTCGCTTGTGCCGAGACACCTCGGGGTGTCTCAACTCAGACTGAGACCCTTTTTTCATACACTTGTCCGTTTCCGCCGTAATTTCTTCGTCCGAACTCGGATTTGAGTGATTCAAAGTACGTCGGAAAGCTGACGAGGAGTTCTATAAGCTCTGATGAGTAGATCATTGTGGATTAAGCTGGGATAGGAGCGTCGTTTCGCCTTTTGTAAGCGACGCGGGGCTCCCGATCAGTTCGTATCCTCATTATTCTGAAACTCCGTTACTTCACGTAGTCCGTCGATCCACTTTAAGCGTTCGTCGACGTCAATCAAGCTTCTGTGAACCGGATAGTGACGTTCATCATCTTTTCTTAGCGCTGAGCTGTTCGTGGAGACCTATAGGCAATTTTCGATGCCTACAGATACCCCCGCCAAAGCGTTCCAGACTCGTTTCTTTTATAGAAGAGGCTAGAATACTTTTGATGTGATTGGTCCAGCCTTCGATCAGTGTAAAGGACCTTTAATTAGCTTCAACTCTTGGCTCCTTCGATTTTCAGTCTATTCGATGCTTTGACGAATAGCTGAAGTCCTTTCGGCGTTGCGTTTATCGCCTGGCCGTCGTTGGAGTATCGAGTCTAAAACTGATGAGTTGAGTTTGGCTCGTGTCATTGAGTTGACTTAGAACTGACTATCTCTGTCGCATCGTGCTGACTTAGGGTTTCAGATCGCCTTATGTTGACTTTTTGTCACAACGCGTTGACCGGCATTGACCTAGGGTTTCAGATCACCGTACGTTGACTTTTTGTCACAACGTGTTGACCGGTGTTGACCTAGGGTTTCGGATCACAACGCATTGATTGGCGTTGACCTAAGGTTACGCGTTGACCGGCATTGACCTAGGGTTTCGGATCGATCGCCGTTAACACAGTTTATACTCGTACGTCTACTGGAGTATACACAGTTTAAGCTCTTAAGATATTGGAGCATGACGGTCCTAACAGTTGGGGCTGCAGGACCAGTTGTTAAAGCTGATTCGTCTGCAGATATGGATCTTATTCCGAAGTTTGTTGAATGCTTGAGTCACGAGACTAGTTAATAAAGCTGGTGCATCAATGACTTTTGTATATATAGGATTTTTGGCAAACCCTCAGCCATCAACGGGTTTGATGAGCCTTTACCGACTACCGTTTGAGTCGGGCTAGCATATGGATTGTTTAAGTTCGTTCCGCATGTGACGTTAAGCCAGAAGAGTTAACCCTTTTAGCGCTACGATGTTGAATACGTAGACTTCGTCTTTCGCCCGTGAAAAGACTAAACAGCGACGTGTAAGACGTTGACTTAGGATTTTTGACAAATCCTCAGCCCTCAACGGATTGGACGTGCTCTTACCGATTACCATTTGAATCGGGCTTACATGCGGATTGTTTATAGTCCGTTCCGCATGTGATGTTGTGCTAAAGGAATGAACTCCCTTAGACTTGATGCTACGACTTCGAATACGTAGACTTCACCATTGTTACGGGAATAGGCTACCCGGCAACGTGTGTTAGACGCTGACGTATCCCTACTTAGGCTTCAGGATAAAAGTCCGCAGACTGGAATTTTGGTGTCTTCTTCAATCGGAGAAAGACTAAACCGGCAACGCGTGTTAGGCGTTGACTTATCCCTACTTAGGATTCAGGATAAAATTCCCCGTGCGTGTGAAAAATGAATTTTTTTTACGGTTAAGGACTAACCGGCAACGCGTGTTAGGCGCTGACTTATCCCTTCTTAGGCTTCGGGATAAAATTCCCCAGACTGGAATTCTGATGTCTTCTTCAATCGGTGAAAGACTAAACCGGTAACACGTGTTAGGTGTTGACTTATCCCTGCTCAGGATTCGGGATAAAATTCCCCGTACCTGTGAGGCACGAATTTTGGGAGGTGAAAAAAGTGGTGTCTTCTCTTGGGGCAAAGACGAACCCGAAATAGGAGAGGAAGAATTTTATATTCTATCTCCCAATACTGAAGAGGAAGATTTTTTATTCTATCTCTAGTTGGAAAGGAGACTCGAGGTGGGATCCCCACCCTTAGAATCCGGAAAGGTAAAACTAAGAGTGAGATCTCCACTCCGAGAATCGAAAAGATTCGGATAACCCTAACTGTCAGAAGGTTTGATTACCGAACTAAAGATGAATTTCTCGTTTATCGAGAGTGAATTGTGGTTTTGATCCTAACTGTAGGAAGGTTTGACCAAGCGGGAGTTTGAGATGACCCTAACTGTAGGAAGGTTTGATCACTCGATTTGAAAGTGGACCTCTCGTTCATTAGAGGAATCGAGAGGGGATTTTGGGTTTGACCGAGTGGGATGTTTGAGACGATCCTAACTGTAGGAATGTTTGATCGCTCGATTTGTGGATCTCTCGTTCATTGGAGGAATCGAGAGGAGATTTTGGTTGTGGTCCTAACTGTAAGAAGGTTTGACTAGGTAAACAGTGGGAAGGTTTGACTAGGTAAACAGTGGGAGTGGGGGTACAAATCGTAGTAGGAGTGTTGACTTGTACAAATCACTCAGTAGGGGTTCTTAGTTTCAAGTGATAAGGACTTAATACGAAGGGGTTTGACAATTCGTCAAAGATTGACAGATCAAAATTCCAAGCATTATGTCCGGAATTTAATAATGGGAATGTTGAGTGCACAAACACATAGAAGTTTGAGTGGATTCAACTGAAAGGAATTTTGGTGGTCCCACCGTCAATTAGTCTGATCGGTGGGGGATTTTGTGGTGGAAGACTGTGAGTCGTCAAACGCCAATGAGAGTTTTGTGAGGGATGATTGATTCAACGAAGTGATCGAATCTTGTCTCAGCAAAAGAGTGTTCGGAAATCACGGTGGGTTTAGTGTTTATCACTTTATTTGTAGTGATCGGGTTATCCCTAAGAAAATTACATGTAAAAATTCTTCCGGGAACTTCCTGTTACATGAATCATCCACCCCCAGCTTCCTTCACGAAACTGGGTCTAACATCATAGTAAATTACATGACCAGGTTATCCTTAAGAATATTACATGTAAAAATTCTCCAGGAACTTCCCGTTAACGGTAGGAAACAGTTTAGACTCATATGCCTATTGGAGTATCAGGGAGCAGTTTAACCTCATATACCGGTTGGAGGATTGAGAAGCAGTTTATACTCATATACTCTTCGGAGTGTTGGAAGGAGCAGTTTATACTCTTATACTTGTCGGAGTGTAGGAAGGAGCAGTTTATACTCTTATACTTATCGGAGTGTTAGAAGGAGCAGTTTATACTCTTATACTTATCGGAGTGTTGGAAGGAGCAGTTTATACTCTTATACTTGTCGGAGTGTTGTCGTTCTCATTTGGCTTATCCCAGCGTTATGACGTCGGCTTCAACCAAGGTCTGAATGCTATTCTTTAAAGTAAAGCAAGTCTTGGTGAGATGAAGGACCCTCCTGTGGTACGCGCAATACTTCGGATCCGTAGTATTGTCAGCTTCCTCCTAATTTGTGATGGGTGGTAGCTTAATCTTGTTGTTTTCAAGAAGGGTCTCGAAGATGGTTGGAATGTCTTCGTCCTTGAATGAGTACTCTTTTTGGAGCCTCGAATCCGAAGTCTTCTGCTATCTTCGTGGTTGTTGTTGCGACGTCTGATTAACATCAACAACTGTTGTAGGTGCCTTCCCTTCATCATGGGAAATGAGACTTGGGTTCAGAGGGTTACCCATCGGTTGGCTTCTTTCGACCTTCCTCCTTCTGAGAAAGCGTTCGGCCTGCTCTCCGCGTACCTTCAACTCTTTCCAGGTATTGAGCGGCTCTACTCCCATAACGTCCAAGATGTTAATGGACAAGTTGCTATGACAGGTTTGCAAGACGAATTCCTCCATGACGGGATCCTTACAGTTCATTGCCTGATTGCAGAAGCATTTGATGAAGGTATCCACCGACTCTCCGTCTTTTTGTTTCTCATCGAAGAGTGTCCTGATCGATACTTCGGCGTCATCATCGAAGAAATGAGCGAGGAACATGCTCTTCAGGTCCTCCCAGCTGTTGATGCTTCCGGGCTTGAGACGGCGGTACCAATTAAAGGCAGGCCCGCGAAGGGTGCCAACGAATGACCGCACCATCAAGGGCTCGTTGCCAGAAATCGTGCCCAAGTGGGACTTGAAGTAGATTAGATGCTGAGTGGGCGAGCCCTTCCCGTCGAACGGCGTGAAGTTTATCAGGCTGAACTTCACCGGATACGGGATCGAATCCCATTCTCTTGGGTAAGGACACGGAATGCCGGTCTTCTTTACCTCTTGAGCAGACATTAAAGCGTTAATTTTTCTCTCGAGGTCCTTCATCTTTTCGTCCTCATTTATATCCTGTTTTGGACAATTTTCGAGAGGAATAATGCGGCCACCCCCAGTGTTATCATCATTGGTGGGTCCACCCCCAGCGTCATTATTTTTAGTGGGACTACCCCCAGCGTTGTGTTCATCCACATCTAAATCGTTACATGCTTGGTTAGCAGTGCTGCGACGGCTGGACTCACCTAGCTGATTCGACAAAGTTCGGATTTGTTGGTCGTCCATTTGTCTCATCTCCTGCATAGCCATTTCCATTTCGTTTTTGAATGCTTCTTTCTGCTTGGCTAGAGCATCCTCAATGATTTTGGCTATTTGCTCGGTGTTGGTCATGAACACTTCCCGAGCTTGTCCTATGCTAGACGTTGTATCGTCAGAGGCGATTGCGGAATAAGAATTTGAGAGTTCGTCATCGGAACGGGTTCCTTCACGGACTCCCTGGTAATCATTATGTCCAATGGCTTCTAGCTGAAGCTGAGATATTCGTTGGGTTATTCCCGAACTAACTTCTCTTCCTGGAGAAAAATTAGGGTTGGAGCTATTTGAACTAATCGGACACTTCCCCTTATCAACCACGTTGATAGTAACTGTTGGGAGTTCGTTATCTCGAACAACCGATCGTCTTTTGCGAAAACGCCTTGATTTGGGCTTTGATGATTCAGTGGAGATCCTCTCAAATACCGAGACCCTCTGTGGAGCGGTCTTAGGGCAGGTACATGCTGATAATACTGTCCTGATAATTTTGGTACACGAACAGTGAGAATCCGCTTCTCGGGTACTTCTCTTTTGAGATTTATTCATACCCCCAGTCCGATAGTACAACTCATCGACGTTGCAGTCAGAGCAACCTATCGGCTGTTTACATGAATTCTCAGGTATAACACATTCTTCTGTCTGTCGCATTTTTATCTGAGTAAATATCGCCTTGTTGGCGTCTACAGGAGTCACACGCTTGGAATCACACCTTTGTGAGGGTGAAACCTTAACGGGCTCCTGGTTTTCTACACGCACCCCCAAGCGGGTCGTTGTAGAAATTAATTTGTTAGGAGGTCGCTTACGACCCCCAGTCCGGATGTTTGCTCGAAGCTCCTTCAACAGTCTCAAGCTTTCCTTAACAGGCTCTTTTCCTTGATCCTCGGGTAGAGAACCGATGCGATCCTTCAATGGGACTCTAGATTTGGGAAGATTCACGCTGTCATACGGCTTCACCGGAGGTGCGGGAGCAATAGGAATGAGATCTGGAGTTGACAAAGGCCGGAGAGCAGCCTCGGATGCTTTTGCCTTAGGCGCTAATTTGGCCTTTGGCATCCAACCTTGCTTAGATCTTGGTGGCTTTTTGACTACCTTTCCTTTCCGTAACTCCTGTGCATTCCGTACAAGGATCCCCGCTGCGCTAATAGTATCTGGTGCTTATGGATACGCTCCTCAAGAGTTGAACGAGTTCGTTTGACACGAACCCATTCGTTAGTAGGTGGTTGGGAGGAGGTTCCCAAAGATGGTTGCTGGAACACTTTGCGCCTTCTGAGTTTCAGATCCGCATCATAGCAAATCCCGTCAACAGGCTCCAAAGCCTTGGCAAGTTGATGTGCGAGATGTTGACGGCGCCTTTGACGAGCCCTCTTTGTTAGCACTGGTGCACTTTCAACGGGCAACTCCTTGACTTTCGAGGAGTTGTCAGGAACGTTAGATCTGGTTTCTTTGGAAGCCGGAGAGGAATCTTCCACTGCATCCGGATTCAGATCATCAGCCTTGGTTTTTGGATCTGAAGTCACGTTCTTCGCGGCAGCGGTTTTCCTGCGTTTGCAGGAAGAAGATCTAGAGGAGGAGGAGGAAATATATTCCTCGAATTTCTGCTGGTCGAATTCGTATTCGACCTCTTTGAATACCGGGATCTTGATCGTCAGCTGCGGCACGACAGTCTCGGCAGCGAGGCTGTTGGCTCCCACTGTGGTCGCCAGCTTGTTTGCGGAGAAAATTAATTGCTTCATTGCGGGATTCATTACAAACTTCCAACTTTCTCGAAAATAACGCAAGATCTGTTCGTCGTTTCTTGCTTGCGTGGGTCTTTAGCCGGTGACGAGGATGTCGATATCCGTGGACTACCTGACAATTAGATCAGATCCAGAACTCCGTCGATTCGTGAAGGAATCTAGAAGCAGAAGCGCTTATCTCGGCAACAGCGAGATAATTGCTCTTCTTAGGATTATCGCAACGGGATAATCCTAAGGATCGGACGCGGGTGGTGTAGATCTGAAGAATCTCTCTCTCTAGCGTTGAAGAACTCGATCAATCTTCAATCCGGCAGGGCTTCGCCAATTCTCCAAAATTCCAGATCTAGAAAAATGAGGTTCCTGGGGCTGTATTTATAGGCTCCAAGGAAGTCTGATCAGTTAAAACCGCATAACGGCTTATTTTTGGGCTTGGAGACACCCCTGGGTGTCTCGGTGAGCCCGAGACACCCTTGGGTATCTCGGCTTGGGCCGAGACACCATTGGGTGTCTCAAGGCCGAGATACCCTTGGGTGTCTCGGCTTGGGCCGAGACACCTTGGGGTGTCTCGCTTGTGCCGAGACACCTCGGGGTGTCTCAACTCAGACTGAGACTCTTTTTTCGTACACTTGTCCGTTTCCGCCGTAATTTCTTCGTCCGAACTCGGATTTGAGTGATTCAAAGACTTGTCCGTTTCCGCCGTAATTTCTTCGTCCGAACTCGGATTTGAGTGATTCAAAGTGCGTCGGAAAGATGACGAGGAGTTCTATAAGCTCTGATAATTAGATCATTGTGAATTAAGCTGGGATAGGAGCGTCGTTTCGCCTTTTGTAAGCGACGCGGGGCTCCCGATCAGTTCGTATCCTCATTATTCTGAAACTCTGTTACTTCACGTAGTCCGTCGATCCACTTTAAGCGTTCGTTGATGTCAATCAAGCTTCTGTGAACCAGATAGTGATGTTCATCGTCTTTTCTTAGCGTTGAGCTGTTCGTGGAGACCTATAGGCAATTTTCGATGCCTACACCAGGATTACTTTGATATCTACTAACCAAACTCACCGGATATGCCAGATCTGGTCTAGTGCACAACATTGAATACATCAAGCTTCCAACAGCTTGTGCATACGGGACACTAAGCGGTTTCTGTCCTTCTCCAGGACATTGTTCTTTACATAACCGCTTACCCATAACCAAAGGTGTTGGTGTAGGATTATAATTCTGCATCCCAAATCTTCTAAGTATCGTATGCAAATACCTTTCTTGGTTTAAACTTAACATTCTAGACTTTCTATCCCTAAGGATCTGTATACCAAGAACATAGGATGCATCTCCCATGTCCTTCATCTCAAATTCACTACTAAGTGCTGACTTGATTCTGTTCAGCACTTCTATGTCATTTCCAGCCAGCAAAATATCATCCATATACAAGGATAATATTGTAAAACTGTTGCCACTCTTCAAGACATATACACAGTTATCCAATTTATTTGCAACAAAACCAAGTTGGATAACAGTATTGTGAAATTTGAGATACCACTGTCTAGATGACTGTTTTAAACCATATAAAGATTTCTTTAATTTATATACTTTGTTTTCTTGTCCTTCAACCTGAAATCCCTCAGGTTGATTCATATATATTGCTTCCTTCAACTCTCCGTTGAGGAATGCAATCTTGACATCCATTTGGAAAAGTTCCAAGTCAAGATGTGCAACAATTGCTAAGATAATTCTTATAGAAGCAAACTTAGCCACCGGAGAGTAAGTCTCCTGATAATCTATATCTGCCTTCTGAGTAAAGCCTTTAGAAACTAATCGGGTTTTAAATGTATCAATAGACCCATCAACCCGATATTTCTTCTTTAACACCATTTACATCCTATGGACTTCCTATCTTCTGGTAAGTCACATAGCTCTCATACATTGTTTCTCTCTATTGAGTCAAGCTCCCTTTTCATGGCTTCCAGCCATTATTCCGATTCATGTGTGTTCATAGCATCCACATAATTCAAGGGATCAGCTTGCTTATCTATGTCAATGTTTACTGAGAAACATGATGGTTCGCATGAATACAGATAATAATCATCCATCTATGTAGGTGTTGTTCTAGGTCTTTTATTACCATTAAGGTTGACAGGTTGGACATGTTCAGCTAGTTGATTTTTCATAGGCATATTCTCATTTAAGGGCTCATCTTCCATTATTGGATGATTTACTTCATCCACTATGTTCAGGTCATCGTTAGGAACATCATCTAAGTCTAGCAGAGGTGGTACTGCCTCTTGAACTTGTTCTCTTTCCTCTAGATTTTCTAGAAAAGTAGCATCTCTACTTTCAATGACCCCATTATCTTCATGGAAGAATCTATATCCTTTAGATTTTTCAGAATAGCCTATAAATCTACACTTTAAGGTTTTGAGATCCAGCTTATCTCTAACTTGACATGGAATGAGAACATGTGCAACACAACCCCATTTTCTTAAGTGACTCAAATCAGGTTTGTGTCCATTTCAAATCTCATATGGTGTTGACTCGACTGAATTTGTGGGAATTCTATTTAAAACATAATTCGCAGTCAGTACAGCTTCTCCCCAAAAATCCTTAGAGAGACCAGAGTGTGACAACATACATCTTACTGCATTCATCAATGTCATATTTTTCTTTCAGCCACACCATTATGTTGTGGCGTATAAGGCATAATGATATGTCTCTTAATGCCATAATGAATGCAATAGTTTTCAAATTCCTTTGAATTGAATTCTCCACCTCTATCATTTCTTAACACTTTAATATATCTTCCAAGTTTCCTTTCTATTTTTGTCTTGTATTTTTTAAAACATTCAAATGCTTCTGATTTTTTGTTTAAAAGATACACAAAAGTATACTTGGAATAATCATCTATGAAAGTTATAAAATATTCTTTATTACCACGTGTCTTTACGCTTAACGGACCACAAATGTCAGAATGAACTAACGGACCACAAATGTCAGAATGAACTAACTCTAAAAGTTCACTTGCCCTCTGACCTTCAGAAAATGACTTTCTAGTCATTTTTCCTGTTAAGCAGTGTTCACAGGGTAATGTCCTTACACCTGTCAGATTTGGTAACAAATCCATTTTAATTATCTGATCTATCTTTCTATTACCAGGATGTCCTAGTCTCATATGCCATAAATCAAAATCAGATAAAAAAACACGAAGAATAAAGTAAATCAGAATTCTTATTACAAATTTCAGGTTTTACAACAAAAAGACAGAACAAATCATGTTCGGGTACAAACTTGCCCATAGCAAATACTTTCTTATCTTTCCCAATAGAGACCCTATTGTTGTAAAACCTAACTTCAAGGCCTTTCTTCAGGAGGGCTGGGACAGAGATCAGATTACGTCTTATGCTAGGTGCATAAAACACTTCCTTGAGAACCATGATGTTGTCCTCAAGATCCAATCTGTACGAACCAATACCTTCAACATCTAGATAGGTATTGTTCCCCATGTAAATCCTTTGATCTCCCTTCTTCAGCTCCTTGAAGACGCATATCCCTTCCTTCGTCTTTGCAATATGTCGGGTAGCTCCCGAATCAATCCACCAGCCACCAGCGTCAATAGTTGCAGCATTGCACTCAATGACGCCGATGAACTCCCGCTTACCAGATCCTCCTTATTCTGGGCGTTTGGGACCGCCCTTGTTCTTTGCCTGTGGACAGTTGGCTTTGAAGTGACCGAACTTCCTACAGATATAGCATGATCCAGGAGGTCCTTTCTTACCACGAGCACGTTGCTGGACAGGTCCTTTGAAGGAAGGTTTGACAGGTCCAAACTGATGAGTTCCTTGTGCCTTGCGATAGTGAGCTGCATTTGCTTCTTCTTGCTGCACAAGGTTCACATCTGAACCTTTTCTCCTAGCTAGTAAATCTTGTTCCATTGCTAACTGGGCTGGCAAGTCAGTAACACGTTTAATGGTTCCATTAAGCCTTAGAGTTGTGGCATATCTAGTGATGGTGGCAGGCTATTCAAAATAGTTGCCACCTGTAATTTCTCAGGAATTTCAGATCCTACTGAAGCTAGGTCCTTAGCCATGACAATCATCTTGTTCACATGTTCGGTAACATTTTCACATTCTTGCACGCGGCTTGAATTAAATCTATGCATCAAGAGCTGTATGTTCACCTCAGAGGTAGTGTCATACTTCTCTTTAATTGCAAGCCACATTTCCCTAGCCGTATTGTAGTTTTCAAAAACTTTGATTAAACTATCTTCCATGAACATTAACATCAAGCTTTTAGCCTTTTTGTCCTTAAGTTGCCACTGATCGAGCTCTCTTTTCTGAGCGTCGATGGGATCTTCACCAAGAGTTGGTGCAGAAACCTCTAGGACACTATCTAGATTGTCATGGATAAGTTCATACTTAATTTTCCTAAGCCACATGTCATAGTTGGAACCATTAAGGTGTTCTATCGTAGCCAGTTCAGATGCAATCAATTTACTAGCCATGACGATTAAATTTTGTTTGATAGTTCAAAGATATTAAATTTAGGTTGTAAATATAAAACTAATTGATGCTTAAACAACAAAAATTTGACAAGAACAACAATAAAAAAATAGTAATTGATGCTAAAACTAACTTATAAAACTAACTTAATTAATTGATACTAAAATAACTATGAGTAAAAAGGTTAAAAGTTGTACTGTAATTATAATAATGTTTTTTTAAATAACAAAAAAGTATAAATTTATATTGGAATTTCAATAGAAGAAAACTTATATTGCAGAAAGCTTCATTTATATATATATATACAAGATTAATTATATACAAAATTAATTCCTAAGGAAATGAATTAACTATTAATTTCAATAAGTAAACAAATGTTAACTATTAAAAAAATAAATCAGAGATAAAAATTCGGAAATTTTCTTTAACTGCAATACTTAAATGAAATTTATAACAAAAGTAAATTATAGAAGCTACTAGAGTCACAACAAATGAACAGAAATAGGACCATATGAAACATAAAATTTCATACTAGTGATCAACTTGAAATGATTGGGTGAAAACAGCAGATGTGAATTTGGACAGGAGGGGAAAGCAGCACTCGGCACTTGTGAGAAGTGGGGACGGCGCTCGGGAGAGGTGGAGGCGGTGCTCGTGAGAAGACGTGGATGCGGGATGAAATTCGTTTCCCTGCTAGGATGTCTGGTCCCGCGCGAGAGAACTGGGAGATGGAGGGGAGCGACAAAGAGAGAGAATCGAGGTGTCGAGCTCCACGGTGTTGGGAGAGAGGGGGATTTGGAGATTAAATCTGACGAGAATCGAAGGCTTTGAGACCGCTAGGGTTTTCTTGGATTTGAGGTCGTCCTCTTTTAGTAAATTTGGGTCAAGATCTTTAGGATTTTGTAGGGTTATGGGAAAAATCGGGAAGAACTTTAATGGAAGGGGAATGATCGGCCTGCTCTGATACCAGTGAAGGAACGAGAGAGGGATTGATTTTGGGAACTCTGATGGAGATTTTCTCAGTTGAGATGATTCAGAGGTGAAGTAATCCTCTCTATATATAGGCTTTCTATTCCCTCTCTCCGTCCCCAAAAAACTGCCTAATTTTCCTCCGCTATCCCGCGTTCTCCGTAACGCCTGATCTTGATTAGAGAATATCCCACAGAACGTGAGATATTCTCCAACAACCAGATCACATCTTAACGGGTCGGGTAACAATTTGGCCCATGAGGCCAAACCCACTTACAATACCCCCTCATCTCACAAGTCTCTAATTACATTTTGTTGTGCAACAAAATTCCTTTGGAAATTAATAACTTTCTTAATAATGAGCAAAGTTGACTCACGCGTTGCCGCAGCGTCTGTATGAAAACAATCAAAAATATAGTTTTATTATTTGGTCTAAAAGTATATTGTACACCTAATACTTTGAATAAAATAGTAAGTTAAAGTAAGATATATCATTCTACAATAATACAAAACTATTAATGTACAACAGTTAAAAATTTATTCTTTTAAGTATGTTAGATCCAAGGTGATCTAGAAAGTGTGTGGGTCTAAAAGTAAATGAAGGTAAAACTTTCGGTTTAGAAATAAAAATTTAAAAAGTGAGTGAGTTTAAAAATAAACAAAGCATTAAAAAACACATCTACAGTTCACTATGCCGCGATATTAACATTAAAAAAGCTAAAATATAATGGTTAAGACATCTGGTTACATAGTACACTAAACCATTTAGAAAAAAATAACTATGAATATGAGTGGGCTCAAAAAATGGAGGAGAACTTTTGGCTTAGAGGCGAAAAACTAAATTTTTTAATGGATTAAATATTTAGTTAAAAAATACACTGTAGCTAACTACTTAAAACAAAAATAAAATGACTCACAATGTATATCAAACTGTTGAAATACAAAATATATTTAAAAATAATGTTGAGTATTTTGTGTCTAAAAGTAGCTTTGAAAATCGGTGAGTTTAAAAATAAATAGTATGCCTTTTGATTTAGAATGAAAATGTACAAGGTTATAACAAAATATAGAAACTTACATATAATGAGCTGGTGAAAATATAAAGTGAGTTTAAGATTTATTCGAATGAGTATTTTGGATCTCAAGAGTGATCTTGGAGGTGAGTGACTTTAATAATAAATGAAGGCAAGGCTTTGGACATAATACACAAGAACTCCTTTTTAGAAGAAAGAAAGTTTAAAAGGCAATTGGCTACAAATTTAAGTTTATACAGAAAAAAAATTTGATGTCGCCTCGTTAGCATGGAAAAAATGCAACACTGTTATGTATTTGATTTATGAAATACATAATGTATCAAAACAACAAGATTTCTATGAAAACCACTCATATAAAAGTGGTGTAGTTTACACCATTAATAGAATAACCATAATACACAAACTAATCATTCAACCACCCATGAGTTGTATAGATTATCGTACTAGATAAGGTGTTCTCATAGAATCCCTACTCTACCTAACCACTTAAAAAAATTTACATGTTAAAATAAAATATAACAACTTACATGTATAGAAAATTGCCAATGAAAAATCATTGCAAAGTAGGTGAATTTAAAAATAAAATAAGCATAAAACCTTGAACTTATAGGAAAAAACTCATCTACCATTTGCAACATTGCAACAATATGAAAAAACCTAAAATAATGTTTAAGCATTTGGTCTAAAACACTGTAAACCTAGATCCTTAGAAAAGAAATATACCAAGACAAAGTGGAATATAACAACTTAAACCATATGTACAAACCATTACAAATTGAGTTTAAAAATAGATTGGTGTAATGTTTGACTCTAAGAGTGATTTTCGAGATGTGTACTATAAAACTAAGATCTAATACTTTAGATCTATAAAAAAAATCCTTATGTTGGGTAGGTTTATAAATAAATAAGGATAAGATTTATAGCTAAATAATCAATCTACATTTACAACTTAAGATATAACAAATTTATGAAATATAAATTAAGTTTAAAAGTAAATCATTAGAGTATTTTAGGTCAAAAACTGATTATGAAGTGAGTGAATTTAAAAATAAATTAGGGAATTTTGGGTTTATAGCAAAAAAAAACCTCTTTATATAGTCCTTCGTTATATTGTTATACTATATTATTGGAGTTGATGGAGTATTTCAGATTTATGATTAATTTTTCAAGTGGGTGGGCTTCAAAGTAAATTAGGTTAGCTTATTGGGCTTATAGATAAAATTTTTATTTATTTATTTTTACTTTTAACTACATTGAACTGATATTGTGGAGCTAGAAAAAAATTCAAACCCGCGGAGCATTATGTATTTAAGATTGATTTTTTTAAGTGTTGAACTTTTAAGCAAATTGGATTGAACATTGTGTTTATAAACAAAAATTACTTATTAGCTATTTTAACAATAAGCTATTGGGGTGTACTATAGAATGAATAGTACTAAGCTACAGTACTAACCCCAATAGCTTTAGTATATAGATAAATGTTTTACTTGCAAATAAAAAAAGTTTTATGTTGCTTTTTATTTGCCCAATGGAGAAAATACCAAATAGTTCTAAATCCAAGACATTTAATATGCACTAAAGGGATGACAATCGATAATTGAAAATTAAAATTCATGTATAGATTTAATGGTTGACATTTATTTAATGCATAATGAATCAAGTCCAATAGATTTTTTTCCTACGAATGATTAGTGGAAGATTTTTTCAACTATGAATGAGGCTTTTTACTCAACCAGAATCTTTCCCTAGAAAAGCAAAATGGGAAATTAGTTTCATATATTAACCTCCGATTCTTGAATTGAAGTAAAATGTTTTTCTTTCTTCTTCTTCCACTAGTAAAAAAACCACCAATCTAGACGGAACAACCTAGACGGAAAAAATTTTCGTCTAGGTTGAATCAAAGTAGATGGAAATTTTTCGTCTTGGTTGTTCCGTCTAGTTTGGGTCAAACTAGGGGGAATTTTCCATCTAGTTTGAAAAACTAGATGAAAATGTTAACCTAAACGGAATTCCGTCTAGGTTGCCTAGGACATCGCTAAACACACCCCCCCCCCCCTCATCTTCCTACTCTCCCTCTCACTCTCTTTGGTCCCTCTCTCCCTCTCTCCCTCTCCAACCTCGCCCCCTCCCCAACCTCCACCCCTCGCCCCCTTGCCTTAGCCTCCACTATACACCCACTTGCCAGCCCTTATGCTCATGCGCCCCCCTTCCCCCCTCCTAAGCCCGCCCCTTCCCCTACCCCTTTCCCTCCTGCCCTCCCCCTTAGCCGCCCCTGCCCTCCCCCTCCCCTTCTCTTAGTTGGCCCCTTCCCTACCCCTTCCCCTCCCCCCTCCCGCCCCCCTCCTCCCACCCTCTTCCCCTCCCGTCCCCCCTTTGCACACTGTCTCCCCCACCCCCCTTCCCCAGCTTTCCCCTCTCCTTTAATCACCCCTCCCCCTCCCCTCTCTTTGTTCTACCCCTCCCCCACCCCCCTTCCCTCTCCCCCCCTCGGTCGCCCCTTACCGCCTTCCCTCCCGCCCCTCCTTCACTGCCGCACCATCCTCCCCCTGTACCGCCCCCTTCCCAAGCACCCTTTCCACTTTAATATAAAAAAGCTCTAGCTTTCCAGCAGTCCAACCGTGACCACCAGTGCGTCTGTTGTTTCATCTGCTTAAAAGGTATAATTTTTCTACTGAGATTTAGAATTTTTAATTTCATTATTATTTATTGTTGAATTTAGTTTAAAACCCTAATTTATGATAAAAAAATAAACGAGTTCAATTCTTAAAACCCTAATTGAAAAAATATTAGTTATGAATTAATCCTAACTCAACTACATGTTAATTCATTTGAACAACACTAGTAATCATAAATTTAATTAAACACTTATAAATCCTAACTCTATTAAGTTTCATTCGTGCTATAAGTAGGTGTGATTATTTAAGTTTGTGATGTGAAAATATGTGAAATAAAAAAAAATTAAAAAATAGAGTGATATATAACATATCTTTTTATAATGTGTTATAATCCAATTTAGGTGAATAAAAAAATAATGTTATCCATAAACTTCCGTTCAATAATTACATCCAATTCTTTAGACTTATAATATATGATATACGACTCAGATTTGGGTAGGAGACAAAGTTTTCTCCCAGAAATGAGTGTTTATTTTATATTATACGAATAAAAAATTGGTACTAAAATTCGTAATTATTGGATCTGTCCTTCTCGGACGGGTTAGGAATATAGAAGTGCATACATCTAACTTTATATACTTTATATATTTTTATTCTTGAAAGTTTTGGCAGCACGTATTTATTGTTCTCCGTGTATAATAAGCGTATGTTGTTCTGCATTTCAGGCTATTGCTGATACGCATAATAATATTTGCACTGTGTATAGGGAGAACAGCAGGTAGGTGCTGCAAAAGTTTTTAAGAAATAAAAATATACAAAGTATACGAAGTTGGATGTAAGCACTACTATATTCTTAATGAATAGAAGCCTTCCTATGACAGCCGCTAGATTAGTGTAATTAGTTTCTACGTATGTTTTATATATATTTTATGTAAATAAGTATTCATATTGTTAAATGATATATAAACGTATGTTTGATGTGTGTTGAATGTATAAGAGTCATGGATGTACTAGTAGTTGTGAGATTAATCGTAGTTTATAATTATATATAATTTATAGATGATGATAATTCCTGATAAACCATGGATAGATATCCTATGGCTTCATAGATTTTGTGACACACGATACAAGGAGGGATGTGACGCCTTCATGCGTTATGCTAAAATGAATCCGAGAAATTTAAGAAGCGGTGCTATGTATTATCCTTGTTGTAGGTGTAGGAATATGAAACTGTTGAATAGAAATGATATACAGATCCACCTAATGAAATCAGGTTTTGATGAAAAATATAAAGATTGGAACTGGCATGGGGAACGTATCACTAAAGATGAGGATCCAAATGTGTGTGTTGGTACGTCCGGTGGCCAACGAATAGATTACATAGAAACAATATTGAATGATATTTTTTCTTGACCTATAGAATATGATGTTGATGATAATCTTGTTAGACCCTAGAGGGAGGGTGATTAGGGTCTTATGCTAATCTAATCCGATTTTATGTCAATTAAAACTAATTAACAAATATATTCTTGCAAGATAGATATACAAAGAGTTAAGTGCAAGAATATGCAATATACACAAGGTGATATATCCTAGCAAAGAGGTATACTATATGATATATGCAAGGATATGCAAACACAAGTGTAACATAAACAAATGATATAGTGGATGAAATAAACAATGAGAAAAAGGCTATAAAGATGAACAAATATAAGTGTGCTAAGCCAAACTCAAACAAGCAATATGATCACGGAGTTCGGACCTTCCGTCCTACGTCTCCGCTCCTCACTCCCGGGGAGAAATCCACTATCATGACTGAGTTTTCTACGCTCACTCAAATAACGTTTACAACCAAACTATGTCGGTTTTCAACGATCACCGATCAACGTATACACTCACTCACAATGTCGGTTTTCAATGTTCACCAATCAACGTCCACTCCTCACACTCAGTTTTCTAGTTCACCGAAAACTTCACAAAACCACACTCGGTTTTCTAGCTCACCGAAAACCTTACAACATTCTCAATGTAACAATAAATGGTTTGTTCTCTTTTCTAGCTCACCGAAAACCTTACAACATTCTCAATGTAACAATAAATGGTTTGTTCTCTCATACAAGGTGAGAACTCTACAACATTCTCAATGTAACAATAAATGGTTTGTTCTCTCATACAAGGTGAGAACTCAATTAAGCACAAGTCAATGTTACAATCTCTCACAAACCCAAATATACTATGTATGAGAATACGATAAGCTCAAGTGGGTGTGTAAACAATGAGTGAATCAAATTAACTAAACTCAAATGTAAAACTAGCTTTAAATAAGATGATAATCAAGCAAATAGATATAAAGCTAGAAAAGAGTTTAGGGAAACTTCTCAATAGATGACAAGAGATGGAAGGAGAATAGTTGGATGCCCAAACACCAATAGATGATCTCCTCAAGCTCTTGTGAAATTGATTTCACAAACTCAAACTTCCAAATGCTTAAAAGCTTCTTAAACACACTTAAACCAAACTAAAACCCTTGTTAAAACTCTTTTAAACTTGGTTAAGAAACTATCTTTGCTCTCAAAACATCATGGCGGTCGACCGTGGCGGTCGACCGCAAACTGACACTAAGAACAGGTTGTGTAAAACTGTTTTGCTGACTTTAAAACCATGTTTAAAAATATCAAATAAATTCTAAAAAATATAAAACTTTGGAGAATGATTGTAAACATGATAATAAATATGCTACAATGACTGGTTTCCAAAAAGAACTTTCCAAATGAAAAATATCATCATTTTACAAAATAGGCCAAAACATAAAAATGTAAACATGTGAATTTTAACATTTTGGCTAAACCATATTTTAAAACTTTGCACAATGATTATGTAGACTTAATATAATATGTATATGATTATTGTTAAGTCCAAAAACTAAGAATACAATATTTTTACAAATACAATAAAAAATGAAACATATGAGTATGTATATGAAAATATATTTGTTTCATATCTAAGTAGTTAAACCAAATCACAATAATAAATATGAAATATGTAATTTCATATTTGTAAACATGAAAACCCAAAACCATGCATGTATATATATAACTATATATATACATAGAAACCAAATATGTGTGTGTATATGATATTGAGCTTAAGGTACTTAACACACATAATATAAAACCTAAACTAAGTTACCCAAGCTAGATCTTGATCTTCAATAGCTTAAATTGGTAATCTTGCAGATGAAGCTTGAACTTGGATCTTGAACTTGAATTGCATAAGCTTCACTCCACAATTCCGCCAACCTCCATTTGATATTGTCGTTGAAGCGCTATTCCATCCATCCTCCAACATATTATTTGCCTAGAATAAATATAAAACACAAACACTAGACAAACAATATTAGATATAAATTGTTTATAAATCATCATCAAAACAAGAAGGCCAACAAATCTCGAGGATGATATCAGAGATAAAAGTGAAGATGATATCGAAGTTGAAGCTGAAGAGGTAGGAGATGTCGAAAGTGCTGAAAATATTGATGATATGCATTCCTCCGCAATAATAAAGCGAATAATGGAGCTACTAGAAAATAGTAAAAAGGACTTATATAAGGGATGTACCGAGTACTCCAGATTTTTATTTATGCTGAAACTCCTATATATTAAGACACTTAGCGGTATGTTAGATAATTATTTTAAAATGCTTCATGATTTGCTTCGGACTGTAATTCCTGGAGGAGAGAATAGCATACCCCAAACAACTTATCAAGCTGAGAAGATTATCTCCGCTCTGGGTCTTGATTATAATAAGATTGATGCATGTCCAAATGATTGTATTTTGTACCATAAAGCTAATAAAGACATTCAAGAGTGTCCGAAATATGGAGTTTCTAGGTGGAAGCAACGCCAAATTCTTCAACAAGGATTACAATGGAGACAGGGATAACACAGAAGAAAATTCTAGCCAAGGTGCTTCGACATTTTCCATTGGCTCCTAGATTGTGAAGATTGTACATGAACAAGGAAACGACAATGAGTATGAGGTGGCATAAGGAAGATAAAGTAGATGATGATAAATTGAGATATCATGCTGATGCTTTAGCTTGAAAGCATATTGATAAAATTTATCCTCGTTTTGCCGAAGATTGCAAAAATATAAGACTGGGTTTATCAAGCGACAGATTCAATCCATTTGGGGTAATGAGCTCTGGCTGGTCTACGTGGCCAGTTGTATTAATTCCATATAATTTACCTCCATTGCTTTGTATGAAACAACCTTTTATAATACTTTCATTACTGATACCCGGTAAACATGCACCGAAAAATGATATTGATGTCTACTTAGAGCCTCTAATTGATGAGCTAAAACAATTATGGTCTGAGGGTATTTTATCATATGATACCCATTTAAAAGAGTCGTTTAGATTACGTGCTATTCTATTATGGATGATTAATGATTTTCCAGCTTATGTTAATCTGTCCGGGTACTCTACGAAGGGCAAGTGTGCTTGTCCTATATGTGGTTCGGAATTTGAAGCTCTTTAATTACCACATAGCCGAAAGAGTTATTATTGGTTTAAGCGAAGGTGGTTGCCCTTGAGTCATAAGTACAGGAAATTATCAGCTATATTTAATAGCATAGTTGAGAAGATAATGAAGCTGCGTCAGCTGACAGGTAATGAGATCATAAATTACTTGAGGGGTTTCTAAAAGTTGTGTTTGGAAAAAATTGATATTCTAAATTTAACCCACTCAGAGTAAGAGATTACTTAAAGTCAAAAAACCATTGAAACGTAAGTGAAAGGTCCGAAAAATACAAATTGAGGACGAAACCGAAAAATTACCTTGAGGATGGACTAAATTTAGCATCTTCTTTCAGCTACCTTACTGGCAAAATCTTAAAATCTGACACAACTTATGTGTCATGCATATTGAGAAAAATATATGTGGTAACATAGTATCAACTCTCCTACAAAATGCAAACAAGTCGAAGGATGATCTACGGGCGCGCCAAGATCTGACTGCTTTGAATATCCGAAATGATTTGTAAGCTCAATATGTTAGCCTTAAAAAATTAAAGTTGCATCCATCTCATGTTACAATGTTAAATGAACAGATGTAATGATTTTGTGAAATTCTCAAATCGGTAAAAGTCGTTGGATGGTTACTCTGCTAACATTTCAAATAATGTCCAGGTGCAAGAGAGAAAACTCTTAGGTCTGAAGACTCATAATTATCACGTTCTTCTCCATCAATTGCTCCCTGTTGTAATCTATAACAATATGGAGAAAGAAGCGTTGAAGATTATTATTGAGTATTGTGGATTCTTCAGAAAATTATGCTCTAAAGTCATAGATGTAGATGAATTTAAAAAACTTGAAGTCGAGGTCCGAGTTACTCTATGCAATATGAAAGTAATATTCCCACCTTTATTTTTTATAATTATAGTCCATCTTACCAACATCTTGCAAGAGAGGCTAGAATCGTCGGTCATGTTACTTATTGTTGGATGTATCCGATTGAAAGGTAATTTATGATTTTTTTAATTCATTAATTGTATATACATTTTTAAAATTACCGTGCTAATAATTAACTCTTCTTATGATTCTAAGATACTTGGGCTCCATAAAACACAATGTTCATAATCGAGCTCGTCCCGAGGGGTCAATAGCTGAAGGATACGTAGCTAACGAATGTTTTGTATTTGCATCACATTACATGTGCAAGAAGAAAACCACATCTCAAGCACATGATAAGGAGAGGAAGCATGAAAAATATCTGAGATCTCTCTTAGATCAAATTCATGCATATGTGTTAGAAAACCTTGATATGTTCACAATCGAGCTCGTCCCGAGGGGTCAATAGTTGAAGGATACATAGCTAACGAATGTTTTGTATTTGAATCACATTACGTGTGCAAGAAGAAAACCACATCTCAAGCACATGATAAGGAGAGGAAGCGTGAAAAATATCTGAAATCTCTCTTAGATCAAATTCATGCATATGTGTTGGAAAACCTTGATATGTTCGCAGACTATCGAAGGTAACAAATAAAATCAGTATTATAGATGAGATATATTCATTTTACATATAGTTTACCAATACAAACTTATATATTGTTTATATAGGCGACATCTGGAGAAGCATAAGAATGAAAAAACCAGTAAGAATGCATTGCATAATATTCAGAAAAAACATAAGAAATAATTTTTTGATTAGTTAAGAATTGATGTAAGTGTTTTATAATTAATTATTAAACATTCATAATATAACATCACCTAAATATTCTCAAAATTGTTTGGCTTAGGTTGAAAAACTATGTCTTGATGGTACTACGTTACCAGATAAAATTATTATCCATGCACAACGCTGTTATCATGAAGTGAGACATTATAATGAGTATTTGGTCAATGGATATAAATTTTTAATGCTAGAGACCGATTATAGGAGGGTAACTCAGAACAGTGGGGTCAGGGGTTTGTTTGCTCAAGAATGTTTTTAAGTATAAGAGATCAGAACCCAATTCTAGCTGACATACTATATTATGGCCAATTAGAAGATATTGTTGAGGTAATTTACGGGTTTGGTAAACCAAAACAATATAGTTACACGATGTTCAAGGTGGTAATTTACGGGTTTGGTAAACCAAAACAATATAGTTACACGATGTTCAAGGTTCGGTGGTGTCCTGCGAAAAAGCAAAAAGATCATTATGGATTTGCACTAGTCAATCTCCACTTAGAAGTATATACAGATGAGAAATTTATTTTCGCAGAACAAGCTGATCAGTGCGTCTTCATGAAAGATCTGAATGTCATGTCTGATTGGGTGGTTTTGTATAAGGAGCCAAGATCTGTTGTTCTTCATAATAACAATGAAAAAAATATTAAAGAAAGTGAAGATAATTATAGTGAACCAATTGGGTCATCTAATGACGTTTGGCAAGAATTCTCTTACACACAGAATGTGGCGCTGGATGTACATATGAACTATATATGTTACACTACATTACCAATTTTTAGCTTATCATAATAAAAACAATAATGCATTTCATAATAACATATCTCATGAGTATGTATAAAATTTTTTTCTTAACTATGTTAATAATTGAATTTGCAAACGAGGAGGGCAAGGAGGCTCTTTGGCCCGGAGGGCGATCGATCACGGAGTATCACACCAAGTACTGGTGCTGATGATACACTATCATCTCCGGATACAGGTATTAAAATTAATTAATATTTTAATATATTTTATACATTATTAGTTATCTAGATCATAGTGTTTATTTGTTGCAAATGCGGATTATTCATCACCCGGCCCCTCTGATGCAGCATCAGAACTATCCCCCGACGCAGGTATTCAATATTTAATAGTTGATAATAGTCAATTAAAAATTCATATTAATGATTCTCTTATGTAAGTGCTTCTTGGACCCCGACATATCCATCCTATACATTCCATACTGACTTGCAGACGAAGACACAGAACTATCTCAGTTTACCCTTAGCTTCAGACTCTCATAAGTTCATGGCTGACTTAAGAAAGTATCACCCACGTGCTGCGATAAAGTTAGAGGAAATACTTCCTATGTTGGAGACTAGGAAAGCTGTTGCACTCGCAGCAAAAGAAAGAACCTGATGGGTCATAATAGGTATGAATGGTAAAAAATCAAATCAATTTGAATACTATATTCTTATTTATATTTTTTAACATTATTGAATTCGAGAGCAAATTTAATATTTATTTCTCCCTAATAATAGGAGTAAGATATCCTCTGCATGGTGTTGGAGCTTCACCCGGTATAAGCATGAGATCATCCACAGCATCATCCACACCATCTACATCAATGAGAGCAGCCCCAAGCAGTTTTCAGGCTATGCCATTTGTCGCACATACCTCTGTGTTTTTTATTAATGAGATTGACCCGGAGCTGCATATTCAGGTGACTAATGAGATGACTAGAGTTACGCTGACGGCGAACTCGATGGACGATCTCATAGGGTATGTTATAAAATATTTAGGCAGTGTGATTCCTTATAGCTCATATAGTGGTATCATACGGATCATAAGCTCGATTGGTGATAATTCTGGTGCTAGACAGTATTTTTTCTTATATTTATAAATTTATTTTTATTTAATATGTTATCAAACACCACATAATGATTATTCAATTGAACATTCAGAGTGGAGATATTGGAGGGAGCGGCACCCGTTCTCGTAACCGGGATAGAGATACTGCCAACGACGATGATAGATGAGGGTTTTTTTATTCTTAATGCAATAAATGGTTTTATTTGTTATAACACTACATTTATTCATGTCGTGTATCATATCTTATTCATGTACATTGTTAGTATATATATTGTTGGATGTATATATTAGACGGAATTGGTTGATGTATATTTTGGATTGGATGGTTGGATTTGTGCATTGTGTTGGATTTGATTACATTTAGTTTTGAATGGAATTGTTATTAATTTTGATTATATTTGGATGGTTGGATGTATTCATGTGTATAGTATTTATTGGATGTATTCATGGATTAATGTAATTGTACAGGAAAATACAAATTGTAAATAATTTTTTTTGCTGAAAAAATTAATCTAGACAGAATTCCATCTAGGATGAGTCAAACTAGATGGAATTCCATCTAGGTTGTTATAATCAACCTAGACAGATTTTCGTCTAGGTTGCCAACCTAGACGGATTTCTTACTTCTGTCTAGGTTGACTACGGTCTAGGTAGATCACTCTAGACAGAATTTCATCTAGTTTGAGCTAATCTAGACGGATTCAAAATAAACAAAACTAACTAGACGGAATTTCGTCTAGGTGAACCAACCTAGATGGGATTTGGAGCAACCTAGACGGAAATTTCCGTCTAGGTTGTTCGTTTTTCTACTAGTGTTCTTCTTTTTTTTTTCTTTTTTTAATTTAGAGACGGTTGGATCAATCATCTTAACAAGATTCTCTTTCAGAGCTCAATACAAATCTGTGAATTGATGTTGAAACTATAGGAGTAGGTGCTCTCAAATCTCAAGTAGACTTTGAACTATATTACATGAATAAGTAAATATCTTTTATTAAATGTGCTGGAGTAAGGCAAGTTGAAAGATGTTCTTTTTTTTAATTACTTGACTATTCAAAATAAAAAGAATTTCATTTTAGAACTATCATGTGAGGCGTACATGATTGTGTTAGGGATTTTATGGAGATTAATCTGCGTAATTAAACACTAAACAAATAATTGTACCAATGAAAATATCACAAACAAACAAGAACCAAGATTTAACGTGGTTCGGAAAATCGTGCCTACGTCCATGAGGCAATCCAGAGAGAAATATTTCACTATGAATCAAGAGTACAATCCCTTCAAGTTACACCTAAACTTGATGATTACATCATAAGAGAAAAATATAGTGTTACATATAGGGCACCAAAACCCTAAAACCCGTCTCACCAAAATTCTCTAATACCCGCGGAGAAACCAGCACCGTACCTCGATGGCGTTGTCGTTCTGAAGACAATGAATTTTGAATCACTGCAATCGAAAAATCGAGCTATCCGAAATCTAAACTTCTCTCTCTCTCTCTCTCTCTCTCTCTCTCTCTCTTCTCTCTCTCTCTCTCTCTCTCTCTCTCTCTCTCTCTCTCTCTCTCTCTCTCTCTCTCTTCTCTCTCCCCTCTTTTTCTCTACCGGGTACTGTAGCACCGGTTAATGTAGCTCCAAAAATAAATATCAGGTTTCCTATATATATAGAATTCTCCAAACATATTCCTATTACAACTAGATTATCCAAATCCTCATCTAGATAGAATTTTAATTCATGTGAAACTCATATGTGCCTTATTTTAGACTGGACCTGCAACAATCTCCCCCTCCAGCCCAACGAGGGGGTATGCCAATCTATAACTCCTCAACAGAAATTCATGCCGGCCAATTGTCGATACAACTCGGTCTTCTCTCTGTAAATAATCGTCATAAAATTTTGCTTTTTTTGTCTGTGTGAATCTTCTGTAGCTTCCAATCCTCTTTCTCAACTGCTTCTCTAGCCAATGATATCTCACATCAATGTGTTTCGTCCTGGAGTGGAATATGGAATTGTTACACAAATCAAGAGCACTTTGACTATCAATGAAGATTTGATAATTGTCCTGCTGCAAGCCTAACTCCTACAGAAATCTTCTCAACCAAATCATCTCAATACCGTCTTCTGTAGCTGCAATATATTCCACCTCTGTTATAGATAAAGTAATACACTTCTACAATCTAGACTGCCAAGATACTGCTTCCCTTACAAAAGTTAACAACCAACCTGAGGTAGATTTTCTGTGATCGAGATCACCTACCATATCCGCATCTACAAAACCATATGATACTGTCTTCGAATCTCTAAAACTCAAACACCATCTGGAACTGCCTTTCAAATATTTTAAGATCCATTTTACACCTTCCTCATGAACTTTCCCTGGATTAGAAAGAAACATGCTCACAACGCTAACTGCATGAGCTATATCTGGCCGAGTGCGCACTATGGCATACATCAAACTGCCAATAGCTGAAGAGTAAAGAATATTCTTCATCTCACTCTTTTCCTCATCTGCAGTTGGGCAAAACTTTTTGCTAAGCTTTAAATGACCTGCAAGAGAAGTATTGACTGACATGTCATCTTTTATATTGAATCTATCAAGTAGTCGTTTAACATATTTCTCATGTAATAACCATAACTTCCTAGCTTTCCTATCACGAGCAATATCCATACCAAGAATTCACTGTGCCGAGCTCAAATCATTCATGCTAAAAGATTTAAATAACTCTTTCTTCAGCCCACTGATTATCTAACTATCCTGACCAACAATCAACATATCATCCACATAAAGCAAAAGGATAATGAAGCTAGAATCTGAAAATCTCTTGAAATATATACATGAATTTGTAATTATCCTCTAGTAGCCATGACTCAACATGAAAGAATCAAATTTCTTGTACCACTGCCTAGGTGCCTGCTTCAAACCATAGAGACTCTTCTTTAACCTGCAAACCATGTGTTTTTTTTCCTTTATTTCAAAACCCTCCGGTCGCTCCATGTAGATCTTCTCCTCCAAATCACCATGAAGGAATGCAGTCTTCACATCAAGCTATTCAATATCGAGGTCTAAACTAGCTACTAACCCCAAGATAACTCTAATGGACGTCATCTTCACAACTGGTCAAAAAAACTCATAAAATCAATGCCCTTTTTCTGACCAAAGTCTTTCACCACTAATTTGGTTTTGTATTTCTGAATTTTTTTGTAGCCATCCTTCTTTAACTTGAACACATACTTGTTCTTCAAAGCTTTTTTGTCATTCGACAAATCCACCAACTCATAAGTATCGTTCTTCTCAAGAGACTTCATCTCTTCCTTCATAGCCTGGAACCATCTGTCCTTGTCTTTATGAATATTTGCCTCCTGAAAGTCCCCTTCTTCTATCAGCAAAGAATACTCTAAAAGAGAATATCTCATGGATGGTCGATGCTCTCTAACTGATCTCCTAAGTTGTGGCTCTGCAAACTCTTGTTGCTGGTGATGCTCCCCTTGCTGAGGAGCCTCCTGCTCGTGATTCTAATCACCGTCTCCTTGCTCTGGTATCTGACCATTATTATCAATATCATCATCATGCACTTGCTCTATATCTGTAGGATACAACTGTACTAAAGACGAAATGGGTATCATATCTGGAATCTCACTAGCAACACTCTCTGACTGCTCTACTCTCCCGAGATCTGCAATAGTCTGATCCTCCTGAAAAATCATATCTGCTCGTTTGATAATTCGTCTCTTTTTTGGATCTCATAGTTTGTTGCCAAACGTCTTTATTCCTATGGAATGTGTGCAAATGCTTTACCAAACACTTTCAGATGAGAAAAGGAAATATCTTTTTCAAACCAAACTCTCTCTAAAATATCAAAACCCAAAAGAACTGAAGGAGATCTGTGTAGGCTATCTAAAAATTACTATGGATAGCTGATCCCTACAAAGCACAAATGATGGAGGTCATGATCTGACGACTTTCATATCAATCAATGAGAGTTAAAATTTGACAATTCTCACAACAACTGATGATGAAAGTTACAATTTGACAATTCTCACAACAACTGATAATAAAAGTTATAATCTAACAACTTTCACAACAACAAACGAGCGTTTCAAACTAACGACTCTCACATCTTAAAGACCTAAAGGCCAGGATTACAAGATGACAATCCTTGCAACACTCGAACAGAAGAGATTACAAGTTGATGATCTCGTCAAAGAAACACGCAGAAGTCATCACCGCATTCCAAGCTTAAAACACGGAGCTCACCACCGCGTTCCAAGCTCAAAACACGAAGCTCATCACCGCGTTCCAAGCTCAAAACACGGAGCTCACTACCGCATTTTTAGTTCTAAACACGAGGGTTGTTTTCAGAATGTGAATCTCACGTTTGACCCATTCAAACACGTTTTAAATTGTTCCAAATCCGTTTTGCATGAATTAAGAGCATCAAACCCTCATTAAGGAGTGATTTAATGGGCCGGTTATACCCCTTAAACCCCTATAAATAACTAAGAAGTCAGTTAAAAAAGGGTCCTTTTGGATCATCTTGAATTGGCTTTGGTTGGAGCATTTGGAGCTTTTTCCTTGGCTTGTGAACCATTTCGGTTAAATTGAAAAGGATTAATTTTATTTTTAAAATTAACTCTTTTACAGAGTTTTAAACTTGTTCAGAGTTTTTAACTCGTTAAGAGTTTTAAACTTACCTCGCAAGTTCTTCCCAACATCAAGTCAGAAGGAATAGACTGTATTCCAATAAGTGAAATGCTCGGATCGTCAACAGGATATAAGATTCAAACTCCCATCGCTACCAAAAAGAACCCATGTTTAAACAAAAAGAAGGATATCTGTCGATTCCTTCTCTCTTTTGTAAAACGGGAAACCGATAAAAGAAAATTATAATTTCTTTTTCTAAGTCGGTTAGAGAGAGATTGTTGTGAGAGATTATATTTATTCTTTTCCTAAGTTAGTTAGAGAGATTAAATCAAATTTTATTCTTAATTTTCTCCGACAAATGAAAGATAACGACTCTACTGGGGACTAGCTTTTTTATCGATAAAGAAGTGGTGGCACAATCCGACATCAACCTCGCTGGAACGACGGTCGAAACTCTGATGGTGGAGTTCAATCAAGCCAAGTATGAGGAATTGCTCTCCTTCCGATCCATTAGCCCTAAGGCTATGAGCAAGATCCGCAAATTCTCCAATGAGACTTCTTCTCTTGACTCGCCAAATGAATGTCTCTCCTTTAGATCTCGCTGTTCATACATCCCATCCATAGAAGAGGGAGATTCAGATCCAATTGAACTCGTCAATCGAGTTAGAAGGCTTACACCCGTGCCCAAACAAAAGGTATCGGGTCATAAGAGGCCTATTGACATGACTAACTTGATCACTATAGATAGTTATGTCACTGCAAAAGCTTTAAATCAGGCTAAGAAGAACACTGCTCGATGAAGGAGAATGTCTCTACAACGAGCACAACTCCGAGAAAGCCGACCCTCCAACCAATGCGAGCCCCGCGTTTATGAGCCTCAACATGAGTGTTTGCGTCGAAAATCATTTTCATTATTGAACCCATTACAACATTTATCGTTTGCACAGATTCAAAAGAGTTAATCTTTTTATAATATTTCTTGTTACAACGAAAACAAAAAAGAGATCTCCTAGAAACACACACAGAGATCGTTTATCGGTTGCTGCTTGCATGGGATCTTTACATGTGCCAGGGATACGTTAGCCTATGGACCACCAATTCATAGATCCGGATTGATCATGAAGAAGGCTCGGTGTTCTTTGTTTCAACGAGAAAACTTAGAACATAAGTAAATAACCTTAGCAAGGTGAGATTAATACTCTTCTCAAGATCAAAACAACGGTTTGATCTTAAGGGAAGGGGTGAAGGCCTGCGGATCTCTCAAAATCTTCTTTTTATGCGCAAGAATTCACCAAGATCCTACCTTTCTCTCTGAAAATCATTGCTCTACTCTGAAAATCGTAAATTCTCTCCCACGTACGTCAGTCCTCTCGATTACCCCGCATATGGACGCTAGGGAGGGTATTTATAGGCTTCGGACGCCGTGTTTGTGGATAAGATCACGTGATTTGAACGTATCTTTAGTTAATAATAACTTTCCTGTGTTTAAGGATACTCCCAAGGTAGTTATGAAGCTACTAAAATGCACGAATCCCGAGAAATCCATCAGAAAACGTGTCGAGGCACCCTCCCTGTGCGAGATATGTTGTGTGTCTCGCACTTGGGTGCGAGACACACTATTGTGCCCCGTACTTTGAGTGCGAGACACACTATTGTGTCTCTCCCTTTGAGACACATACTTCCTCGTTTCATCATTTTGCGCGCTTCGTCACTTCTTCGTTCCATTTTTTAACGTGTTGCTTTGCTTCCTTTTAGCATAGAGTGATCTTCTTTGACTCAGATGATTACGTTAATCATATGCTCTTCGTCTTGAGTTGTATCCGAGAACTTATAGGCAATTTTTTATGCTCACAACGAGCTCTGTGCTTCTATTTTAGTACGTGAACCTTGCGTTTATGTGCCTAAGCACGAGCCTCGCATAAGCTAGGCTGAACGCGACCTTCAGAGGCACGTTTCACAACCAAAATGCGAACCTCAGGACCATATTGAACGCAAACCTCAAACCCACATTGATCAATCAAAACGTAACCATCGTGTTCCTACTTTCAAACGTGGTCCTCGCGTTCTTACTTCTCAATGCAACCCCTGCATCCCTGCTCTCAAACGTGGCCCTCGAGTTTAGTTACCTAAACGCGACCCTCGCGGTTCATTGTTAAAACGTGACTCTTGCGTGATGTGTCAAGTTGCATTCAAGTTGATCAACATGGATTTCAAACAAAAAATTTGGGCTCAAGTAATAAAACCTAATACAGAACATGATGTATACAGTGAACCTTCGGGGCGCTACCTCAAACCACATTGAGGAGTCATCTACTCCCCCCGAACCCCCCAGCCAGGGGTACGCCACCCTCTGGACCCCCATCTTACTGACCGGGCAGCGAGATCCCCGTACTGGGTTATTCGTAGCGTGACTAGACTGATGGGCAGACATAAGAAGTCCACGAATTCAATGCATCTCAATAAGATTCATGTTCACCAGGAGTCAGTTCCGCCCAATCATAGGCAGATGGTCCCAATTCAAACCTCACGTTCAGTGGGTAACTCATCACGAGTCTCTGTAATAGACTTGAGATAGTTTATATATAGAGAAAGATCAATACAACAGGTCGCTCGTTCATGCTAATGTGAATGACTAATTTCTACAGTCCTCTCGAGATGTCAATGCTGCTCACATGCGGCCTAACCATCGGTTTTCAATAGATTAACGAACCTTGTTTTGCCCATCAAACGACGACATTCGCACAGAAAGAAGACTTCAAAGTATGAATATCTTGGAGTTACTTCCAATATGATCAGTAGAGGGAGGTCATCAATCTCTAGCTCCAAAGAGTCTCCTGGTTTGAAAGAGATCCTGAGTGAGTTTGATGGAATCTATCAACACACTCAGACTCGAAAGGGAATTATACCCCCTATTGATTATTAGAGATTAGCTAAAGGAATTAACTCTGATGATGAATATTCAGCCATCGCAAAGTCCCAATCCTCTAGCTCTTCATAGAACATGAGAGCTCTTCTCATACGGTAGGAAACCCTGAAGATCTTATAAAGAGACTTGATGAACAGCAAGCCATGTTCAAATCACAGTAGGAGGTCATCGATGAACTCCGGATCTTGATGACTCAAATTTTCACAGACATAACCAAGTCCCCAAAAACAAATTTGTCGCCCCAGTGCAAATCTTCCCGTAGAGGAGGATTATCTTCATCCCAACCTGTTACATCAAAGGGGAAGGAAAAGGTGAATGGGAGTGAAACTTCCGATCAAGAAGCTCACAACATAGAATCTTCCTCTGAAGAAGGAAGAGATGCTGAGAATGAGTAGAATTCTCAGTTGACTAAAATGCAAGAACTAGAGGTCTGTCTCAATGCTATTGCCAATAGATGCAAGCTTCAAGATGATGGAGTTGTCAGACCCTATCCTGCCGAATGAGATACAGCCCCTTATCCTCCAAAGTTCAAAATCTCGACTCTACAAGCTTTTGACGACACAGAATCACCGAACCGACACATCTACTATTTCAAGTCACAGACTGGGAATATGGTAGCAAATGATGTTGTGCTGACTCGGTTGTTCATTAGCACCCTCAAGGGGGTTGCCTTTGAATGGTTCATGAAATTGCATGCCGGATGTATCCAGAAGTGGGCAGATCTAGAAAGACTCTTCCTGTCAAGATTCTTTAAAGAAGACATAGAAGACTCCGTCACTACCCTTCTTATCGCTAAGCAGAAGGAGGGAGAGCCCATCAAAGTCTTCATCGAAAGGTTCCGAAGCGTGGTTCTTCGATGTCTGATAAGTATGACACAGTCTACACTAGTGAAAACCTATCAACACAATTTACAGACCAATCTCCTAGCCCAAATGGAGATTGTGGAATGATGTTTTTGGAAATAGTTTGTCTTCCAAGGCGAAAAGGCTGGAGAAATTATTGCCATGTACAAAGCTAAAACCGAGGCAGAGAACAGTGACCACCAACATGGTGTCAGTCCAATTCGGGAGTTCTCCACCAGTTCAAGCTCCAATCGGTGTGATCCTGATCTCTAAAAAGGAGCTACACCTGATAAACACTGGCCCACATGCTCAGAGAGATAAAGGGTTAGTACCCATTGCTACTTCGAAAGGAGAGATAATGTAGGTCCATCCTGATCTACTTGACGACCAGCAATGGACAAGTGTGTCAGAAAAAGTCAGGAGAAAGAATGCCTAACCTTAGCATTTGCCTAGATGCTCATGATGAGACCGTCTTCATTGAACCGTTGTCTTGCAAAAGGGGCCATACCATTATCGCAGCACAATATGCGATTCATGCCTCAAAATACTGTTAAAGGATAAGCCCTGGCATATTTCTTAGCCGACCATTCAGCATCGGATTCTCCTAAGATGGAGTGGGGGTTGAATCTTTTAAGTTGGCATGTTCAACAAAACACCTTTGTCAACTATAAAAACCTTTCCCAGTGGAGTTAATCCCAAATGAGAAGGATCCTTTATAGTAGAGTCAGTCTACTCGAATGGAGCTCATCGTCTCATTAATCAAAAATGTGATAGGCTCATGATGTCAATTAATGTGAAGTTTCTCAAGAAATATTACCCATTAAAATCATGAAGCTCCATTCTTCCTCTACCAAGTCTTAGTCAAGACTGGGGGTTGATTATTTGTTATTTCTTAAACAGAATAACGAATTCACAAAACTATCACATTAACAGTCACTTTTGATAGTCTATTTCCTCCAATTTCTCCCACCAATCCTCTTCAATAGGATGGCGGGTCCACAAAATATCAAGTTAGTAATACACTTTTGATAGTCTATTTCCTCCAAATTCTCCCACTAATCATCTTCAATAGGATGGTGGGTCCATAAAAATATCAAGCTAACAATACACTTTTGATAGTCTATTTCTTCTAAATTCTCTCACCAATCCTCTTCAATAGGATGGAAGATTTACAAAACTATCACGTTAATAGTTACCTCTGATAGTTAACTCTCCAACCCCTTATGACATATAGTGGCCTATCATATGATGTGCCTCCATTCCAATCACAATCGTCATACTTTCATGTCACTGAACGACTTGATTGTTTCACATTGTCATTCCTACAAATGATGTTGTTTATTGATAGTGGCCTACCATGTGACGTGTCTCTATTCCGGTCATAGTTATTATACTCTAATGTCACTGAATGAACCGATGGATAGTGGCACATTAGGCAACGTGCCCTATCTACCCCTTTTTTCTTCCACTACTAGGGGTTGATTATTTGTTATTTCTAAAACAGAATAATGAATTCTTAAAACTGTCAAGTTAACAAAACACCTCTGATAGTATAAGCACTTCAACGTGCACCACCACCAAAATCAACTTGTTAATCTTATCCAATAAGATGATAAGACCATAAAGCTATCAAGTTAACATTACACCTCCGATGACAAAATTAATTTATCGACTCTCTTCAATAGAGCGATAGGTCCTTAAAATCTTGTTCAAATCATAAGTATATAATTTTGTCAAGTTAATACCACATCTCTGACAAAATTAATTTATCGACTCTCTTCAATAGAGTGATAGGTCCTCAAAATCTTGTTCAAATCATAAGTACATAATTTTGTCAAGTTAATACAATACCTCTGACAAAATTAAATTATCAACTCTCTTTAATAGAGATAGGTTCTTAAAATCTTGTTCAAATTATAAGTACACAATTTTGTCAAGTTAATACCACACATCTGATAAAATCAACTTATCGACTCTTTTCAATAGAGCGATAGGTCCTCAAAATCTTGTTCAAATCATAATTATACAATTTCGTCAAGTTAACAATACACCTCTGACAAAACCAGCTTATCGACTCTCTTTAATAGAGTGATATGTTCTCAAAATCTTGTTCAAGTCACAAGTACACAATTTCGTTAAGTTAATACTATACCTCTGACAAAATTAACTTATCGACTCTCTTTAATAGAGTGATGGGTCCTCAAAATCTTGTTCAAATCATAAGTATACAATCTCATCAAGTTAATATTACACCTCTGATGATAAAATTAATTTAATTTATCAATCTTCTTTAATAGGATGATAAGCTCCTAAATTACTATTATGTTAATATCACACCTCTAACAGTTAAACCTCCATGAACTTGGTCTTTTCAACAGAATGACAAGTGTTCATTGTCAAAATGCGAGGGTCATACCCGCATTCCAAATTCAAAACGTGAGAGTCATTCCCGTGTTCCAAATTCAAAACACGAGGGTCATCCCCGCGTTCCAAATTCTAAACGTGAGGGTCATTCCCACATTCCAAATTCAAAATGCGAGGGTCATTCCTACGTTCCAATATCAAAACACAGAGGTCACCTCTGCGTTTTAAAGGCAATACGCGAGGCTCACTTCCGCGTTTCACAAGACAAACGTGAGGCTCACTTCCGTGTTTCACAAGATAAACATGAGGCTCACCTTCGCATTTCAGAAGCAGAAGCATGATGCTCAGCCTTGCACGAGTCTTGAGTAGCAAATACCTTCAACCAAGTTCATGATACCTTCGAAACAGATGTAGTGAACAAGTCTTCCATGATGAGGAATCAACAACTCCAAGATCAAAATCGAGATCCAAAGTATTTTGAAAATTCGTTATAGTCAACTGCAAACTTTTAAAAACTTTAGAGGAGATTCTGTAGGGTGTCTAAAAATTACTACAGATAGTTAATCCCTACAAAGCACAAATGATGGAGATCATGATCTGATGACTTTTATATCAATCAATAAGAGTTACAATTTGATAATTCTCATAACAACTGATGATGGAAGTTATAATCTGACAACTTTCGTAACAACAAACGAGAGTTACAAACTGACGACTCTCACATCTCAAAGAGCTAAAAGCCATGATTACAAGATGATAATCCTTACAACACTCTAACAGAAGAGATTACAAGATTCAAACTCTCATCACTACCAAGTAGAACCCAGGTTTAAACAAAGGAAATGATCTCCGTCGATTCTTTTTCTCTTTTGTAAATCGAAAAACCGATAAGAGAAAATTATAATTTTTTTGTAAGTCGGTTAGAGAGAGATTGATGTGAGAGATTGTATTCATTCATTTTCTAAGTCAGTAAGAGAGATTAATACAAATTTTATTCTCAATTTTCTCACAATTGTCTCTGACAAACAATCTGTTGATTATGTAGCATGCAGTGCTAACAATTTCAGCCCAGAAGATCTTAGGTAACTTCGCCATCTTCAACATGCATCTGACTTTCTCTACACTGGTCATGTTGTACCTCTCTGCAGCTCCATTATGCTACGGTGTGTTGGGCTCTATCCTCTGATGTCAAATACCATGCTTTGAGTAGTAATCTCTAAACTCAATGGAAGTGTACTCTCCTCCATTATCGGTGCACAAACACTTCAACTTCTTTCATGTCTGCCTCTCCACCATGGCATAAAACTGTTGGAAGACTGAAAACACCTAGTCTTTTGTTCTCAATGAGAAGACTCACATCTTCCACGATGCATCATCAATAAATGTGACAAAATACTTATTGTCACCTAAGGACTCCACCTCAATAGGACATCCAAATAAATCAAATCCAGTATATTACATTTTCTTTTAGAAGGCTTACTAAAAGAAATTCTATGTTATTTTCCAAACAAATAATAATCACAAGGGGTAAGTGACGAACCTTTGACAAAGGGAATGAGAGACTTCTTTACCAATATCTGCAACCCTTTCTCGCTCATGTGCCCGAGCCTCCTATGCTACAAACTAAGAGTGTCACCGTCTTGAGTCACGCTCAAAGAATCATATGAAGTCTTTACTTGAGTCTTATATAAATTGTAACATATAGTTCCTCTAGCCACCACAAGAGAACCTTTGGCGATTTTACTTTCTCCTCCACCAAATTGAATTTTATATCACATTCCGTCCAACGTAAGACCCAAAATCAAGTTGAGCCCCAAATTAAGAACATGTCGCACATTCTTTAAGATCAATGTGCATCCGGTATCTGTCTGCAAGTGTATATCATCAAGTCCCACAATTTTCTAGTAGCCGGTATTGCCCATCTTCATATTGCCAAAGTCACCTACTTTATACAACGTGAAAAGGCCTCGATTGGATGTAGCATGACATATAGCTCCTGTATTCACTATCCACTGGGAATTCTGACTTGTACATGCATACAGCCTTCTTCCCTGCAAATGAGAATAACATCGGTATCAGACAAAGTAGTTGTAGTGTCACTATTAGCTTTCTTCTTCTCATCTTTTTTTTCATCTTTGTTCCCAGCTTGCTCTTTCTTTAATGCCCAGTAATTCTTCTTGATATGAGCTTGCTTTCCATAATAAAAACAACCTCTCCCTTTAGATTTGATCTGCCCTTGGATATGATACGACCTCTGGACTGGTCCATGTACCTGCTCATGCCCTTGTTCTCCGCAACAAATGCCTATGAGTTATCTGTGCTGGTAGACTTCCTCTGAGTCTCCTCATTGAATAAACTACTAGTAACCATACTCATCGATAATACACTATCTGGAGCTGCATTGCTGATTGTCACAACCAGTGTCTCCCAACTGTCTGGTAAAGAATCCAATAATAATAAAGCATGTAGCTCATCATTGATAGTCATCTCCATGGTAGCTAACTAATTAATCAAACTCTTGGACTCATTCAAATGCCCTGCTATGTTGCTTCCTTCTTTTAATTTTAAGTTCACCAACCGCCTCATAATAAACGCCTTGTTTCCCACGGGTTTCTGCTCGTAGAGATCCTCAAGCTTCTTCCAAAGAGACTTCGCATTAGTCTCACCCAATACATGATGAAATACACTAACGTCGATCCACATCCGAATATAATTGATCGCCTTCCTGTATTGTTTCTCCCATTCTTTATCAGTCATCTTTTCTGGCTTCGCTTTATCTCCCTCAATAGGGTCATGTAAATCTTTATAATACAGAATATCTTTCATCTTGGACTTTCATATTTGCCAATTGGAACCATCCAATTTTATCATTGTGCCAAAACTCTTCATCTTTTCCATCCTAAGGCACGCCTCGAACCAGTGCTCTGATACCACTTGTTAGGGATTTTATGGAGATTAATCTGTGGAATTAAACACTAAACGAATAACGACACCAATAAAAATTCCACAAGCAAGCAAACACCAAGATTTAACGTGGTTCGGCAAATCGTGCCTATGTCCACGGGGCAATCCAAAGAGAAATATTTCACTATGAATCAAGAGTACAATCCCTCCAAGTTACACCTGAACTTGAGGATTAAATCACAAGAGAAAATATAGTGTTACCTTTAGGGCACCAAAACTCTAAAATTAGTCTCACTAAAATTCTCCAATATCCGCGGAGAAACCAGCACCGTACCCTCGACGACGTCGTCGTTCTCAAGACAATAACTTTTGAATCATTGCAATCGGACACCCGAGCTATCCGGAATCTGAACCTCTCTCTCTCTCTCTCTCTCTCTCTCTCTGATACTGTAGCACCGGGGTTACTGTAGCTCCAAAAATAAATATCATGTTTCTCATATATATAGAACTCTCCAAACATATTCATATTACAACTAGATCACCCTCCTCGTCTAGATAGAATTTTAATTCATGTGAAACTCATGTGGGTCTTATTTTGGGCTGGACCTACAACAAATTGATTATTATCATTTCAAGTAAGAAGTAAAATTACAACCCACGTGCGTGCATATCATAACCTAATTGGGAAAAATGCTAGGCCGCCAATAATTATCCTAACTACTAAGCCAAAGCATCCGCACAGTAGAAAATTTCTTAATTGCTGACTTTGTGTCTTCACAGCTTGCATGATGGTGATTTTACATCACTACATGCATGTATCTTTGGAAAATGGAGGGTGCTACAAAGGAATCCTAACTTCTTTTGAGTTCCCTTTGGACACTTGCCGGCTAACTTTGCGCTAATTTCTATGTATGAATTGTTTGATATCATGTATGAACGTGTTTTATTTAACACTTGTTTCATGTACATCTCAAACTTGAACTTAATTTTCTGTAGTAAATAACTTTTCCCCCTTCTCTTTATTCATTTTTTGAATTCACGAAATTTTTAATTTTTTGTCTCTATCTCTCATTCTCTCGTTCGTAATTTGTAGATTAGAAATGGTAGGCCAACAGAGGGAACGATTGCGACAAATTTATGATCCGTTTCGTCAAATTCATTTCTTAAAGTGTTTCTTCGTAATAGATCCTATTTTGAATGAGGTGTGATTATTAGTGAGGTTATTTACATATGCAACATTTGTATCGTGAGAGCATCCCTGGCCTTATGGCCTTGTAATGACAGTTACTGCTATTGGCTTTTGACGTCTTTGAAATCATTTAACGTTCAGAGCTAAGACATTTTCCTATGACATTCCAACAAGATTTCCATATATATGACTTTAAAAAACTGAAGAAAAAAATTTAAAGCATAGCCACTGAAGGAGCCACTGCTATCGTTCCACATAGCCAAATGTAGTTATTGAGAATCCTGAAGAGATGGTGCTCAGGATCAGGTTTTCAGGCAAACAGGTTGGCGGTCGACCGGTGCGGTCGACCGCATTCGTGCACAGGAGTTTCTGGGCATCAGGATTGGTGGCGGTCGACCGACACAGTCGACCGAAGATGGTAGCGGTCGACCGATGCGGTCGACCGCCGAACTCTCTGGAATTTGGATCAGCCGCTGGATGGAGGGCGGTCGACCGGGCCGGTCGACCGCGATGGATCGCGGTCGACCGCACCGGTCGACCGACCTAGTTTGTTCCTCTTGATTTCTAATAGTAAAAACTCTCCCCCTCCTTGCCCCGTGGACGTAGGCATCTTGCCGAACCACGTAAAACTGGTGTTTGATTGTTTTGTGCTATTGTTTTTTGGTTGGTTCTTTATCTTTCTCGGCGATTGGTTTGGTTTCTCGAGGCACAACAATTGGTATCAGGGCTCCGGGCTACGCTTGGGCTATTTTGGAGGAGTAGATCGTTTTGGAAGTTCATCTAGGGCTTCGTTTGGTGATAAAGGTGGGATCTTTTCAGTAAAAATCTTGTCTTTTTCAGTTTGGATCTATTTCTCGTTTGTTTCCGCATTGGTTTGGTGGTGCTTTGAGATATATGGCTGAAAAAGATAAAAGTGGGGAGGGTTCTTCTAGTGTGAAGGCTGTCCAAAGTTTGAATATACATTCTAGTGTCAACGGCACAAATAATTTTGGACTTTGGAGATGCGAAGTCATGGATGCGCTAAATGCGCAAAATTTGGAAGATACATTGGAGTTGGACGGGAAACCGGCCGACGTTGATGAAAAGGTTTGGAATAAAATGAATAGAACGGCGTGTGGTGTGATTAGGTCTTGCCTTACCCAAGACCTTAAATATGATGTGATGAATGAAACTTCGGCAAAGAAGATTTGGGAGGTCCTAGAGGGCAAATATTTGACGAAGAGCATCGAAAATCGTTTGCATTTGAAGAGGAGGCTTTATCGCTTCCAATTGAAGAAGGGGACATCCATTAGTGATCACATGAACCACTACACGAAGCTACTTGCAGATTTGGCGAATGTAGATGTCATTGTTGAAGACGAGGACAAGGCATTGTTGTTATTGAGTTCCTTGCCCGACGAGGAATATGAGACCTTCGTCCTCACTCTTATTAATGGAAAGGCATCACTTTCGTATAGTGAGGTCACCGCAGCCCTTGTGAATTATCAACTTCGAAAGAAGGACAAGGAGACTTCCATCGAGCCGGTTGCTGGTGCATTGGTTGCAAGAGCTAAAAGTCCAAACCGTGGAAGAAGGTCGCAGTCTAGAGGGGGGCATCCTGCAGTTGGTAGGAATCAGTGTGCCTTTTGTAGAGAGGATGGACATTGGAAAGCCGAATGCCCAAAATTGCAAGCTATGAAGAATAAAGTGAAAGCTATTCAAGCTTCAGAGGTGAATATTGCCAAGGCTAGTGGCGATGTTTCAGATTCAGATTCTTCGGGCTATTCGTGCCCATCTCTTCCGTCAGTTGATGTTGCCGCCTCCACCGAGTGGATGTTGGATTCTGGTGCTACTTACCACATATGCCCTAGAAGGGATTGGTTCTCCAGCTTTCAGGAGTTGGAAAGAGGGGATGCTGTTCTCATGGGTAATGATCACAGATGCCCTATTGGTGGTATTGGTACCGTTCAGATTCGGATGAGTGACGGGATGATCCGGGAGTTGGCTGATGTGAGGTTCGTTCCTCAACTAAGGAAAAACATCATTTCACTTGGGGTATTGGAGGCATCAGGATATAGGGTGACTTTGGCGGATTCATGCTTGAAGGTCACATCTGGGTCCATGATTGTGATGAAGGGAGTCAGGCGGAGTAACTTGTATTATTTGCTTGGGAGCACGGTAGTTGATAGGGCGCTGACTACTTCTATGGCTAGACTGTGGCATTGTTTGGTGCTGGGATATATTGTTGGTTATACCGTGCACAGATTGTTGAGAAGTGCTATGATCTGCAGATTGAAGTCCTGTGAGCATATTGGGATGAGCAAGAAGACCGAGGTGGAGTTCAGCACTTCTATCCATCGATCGAGGGGTCTTATTGGAAGTGTTCAGTCAGGCATTGGGGGACTTTCCGAGGAGGCATCATCGGGAGGTAATCGTTATCTTGTTTCCTATGTTGGGGATTGTACTAGGCATATTTGGGTTGTAACTAAGTCCCGTTGGTATAAAGCCCTAGTAGTCCGCAACAGTTGGAGGAGGTGTATCGACAGAAAGGTTACCAGTCGTACTTATTCTAGTAGGAGTCCTTTCTTGCATTGGTGCCGAGCTCATGGAAGTTGGAGACACTTCAGAGGAGAGGAGACAGTAGGGCGACGTGATGAGATGACAGATTTAGTGAGCCGTTCTTTTCTGGAGGAGGATCGGCATTGGTTGTCGAGCAGTGGATCTAGTGTTCAGGCTTCGTCGGGTTTGGATCATCTTATGAGGTTGTCGACTGCTGCGTATAGAGTTGTTAGATCTGGTGGAGCTGCTTCAGTTTTTGGTCGGCGTCGGATATTTGGCTACCCAGCACTTGGTCACATCGTTGATGTGAGGTTGGATCCGATTGCGCAGTTGGGATTCAGGAGTTCATTCGGCTATCAGTTGGGAGCTTCTGAGTTTGGTCTGAGCAGGTTTGTCACTTTGGACTCTCGGCAGGTGGAGAGTATTGATCAGGTCAGAGGGATATCGCAGCGGGTGGAGGTTGATGCTACTCCACATTGGGTGGGGATTTTCCCACGTACTCCAGGTCATTCTGCATTGGTTGGGATTCCAGCTGAGGTGGCACAGCATGGAAGTCATTTATTTATGGGTGCAGATGATGAGGTAGTTGATTTGGATGCAGCTGGTGGATATGTTTTGGATACGGCCATTGTTACATCTCAGGTGAAGGTGTTCGGATCGCTTCAGTTTGGGGTCGTTGATGATGCTATCAGCCGCAGGTTGGATTGAGGACCTTTGGAGGCCATATGGTGAACTACGTGAAGGCTTGATTCCTTGGGCAAGAGGATACGTAGGCAGTCTTTATGATGCAGCCGATTTGGTGAGCGACATCGACATTTGGGGTGAGTGTTTGCACTCCCATTTGGGTCTCAGCAAGTGAGGCATTTGGTGTAGTCGGTGTAGGCTCAGTTGTTTGGTGAGTAGACACAGTTGGTTTGGGGTTGAGTGTTCGCACTCCCGTTTGGATCTCGACGTGTTGTGATTGGAGTCCGTTGTCATGAGTCCGTTGCCATGGCATACTGGGTGCAACAGTTGAGGTATTGGTTTGATCGGTGTCGGCTCAGTTTGGTAGAATCTTCGCCGAGGTGGAGATTTGAAGAGATAAGCTCAGGATTCAGATTGTCAGGGTGGCGGTCGACCGGCCCGGTCGCACCGGTCGACCGCCGCTGCGGTTATGGGTTGGGTCTGTTTTCAGACCCGTTTCGTTTTGGATTTATATAAATACCCTTTGGGTGTTTTTAGGGTATAGAGCAAGGACGAATTTGAGCAGATTGAGAGAGTTTTCTTTGGGCTTCTATTCTAGGAGCAATTGGAGAGATTGAGAGTTGATTGTTGAGGGTTTATGAGAGATTTGTAACCCTAGTTTGTTCCTCTTGATTTCTAATAGTGAAAACTCCCCCCTCCTTACCCCGTGGACGTAGGCATCTTGCCGAACCACGTAAAACTGGTGTTTGATTGTTTGTGCTATTGTTTTTTGGTTGGTTCTTTATCTTTCTCGGCGATTGGTTTGGTTTCTCGAGGCACAACAAATCCGAACCATGGGATCATCTACAAAATTACCCACAATTGTTGTCATTTTAACCGTGATGATATGTTCCTTGTTTCCATCCGCATCCATCCAGGACAGAGCTTAACGTACACAATGGCTGAAGTAACGGAAAGAAAGTAAAGGGCTTTTATTGACAACGGCCCCATATTTATCTTAGCCATTCTTGGGGACCACGTTCAGGCACTAGCAGTAGACAACTGTTGCTGTCCCACCAAAGAACCTTTCTCGTCCTCTTTTCACAGCAGCTCCCTATCGAGGAGACCATTGAGTTCGCCACCTACCAAAGTTCAAAGAGTTCGGGATATAAAGGTAAAATTGAGCAACCACTAGCAAATTCTACCTCCTTTGTCACGCTCGATCAACAGACTAGTCACACCAAACTCCGAAAACAACCAAAAAGACGGAGTAGTACGTGGTGAGCAAACAGGAGATGAATAGTTCCTAGAGATGGAAATGTTGCACTCGTCACGAGCAAATTAAACTTCGTCTCTTAAAGAGCATATGGAAATTTTTCTTTCGTGTGATGATCGAAAGCTTTATTTATCGCTAGCTATTCAAGTCTAGCTACATCATAATACGTAACTATAAGATTTTCGGATTGTGTAGGAGCATATGTCCCATCTCCAAATTTATACATTAATGTGGTCAATCACAGTGTACATACATATATAAGATTTCTTCTGCTTGTTGAGAGCTAGCACTCCACTGTTGCAAGTTTCAAAATGATCACAGAGAATGAGGAAAATAGAACTACCAGAAGTTGGAACGTGAAAAGAGCCTAGAAAGCATTTGGCATTGGATATCAAGATCAAACTAGAGCCCACCGGACGTACGTATTCTTTACTCTTATCTCTTGTAAGGCGTAGGAAATAGTACTCCAACTCTAGCATTGCGTTTACTCTGGACGCTTGGTCTGGTGTACCTCAATGCATACGATCATGCATGGCCACAATCCCACAACGCTTGATCAACCTTATCTCAAACAATGAGGATGAATTAATGTAATTGGAGGTAATTAAAATAACAAGATAGATTTGGAGGGTGATTTTAAAACTACCTGTGAGTGGGAGGTATATATATGTCGTCTTCCTTTAAACTTTGACATGCTCTTTGGAATTAGGGAAATTAACTAAACCCCCAAGAACTTTCAGTGTTTTGTAATAAATCCCCACAAAATCGCACCAAACCCAAATAACTTTTGAAAGGGAAAAAAAAAACCAGCATCTTTAGGGTAAATTACACTAAACCCCCAATAACTTTCCAAATGCTTCTTTATGTTTTTTTTGGCTCAAATTTATAGGGGTTATCAGTAAAAAAATCCAATACTTATCGAGAATTTTCTTCAATTTCAAAAATTATTGAGAGTTTATTGCAATTCTGAAAGTTTTTGGGGGTTTACTGTAAAATGCTAAAAGTTTTTGGGGGTTTACTGTAAAATGCTAAAAGTTCATGAGGATTTTAACCTCTGGTCAAAGGATTAACTAAGTTGATCCTTCTTCTTATCCTTATGTCAAATGACACTGAAGACCTTAGGATTAGTTTTACTTTAATACCATTTTACACATTCCCCCCTCCCCTTCTTCGATGGCAATCATTTTGGGCTTTGATAGCATGAAGTCTAAATTTGCTTAACTAGTACCTGAATGTTTCAGTAACTCTAAATTTAGTGTCTCATGTTATAACTTCGACTAAAAATTCTTTACTTGACTATCACGATTTTTTCTGGACACTTGTTTGGTTGCATTGTTTTTAAGAAATGTTTTCTCAAAAAGTACAAACAATGGCATTTCTGTAGTTAAGAATTTTCTATAGATTTCCATAAACTGTGTTTGGCTCAAAAAAGATTTACAGAAATGTTTTCTGTAAAGTATAGAAAAGTACCAAAATTTATACAGAAATGTTTTCTGTAAAGTATAGAAAAGTACCAAAATTTATAGAAATTGATTTCCTTCTAAAATGAGCGGAAATCTCTTGGAAATCTGACGCATTCATTATTTAAATAATAAAATTCATTAACATTTTTCTATAAAGTTCTCACTTTTCTATAAAGTTGGTGGTGTTTGGTTACATTTCTATAAATTATAGGAAATGTTGCTATTTTCCCAAAAGTTATGAGTCATTTTCTTGTTTTGAACCAAACAAGCACAATACAAAAAATAAGAAAATTTGTACTTTTTAACTTCTCAAAACTTTTCCTATAATTTTTTTAAGAAATACAAGGAAATCAAATTTTGGATGGAAAACATTTCCTATAATTTATAGAAATGTAACCAAACACCCCCTAAATTGAAAGAATCCCTTCCTGAATCTCCTTCTTCCTAAATGAGAGCTCGTTTTTATCATAAGCGTTATTTGATCAATTTATTCATCTCAAACAGAAAGGGGGGGAAAGGTAAGGAAATCTTTTTTATTCATTATTTATCTACTAACATTCACGGTTAATTCACTTTTATCTACTATAATTTTCATGGTTAATCATTGGGTGGCTGAAAATTAAATTAGGATAGAAAGAGTTATATATCGGATGAGTATTATTAAATTTAGCTCCTCATCGTATGATAACAAAATTAAAAATATATCAAATTTAAAAGTATTAATGTCAACATTAATTCCTTCTCTTTTACAAATGGATGCAGAATGCTTGTTGGTTACTCTTAGTTTCGATTTTGTCTTGTTATATATGATGAACAATAAGACAAACTTCGGATAGAATAACACATCAACCGAATATTTTTCTTGACGGGTTTGAACACTAGAGATTAAAGAAAACAAATCCATCCACTTCCTAATTCCTTTAAAGGACAGATTAGGTTCATAGCATGGGAAAGATGTAACATGGAATCTTGGAAGCTAGTTGAATTAGAAAAAAGATGAAGAAAGTAGAAGGTGCCACCTAAGTTAGGTCAAGCATCTTGAAAGCCAGAATTTCCAACGTGAATCTTGAATTTTTAGAGAAATTAGTTACCGGTGGCATTACTAAGCTAATTGACATAAGAGCTCAAAAGGGGCCCAACTGCAACAAGACAACGAAGGCAAGGCCCATATAAGCGACAAGCTATGGTTTGATTATATGGAAAATGAGGGCACGTGGCGTGGCTAGGAGCATTTGGTCGTAGTATATGATGCTTTGCTTGTGAAGTCCTGAAGTTCCTTTCTCATTGTTTAGTGTAATAACAATGACATCTTTGTCCAAATTAAGCTTAGGTTGTCAATTAAAGAAGGTAGGTTTAGAAGGAAATGCTTTAGGAATTTGACTATAATAATGTGATTGATTTTAATGAAACTTCTGTCCATCATTGAACAGCAGATGTTATAAAAAGAAAAGAGTTCTAAATTTATTGACAAGGAATATTTTTTTTTTTAAAGATCATTTTATCAAAATAAAAATTCACTTATTATGAACACAATGCATTTGATAGTTTCTCATATATTATGTTCTTATTTGACTAGTTTTCTGAAAGGACACTATCAAGCTACACTATATCAAAACTCGAAACTTTGAAGTTTTCGTGAGGGTTGAGACATAGATTTATACTCCAACATGCTCGTGTGAGGGTAATCACCCTCTTTATCAGCTTTTTAAAAATCGCTTTAAGTTCACGAATCATGTGAACCGAACATGAGTTAATCTTCTCTGTTATCATGTCAAAAGACCTTCTCACGACTACGCTAAATCTCCAAAGATTTGGTGAAGAACGTGGTTATAAAGTTACACACTCCAACAAATTACATTAGTTAAACAGTGAAATGCAAAAGAAAGGGGTTACCACTTTTTTCAAAAAGATGACCTTTCTATAAGTAAACCATCCAGAGGCCTCGAATCTTTTTTTGCAACCCACTAACCCTTCTCAACTATCAGCGCTTCTTATCACAATCTAGAAGTGAGTGAAAGATGGGTAGAAGATAATAACTAATACCATAACAAGCCTATGATAGAAACTTCTTCTCTCAAAATATTCCAAGGGAATCAATGACAAAGCGACACTCTAGTCCCTGCTGCAACATCTTGGAGCTCTCACAACAATGTTGATGGTTGATAGCTGAGCACTATATATGCACAAAATAAAAGGGGGGAAAAAGGAAAGAAAGTAGGCCAAATCCCCTTTAGTACTCTCTCTCTCTATCTCTCTCTCCCTCTCTCTCTCTCTCCTCCCCATACCTATCACCTTTAGCAACTCCCTCTCTCTCTCTCTCTCTGTGTCTGCACTCCCCATACCTTTCACCTTTAGCAACCACCATGTACTCTCTCCTCTTCCCATACTGTTTGGAGAAGGCCACGTATAAAGAGAACCACAACTTTGAGGTTCTCCTCATACCTTTCACCTTTAGCAACCACCACGTACTCTCTCCTCTTCCCCTACTGTTTGGAGAAGGCCATATGTATAATGGAAAACCACAACTTTGAGGTTCTCTTTTCTTCACAAACCCCAGGAATGGTCCTCCAATTAAGATTTTTTTTTTTTTTTCCTTTCCTTTCTTTTCCCCCCATGACAGCCACCTTTGTGTATTCACCAAAGGTGCTATGATGTCCCACTACATCTTCAGGCACTGCCATTAATTTTTGTTACCAACCATCTTGCCTTGCTTAATTCCCAAGGAACAAAGAGTGAACATGCCAAGATCTCCATTGGAAAGAAAGTTCAAAAACTAGTCACATTATAAACCCCTTCACTTTGTTTGGCCTCGTATTAAATGTGTTAAACTTTGGATCGTTGAACTTTGTGATATCCAGTAATTAATATCCCTTAGGTGCATATTCAAATAATGCTTTCTTGTATCTCTAGGGCTTTTTATTATTAAAATAAAACGACTTTTAAGAAGAAAAACAAGGAGTATTATGCAGTGAGGATAATCAAAGGTTTGATGATCATCAGGCTTGCTGTTTTGAAAATAAAGACAGTGAACCTACTTAATGCGAAGTCCAGCACAGCTATTATTGCCTATCTGGTAATCTTATATAGTAGATAACGACTAGCACTTTGCTGGCTGTCAAGATTTGTGAGTGCGAGTAAAGAGGAAAGGATGTCATATATCAACATATTAACACAAAAACCCACAATCATCTCAGAAAAAGAGAGAATATCAAAAAAAAAAATCACATGATATAAGTAAGTGCTACCTATAAAGGAAGCTGAAAGCTTAAGCAGAATGTAACTTTAAGTGTTCAACAAGGCTATTTACTAATCATTTTTAACCTTTTCAAGAGCAGATAATGCTCTATTAATGTATGTCACGGTGACAAATTAAAGGTTTGCACGCAATAGTAGGTAGCAAGTTTACAAATGTTGCGTCGGGCACCAAACTAAAGATACAATTTAGACTAGTTGTAGGAAACAAAAGGAGGCCTTGGTTGTATGGAAGGGAAGTCAATGCTTTCTTTTTATTCATTTTTTATATGTGCATTGTTAATGAACTGCTTCATTTATCAACTCTATTTCATCTGAAGTTTCTCTAAATCACAAGTTCTATAACAAGGTATATAACCTATGGATCTATTCCCATTTTTTTATATTTGTTAAAATAATTTAGTCCTTAGATCTAGAAGGAATATAGAAATAGAATAAGCGCCCCTTTTCGGATGGAAAAAAAACTAGAAATATATATAAAAAAATATATATGAAAGTAAATCGATAAAGGAAATAAGTTTTCGGATATCTCAATCGGACAAATTCAAAAGAATTTAATCTACGTTTGTTCCTTTTGATAAATACTCCAAAAATCTACTTGAAGTAACGAATCAGATTTCAAGACAAAAAAACCCTCCCGGATTAATTCCATTAATTATTTCCAAATGTTGCACCGTCTAAGCACAGTACAGATATCGCTGAAACACCCTGAAAAAAGAAACTGCAATTATTATTATCCTCCCAAGTAAAAAAAACTATCCAATTTCAAAGTAATAAAGAAATGATCTATGAAATGAACAGAGAGGCTCTACCTGCAATTGGTCTCCCCACGCTGGTAAAGATTTCCACAATTCTACACTTTAAAGTGGTGACGGTGAACGTTGATATGGCATAAAGAATGCGCTGGCACTTGATAGGTTATAGGCATCATTCTACGCTTATAAAGTGGTGAAAATGAATGTCGACTCATCACCTGAAAAAAGCCAATGGAAAATGCACACTAACATAAGAGTAAATTGCAGTTTCATCATTTATATTTTACAATTCAATGGAGTCAACCACAATGTGCATTCGACACTTCCAACACCATTGTGATTATTTTTGTCAATTAAGTAATAATGGAAAATTAAACTGCCACAGAGACTCTAAACAGACGTTCCACAAAGTTCATCGACAACTGCACATTCACCAACATAACCACATTTTATTAGAGATACTAGCACCAAAATTGTACAAGGGGGGATCCCCATATCACATACATTTGCATGCTTAGAAAACATAGATATAGAGCTCCAACGCACTACCAGCAAGCCATAATCTTAGCAAAGACCTACCAAATGATTTTAACAGTTGTTGGAGGATGCAGATTCTGGATGGTAGTAAAGCATCTCCCTCCACATCAGCTCCCTGATCATATCTTCTCCAAGATCTTCATCAATGTCAAGGTCAATAGGGACTTGAGCTGGAGGATTGGCACTCGGGTCATAAAGGGGAGACATATAAGGATGCTGTAATGCTTCTGTAACACTAATTCTCTTAGATGGATCAAAGACGAGCATTTTTTGAAGCAAGTCGATAGCCAATGGGTTTGCATTTGGATAAAGGGTACTCAGAGGAATTGGAGGGGAGAATGGTAGAGACTTGATGTACCTATGTGCCTTTGGATTATCAATGAAGCTAAGATCAGCATCATCCAGAGTTCCAAGTACGTTGACAATAAGCTTTAACTGGTTGAGGCACTCCGTGCCAGGGAAAATAGGCTTTCGGCCGAGGAGCTCAGCAAAGATACAGCCTACAGACCAAACATCTATAGAGGTTCCATAGTTATCACAGCAAAGAAGAAGCTCAGGAGCTCGGTACCAGCGGGTAACAACATATTCAGTCATGAACTGATCTTTTCTATTCCTAGTTCGAGCCAAACCAAAGTCACATATCTTGAGGTCACAGTTAGCGTTGATTAGGAGGTTACCAGGCTTCAAGTCTCGGTGAAGAATATTTGCTGAGTGTAGATACTTTAATCCTCGAAGCAACTGCATATAAAATAAATGTGTTCTCAGTTGTTTTATATTAATTATAACTTGTATTTTTTCTTCTCAAGAAAAGAAGTAATAAACTTGTGGTTTTGTAATCATAAAAAAGCTGCAAATTTAGCATAGGAAGTCTTTCAGGTAAAAGAAATCTGGAAATTGAATTGATGCTATGTAATGTTACAGCAAGCTTTTCAAGCTTATCTGTGGCTTACTGAATTTCAAGTCAAATCTGAGCTTTATGATATAAGAAGGGTTGAGAGCTACCATTGCCGCTTCTCATTAAATTAGAGGTTAAATGCAAGTAAACATATATCATTTCACCAAAATATAGAAGAGCTACCACAACACAAATACTCCGTAACGACACATACAACACTCGTGAGAGAAGAGTTTTCAAAAATCTTCCTGGATCGACCTAGTTAGCTTCACATTGTAGAAAATGGTCTAATAAAAAAAAGAGTACGCATATGTGAACAAGTCCAGTCTTAATAACATGTATTCTTTGTGGTTATGCAGTAAATGTAATTTATGATTCGTGCAAGGTTTATCCAAAGGCTCGAAAGCGATGTTAACAGAAAAGTCTTCATCCAAATCTACTGAGGTCAGCTTTGTTGAGGGCTATTCCCTAGGTTGAATAAACAAACATCATCAATTTTAAGTTTCTAACTCTGTTCACATATCTATAAGCACATACCTCTAAAACACATCACTCAATCAGGCCCTTGCTGCTCAATCAGCTATGATCTTATAACTTATAATTGGTGCACTTACATTGCATAATCACTGAACCACGTTGATTGATTGATTGTTATGTTATTCTTCACAAGATCAGCCACTTCTTATCACTATTCTTTTTTTTTATCCTATGTTATTGTGTATGTTCCACAGCCATCTCAACATCCTCCTTTTGCCAATCGAAAAGCTGCATAAACATTTAATAAACTAGCAAATGAATATGAAACTTAATTAAGAGTGTCTTGGGTCTTTGTTTATGTATCTCCTCTCCGCCTCTTTCATTTTCTTCCTCTTCATCACTGTTTTTTCTTTCCATCAAATCTGCATAGTAATCTAAACAAACCTATGGCCTTTACTTTGTAAACCTAGTTCGGCATCAAGAATAAAAAATGCCAGTAAAAAGCTGTACAACCAGTTAAATATTCACTTTGTTGCTAGACCTCAAGTTAATGATATTAAAGATAAATCACACGAGTGCAAAAGGGAATTATAGAGTACTTCACAAAATCAGCGTTGTAACTTGCATTTGTTAAGCCTTAACCACCACTTAGCCTACTTAAAAAGCAATGTTTGGGCGGAGAATCTCATATAACATGTTAAGTGTACTGGAAAGAAAATACCAACCTTTTACCAAAGAGAGACAAGTTTGGAAGCTCATGCTCAGCCCTAACAATACAAAAATTAGTACATATACATAACAATCTGTATACCCCAATGACCTTGTAGACTAAACCACTGAGTCCAATTGATGTTGTAAAAAAATTAAAGAGAATGGTCTTGTCAATAAGTAAATTCAATCAATTACAACCATAAAACAGAATTACTCCAAATAAATAGCAAATGACATCAAGTTTGACTGAGAGAGATGGGTCTAAATTTATAGCAAGAACTAAGCTAATATATCAACGGGAAAGCACATATTGTGCCTTTTGCACGGAAAATCCACATGTTCAATACGACTTCATCATTTCAAAAACTATAACAAAACTAATTGCATTTGAGTTCCCACATGATATATTCAACTGAAAAGGAACCAGAGGCCACATTCTTTTACTAGAAAAGTTATATATGATCTAGATTCAAGACTATAAATGGTAATAGTAAAATCTAAAGATGTATGGAAGTTCATGATAAATGGTTAAAAATTTATAATTGTACACCCAACAAACCATGATTCCATGTGATGATTCCATGCAACAACTTCGTAATGACTCACATGGTGAGGCATCGATGCAATAGGTAAAGATGTTCAAAGTTCTTCTTACCTATTTGAAAGCCATAAATCAGACCTAGGGCTGGGTTCTAGTGGACATGTACTCTCACGTGGTAATTTAAACTCATAGCTGAGTTTGACTATGGTCACTTGATAGGGTAGACTTTCCCAACCCATAATCAGAATAACGGTTCCCGCTCCCAGACGTAAATAATGGGTAACTAACACCAAAAAAGCCATTTACCGGTGAAGAACAAATTACAGAAACTCCTAAAGGAATCAACATCCCAGCCTCATTCTGTACAGGTCTCATCAGAATATCTCTATTTCTTCTAGGCCCACAAAACATCTTCCGGATTGCTTGTTCAAATATTGAACATGACAAACCATTCGGATATAATAACCAAAGCTTGAGCCCTTACCCAAGAGTAGATTATATGCACTGACTGATTTCTTCTTTTTATTTCTTTTTCTTTTTTTTCCTTTTTTTTTTTGGCCCCTCACTCAACAAGTGATGAAGCATCAAATGTGGCAGAGTTGAAGCATCATTCAGCGGTTGCTTAAGATCAAAGAGCTCGCACCTCTTTCTACCCCACAATTGGTCATATTTGTTGCAGAGTTACTTTTCCCATTTCATCCTGCATTCATCAAAGCAATGCTAGTCTACAGCAATTCATCTGAAGCTTTATTCCACCAAAAAAAGAAACCCTTCGTGATGCAGGCGACATCACATCTGGTAATGGTCACATCTATTGTACCATCTCCCCTATTTTACTCTCTCCATGGGAAGATTAAACTAGTTATTCATGTGATAAACAGTGAGCCAACTTATTTGCATGTCCCAAAGAACCCAATTTGCAACGTACCACCATTTATTCAAATCTAATCCTTGTCACAGTTATTCAACATATATACATCCCTCTTGGAGACTAAAGTACCCAATACTCAAGGTACTAACCAAGGCAAAGCCAGAGTTTGGTGTCCGAAACCAGCTTCCAAACATTCAACTTCCAGATAGGCAAGACATAAGTTCTTATCTCCTGTTGAAGGCTGAGAGAATACCATAATGAATCAAGAAATCCCAATGATTTTATAATGTATCAATACTGTATGCTGCCGAGTTTCTTTAAGCTTAGGAAATATTGTTATTCCAGTGGATTTTCAACGAGTTGGGCACCAACATTTAAAAGTAAATTGATGGCTACTAACTGTTTCCATTAGAAGTCATGCATTTAAGGGGACTCCAATGACTGTTGAAGCCATAATTATGAAAGTCCTAAAATTATACTCTAAACCAGGCTCCTTTAGATGGAAGCTCTACGTACTGAAAAATGACCTAAATTTATTTGTTGAGCTATGGAGCAAGTACATAATTTATCACATGCATATCTGTATACATGCCTCTTAGATATATATATAAATGCTCAGAGGCTACCATGTCATACATTTTGGACATTAGAAATTGGCACCCTTTAACATATATAAACACACTTCTCCATTGATCGTTACCTTGCAGATGCCAAATTAAGCAAATGAATGCCAATAATCACCTTGTTCCACATATATAATCACACTAGGCTATACCTTGGCACAAAGTACTTGCTGGCTGTCACTTAATGAATATAAACACTAATTTTCTGTTAGATGCAGTTAAAATGTTCCTGAATGCACTCTCCAAGAACGGGGTAACAAATAGTAAGGAATAGCCATAACCATCAAGCCTGGTTCCAAACATTTAAAAACATAATGCTTAAAATATGATGTATTATGGCATGCGACTAATCTTCAATGATCAACCAAGATAGAGAGCTTGGTTTCAGTCATGATTTTTGTCTTCTTTCACTCATTCAATAAATGGTACTAACCTACATTTTTTGGCGAGTTTTAGATGGAACTTACCCATTTGACTGGTCTGACTCAACTAATATCGATATGTAAAAGCCAAAACCTCGAATCTTGTTCTCAACATTATGAATTTCAAAGATAACTGCCCTAATTAATCTGTAAATCAATATAAATTCTAATACTTCTCTTCTATAAGTCATTTTCCTAAACTTAGGTAATTCTGCATATTTCTGCCTCGTAAACTGTATGAGTCACAAATAAGGTAGGCCTTCGGACCTGAAACTTGTGATGGGGGCTCCTCTTGCTCATATTGTCTTAGCCAGGAGTTTAACTGCACATAGCACCTACTAAGAATTACTGCTTCTTGAATAGACATTTATCTAGATTGAAGCTCCTTTTTTACAATTCGAGAAAGAAGAACAAGCAGGATGAGCAAAATTATGATCGCCCTATTCTGATGGGAAGGGGATGGGGAAATCATCATTATCACTTATTTGATGCATGCAAGAGCCTGCATGATAAGCAAAGCACTAACCTATAAATAAATTATTGATATCTACACTGAAGTAAAAAATAGGAAAAGCGGTTTAAATTTGCATATGATCTAGCCACGATCCATGAGGCTTATCGATATTCTAAATTCATCCAGTTATTTTGTTATTTTCAAACTCTCTTCAAAATTCTTCCTTCAACCACAAATGCAATTGTTCAGTATTATATTAATACTCAATTTAACTATGAGAACATTCTCATCATTTTACCCTTTTGCTTCTATCATGCTTTGGGAATGAGTGAAATTCCACAATAGACTAATATGGTCGGTCCTGCTTTCAAGACATAAACTGCGCAATCAATAGGTTTGCTTTGCCTTCAACACTACTATTTACAATAGAAAATGCCTCTTTTGTCCAGTCAGACATACTAACCAACTCAAAGATTTGACTAGTCAACAACCAATATTAAAACCAAAAAGTCCACAAATATAGTTCTCGCTGAACTAACACGGTTTCAGAGAGATGCTCCACGAAGGTCTTTCATCATCTTTAAGCAGCACAGAATAAGCACGAGATAAAGTCATGGACTCCCCCAACTATGTGAAACTAGAAAATTGAGGTTACTGTGCTAAACATAATATAGTAAGTTGTGCTTATAGATCTATTTTCAGATAAATAACAGCTAGTAGCATACTCTACCAAGAATTAGCTCACTTTAAAATCTGTCTTAATGAGTCATACCTGAAACAGGAAGTACTGACAATGGTCATTGGAAAGTGGCTGAGATGATTTAATAATTTGATGCAGATCAGTATCCATGAGCTCATAAACCAGGTAGACATCCTTGAAGCTCCTCCTGTGGATAGGCATCATGATATCCTTCAAAGCAATAACATTCTCATGGCGTAGATGTCGAAGAAGCTTCAGCTCCCTCAAAGTTCGAAGCGCATCAATGCGATTATCGAAGACATTGTTTATTTTCTTGATTGCAACTTTCTCATTTGTTTCTCTGTTTATTGAAGAACATACAATCCCGTAAGCTCCTCTTCCAATAGGCTTGATAGGAACATACTTAAGATCAATCTCAAAAATACTCTGCCACATTGTGAAGTAATGTTTCCCCTTCGTTCGAATGCCATTTGGAGGGTCGACCATCGATGCCATTTCCTTTAATAAAAAAAAGAAAAGAAAATAAAACTGATTGCATATTTGTGGGCTTTATATAATCATCAAAAACTATAAGAATATCCACTTGATAGAAGTAAGTAACTTTATTCAAAAGTCCAATTTCAAATAGCATTTAGCAGATCAAACTTCAAGCAATTTCCAACATCAGCAAAAATTCTTCTTAACTACAAGAATGATTTACAAATTTAACCACCAAATTACAAATTCCGACCGAACATCCATCCCAAATTTCTAATTTTTCGTTAGTTCGTCAGCCATCTAAACTCATTTGTAGCAATCGAGCACGGAAACACAATTGAATTAAAGAGATCAGTTCTGAAAGAAAAATAATCTCAAAGTTCTTCGAAGGCAAAACCTAAGCGTACCTTGTTTCCACCAAAAATGTGATTGCAATCTAAGACCAGATCTTACTCAAAGATAGCAACTTTCGCTATGTGAAGCTCTTTACCCAATTCTCAAGTCCATCAAGGACTCGTCAAACCCGCGATCGCAAACCCTAATTCCGAGCATCGATCGTTCCGATCTCCTCTCTCTCTCTCTCTCTCTCTCTCTCTCTCTCTCTGTCAAAACCCTAGGAGATCTCGCTCTGCACCCAACTCATCCATCGTCACATCGATTTTGTCCCCATAACTTTCGTTGCCCTAATTCCTCTTCTCTATTATATATCTTACTATCTCAGTCTAGAGAGAGAGTGTGTGGCGCGAAAAAAGAAATATATAAGTAGTAACCGACATACGCAGCCGTCGGCAGGCGCGTGGAGTTGTCTCCTTTACGTTACGCCGGCGGCACATGTTACTCGCCGCTTCCTCGAGACCATCATTTGGACGGCTGAGATATTTCGAGAACCCGGAAGAACAAGCCACGGCCGTCAGATTGGTTTTGAACTGCTGATGATTGCGTGCTGATATTCCGTCTTACTTGTTCTGCTGATGTGACGGTAGAATACGAAACAGGAGTCCAGTCGAACGGGATTCCGACAGGTGGATGAGTTGTTGGAGAGTGGGGGTTGACCATAGGCGTTATGCAGTTGGATTTAGCTTGCGGGTTGCAAAAAGGGGAAAGTAGAACCACGTGGTGGTTTACGCGTAGGCGTAGCTTGCAAGCTTTCCTTGGGTCCCACTAGCCGGCAGTCCGAAATGGGAAGGCTTGCACGTCACTATTGACTGTTAATTCTATTCGAACACTGGTCTAACATGTGAAGTTGGGGAAGGATCATATATACAGGATTTGGTAAATCGGGATAAAAAAAAATTATATTCTAAGGGGCTGTTTGGTTCGCTATTATCAGGGGTGGAAAACTCAGAAAACCCATCCACGTCAGATTTTTAGTCATCCACGTCAGTTTTTTTGTTTCCGTCCATTTCTTTGTGCCGCTTTGGTTCGCTCGGATGGAAGAGGGAAAACTATGCTGAAATAGCCGCCAACTAAGATTTTTTTCCCTCTCCGATTTCCTTCTCCAACCAAGTGAAATTGATGAAAACTCTGCCACGTCAGATTTTTTTTCCTTCTCTGCTTTGTTTACAAAAGTTTTCTTTTTTTTTCTATGCGAACCAAACACAAGAAAAACAAATACATTGGTTTCCCACCATTTTTTATGCGCGAACCAAAGCAAAACAATCTATTTCTTGGAAAAGTTTGGAAAACTCAAAACTTGTGTTTCTTTACATGGAATTGCATTTCTGTATATCAAGGAAACAAACCAAACAGCCCCTAAGACTATCTCCAACAAGAGATATTTGGGGAAGGATCATATAAGATTTGATGGTTAGGAGGTGAATATTTATTTAGTAATATAATTTCTTAAGGGATAAAGTATGGTAGATTCACACGTTACGGTATGACATTGGGGTGGCTTATAAGTCATTTTGCTAAATAAGTTATTATCTGCCAACAGGATTGGCATGATGGTGCTCTTGTTAGGGGGCGATTCATAATGAACTAGTCTCGTGTTTGAATTCTGCAACAGATAAAAAATATTCGGGCTAGCATCAAGCACGAAGGCTAACGTAAAAAGGATAAATTAGTCCATAATGAACTAGTCATGTGTTCGAATCTTGCATCAAATAAAAAACTTTCGGGCCGGCGTCAGCCACGAAGGCTAGCAAGAAAAAAGGATAAATGAGTCGTTATCTTTTATTCATTATTTTTATTCTAATATGAATCCTAAAACTTATATGCACATATAATTCTTATAGTCTTGTCCATGATTTGAGTTTTTATTTATTTATTTATCCTAATCGAGATAATTTCGTGTTTATTGCTTGCACAAGGGAGGGAATTTGTTTGTCTCCCCTTTGACAACATGCAAAAGTTTTCGAAATAAGTAACGAGTTCGCTCAGGAATCATCTTAAGACTTATAATTTACTTAAACATCATGAGAAGATAGATAAATCATTCATTTTTAACACTAGTATAATGCACGTGTTTTGCACGTGAACGTACATGTTTTAAGTTTTGAACTTTTTATTGAATAGTAAAGTAATGTGTTAATAAATAAAATTGTATAATAAGATTGCTTAAAAAGAAATGTATGGATTAATTATTATTGTGTAGTTGTTGTAATTGAAAATTTTTCTTATAATAATTTCCTAATGCTGACCTTTTTTAATTAAGTCCCCAAAATCTACAAGTGTTCTTAAATAAGAATGTCAAATTATAATTTTTCTTAAATATGCCCCTCCAACTTGAAAGTTCTTAACTTAACTCTAAATTAACTAATTTGCATTGATCTTTCTAGCTTTTGTGTTTGATGTTCCCAAGAGAGTTACATTTAATAGCAGCAACACATTGTGATAGTTACTTCTCATTATAATTATTTAATATGGTAAATTACACTAAATCTTTATGAACTTTTAGCCCCTATGCACTTTCAAAATCACACTAAAGCCTTAGTAACTTTTTTTATTTCAAAGAGACTGCCCAATAACTTTCTAAATTTTGTAAATATTCCTTATAAATTAGAGCCAGAAAATGGCAAAAAAGACATTTTGAAAGTTATTAAGAGTTTGTCGTAATTTATCTAAAAGATATTAGGGGACTTCTACAGAAGTTATTAGGGGTTTAGAGTGATTTTGAAACTTTATAGAGTATATTTACTATAAAATGCTGAAAGTTCATGGGGGTTTACTGTAATTTACCTTATTTAATATTATAATTTTTTGATCAAGTAATATTATTAAAATAATTCTATTATCTATATACTATAAAATATATTTATCTAATTTAATTTTTAAATTTATGCTCTTTAATAATTTAGTATTATAAATACTTTATAAATTTTTATTATACTATCATTAACAATTAATAGTACTATTATTAATATTAAATAACTTTTTTGTAAAAAGGTTAGTTTTTAGTCACTACTAAGCATAGATTACTCAATATCATGTACTAATCTTTGAGAAAATATTCTAAAAATAATATTAAATTATTTATTTATTTTAACTAATAATATAATACTAAATAAATATTATAATTCATAATTTATGTGATATTATTAAAACAATCACACTATTTATGCTATTAAATATTTATTCTATTTATTTTATTGCTTATTGAATTAGTGTATAATTCTTAATAAAGTATTTTGTAATATATTATTGTTTGGGTCGAAAATTATTTTCTTCATTGTGATTGAATCTATTACAACTTCAGGCGTTATCATAAACTCAACAAAAAGTTAGTCTTTTTATAAGACTTTTACACAATAGAAATAACTGATTATAATCTCTTTCAAACAACACACAAATCCTATTTATTAGTCTCTGTTTGCGTGAGATCTTTGCCTGTGCCGGGGATGTTGATATCCGTAGACCGCCTACGGATCGGATCCGGTTGACAGAATGATTAATCATAGCTCCTACTTCACAAAGAAAGTATTCGCTAAAGTACTAATATCGACCAAGTGAAATCAGTACTCTTCTCGAGATTAAACCAAGCCTAATCCCAAGGAAAGGTGGAAACATGCTTTAGATTCTTCGAAAAACTCCTTATTTATGCCGAAGTTCGTCGGGATCTCGTTAGCACATGCTAAAATTCGTGGTTCTTGGCTCTGAAGTTCAGCAGCACCTCCTCATCTTGATAATAATTCACCCCCTGAGAAAGAAGACCTTAAGCCTGTATTTATAGGGCCTCGGATGAAAGGTATTTTGATAAGAACAAAGAATTTGACCCTATCTTCAATTAACAACCATCCACTCACGTTTAGATATGATTTACAGGTAGTTACGGATATAAGTCGGCGCCTGCTGACTAACAGAGGGAGTGGGTCAGATAGACCTAACCCGCGGCGGCCACGGGTCACCAATTGGTGGGGTCACCAATTTGTGACCCATGGTTACTGTAGCATGGGTCACCAATTGGTGACCCGCGTTACTGTAGCGTGGGTCACCAATTGGTGACTCGCAGTTACTGTAGCACGGGGGGTCACTAATTAGTGACCTGTGGTTACTATAGTGTGGGTCACCAATTGGTGGCCCGCGGTTACTGTAGCGCGGGTACGTGGTTACTGTAGCGCGGTATTGTAGCGGTCTTAACTTACTCATCCGACCTCAGAATGAGGTGATTCAAGATGCGTTAGAAAGCTAACGAAAAGACCTTCAATGTTTATCTTTTAAATTTTTCCAGATTCGAATTATATTATGGTAAAATATCAATTCTTTATGCGGGCCACTTTATGGTGTTTGACACTTTCTGACTTCTCCGGACTTGTATTGCGTATTTTATCATTCCGTTAACTTGTATACTCCAACGACTCACTTTGTATATTCGTTAGCTTCCACGGGGCCGGATAATCCTTTCCTAACTTGAATGATGACGCTTATCATCTGCATTTCGCCTCGAGTTACGTACGGGAACCCATAGGCAAATTTTGACGCCTACAGATACCCCCTCTAAAGTATTTCAGAATCATTCTTTTATAGAAAAGTTTAGAATATGTTGGATAAGACAATCCCTGACTTCAATCTCTTTAGTATTTCGTTAAGGAGATCGCATAAAAGGACCTGTGAATTGCCTCAATTCTTAACTTCTTCAGCCTTCAGTCTATTCAGTATTTTGTCGAATAGATAAAGTTCTTCCGGCGTTGCGTTTATTATCTGACTGTTATTGAAGTCTTGAACTAAAATTGGTGTGTAAGTTTCTGAACTTAGCTTGTGTCATTGAGTTGACTTTGAATTGATCATCTTTATCGGGAATTGGTGTGTGAATGTGATTGAACTCCCTGGAATCATCCTTTAACCTAGAATTCTTCCTTAGCCTTATTTTGATAAAATTATTGATGTATTAACCGGCATCAACCTTTACTGTAATGCGTTGTCCGGTGTTGACCTTTGTTGTAACACGTTGACTGGCGTTAACACAGTTCATACTCGTACATTTGTTGGAGTCTACACAGTTTAAGATCTTAAGGTATTGGAGCATGATAGTCTGAACTGTTGGAGCTGCATAACCAACTGTTAAAGCTGATTCATCTGCATGTATGGATCTTATCATGAGTTTGTCAGTTGCTTAAGTTATGAGACCAACTAATGAAGCTGATGCATCAGTGACTTATCACATTTATAGGATTTTTGGCAAACCCTTAGTCATCAACGGGTTTGATGAGCCTTTACCGACTATAGTTTGAGTCGAGCTAGCATGCAAATTATTTAAGTCCGTTCCGCATGTAACGTTATACTAAAAGAGTTAACTCTCTTAGTGCTATGATATTGAATTCGTAGACTTCGTCTTTCTCACGGGAATAGACTATCCGACGACATGTGTTAGACGTAGACTTAGGATTTTTAGCAAATCCTCAGTCATCAACAAATTTGACGTGCCTTTTACCGACTACCGTTTGAGTCTGGCTTGCATGCAGATTATTTAAGTTCGTTCTGCATGTAACATTATGCTAAAAGAGTTAACTTTTTTAGTACTATGATATTGAATACGTAGACTTCATTTTTCGTACGGAAATAGACTATCTGGTAATGTGTGTTAGGCGCTGACTTATCCCTTCTTAGGATTCGGGATAAAAGTCCCCATATTTGGATTCTTGTGTCTTTTTTACTTGGCGAAAGACTAAACTGGCAACACGTGTTAGGCGTAGGCTTATCTCTATTTAGGAGTCGAGATAAAGTTTCACGCATGTGTAAGGCGTGGATTTTTATGTTATTAATAAGAACCTGTCACAATGTCGAATATGTGGGCTTTTGTTCTTTTTACGGTCAAGAACTAGCCGGCAATACGTGTTAAGCGCTGACTTATCCCTACTTAGGCTTCAAGATAAAATTATCCAAACTTGAATTCTTGTGTCTTTTTCAATCGGTGAATGACTAAACTGGCAACGCGTGTTAGGCGTAGACTTATCTCTATTTAGGAGTCAAGATAAAGTTCCTCGTGCGTGTAAGACGTGGATTTTGGTGTTATTAATAATAACCTGTCACAATGTCAAATAGGTGGGCTTTTATTCTTTTCATAGTTAAGAACTAACTGATAACGTGTGTTAAGCGCTGATTTATCCCTACTTAGGCTTCAGGATAAAATTCTCCAGACTTGGATTCTGGTGTCTTTTTCAATCGGTAAAAGACTAAACCGGGAACATGTGTTAGGCGTAGGATTATCCCTATTTAGGAGTCGAGATAAAGTTCCCCGCGCATGTAAGGCGTGGATTTTGATATTATTAATAACAACCTAACATAATGTCGAATATATGGACTTTTGTTCTTTTTACGATCAAGAACTGACCGGCAACACATGTTAGGCGCTGACTTATCCCTACTTAGGTTTCAGGATAAAATTCTCTAGACTTGAATTCTAGTGTCTTTTTCAATCGGTGAAAGACTAAACCGGCAACGCATGTTAGGCGTTGACTTATCCCTACTTAGAATTTGGGATAAAATTCCCTATGCATGAAGTACGGATTTTGGGTTTTTTTTAAAAAAAAGTGTCTTCTCTTAGGGCAAAGACGAACCCAATACTAGAAAGAAAGAATTTTATATTCTATTTCTAGCCGCAAAGGAAACTCAAAGTGGGATCTCCACTTTGAGAGTCCAGGAAGGTGAAACTTAAGAGTGGGATCTCCATCCCAAGAATCAAATTGATTCGGATAATCCTAACAGTCGGAAGGTTTGATTACCGAGCTAAAGATAAATTTCTTATTTATTGAGAGTGAATTGTAGCTTTAGTTCTAACTGTAGGAAGGTTTGACCAAACGGATGGTTTGAGACGATCCTAACCATATGAATATTTGATCGTTCAATTTGAAAGTGGACCTTTCGTTCATGAAAGAAATCGAGAGGAGATTTTGGTTTTAGCCCTAATTGTAGGAAGGTTTGACCAACTGGGAGGTTTGAGATGACCCTAACTGTAGGAAGGTTTGATCGCTTGATTTGTGGACCTCTCGTTCATAGAAGGAATCGAGAGGGGATTTCAGTTGTGGTCCTAACTGTTTAAAGGTTTGACCAAGTGGGAGGTTTGAGATGACCCTAATTATAGGAATGTTTGATTGCTCGATTTGAAAGTAGACCTCTCATTCACGGAAGAAATCGAGTGGAGATTTTGGTTGTGATCCTAACTGTAGGAAGGTTTGACCACGTAGACAATGGGATTAGGAGTACAAATCACAGCTGGAGTGTTGACTCGTACCAATCACTCAGTACGGGTTCTTGGTGTCAAGTGATACGGACTTAACACAAAGGGGCTTTACAATTGTCAATGATTAGTAGATTAAAATTCTAAGCATTATGTCCGGACTCTAACAATAGAAATGTTGAGTGTACAGACATAGCGAGAGTTTGAGTGGATTAAACTAGAAAGAATTTTAGTAGACCCACCATCAATTAATTTGATCAATGAGGGATTTTGTGATGGAAGATTATGAATCATCAAACACCAGTGGGAGTTTTTTGTGAGGAAAGATTGATCGAACGAAGTGATCAAATCTCGTTTCAACAAAAGAGTGCTTGGAGTATGGTGAATTTGATTTCGACAATGAGATATGTTTCACCCTTTGGACATTCAGAGTCCAAATGGGAGTTTTTTATTCATCATCTTTTTTGTAGTGACAGAGTTATCCCTAAGAATATATCATATAATATTCTTTCGGGAACTTTCCGTTACATGAATTATCTACCCCCAGCTTTCTTTGCGAAATTGGGTCCAATAAGGAGCATATTATACTCAGTTGAATGATCGGGTTATCCTTAAGAATATTATATGTAACACTCTCTAGGAACATCTCGTCAATGGTATGAAATACTTTAGGCTCATATATCTGTTAGAGTATGCTGGGAGTAATTTAACCTCATGCACATGTTGGAGGATTAAGAAACAGTTTATACTCGTATACTTTTCGGAGTCAGGGAAACAGTTTATACTCATGTGCCTCGTTGGAGTATTGAGAAGCAGTTTATACTCGTATACTCTTCGGAGTGATGATACGGATTAATTTAGCATTATGACACTAGCTTCAACTAAAAATTGGATGCTATTCTTGAGGGCGAAACAAGCCTTGGTGGGATGAAGGATACTCATGTGGTACGCACAGTACTTTGGATCCGAAGTATAAGTAGCTTTCTCCTAATTTGTGATAGGTGGTAGCTTGATCTTATTGTTTTCGATGAGGCATTCAAAAATGGTCGAAAAGTCTTCATCCTTGAAAGAGTAGTCTTTTTAGAGTTTTGGATCCGAAGTATTTTTGCTATCTCCAGGGCTGCTATTATGACGTCTGATTAACATCAACAACTATTGTAGATGCCTTTCCCTTACCACGGAGACGAAGTTTGAGTTCGGAGGGTTAGTCGTCGGTTGGCTTCTCTCAGCTTTCTTCCTTCTTAAGAAGCGTTCAGTCTGTTCTTCGCACACCTTTAACTCTTTCCAAGTCTTGGACGATGCTACTCCTATAACTTCCTAAATATCAATGGACAGGTTGTTATGACAGGTCTGCAAGATGAATTCCTCTGTGACGGGATCCTTGCAGTTCATTTCCTGATTACGAAAGCGTTTGACGAATGTGTCAACCGACTCTCTGTCTTTCTGCTTCACATCAAAGAGTGTCCTGATTGATACCTTAGTAATATCATCAAATAAATTGATGAGGAACAGGTTCTCCGTATCATCACAGCTGTTGATTCTCCCCGGTTTGAGACGGTGGTACCAATCGAAGGCAACTCCGCAAATAGTGCCAACAAATGACCGGACTATCAGGGATTCATTCCCAGAAATCACACCCAAGTGAGACTTAAAGTAAATTAGATGCTGAGTGGATGAGCCCTTCCTGTCAAACGATATGAAGTTAATCAGGTTAAACTTAGCCAGATATGGAATTGATTCCCACTCTCTTGGGTAAGGACATGGAATACCGGTCTTCTTTACCTCTTTAGCAGACATCAGAGCGTTGATTTTTCTCTCGAGGTCTTTTATCTTCTCGTCCTCATCTGTATCATGTTTTGGATGATTTCTAAGAGGAGCAACGTGACCACCCCCGGTATTGTCATCTTCGATGGGATCACCCCCAGCGTCGTTATCTTTAGTAGGGCCACTCCCAGTGTTTTGGTCAATAGGAGGGTTATTTGCATCAAGGTGTTCGTCCATGTCTGAATCGTCACCTACCCGATAGGTATTGTTGTGATGACTAGATTCACCAATTTAATTAGACAAAGCTCGAATATGTTGGTCATGCTCTTCCCTCGTCCGCAGCATAGTCATTTCCATTTCAAACTTGAAGTTTTCTTTTTGCTTAGCCAAAGCATCCTTGATGATTTTGTCTATTTGCTCGGTGTTGATCATAAACGCCTCGCGAGATTATCCTGGGTTGGATACTGTATTATCAGAAGTGACTACAGAGTTAGCATCTGATGCTTCATCGTCCGAGAATAATCCTCTATTCATCACCTGATTGTCCCTATGTCTAGTAGTTCCTATGCGTAGCTGAGTTAGATGATGTAATACGAGGAGGTCAGAAATAGAAGGTCGAGTCGACTTTCCCTTATCAGCCATGTTAATTATAAGTTCTGGAAGTTCCTCATCATGAATGGCTGATCGTTTCTTACAGAAACACCTTAGCTTGGTTTTTGACGCTTCAGATGAAAGCCTTTGGAATACCGAGACCCTCTGTGATGCGGTCTTGGGGCAGTTACACATTGATAATATTGTCTTGATAAGTTTGGCAAACGGACAATGAAAGTCCATCTCTCGTGTATCTCTCTTTCGAGTTCTGTTTGTACCCCTAGCCCGATAGTACAACTCATCGACATAATTACCGGAGCAACATATCGTGTGTTGGCATGACTTCCCAGGTATAACGTCGTCGCCGTCAGATGGAAACATTTCCTTCTGGGGATTCAACGTCTTGTTAGTGCTCTCAAGAGTCGCATGTTTTGAGCTACGCATTCGTGAGCATGGGATATCAACGGGCTCTTGGACTTCGATGTGCAGTCTAAGGCGATCGGTTATGGGAGTTTCCTCTTTATGAGAAGGCTCAGACTTGTTGTAAGGGTGAGTGCGACCCCCAGCTCGATGAGTTGCTTGGGGTTCAGTCACCGGACCCAAGTGCTCTTTGATCGAAACTTTGCCTCAATCCTTATGCAAATGACCCAGATGATCCGCCATTGCTTTCTTGCCTCTAGATGAGTTCACACTGCCGTGTGGCTTCATTGGAAGTACCGTATCAATCAGCACAGGGGCGGAACTTGACGGAATCAGAAAAATGGGTGTGGAGTGTCTCCTGTCTCGGCCCTGGTGCGGGTCAGGACTTGATGACCAGCGGTTGGTGGGTGGGTCACCCTGGGGCGACGCGTGGATGGCCGGGTCACCTGGGTGTGACTCATATTTTTTTATCTTTTTGGATGCGGTTTCGGACTTTGGCATTCAAGTTTGATGCAGCCTTGATTGTTTCTTAGCTATGTCCTTCTTCTGTATCTTTTATGCCTTTTGCACAAGAATTTGCGTGTGCGCAAGTAGTACGCGGCACTTTTGGATGCGTTCCTCAAGGATCAAACGGGTCCTTTTGACTTGGATTCATTCATTCGTTGAGAACTTGGAGGGTTGGTCATTCGTCCGCTGTTGAGGCGTTCGACGCTCCTTGAATTTCAGATCCGCTTCGTAATGGATCCCGTTTATAGGCTCCAAAGCCTTGGCAAATTGGTGCGCAAGACGTTGGCGCTGTCTTTGGCAAGCACTTTTTGATAAAGTGAGCGCGCCTCCAGCGACTATCTCCTTGATTGAGGAGGAGTCCAGATCTGCAGATCTGGCCTCGTTGGAGGCCGGATGGGCATTGCAAGACGTGATTACAGCAGCAACGGGGGCGTTGATCTTCTAGCGCTTGCAAGAAGCATAGGATGTGGAGGAGGAGGACGACATATATCCCTCGAACTTGGCCTGGTCGAACTCGTACTCGACCTCTACGTCAACCGGGATCCGGATCTGAGGTTACGACACATCAGCCTTCGCAAAAAGGCTGTTGGCTCCCACTGTGGTCGCCAGCGTATTTGGGTCAAAAATTATTTTCTTCATTATGATTGAATCTATTACAACTTCAGGCGTTACAATAAACTCAACAAAAAGTTAGTCTTTTTATAAGACTTTTACACAATAAAAATAACCGATTACAATCTCTTTCAAACAACACATAGATCCTATTTATTAGTCTCTATTTGCATGGGATCTTTGCATGTGCCGGGGACGTTGATATCCGTGGCCGCCTACGAATCGAATCCAATTGACAGAATGATTAATTAGAACTCCTGCTTCACAAAGGAAGTATTCGCTAAAGTACTGATATCGACTAAGCAAAATTAGTGCTCTTCTCGAGATTAAGATCAAACCTAATCCTAAGGAAAGGTGGAAACGGGCTTCAGATTCTTCGAAAGACTCCTTTATGCCGAAGTTCGTCGGGATCTTGCTAGCCCTTACTGAAATTTGTGGCTCTTGGCTCTGAAGTTCGGCAACACCTCCTCGTCTTGATAATAATTTGCCCCCTGAGAAAGAAGACCTTAGGCTTGTATTTATAGGGCCTCAGATGAAGGGTATTTTAATAAGAACAAAGGATTTGACCCTATCTTCAATTAACAACCATCCACTCACGTTTAGATATGATTTGCAGATAGTTATGGAGGTTTCGGAACAGAAAAAACTGATCGAAACAAACTGAAACACATTTTGGTGGTTACGGACATAAGTTGGCGCTTGCTGACTGACAGGGGATGCGGGTCAGACAGACCTGACCCGCGACGACCGCGGGTCACTAATTTGTGACCCGCAGTTACTATAGCGCGGGTCAACAATTGGTGCCCCGCGGTTACTGTAGCGTCGGGGGGGGACCGCGTTTATTACTGTAGCATGGGTCACCAATTGGTGACCATCGGTTACTATAGCGCGGGCCACCAATTGTGACCCGCGGTTACTGTACCGCGGGTATGCGGTTTCTGTAGCGCGGTATTGTAGCTGTTTGCGTCAAAAGTTGGTTTTGTCATGGAATTCATTATATCTTCGGTCGATTACAATAAATTCAAAAAAAAAGATAGCCTTTTTATAAGACTCCTTTTACACAACAAAATGAAAATTACAACTCTTGGGAAACAAACGCAGGATCGTTGTTTGGATCGCTGCTTGCGTGGGATCTTTGCCTGTGTCGGGAGCGCTTTGACTCGTGGACCACCAAATCACAGATTCTGATTGAATCGTGAGGGGTTTATGATTCTGACTTCGTTTATCGAAGTGAGAACTTGAAAACGATATCTTATCGAAGTAAGATAGTCGTTCTTCTTGAAATCAAGTCAATGCCTGAATATCAAGGAGTTACCGAAGCTTGAGTACTCTGCCCTCTCTGCTCTGAAGTGCTCTCAAAATGATCAGCCCCCCTCAAAGAAATCACCTCGGGGGTATTTATAACCCCTGTATGAACAGTGCTCGCGAGACAGCGTTTGCTGTCTCGGCGGGCGAGACAGCGTTTGCTGTCTCGCTGGCCGAGACAGTGTTTGCTGTCTCGCCCAGCGAGACAGTAAATTTGCTGTCTCGCCCAGCGAGACAGTAAATACTGTCTCGGAAAATGCAGTTTCTCATTGTAACCGCTCTCCCACGTTTTAAACTCCATTATTCTGGCAGTTATCAACGTGATTCTCGCCCACGACGTTTCCCACGTTCTTGAACAGTTGGTGGCCACGTGTCGGCGGTTTATGAAACGGTTTCTGAATGTTTGAAAACTATCTTGCGTGTGAGACAGACAACTTTGTCCCGCAGCGTGGGCGAGACAGTAAAAGTCTGTCTCGCCAGGCGAGACAGTAAAGACTGTCTCGCCTGCGAGACAGTCTATACTTGTGTTCTTTTTTGATATTTTGGATGACTTCCTTTTGAACTGTGTTTGGATATCTTTGAGCATTTTTTTGACGCCTACAGATACCCCCTCCAAAGTATTCCAGACTCAATTTTTTATAGAGGGGTTCTGGGATACTTTGGATAAGATAGGTCTTACTTGCGATCCCTTCAATGCTTGGTTGAGTAGATCGTGTAGAGGAACCCGTAAATGGCTTCAACTTTTGATCTCTTTGTCTCTCAATCTATTCAGTGCTTTGTAAAATAGCTAAGATTTATCCAGCATCGCGTTTATCGCTTAACTGTTGTCGAGATCTTGAATTGAAGCTGGAATTTGTGTTTGTGAAATCAGTCTCCATAAGAACACAATAGCTTAACCTCGTATACCCATTTGGGGTAGCCAGGTTATTCTTAAGAATATTTTAAGTGATATTCTCCAGAAACTTCCTGTTGAGATTAGGGAAACAGTTTAGACTCGTGTACCTATTAGAGTATTCAGGTTATTCTTAAGAATATTCTGAGTGATATTCTCCAGAAACTTCCTGTTGAGATTAGGGAAACAGTTTAGACTCGTATACCTATTGGAGTAATATGGTCTCTTTTTTGTTGGTAGAGATGAACCCAGAATCGGAGAGGAAGAATTTTATATTCTATCTCCTGGTCTCTTTTTTGTTGGTAGAGATGAACCCAGAATCGGAGAGGAAGAATTTTATATTCTATCTCCTGGTCTCTTTTTTATTGGTAGAGATGAACCCTCCTGGTGCAAAAGAAACTCAAAGTGGGGTTTCCACTTAAAGGATCTGGACTGGTTTGAATAATCCTAACTGTCATAAGGTTTGATTACTCAATTCAAAAGTGGACCCTTCGTCGTTCATGGAAGGAATCGAGAAGAGATTTTGGTTGTGGTCCTAACTGTAGTAAGGTTTGACCAAGTGGGAGTTTGATACGATCCTCACTGTTTAAAGGTTTGATCGATCAATTTGAATGGACCTCTCGTTCATGGAAGGAATCGAGAGGGGATTTTGGCTTTGGTCCTAACTGTTTAAAGGTTTGACCAAGATGGGAGTTTTGAGACGATCCTGACTGTTTAAAGGTTTGATCGTTCAATTTATGGACCTCTCGTTCATGGAAGGAATTGAGAGGGGATTTTGGTTTTGGACCTAACTGTTTAAAGGTTTGACCAAATAGGAGTTTGAGACGATCCTAACTGTTTAAAGGTTTGATCGTTCAATTTGTGGACCTCTCGTTCATGGAACGAATCGAGATGGGAATTTGGCTTTGGTCCTAACTGTTTAAAGGTTTGACCAAGATGGGAGTTTTGAGACGATCCTAACTGTTTAAAGGTTTGATCGTTCAATTTGTGGACCTCTCGTTCATGGAACGAATCGAGAGGGGATTTTGGCTTTGATCCTAACTGTTTAAAGGTTTGACCAAGATGGGTTTTATGAGGGAAGATTGATCTAAAGAGGTGATCGAATCTCATCTCAGCAAAAGAGTATTTGGAAGTCATAGTAGGAGTTTAGTGTTTATCACTTTGTTCATAATGATCGGGTTATCCCTAAGAATATTATATTTACATTCTTCCGGGAACTTCCCATTACATGAATTATCAACCCCCAGCTTTCTTTACAAAACTGGGTATAACGAAGAGTATGTTATCCTCAGTCGCATGTTCGGGTTATCCTTAAGAATAAAAGATTCTCTAGGGACTTCCCACAAATCACCCACCCCCAGCTTCTTTTGTGAGGCCGAGTTTAACATTGTACTTAGTTGGATGACCGAGAAGCAGTTTATACTCGTATACTCTTTGGAGTGAGGGGATACAGTTTATACTCGTGCACCCACTGGAGTTGTATGGTCGTCTTTACTCGACTTCTTTCGTCGTTTTGACGCCGGAGTCAATTAGGGCTTGGATCTTGTTTTTGAGTCCAAAGGAAATCTCGGTGGGATGAAGAACCCTTCTGTGATACGCACAGTAGTTTGGATCTGTAATCCTCTTAGCTCCCTCCTGATCTTTAATAGGCGGTAGCTCGATTTTATCATTGGCGAGGAGGTATTCCAATATGGCTGGAGCTTCATCATCTTGGAAAGAATACTCCTTTTGGAACCTCGGATCGAGAGTCGCGTTCACAGCGATTGTAGATGTCGTTGGTTGGCTTCTCTCAGCTTTCTTTCTTTTAAGAAAGTGTTCAGCTTGTTCACCCCGAGATTTTAACTCCTTCCAAGTTGTGGATGGCACGACCCCCAGAGCTTCCAGGACATCAATGGAGAGGTTATTGTGGCATGTTTGCAGGATGAACTCCTCTGTAATAGGATCTCTGCAATTCATTGCCATGTTACGGAAGCGCTTGACAAAATCGTCGACTGACTCTCCGTCTTTTTGCTTCTCATCCAAAAGGGTTCCGATTGACACTTCGGTGTCATCATCAAAGAAATTGGCTTGAGCCGTCTGTACCAATCGAAGGCGGGCCCACGAAGGGTGCCAACGAATGACCGAACCATTAAAGCCTCGTTTCCAGAAATCATGCCTAAATGAGACTTGAAATAAATCAAGTGTTGAATAGGCGAGCTCTTCCCCTCAAACGATATGAAGTTAACCAGATTGAATTTCACCGGGTACGGTATTGAATCCCATTCCCTTGGATAGGGACATGGAATACCTGTCTTCTTCACTTCTTGAGCCGTCATCAAAACGTTGATTTTGTTTTCAAGCTCTTTCATTTTCCCTTTATCGTCTATGTCTTCATTCGAAGGACGTTGAGGATAATGAGTTAGACCACCCCCTGTGAGAGGTGCCATTGAACCACTCTCAATATCATTATTGGGAGAATGTGTTAAACCACCCCCAGCGTTATTGTTATTGGGAGGTGTATCAGCCATAATAACTTCATCCACTTCTGGATCACTGTCATCCACAACTTTCTGAGTGTGGCGGCTGGATTCAACTCTCTGACTGGACTCAGGGGGTTGAGGCCATTGAGCTATCAATTCTCTCATTTGTTGGATAGCTAACTCCATTTCTGTCTTCACTTCAGCTCTAATTTCTTCACGTTGTTTGGCTAGAGCTTCTTGAAGTATTTGAGCAAATTGATCAGAGGTGATCGTGAGTACTTCTCTGGTTTGTCCCGTGCTAGACATTGTATCATCAGAAGCGATTGCAGAATAAGTGTCCGAGAATTCATCCTCCGAGGACATTCCTTCTTGCATTCTTTTGTAATCTCTGCGTCTGATGGCTCCTAATTGGAGTCGAGACATCCTTTGAGCAATTCTTGGATTGACTTTTCCTCTAGGAGAAAAGTCGGGATTTGAGTCACTTGAATGCCGCTTAGACTTTCTTTTATCAGCCACGTTGATGGTGACTTCAAGGAATTCATCATCTTGGGCAGCTGATTTTCTCTTGCGGAAATGTCTCGGCTTAGGCTTCGACAATACCGAGACTCTTCGTGGGAAGGCTTCTCGTTTGAAACAGTCACATTCTGCTAATGCTGCTTTAACGAGTCGCGCACAGGAACAACGAGAGTTTATTTCTCGAATAACTATTTTTCGAAAATTATTCACAACCCTAACTTGATAATACGATTCATCGGTATGATTGCCAAAAAATCGTATCGTCTGTTGGCATGACCTCCCAGGTATGACGATATCAATTGGTGAATGCGTCTTCTTCTGGGGGTGTAAAACCTTGTTGGCATTCTCAGGACAATTTATTTTTGTCTTTGAGCGATCCAAGGTTATGTCGGGAGTCGCACGTCTAAAACCACCCCCTTGTGGGTATGGAGTCTTAACGGGCTCCGAATGCTGATTTTGCACAACTTCATATTTTGGAATCCAAACTTTGCAAAGTTTTGGTGGTTCTTTGACCACTGTTTCTTTGTTTCTTTCTCTTCTTTGTTGTAGGAGAGCACGAGCATGAGCTGCGTTTGCACGACGCTTTTGTATACGTTCTTTGAGGGTCGAACGAGCCCTTTTGACGAGTGTCCATTCCTCCGTCGCGAGTTTAGCAGAGACATGAATGATTGGTTGTTGAGACAACTGAACCACTCGATGCCTCCTCGACTCTAAGTCCGCATGATAACGAACTCCGTCGGTTTGTTCCAAGGCCTTAACTATTTGACAAGCGCGGCGTTGGCGTTGTCTCTGACGAGCTCTTTTCGTCAATGCCGGTGGGTTTTGATTTAATGACTCTTTACTTGGCGAAGAGCCATTATGAGCAGAGAGGTTGTGAGTAGAATCCTCAACAACAATCAGGCGAGAGTCTTCATTCTGTGCCTTCTTTGGCATGGAAGTCTTCTTCAATGTTGAGATCCTCTTGTACTTGCGAGACAATAAAGATCTTGAAGAGGATGATGAGAGATATTCCTCAAACTTGGTTTGGTCGAATTCGTATTCGACCATGGATTCAACTGGAATCTTGATCGGCTGCGACACGACGGTCTCGGCAGCGAGACCGTTGGCTCCCACTGTGGTACTTCGTTTATCGAAGTGAGAACTTGAAAACGATATCTTATCGAAGTAAGATAGTCGTTCTTCTTGAAATCAAGTCAATGCCTGAATATCAAGGAGTTACCGAAGCTTGAGTACTCTGCCCTCTCTGCTCTGAAGTGCTCTCAAAATGATCAGCCCCCCTCAAAGAAATCACCTCGGGGGTATTTATAACCCCTGTATGAACAGTGCTCGCGAGACAGCGTTTGCTGTCTCGGCGGGCGAGACAGCGTTTTCTGTCTCGCTGGCCGAGACAGTGTTTGCTGTCTCGCCCAGCGAGACAGTAAATTTGCTGTCTCGCCCAGCGAGACAGTAAATACTGTCTTAGAAAACGAATATTCCTGACAGTTTCTCGATGTAACTGCCTTCCCACGTTTTAAACTCCGTTATTCTGGTAGTTATCAACGTGATTCTCGCCCACGATGTTCCCCACGTTCTTGAACGGTTGGTGGCCACGTGTCGGTGGTTGCAAAACAGTTTCTTGAACCACTGATAACTGTCTCGCGTGCGAGACAGTAAATTCTGTCTCGCACGGCGAGACAGCAAAGACTGTCTCGCGTGGGCGAGACAGCAAAGACTGAAGACTGTCTCGCCTGCGAGACAGTCTATACTTGTGTTCTTTTTTGACATTTTGGATGACTTCCTTTTGAACTGTGTTTGGATACCTTTGAGCATTTTTTTGACGCCTACAGTAGCGGCCTTAACTCACTCATCCAACCTCGGAATAAGGTGATTCAATATGTGTTAGAAAGCAGACGAAGAGACCTTCAACGTTTATCTTTTGAATTTTTCTAGATTCAAATTAGATCATGGTTAAAATATCAATTCTTTGTGTGGGCCATTTTGTGGTGTTTGACACTTTGACTTCTCCGAACTTGTATTGCACTTTTCGTCATTCCGTTGACTTGTACACTCTAACGACTCACTTTGTATATTTGTTAGCTTCTATGGGGCTGGATAATCTTTTCCCGACTTGAATGATAACGCTTATCGTCTGCATTTTGCCTCGAGCTACGTACAAGAACACATAGGTAATTTTTGACGCCTATAATTATTTTATGTATAATATTATTTTAATTATAATTCATGAATGATAATAATAATAATTTAATTGGTTACTATTAAAAATTGTGCATACTTATTTTATATTATTAAACAACTAATAGCTATAATATTATTAATAATTATGATTATTTAGAAATTTGAGGAGGTGCATAATTAATAAGTAATTTTATTTATTTAATAAAAAATTAACTAAAAATATTGACATACTTGGAATTTATCAAAATTTAAGAGAACAAAAGAGGAAATCTCAAAACAAAGAGAAAATTTCAAAATATAATAATAGAGGTTGGATGTAGATATTTTTATTTGAGGCACAATTAGGTGATAATGTGATTTGTTTGAAGGAAAATAGGGCAGAAAGCCCTATCATAAATATATAAAACCTGAATAGAATATCTTACAAAAGTAGTTATCTACTGATGATTTTATCACCAGCTCCGAGGTGGAGAAAAAGCTAAATCATAAGTAGAAAACTAAAAGATATATACAAAAAACCAAAACAAAGCTTAAAAAACCAGAAGATGGAGAAAATGGAAAAGAAAGATAGAATGTTTGTTACAAAAGGCCATCTCAGTTAGCAAACATAAACTCCCCGATCAGGTGATCATATTACTATCTTCATTTGATTCCAGAATCTCCGGCAGCCCAGAGGAGCGGATTAGCCACTGCAGCTTGATTGTCTTCTTGGAGGAGGAGGCACCTGACTAGAAAATGAGAAAATTAACTGCTTTAGAGATGATTTGCTGAGGAGAGTAAATCAGGTTATAGAAGATACGATCATTCCTAGCTTTCCAAATGACCCAATATATAGTCGGGAAGCAGACGCCCTAAAGAAGACGAACCGATGGCTGGATGGACATGTCAGAGCAAAATGGCAATGCATAGGTTGATGTTGGTAGGGAGGGAGCCAATACCAATCTTGGAGAGAACATGAGTCCATATTTGATTAGCATGAGAGCATTGTGGGAATAAATGATCATGGGATTCCCCATCATTGCAGAAAGGGCATGAGGAGTCTACAAGTCATCCTTAGATAGTTAATCTATCCTTCGTCTTTAGTCTTTGAAGGCTCAAGAGCCAGAATAAAATTTGGACTTTGTTGGGTAGTACATTGTTCCAGATAGAAGAATTGAATTGGAAACGCATGTCGCCATCTGCCAGCATAGAGTAGAGAGACTTGACAGAGAATTGATTAGAGACAGAGAGGGACCAAGTAGGACTGTCGACTGCAGGGGAAGGGAAAAGGTTGCAGTCTGCAAGAAAATGCATAAGAGCTTGCACTTGAGCTCTATCATGATCATTAGTAGGACGTCTAATAATAGGCTTCCAGATCCACTTGCCCCACTAAAATCTGCCTTGGGAAGCAATGGAGACATGAGAGGAGAAAGCCAGATGATAAGCCTTAGGGAAGAGGCTAGCTAGAGAGTTGGCGACAATCCATTTGTCTTCCCAGAAGAGGACTCTAGACCCAGAACCCAGAGACCCGTGAACAAATCCAGAGAAGTATTGGTAGCATGGTTGGATATCTCTCCAGAATCTGGAGCATAGACGAGGAGAAGCAGTTTAGAGGAGATTAGAAGAGTATAAGGATTGGAGGATCTTACCGACATGATTGTTGTTATCGAAGAGTTTCCAAAGCCATTTAGAGAGAAGGGAGATATTAAAAAGGTGAAGATTGAGGACTCCCAGTCCACCACAAGCTTTGGGAGAATAGACAGTGTCCTATTTGACTGGGCAAGAGCCTTTGTGAGAGTTAGAAGATCCACCCCAAAGGAAGTTACGTCTTATTTTGTCGATGTGCTTGATAAGCCAGGAAGGAAGTTTGAAGAATGACATATAGTAGAGAGGAATGTAGGATAGGACTGATTTGAGGAGAACCAGGCGACCTCCAATAAAGAGATGTTTACTTTTCCAGAGGGAAAGTTTTCTATTAAGGGAGTCCAACAAAGGTTACCAATCGGATCTAGTTAATGAACCCATCTTCATAGGGAGGCCTAGATATTTGAATGGAGGGGAAGCAAATGAACAGTTAAGGATTTTTGCCAGAAGTGGTCCCTTGATAGGAGATTTGCCACTGTAAAACAGATTGGATTTGGAGAAATTGATGGCCAAACCAGAAACGTTTTCGAAGATGTAGAATGGACTTGAGGTTTATGATATCAGGTTTGTTGGCTTTGCAAAAGATAATTGTGTCATCAACAAACTATAATTATGTAATGTCATTCAGCATACCCTTGAGGTGGAGCTCTGAGAGATCTCCATGATTGCAGCTGTTAAGGATCATTCTCCAAAGAACATCAACAACCAAAAGGAAAAACAGGGGAGAGAGAGGGTCTCCTTGTTTGAGGCCTCTATGACATATGAAGGGATTGGTTGGTGTGCCACTAACAATGACAGAGGATTTAGAAGAATATAAGATTGATTTAATCCAAGAGCACCATATGTGGCCGAAGCCTCTGACTTTGAGAATACTGAGGAGGAAGTCCTAACTAACACAGTCAAATGCTTTGCTGAAGTCTAATTTTAAGATACATGCCTCAATCCTCTTGGAAAAACATAGGTTAATCATTTTATGTCCCAGAACAATAGAATCTATAGTGGACTTATCCCGTTGAAAGGCAGATTGAGTTGGATGAATCAAGGAAGACAGAAAGGAGCTTAATCTGTTGGCTAGAACTTTAGTAAAAATTTTAAATAAGCCATTGAGGAGACTGATGGGCCTGAAAGCAGATGGATGGTCTGGGGAGTGAGTTTTGAGTATGAGGGATATGAAGGAGTAGTTAATTATGTGGAGGTTAGAGGGGTCACTGAATACTTGGTTGAAGAAAGCTATAATGTCTAGTTTGAGGACGTCCTAGAAAGATTGATAGAAGAGAATGGGGAATCCATTTGTCCCCAGAGATTTGTCTGGGTGGAGACCAAAAACTACAGCCTTGATCTCAGGCTCAGAGAAGGGGGTGTCTAAAGAGAGAATATTGTTGGTAGGCTGAGGGAACAGATGATCCTAATCAAGCTGGAAGGAGGGAGGAGATTGAGCTTTGAAGTGGGTGGAAAAGTGATGAAAGAATGCATTTTGTTTGTCTTTCTCAGAGAAGAGAACAGAGTTGGAATAGGAAATATGGGGGATGAAATTCTTTCTTCTGTGATGAGAGGCTATTTTATGAAGAAAAAAAAGAAGTGTTGGAGTCTCCTTCTTGGAGCCATTGATGCCTGAATCTTTGCTTCCAGAAAATTTCTTCTTGTTTGGCCAGAGAGGAAAGAGAGTCTTTAAGAGAGATACTTAGGGAAATTCCTGAGGGAGATAGAGGTCTGGATTCTTCTAATATTTTGAGGGCTTGAATGGAATTGAGAGTTTAGGATTTGTTATTGACGATCGATCCATAGATTTTTTTTTTCTTCCACCATTTAAGCCTACGCTTAAGGATTTTGAGTTTGAGGTGAATAGAATGAATTGGGTTTCCTTTGCAAGAGAGGTTATTCCAGCAAGAGATAACAAAGGTTGAGAAAGAAGAATGGGAGAGCCATGATTTCTCCATCTGGAATGGAGGCTTAGGAGGGGGACTGGAGGTATCAAGGATGAGAAACTCATGATCTGAGCATGAAGTTGGGTGGCACAATTGAACTAAGGAGGGGAAACTGGATTCAAAATCTGAAAAAAAATGAGGAACTTGTCTAACCTTGCTAAGATAGGGGGAGATCTCATATTACACCAAGTGAAGAGCTTGTCATTGAGGGGGTGGTCAATAAGGTTCAGGGAGTTAATGAGAAGCTAAAAATTAGCAATATCAGAGGGAGAGGCAGACCTACCACTACGCTCATGAGCAAAAATAATGACATTAAAGTCCCAAAAAAAAGTCCAAGGGTAGGGGAACATGCTCTTAATTCTATGGAGCTCCCATGAACAGACATCTCTATCCGACTTCTCAGTAGGAGCATAGACAAAAGAAGCTAGGAATTTCCAATTGAGAGCTCTATGGATGAGGACAACTGAGACAGAGAATATACTGATATATGAGTCAATACAGTCAAAGAGTGAATTATTCCACCCCAAAAGGACACCTCCTCTAGATTTAATAGCATCCAATTGGAGCCACAAAGAGATTTTTGGGCTACCAATATTCTTGAGGACAAGGGGTCTATAGGAACTAAGTTTGGATTCTTGAATCCCTATGAGGTCTACAAAGGATAGGGAGATACTATCTCTAACTAACCTTTTCTTAATGGGGTCATTAATGCCCCTAACATTCCATGATCCGATCTTCATTAAGGAAACATGCAACTCTACTTAAACGTCCTAGGAGAGGAGATAGGTTAAGAGGCTGAACCAGCACGCTCTACCTCTAACTCTCTAATACTCTGAATTCCCTCGACGAGGATAGGATCTTTGGCTCCACAATTTGATAGCACAGATGCAAGCTTAGAATCTAGTCTGTCGTTGAGGGGGAGGAATACTGAGCAGGAAGAGGAAGTTTTACTGTGCTTAGGCTATAGGGTGATTTAGGCCATCAAAAATGAAATACAAGCAAACGGGCCTCAAGAAAAATTCCAAGATTAAAAAAAAAAATTTGACCGTCCGCTTTTGCTTCATAAAACATTAGCCTTCTAACTTAATATGAGATGCTAAAAACTCGGTTATTACAAAAAATACTGGAAAACTATAAAATATAGTAGCATCGGCATGAAAGTTTTCAAATAGTAAAACAATTTACCCATTCAAACTTTTGCACTGCTCTTGTTTATTACTTAGCCGAAGCAAGTCCACTTTCAGTAATGTAACAAGGAGATGCTGGCATAAGCTTTTACACTGATCTCATTAGATAAAAAACACATTGTTCGTTTCTGTAACTCCTCGGATTCTTCAACCAAATCAAATAATGGCATTTTTGTAGTTATTCTTCGACGACCAAGCTAACATCTCGCAGGAGCCGGATCGATAAATTGATGAGCAAGAAATTGTTCAGCCTCCTCATCGACCAATTCCTACACCATAAAAAACTTAATGTGGCAATCTATAAGAGTACCAAAGCAAAAGATCATTAACAGTTAAAACATGAACGGCGAATTAGAACATAATGGATCATAATGATCTTAATTGGTACCAAGTATCGGAGTAAATATTAAATTTATGATACACTTTTTTTTGTCAATGAAAACTTACCAAATATGAAGTTTGTTGTGTACACATCAAGATGCTCAGCAAACACCTGAGATTACACAAAAAAAATACAGGAATCAAAACAACCGAATCCTCACATCCTCACATTAACAAGGAAAAGTCATGTTAAAAAATTTATGATACGCTTCGATATGCGATTCATGATCCTAATTAGTGCAGTCCTATAGTGTGGTTGACATTAAAATAGAATTCAAATATAAAAGTCATGTTAATAAGATAATACCTTAAACAGTATGACCTAATTTGTGTTCTGATGCTTATAGTGTTTTTGGCAAGTTCTGGATTGCGGGTTTCTTTACAAAATTGTCAAGTTGTGCTCAGTCCGTGATCTAAGAACTTGTTGATTACTTCCCTTATGCACAATTGTTTATTGGAAATAGTTTACAAAAAATAAAATAAAATTCTTCTGGCAAAAAAGTATATATAAAAGACAAGGGTAACGTTCACAAAACCCTGCTTAAGTTTCCGTTTCTAAAATAACCCTTTAAACCACTTAACTAATACCATGAGATCTGCTTGCACACGTGAAACGTGTCCAAAATGACTAAATGCTTCTGATGGGGAAAAAAACCATTTCATGTAGTTTTTAATCATTTTAACTCCACATCCCTTTTACCTCTTTCCTTCTTCTTTTTACATTCAAGGCTGACAAATTTGACCCAAAATAATTTGCTCATCCATACCCACCCGACAAATAAATCATCCAAATCCACATAATTAGTTAAATGAGTCATAAATGAGTGGATATGGTTTCAATTAAACATAAATGAGTCATAAATGAGCGAGCTATTACCCGCCCATTTGTCCCGGCCCATTTACCGGTATTCTTTTAAAAACACCCTCAATGTTTGAACAATTACAAAATATATTTTTAAAAGTTTAAAATTATAGAAAACACTTAACATTAGGAAATTACCAACATCCCCTTAACATTTTGAGATTTGCAAAGAACAGCCTCAAAGTCTAAACTATTACAAAAACGTCCTCAAAAGTTAAAAATTACAAAAAAAAATCTCAAAACTTTCTAACCTCACAAATGAGAGCATCTCCAACAGCTTCCCCATCTTCTTGAAATACTCAATTTTGGGGAATATAGAGCTTTTTTTTTGTCCAACAGATTCCCCATCTCATTCCCCAAAATAGGGAAGGAGGAGAAAAAATAGGGAGTCTTCCCCAAATCTGCAGCATTCTCCAAATTTTTGGGGAGAACTTTATTATTGTAATAAATGTGATTTTTCAAAATGGAGAAGCTGTTGGAGTTGGAGCAAAAATAATTTGGAGAATATGACTTTTGTTTCTCCATTTTGAAGAAAATTTTGGGGAAGCTGTTGGAGATGCTCTAAATAGGAGTATTAAAAACTAAAAACCATTGTGGGTCATTGGATCTATCTCATCCAATGGTTGAGATTAGAGCTTATACTGTAGTAAATCCAGATTCAGTGATGACAATAAATGCCATTATTAAAGAGTGCAATAAATTTGCCTGCCATTAAAGAGTGCGATAAATACCATTATTCTTCAAAAAACAAACACCTCACATAATTGAATCTGGATTCACTGCAATAAATGTCATTATTCTTTAAAAAATAAACACCCCACATAACTGAATCTGAATTCACTGCAGTGAATCGAGATTCACTCATACGTGTCTTCGTTTTTTCAACTGAAAATCCTCACCCTATATATGAGTGAATCCAGATTCACTGGAGTGAATCCAGATTCACTGGAGTGAATCCAGATTCACTGCAGTGAATCCAGATTCACTGCAGTGAATCCAGATTCACTGCAGTGAATCTAAATTCAGTTATGTGAGGTGAAACGGGATTCGCTGGATTGAATCTAGATTCAATCCAGTGAATCTGGATTCATTGGTTGTTTGTTGCCCCTATTTATTACACTCAGTATAATAATAACATTTATTGCACTCTTTAATGGCATTAGTGCAATAAATAGGTTTTTAGTTTTTAGACTAAGGAGGTTTTTATTAGAACCTCACCCTATATATGGGTCCAACTATTCACTCTCCCAAACAGTAACTTTGGGGGTGTGTGATGACTAAATTGCCCTTCTCCCAAACCAAAACAGGCCGAGTCCATTCCAGAAACACCCTCAACATCAAAAGGGCATTTTCGGCAATCTAACTCCCAAAATTACTGTTTGGGAGTGGATATAGCAAACATGCCTATATATATATATATATATATCAAATA
>NC_033798.1:110755815-110763143 GCF_001876935.1 Asparagus officinalis | reverse complement strand
GGGCCCGGTCCGAGCCCAAAGTCCATTTGGTCAGCCCTACATTCAACAATATGCAAAAACTACCCTTCCAAAGGGTCCCCATGGACGTCCAAGATTAGCATTTGAATAAGAAACGTTACCCGTTTTAATGCACCTGCATTAATGAAATTGTTGATTAGTTTGCTTTTTCCTATAACTTGCGTTTTATAAGCCATCGAGCACAGTTGTTCGGGCCCATTAGGAGATTGAAACTTACCCTTTGTCACCTAATAGCTGACTGCAAGTGCAAGAGGAATACCTACAAGTAATAGATTGAATTATTTGAATGGGCGTAGTGAATGTAGGTGTCACGTTCGCCTAAGAAAATCCAGAATCAAGACTTATGGTGCAAAAACAAGTCGCTGCATATCACATGAGAAGGAATAGAATATGAAATTAGGATGAGAACTACCAAATCTAGCCAATTTAGTGGATTTTCTGCAGCGCTAAGAGACAGTACGTAGTATAATGAAAAACAAAACAGATTTTATTAACAATAAGTTATGTAAGATTTGGTCCCCTCATTCAATTCAATTTAGAAAAGATAATGACAATTCTCAACCTTTATATGAAGCAAACAACATAAATTTAACACAAATAGAAGTGACGCACATGACACTAACATTCTATATAAATTATCTTAGTGTAAGCACTTGCTTTATATGTATTGATAAATAGAAAATAAGTGATATGAGACACTTTGATATAACGAATATAATCAGAATTAAGACTAGAAAAGAAGATGGATTTTTTTTAGAAAGGAAAATGGATTTTTTTTTTTGAAAGGAAGATGGATTTAGACCTCTCCACGATTATTTTCGTAGCATATTTGTATCTATGATGTCTACTGCATACTATCCCCTATCTTTAGGGGATAAGGATTTCTCCAATTAGATGGTAATTAAAGAAGGTGCAATTATTGAAATTGTAGCTTTTTATTCCAATTTAAAGGGCTAGGATGTTGCCACGTAGGATTCGACTACATCTAAAATTTCATTATTGCTTGAAAGTCACTAAATATGAACACACTTTTGTGAAGAATGAAAATCCTATGTGGCCACATCCTACCCCTTGAAATTGAAATAAACGATTAGGGGCTGTTTGGTTGTTGTTGGTAAAGTTGTGTATTTATGACACAACTTAGAAAGTTATTGTCCGCCTCATCAATTTCACTTTTATACTTTTCTTTGTTTGTTTTTTATTCCATTGGAATCATAAAACACTTGTTTGGTTTGCAAAATGAAACTTTAATTGTTTGTTTGGAAAGTGTAAAAAGTGGTCCATACTCAAATGTTCATATTGGTTGGAATTATTTTTTATTATTTTTTCCTAACTTCAATGTTAGCTTTCTCCTAAAATCATGTCTTTTTTTCATAAAATCACTTTACAAGCCACATCAGCATATGAAATCACTTTACACTATTTTCACACCTACAAACAAACAATTGAAAGTGATGAAAGCTGACATTGGGACCCACTTTTTTACACTTTACATCCTTTTACATGGTAAAAACATACAACCAAACAGCCCCTTAAGATTTGAGTAATTGGACCCTCTCCAATTACCACTTAATTGGAGACGAACAGAATACATCTTAAGGGTTTTCCATATCTGTCTAGACATATTCTACCTTAGATGAAACACTTTTCTGGAAAGGTAACATTATACATGCTAATACAGATTACTTTCATTAATTCTTTAGACATTATTTAAATGAAATAGAAACAGTAGATTTCCATATTTTCTTGTTGCTTTTCTATAGTTCCCTTCATAATAACAATGATGTTGTTTTAGAAAATTCAATTCCTTCTTAATAATAGGGTGTCTTTTATAGGACATTATGGTTTCTAATTGTGCAAATAATTGGGAAAAATAATCAAAATTGTAAAACTTCTTATCCTATAATTTGTGTAAGTATTCTCAAGACTAAAGTTATTAGGACTCTAGTCAGGTTATCAAACTTAATAAAGAGTTACGATACATATATTTAAACGTGATAAAATTGGAGAAAAGCAAATTTACTTGATAAGTATGGTTTTGTTGAACTAATATTTTGTGTAGAACTTGTTAATTTGTAGGGTAACTATCATGAAATCCGCTACTATATTCAATCAAAACAAATCATCAAAATCAAAATAATCAACAAAAAGAGAAATTTAAAAGGGAAGGGAGCAATTTACACTGACAAATTGGTTGTCCCACCAATCAGAAACTCCTATATCTCTCTAAGCACTGCTAATGGATACTTAATGCTAGAATTGCATAGGAATAAGAATAAAAAAATAACTAACGAACAATAAAAATTTAAAAACATAGAAGAGTCGCTACACACAATAAGAAAATGATTTTTCTTTCTACAAAAAAATTCAGCAACAAGACAATCTTTATATAGGCTCCAAGCATATATAAAACTTGATATTTTAATTAATTGGGAGTCAAGAAAGTTTTAATATCAGGAACACGGTGCAAAGGAAGGAATATGATGCTCAATAGGTTTGGTGCGCTTATTGAATTTAGGCCCAGTTATTCCAACGCAACATTTAACTTGTATGGATAGGAAAGTGAAGAATGTTTTTCTATTTAGTCCATGTTTGTTTTTTAAAAAGTGAGAGTACTTATTATAAAATAGTTTGGACTTACATTTTTAATTCATACTATGTGTAATGCACGTGCACTGCACGTGATCAAATATCTTAACTATTTATTTTAAACTTATTTACTTACTATAACATGGTTGCAAAAAAAATGTATCCTTTTTGTATATGTACTTTTGATTTAATTAATGACAGGGCATAACCCTTGTTTTTCCTCAAAAAAAAAAAAAAACATGGTTGCAAAAAAGTTTATGATTATGATAATATATTAAAAATTTTGGATATTTCCATGTATAATATCTTGTTGGTTTCAACATTTTGCCTTTCGCAAAAAAGTCTTAAAATATTAATGACTTAAGAGCAAATTAATGACTCGAAGACCTAATTTCAAAATATTAATGATGTAAGGGACCAATATAAAAAAACTATTATTATTAATGATAAAGTAAAAATTCTTGAATTCATCAAAGTAAAATAGTAGGTTTTATCTGGTCATATAGGATTTTGTTCAACTATAAAGAAATCATTTTCACCTGTTGTTTACTTCCACCTGTGGTTATCAAACGACCAGGTTTTATAGTATATTTAAAAACTTTTTTCTAGAATTTTCTTTGTCAGAATGTGCAAATTCAATCAAGAAAGAAAACATAAATTATGTGATCAATTCCAAAATCCGATATTATGGTCTTTCTACATCTTCCCAACTAATTAATTGACTTGTCAAAACGATTACTCTCTAGTTTCAGAAAATTATAAAATATAATATAAGAATGATTTATACATATTATGCACTATGGATTGTATTTTAACAAATAATTCAGATCTATCCAATATCAAAAAATATCTAAAACTTTAGGTTAAGGAGTTAGAAGAATTCAATATCCACAATAATACTCATACCCAAGCTATGTGCTTCATAAACTTATAAGAAAGCAAAAACTATAAAATGAACAATTTAATTTATTTTGTCAAATAGTTTATTACAAATCACGAAAGACAAGGGGAATCAGAAGGATCATATACGCTTCACAAATAAAGATTAAATTTCTCGTAAAGATTTTTGTAGCAAAAGATTTTTAGAGTTGATGTATAGGATAAATCTTAGAACACATAACCCACATGAGTTCATAGAGTGATATACTTGCTATAAAATCTAATTTTATAAAATTGATGTCACATGTGCCTTAAGTTGCACTTTGTTTAACTTTAAAAACCACCCTCTCAGCTATGGGGGGAAATATAAAAAAAACCCTTAGCTATTTTTTTGGATACAAAGGAAATCTGGTAAGGCAAAAGGATCCCCAAGCCAAGGCCCGAGTTCGATCCCCCACTCTTACCAGTAAACCCTGGGTGAACTGGCCCCCCTATCTCATCCAGTCATCAGGTCAGTAGAACACTTACGGGTCATGGGTGGCAAACCTCGAACCCAAACCTTTAGCCACGAAAATTGCTAACTTAAAACTGAGTAAATCTTTGTCAAATTTGGGGTCTTGTAGATAATCTATCTCAACTTCAGAATTCTAACTTAAAACTGAGTAAATCTTTGTCAAATTTGGGGTCTTGTAGATAATCTATCTCAACTTCAGAATTTTGATTTAACCCTATAAACTTTTCTCACTTAACCGCTCAAAACTAATAGCATTGAGTCTAATCTATTATATGACAAGTGTTTGACTTGGAAAGACCAAAATATCCCTCAACCATAAAAAAAATTAGATTGGTTTTTGCTAGATTAAAGAAAAAGAGGAGATATAGAGGGGAAAAGAATTATAAATTGGTCGTGGTCCTTTTATTATCGGTTGAAAGTTCTTTTAAATGAAATAACTTTCTTCAAGAGGGTATGTTCTCAAAATTGCATATTCAAGTAATACATTAAGGGGTTTTGCTAAGAGAAGTGTAAAAGACGAGGGGAATTTTATGAGACGCTATAGTCGAGGGGTGTTTTCTGAAATCACACCAAAGTTAAGAGGGGTTATCTACAACACCCTCATAGTTAGAGTGTTTTGTCAAATTAAATCAATTGAGTTTTTTTTAGACAATCCCCATAGGAGAGAGAGTTTTCAAACAAAATACTTTTTTTTAAATTTGGCTTGTTTATATTTTGTCCCTCATATTTTTAATAATTCAATACTAGTCCCTTAAATTGTAACCAATTTCAAAATTTTGAGGGAATAATATAGAATTATTGGAGATCTAGAATCAAGGAACTTATATCTAAATTATCTTTAAATGTTGCTCTTATAGACAATGTATTAAATATTGGCCGGTATATATTGCTATGTCGACTGATATATCAGGTTAAAGAACTTACTCGATATTATTTATGGTTTTGTGTTATTTTCTTTTATTTGGGTTTTTTTTCTAATATATCGATCGTTATCAAAAATATTGGCCAACACATCCCTTTGAAGACATCGATAAAATTGAGTTATTTTTAATTTGATTATGAGCTAGGGTTTGGGTCATGTTTGGAAACCAAAACCAAACCCCACGAAAGCCACAAAAGTCGCAATCCCAGATCTCTCCACTCTCAGTATCAACTCTCCTAAAATTTTAAGTATATATTTTCATGCAAATTCTTACGTTCAAAATTCATTAATATGTTAGATTATAACTTACAATGTTATATTATGTACGAATATTATCTCATATGACACTTGGTATTTTTTACATATCCCTAATTTCTGTAATCTGAAATCATAGATTTTAGTTGTATAATATTTATCTGATGCCTAACACTTTGTAGTAGTCCTGCGCAAGCCTCTTCTAAAGTTTTCTAAGCGAAGTATATAATTTTAGGAAATAATTCAAAATCTTAAGACTTATTTAAAATATGATGCTTCAATTTTTATCTGATGCCTAACACTTTGTAGTAGTCCTGCGCAAGCCTCTTCTAAAGTTTTCTAAGCGAAGTATATATGGTCTCATATTATATGATGAATATTATCTATCAATAGGATCACATACTATTATTTGTGGTTAACAAATATTTCAAATCCTTATAGACTTGATTGAACTTAAATACTTTATAGCTTATGAAAGTTATATATCTCCACTTGTATCTTGTTGCACTTAAATATCATAATATTTTCTAAAATTGCATGTTTGTACCTACTGTCCTGTTACCTAAATGCAAGAATACTCTTTATAATTTTTCTATAGAGTGTCATGGTATAATTCTAGGATAATTCTATGTTTCTACTCTTTCCATAGATAATTAATAAACATGCAATTGTCTACTAATATATTATTATACATTAGTAATAATTGATATGATGTAGAGTTTTACAATAACACTGAAAGGTTTAGTGACCAAGTTAGACAAACTTATAATTAATTTATAGTACGAAAGTTAATTATACACCTCCACTTGTATCTTGCTTCACTTAAATATCCTAATGTTTTTTTAAAATTACATGTTTGTACATTCTGTCTTGTTATCTAAAGACAATAATACACTTTGTAATTTTCCTATATGAGTGTTATGGTACCATTTTAGGACAATTCTATGTTTTCTACTCTTTCCATAAATAATTTATTAACATGTAACTGCCTATTAATATATTATTATACATTAGTAATAATTTATATGATGTAGAGTTTTACAATAACATTAAAAGTTTTAGGGACCAAGTTAGACAAACTTGAAGTGGTATATGATATAATTAATTAACAATAACAATTAATTTAGTTTAGTTAGAATTAGAATGTAATATCTAAAACGAACAGGGGTAATATAGTCCATAGAAAGTTTTTCCACAACTCCCTCTTTTAAAGGGAGTATGATTTATTTTTTAATCTTGACCTAGCTATTTTAAAATAGGGTTTACATAATACAAGGGGTCTAAACTAAACCCACCCCCAACCCCACATTTATAATCCAGGTGTTAATTACTTGGGGGGGGGGATTAAAATTTTTAGGACGAAAAGGCCCTTACTTTTCTGATCTTTTCCTGAGTCCACATAGTTTTTTTTGTTTAGCCAATCATTTCCGCGGACTTTTTTTTCACGAAATTTTTACTGGGGACATGCAGAGGGGTAGTTGAACCAACATTTGATTGAATAACAATCAAAATATTAACAAAAGTTGCTAGCATGTACATTAACTGTTTGGCTCACATGCTGCTAATTGACCATGAACTGATTGGCAGCTAGCAATTATATCGAGGTGCAGTGTAAAGTAAAAGAGATTTTGCATTTTGATCTAGAGGCTTATGTATGATCTATTAATGCTGACTATGCTCGGTAATAAAGCCATATGACACTTTATTAAACACAAATAAATATTAGGGAAAAATGCTTCCAGCCCCCAAAACCCAAGAAAATGTGCTCCCCCCGGCCCACTAAGACTTTGTCAACGGGTGTTTTGCTCTCAAAAATAAAGATTTTGTTCTATGAGCCCCAAAACATAAAACCCAATAGATTAAAATATGTGAAGACCATAATACCCTTCTCTCTCTCTCTTTTTATCATGATGTACTAAGATGATAGTTGAAATGATTGATGGGGATTATTTTATTATTTTCGTTTTTTATTATTTTCGTTGTTGATGAGGGGAACTAACTGTTTGTATTGAGAGATTGTTAAAGTTACGGGTTAATTGTTAATGTTACGAGTTAATTGTTAAGGTTATGGATCAATTGTTAAGGTTATGGATCCTCTCTCTCTCTCTCTCTCTCTATATATATATATATATATATATATATAGAGAGAGA
>NC_033798.1:110696660-110755386 GCF_001876935.1 Asparagus officinalis | reverse complement strand
TACTGTGATGATGTTAAAATGATTGAAGGGGATTGTTATTTTATTATTTTTGTTTGTATTGGGAGATTGTTAAGGTTACGAGTTTAATTGTTAAGGTTACGGATTGGTTGTGAAGATTACGGGTTTAATTATTAAGGTTATGCGTTTAATTGTTAATGTTACGGGTTTAATTGTTAAGGTTATGAGTTTGTTGTTAAGGTTACAGGTTGGTTGTGGTTGTTAAGGTTATGGGTCGGTTGTTAAGATTACAGGTTGGTTGTGAAGGTTACACGTTGGGATATATATATATATATATATATGTATATATATTTTGAGTGACATGAATACTTTGGGCCACTTGGCCTAGTGGTAAAGTTTAGGAGTTTGGACAAGATGTTAGGGGTTCAAACCCTTACGGCCACAATATATTTATTAAGGGTCTTTGAATTCTAAAAATATTTTTAGAATATTCGTTGTTAAGATTACGGGTTTGTTGTCAATGTTACGAGTTTGTTTTAAGGTTACGCGTTTGTTGTTAAGGTAACATTAACAACGAATATTCTAAAAATATTTTTAGTATTCAAAGAGTCCAAGAGTCTTGTTGTCAAGGTTACGGATTTGTTGTTAAGGTTACGAGTTTGTTGTTAAGGTTACGGGTTTGGTTGTTAATGTTACGGGTTGATTGTCAATGTTATCTTAACAATAAACTCGTAACCTTAAAAACAAACTCGTAACCTTGACAACAAACCCGTAACCTTAACAATGAATATTTGTTGTTAAGATCACGGGTTTGTTGTCAAGGTTACGGGTTTGTTGTTAAGGTTACGCGTTTGTTGTTAAGATAACTTTAACAACGAATATTCTAAAAATATTTGTAGTGTTCAAAGAGCCCAAGAGCCTTGTTATCAATGTTACGGGTTTGTTGTTAATGTTACGGTTTATTGTTAAGGATAAGGGTTTGATTGTTAATGTTAGAGGTTGATTGTCAAGGTTAATTTCACAACAAACGCGTGACCTTGACCGCAAACACGTAACCTTAACAATGAATATTGTAAAAATATTTTTAGTTTTTAGAATTTAAAGAGCCCCAATGCCCAAGACCTTGTTGTGTAGGTTAACTTCACAACCAAAGCGTAACATTCACAACCAACACATATCCTTAACAACAAACTCGTAACCTTAACAACCGACCCGTAACCTTAACAACAAACCCGTAACCTTAACAATTAAACCCATAACCTTAACAATTAAACTCGTAATCTTAACAATTAAATCCGTAACCTTAACAACAAACCCGTAACCTTAATAATTAAACCCGTAACCTTAAATAACCTTAATAATTAAACTCATAACCTTAACAATAACCCGTAACCTTAACAACCGACTCGTACCCTTAACAACCGACCCATAATCTTAACAACAAATCCGTAACATTAACAATTAAACCCGTAACATTAATAATTAAACTCGCAACCTTAACAATTAAATACGTAACCATCACAACCAACCGGTCACCTTAACAATTAAACCCGTAACCTTAACAATCTCCCAATAAAAAAAAAACAATTAGTTTCCTCATCAACAACGAAAATAATAAAAAAATAAAAATAATAAAATAATAATCTCCTTCAATCATTTTAATATCATCAAAGTAACATCATGATATATATATATATATAGTATATATATATAGAGAGAGAGAGAGAGAGAGAGAGAGAAGGGATCCATAACCTTAACAATTGACATGCAACCTTAACAATTAACTCGTAACCTTAACAATTAAACCGTAACTTTAACAATCTCCCAATACAAACAGTTAGTTCCCCTCATCAATAACGAAAATAAAAAAAATAAAATAATAAAATAATCACCATTAAACATTTTAACTATCATCTCAGTAAATCATGATATATAGAAAGAGAGAGAGAAGAGTATTATGATCTTCACATATTTTAATCTCTTGGGTTTTGTGTTTTGGGGCTCAGAGAATAAAATCTTTATTTTTTTGGGGCAAAGCACCCGTTGACAAAGTCTTGGGGGCGGGAAGTATGTTTTCTTGGGTTTTGGGGGCTGGAAGTATTTTTCCCTAAAATCAGATATTTTAAAAGATTAAATTTAATTTAAATTTTGAGATCAACATCTAAAAATAGTCTAACAACTTTATCTACCGTTTTGGTCCCAAAAATAAAGATTTTGTTCTCTGAGCCCCCAAAACACAAAACCCAAGAGATTAAAATATGTGAAGACCATAATACCCTTCTCTTTTTTTATCATGATGTACTGAGATGATAGTTTAAATAATTGATGAGGATTATTTTATTATTTTTATTTTTTATTATTTTCATTGTTGATGAGGGGAACTAACTGTTTGTATTGGAAGATTGTTAAAGTTACGGGTTAATTATTAAGGTTACGAGTTAATTGTTAATGTTACGTGTCAATTGTTAATGTTATGGACTATCGTGATGTTACTATGATGATGTTGAAATGATTGAAGGGGATTGTTATTTTATTATTTTCTTTTTTTTTTACTATTTTCGTTGTTGATGAGGAAACTAATTGTTTTTATTTGTATTGGGAGATTGTTAAGGTTACAGGTTTAATTGTTAAGATTACGGGTTGGTTGTGAAGGTTACGAGTTTAATTGTTAAGGTTACGAGTTTAATTGTTAAGGTTACGGATATGTTGTTAAGGTTACGGGTCGGTTGTTAAGGTTACAGGTCGGTTGTTAAGGTTACGGGTTGTTGTTAAGGTTATAGGTTTATTTGTTAAGGTTACGTATTTAATTATTAAGGTTACGGGTTTAATTGTTAAGGTTACGGGTTTGTTGTTAAGGTTATATGTTGGTTGTTAAGGTTACGGATTGGTTATTAAGGTTATGGGTCGGTTGTTAAGGTAATGGGTTGGTTGTGAAGGTTACACGTTGGGATATATATGTATATATATTTTGAGTGGATTGAATACTTTGGGTCACTTGGCCTAGTGGTAAAATTTGGGAGTTTGGACAAGAGGTTAGAAGTTCAAACTCCTACAACCATAATATTTTTAGATTATTCGTTGTTAAGGATAATGGTTGATTGTGAATGTTACATATTGGTTGTTAAGGTTACTAGTTTGTTGTTAAAATTACGGGTTTGTTATTAAGGATATGTGTTGGTTGTGAATGTTACGATTTGGTTGTGAAGTTAACCTACACAACAAACCCGTAACATTAACAACAAACCTGTAATCTTAATAACCAACCTGTATCCTTAACAACGAATATTCTAAAAACCTGTAACGGGTTGATTGTTAAGGTTACGGGTTTGTTGTTAAGGTTACGGGTTTGCTGTGTAGGTTAACTTTACAACCAAAGCCTAACATTCACAACTAACGCATATCCTTAACAACAAACCCGTAACATTAATAACCGACCCGTAACCTTAACAACAAACCCGTAAACTTAACAATTAAACTCGTAACCTTAATAATTAAACCCGTAACTTTAACAACAAACCCGTAACATTAACAATTAAACCCGTAACCTTAACAATTAAACACGTAAGCTTAACAATTAAACTCGTAACCTTAACAACAAATCCGTAACATTAACAACCGACCCATAACCTTAACAACAAATCCGTAACATTAATAATTAAACTCGTAATATTAACAATTAAACCCGTAAACTTAACAATTAAACCCGTAACCATCACAACCAACCCATAACCTTAACAATTAAACTCATAACCTTAACAATCTCCCAATATAAAAAAAACAATTAGTTTCCTCATCAACAATGAAAATAATAAAAAAACAAAAATAATAAAATAACAACCCCTTCAATCATTTTAACATCATCACAGTAACATCATGAGAGAGAGAGAGAGAGAAGAGATCCATAACCTTAACAATTGACCCGTAATCTTAACAATTAACTCGTAACCTTAACAATTAACCCGTAACTTTAACAATCTTCCAATACAAACAGTTAGTTCCCCTCATCAACAACGAAAATAATAAAAAAAACAAAAATAATAAAATAATCCCCATCAATCATTTTAACTATCATCTCAGTACATCGTGATAAAATGAAAGAGAGAGTGAAGGGTATTATGGTCTTCACATATTTTGGGGGGGCAAAGCATCCGTTGACAAAATTTTAGTGACGGGAAGCATGTTTTCTTGAGTTTTGGGGGCTGGAAGCATTTTTCCCTATTAATTATGAAGTTGTGTATTCATGAAATGGCCGTGACAAGAGAATAATTAGATGAGATTGCTTAACACTCTATTCAGATAGGGGTGAATGAGAGACAAGTGAAGGTAAGGTAAGAATTAATCTTGTATGAGAGTTTTTTGAAAGTGGGTTAAAGGATGTGAGTGAAAGGTAATGAGGTTACAAGTTCATCTCAAATAAGGACTTTTCTTTTCCCCCTCAATTCGGGGTAGTCAAAATTGGCTTTCCAAACAAAGTAAAAATAACTTACTTTTTCTTCCTTAGTAAACTTCCGAACGATGTACTATTTTCTCCCTCAACTTCCCTTAATATCTGCTACCATCCCTTCCCTAGTTGACAATTACCTTCCCTTTTTCTAGTAAATTCCCAAACATAGTATAAGAAATATGAATTAGCTCATATATAATCTTGGAGCATACTAAGCAAATAAAATTCTACGTCAAAATATATACTGTAACATTTTTAAAATTATTCAAGTGTGTTTTGGCTTTTTAGATGAGGTCATGCCTCACTTTTTAAAATTTTTCCACATAGATTCATTAATACAATGTTAGTTGATTTGAGGGGGAAAAGTCAATCTAGTTGCAATGTTAGTCCAAACAGTCACAATCATCATAAAAACAAACACCAGTATGGATTATTTCAAGTTAGTTCGAAACTTGGTTCATAAGAAAATGAACATTAGCTTCCCAGTACCATAACACAGGAAATACAATACAATACCTCCTAATCCGTGTCAAAAAAATAAACATGACCTTAATGTGTATAGCTTGAAAAACCTGACAAATAAATTTTTATTTTAATCTATACTTATTATTATATTGATAATTAATATTAATGTTAATATTAATTACTGTTATTTTATGTTAAAAATTTTTGATTAAAAAGGTAAAAATATCAATTAAAAGCTTTGACCGAAGAATCCACTTTTATGGGTAGTATATAGGGCTGAGCATGGTTCGGTCCAAACCGAAAAAACCGACCGAACCGAATCGAACCGACCCGATAAAATCGGTTTTATGAGTAGGGCGGTTCGGGTCGGTTTGAAAACTTTTCAACCCGAACCGACCCGAACCGACCGAATATAGTGCAATACTACCCATTCTGATCTCAAACACTATCCGATCCGTCCCCAAAGAGTTAAAGACTCAAACTCTAAACTCATTTTCTGGATCATTATGGGTTAAAAATAATATCATTATATCAGTGTTTAATGCTTCATAATCTCCTACTTTGTTGATATTTTTTCTTTAACACAGTTTGTTATTTGATAAGAAGTTTGATAAAGTTAGAACCGAACAAACCGAACCGAACCGCACCAAACCGACTTGCAACAGTTCGGTTCGGTTTTGTATTATAGGCGGTTCGGTTCGGTTATTCAAATTTTGATAAAAACCGAACCGAACCGACCGTTGCACACCCCTAGTAGTATAGATGTCGATGCGTACCTCTCAAAAAATGGGTGCGGACTCGGTTCAGATCTAGGTCGCCGCTAGCGTTCTTCCTATTTGAATGGGCCAACTATATTCTGGTCTTCCTACTTGGTGGGCTGACGTATTTTCCAATCCACTTGGGCCTATCTAAATGCACAAACGATAATAACGACAGCTTTAATGAAAACTATCGGGACAAGTCTGAGACAGCTTTAATGAAAACTATCGGGACAAGTCTGGGGCCTATCTTCCTAAAGGCAAATTTCTGGGCAATGGATTAATAGGCCAAAAAAAAAAACTAAAAAAAAACTTTAAAAATGCAGGAGCTTTTATCAGAGAAAATATTTTCTGAAACACGTGAATTAGGGAAACTGAGCTGTGCTAAACTCATCTGCTGGACGAGTTTCATGAGTCACGTCACATGAAAAGCTTAGTATTGGGCAACTTAAACTACTACAGTTTAGACACATTTTTGTCGCTATGCATTGTCTTATCTAATCAGCTCACATTAATAAAAATAATTAAAAATAAATCACCGTCGATGTGTTCCAGTTAAAAGCAGTAAAATTACTATCGTAAGAGCATGCGTAATTTCGTATAAAATCTACAAAATGAAATTAAATTTCTATCTATATACTAATATACTGCTATATTAGAAACCTACATCGATTGGTACAGTAAAGTGTCACTTTTCTGCCCTTAATTATTCTATTATTTATCCTCCCTCTCTCTCTCCCTCTCTCAATATTATTGTCATTATCCTCCCCCTCTCCCTCTTATTTCTTCTTTCCTTTCTCAAAAACCATTTTACACTTATCTATACTATTATATTTAAAAGTTATCTATACTATTATATTAAAAACTTAGTCGGGGTAACAAAAAGTTCAAAGAACATTGCACATCTCAATAGAAAAATTGGGAATATATAGGTAATTTTCCCTTCCTTTTTTTTTCTTTTTCTCAAATATTCTAGAGTATATAATTAGAGTTTACTAGTTAATTATCTATCACAATTTGTATTGTAAGAGATATAAATATAAAATGATAAAATTCTTCTCTAAAATTATGTGTCTGAATAAAAATGCAATAATTGGAATTGCAATATGTTTCAATCTAAAATTTATCGAAAGTTAAAATATATCTATATACTTGGATAAATAATTAAATATAATAAATTGAAGATAAAATATGAAACATAGTTTTTATTAACATTATTTAAAGTACTCTTAGGATGATATTTTGAAAATAATCCACAAAACTATGATTTACCCTATTTTCTTTTGTTAAATCATGCCATCGGTCAAATTGTTTAAAATAAGGTAACATAAAATAACTATATCTCAAATGAAAAAAATACCGTAAAAATATCTTATAACTTGATGAAACTTTACTGTAAGTGCCCACTTCATATCATATTTAGGATGATTAAGTTTTCGCATCTGCTGCACGAGCATTTAGAAATATGAAACAAAATGTCTCAAAGAAGATTGATCACGTCTTTCAATCCTAGGTTAAATATTTAAATGAGTTGAGTGTGCACTCACAATGAGCTAGTTGACACGTATCTAAGAGGGTGTGGAGCCATGCATATTTTCTATATTTATATATATTTTTTTAAAAGAAAAACAAGAGATATACCTTGTTCATTCATATAAAAAAAAGTGATAAGTACAAAAGTATTACAGATATATGGACATGAACTGTATCCATGCTTGAAATTAGAAAAAATAGTGTCTAATAATTAGGGATGTATAACCTTCTTCCTCCAGAGATCCATGAAGATGAAGTGAGGGACTTGCCGTCATTCATCGTTGACATAGATATAAGGAGGAATCAAAGCCAACTATACATTTAATTATCAGAAACTAAATTTTCTAAAGACAAGCAGCAATACAAAAATCAAAAGGATGATGTATACAATCCAACAGAACAACTAATGTTAGCTTCTGACTAAACTGTCACTGATTTGTAGAACAATTGACCCTTGGTATTGGATTAATCTCTAGCTCAGTTGAAATCCTTGCAGTAGATCTTCTTTTCACTCCTGTCCAATCATAAATACCAGATATAGCCATGTTAATGATAGAGATGTAAGAGTAATGAGCCTGATCAAAAATAATTTTGTTTCTTGCATTCCATAAACTCCAACAAACTGTAGAAAAAATGGTTCGTCATAATTGTCCCTTAACACTTGTAAGAGATTCTGCTCTGTAAATGAGGTCTTCAAAGGTTGTTGGCCAGGCAATTTGAAGATATGAGGTGAAATGCTTCCAGACTTTTTGAGATATAGAGCATGAGAGAAAAAGATGATCTATGGTTTCAATGTATGAGCCACAGAGACTGCAAGTGGTATCCCCCTGCCATCCCTTGATCAGAAGATTGTCTTTGGTGTTCAGTCTATTATAACATAGTAACCAAGTGAAAATTTTCACTTTGCTAGGAAGAATTGCATTCCATGTGGTCTTATAAAAAGCAAATTTTGTTCCTCTAGAGATTAGAAATTTGTTGAAAGAATTGACAGAGAAAATACCATTTGGTGAAAGATACCATCTTGGCATATCTGGTTGATTATTGACCCTTCTATCACATATTAAGTTCAGAAGATCTAATTTGGCTGTTTGAGATTTCTAGGATAAACACCTCTTTAGTAAAGGTCTCCAATGCCATAAATTATCATGCAGTTTGCCTTGACTATGAACAGATACATTTGAAGAAAACCTTAGTTGAAAAATGCTTGGAAAAAGACTGGATAAGGTGTTGCAACCAATCCATTTATCTTCCCAGAAACTGATATTTGTACCATAACCAACAGACCAAGATATGTTGTGGAAAAAAGCATTCTTAAAAGATAGAACAGATTTCCAAAAAGAGGAACATGATTGAGAAGCTTGAGCTTGTTGTAGATATGAACCTCTCTTAACATATAGATCTCTCAGAAAAGAACCAGATGTTGAGTTTACATCCAAGCATTTCCACAGTCATTTGGAAAAAAGAGATGTATTAAAAATAGTGATATCCTTAACACCTAGACCTCCTTCAGATTTCTTCATACAGACTTTACTCCAATTCACTAGACATTTGATATTGGTTGTATCATCCTTTCCAGCCATAAAAAGTTTCTCCTGATTGTGTCAATATTTTTTATCAACCAATTAGGTAATTTGTAAAAGGACATGTAGTAGAGAGGTATAGATGTAAGTACTGAGTTTAGGAGAACCAGTCTTCCCCCAATAGAGAGAGAATTTTTCTTCCAAGATGACAATTTCTTATGTAGCTTATCCAAAACAGGTTGCCAATCTGATTTAGCCAATTTCCCCTATTTTAAAGGTAGGCCAAGATAATTGATTGGAAGATGTCCCATAGTGCAGTGAAGGATAGATGCAAGACGTTGATCTCTGTTATTTATTTTACCAAAAAAAATAAGAGAAGATTGTGAATAATTGATAGTCAAACCTGATATAACCTCAAAAATGTACAGAATTGCTTTGATAGTTGATATGTCTCCAATTGAACTTTTTACAAAGAGCAAAGTATCATCAGCAAATTGAAGGCTCCTGATGTTATTTAAAGGTTCTCTCAGACCAAGGCTTGATAAAAGACCATCTTCAACATTGTTTTTTATCATCTTGTTGAGAATATCTACTGCTAAATTAAAAAGGAGGGGGTATAAAGGGTCTCCTTGTTTAAGACCTCGTTTGCAGTTGAAAATTTTGGTTGGAGAGCCATTAACTAAAAATGCACAACTAGATGAAGAGATGATATACTTGATCCATTAGCACCATTTGTTACTAAAACCTCTAGCTTGAAGTAACTCAATGAGATAAGACCAGTTTATTGAGTCAAAAGCTTTGGTAAAATCTATTTTAACTATAGCCACCTCCTTTTTCTTCTTGGAATAAAAATGAATCATTTCGTTGGCCATCAGAATGGAGTCCAGGGTAGATTTACTCATTTGAAAAGTTGGTTGAGTAGGAGAAACTAAATCTGTCATGATAAGAGATAGTCTAGAAGCAAGCACTTTGGAGAAGATTTTGAAAAGACAGTTAATCAGACTTATTGGTCTGAAGTCTGAAACCAGAGAGCTAGTCTTCAATTTTGGGATGAGTGTAATATAGATTTTGTTCACTCTATGAAGAGATGAGGGATCATGATGAAAATGGTTCCTAAGAGTCACAATATCATCTTTAATAATATTCTAAAAAGTCTGATAGAAAGCCATAGAATAACCATCTGGCCCAGGAGCTTTATTTTGATTCATGCTAAAGACTGCATTCTTAATATCAACTTCAGTGAAAGGAGCTTCTAAGTGAGATAAATTAGGTTTATCCTCAGGATATAAGATTGACCAGTCAACAGAATAATGATTGTTGCTTGTTTGCCCAAAAAGGGATTCGTAATAATCAAAGAAAGCTCTACTGATACCAATAGAGTCAGAAATATCAACTCCTTGATGATTGATGGAAACAATATAATTGGCTTTTTTTATGAATGGAAGCTGTTTTGTGAAAGAAGGAGGTGTTAGCATCCCCCTCAGATAGCCATTGAATTCTGGATCTTTGGTGCCAATAGGTCTCTTCCTCCTTGATAAGAGATGAAAAAGATAATTGAAGAGCTTTTCTTTCATTGAATTCTGAAATGGACAGATTTCTTTGTTCTTCAAGTAAGTTGAAGTGATCAATTTTAGAAAGTAGGTCTGATTTCCTTGTTGTCAGAGATCCTTGCACATTTTTCCTCCACCATTTAATCCTTCTTTCCAAAATTTTTAATTTACAGATGAAGATATCTATAGGAGACCCAGAACAAACAAAAGAATTCCAAGCTGTTGAAATGAAGGGAACAAAATCTTTGTTGTGAAGCCAACACTTTTCAAATCTAAACATGTGTGGGGATAGTTGAATGTCCCCACTGTCAAGGGTGATAGGAAAATGATCAGAGCCTGTAGAGGGGGGGAGGGGGAATTGTAAACAAGATGGGAATTTCTTTTCCCAATCTGTACAAACTAGAAACCTATCCAATCTTGCCATAGATGGTACTACTCTATTGTTAGACCATGTGAAGGATCTACCTGATAGTGGAAGGTCAATGAGAGAAGAGGATGAAATGAATTTTCTGAAATCATTGATGTCTCTTAAGGATCCATTTCTGCCATTTCTTTCTGAACATGATAAAGTAGCATTAAAATCACCACTAAGTACCCAAGGGCTAGGTAAAATACTACTGATGCGTTTAAGTTCCCACCAACAAACTTTTTTGTCCTCCCTATCTATAGGGGCATACACAGATGTAAAAATAAAATTCCAATTTGAAGGCTTGTGATGAAGATAAACAGAAACTGAGAAAATGCCCACATATGATTGAATAAGAGAGAATTTATCAGATCAGCCCACGAGGACACCACCTCTGGAATCAGAAGAATCTAGATGACACCAATGAGGGATTTTGTTACCTCCTATTGATCTCAGAATTCTAGAGGATGGATTGGATAATTTACTTTCCTGAAGACCCACAATGTCAATAGCATACTGATAGATGAAATCTCTAACAAGTTTTCTCTTAATAGGGTCATTTAGACCACACACATTCCATGTTGTATATATCATGATAAAAGAGGAAACATACCACCACCACATGCCACTATTCTGTCATAACAAGTTAGTTGCTATGACTGCTACACTCATCCTCCTTATCTTTGAAAAGCTTTAAAGATTCATCAGATAAGGAGACCCCACAGTTGTCAGCTATATCATTTAAGATATTTTTGTTCATAGCATGTAAGGGAAACACATCACTTGAAGAAAAAGGTTTCTGTTGATGCATACCTTTTTTGGAAACTTTCTTGGAAGAAGAGGCATGTTTAAGAAAACTCGTATGCTTTCGGCCGATAACTGATTTCTTCAAAGAATGAGATGATGTAGATGACGAAGCTTTACGAGAGAAGCCATGTGGGACTGATGAAGATGAATTAACTGCTGGTGTTTGGGATGACTTTGGCAGGAACGATGCTGTTGAAGAATTGGACTTGATGGGAGCTTGATTCTTGTATCCCGTTGACGATCTGAACGCTTCGACTTGTGGAACACAATCAATTCCTCTTGATTTGATGTTGAATAGAACTTACGAGGCAAGTTTGGAACTCTTAACGAGTTAAAAAACTTTTAACGAGTTTAAAACTCTATGGAAGAGTTGACTTGATCTACCGAAATCGATTTATAGGCAAGGAGAAGAAAGCTCCACGAATAGCTCCGAAGGATGCTCAAAACTCTCTAAGATCCGATCCTCCAAACCTTGATAATTCTGATCCTCCAAAATGATCTGCTAGAACAACTGATTTAAGCTGATTTTTAGCTATTTATAGGGGATTAAAGGGTATAACTAACCCCTAAAATCGCTCCTTAGTGGGGTGTAATCTCCCTTAAATAATGGGAAATGGTTTTGGAACCGTCCAGCTCGTATTTGAAAAAATCAAACGCGAAATTCGCGTTTTGGGAATGAACTCTGCGTCTTGAATTTCGGACACGGAGTTGGGCTCTGCGTTTGGGTCTGAAAACGTAGTGGTGAACCCTGCGTTCTGTTCTTGGAACACGGATGTGAGTTTCGCATTTTATTCTTGGGACACAGAGATGAGCTCTACGTCTTGAGGTGAAGAGACCGTCAACTTGTAGTCTCTTTTGTTAGAGCATTGCAAAGATTATCGTCTTGTAATCTTTGTCTTGACTCTTTGAAATGTGAGAGTCGTTAGTTGTAACTCTTGTTAATGATTGTGAAGGCCGTTGAATCATAACTTCCATCGGTTATTGTGAATGTTGTTGAATTATAACAATCGTCGATTGACACGAAAGTCTCTCAATTGTGACCTTCTAAAAATCGTCAAATTGTAACTTTCATCCTTGGTGTTTGACGGAGATCAGTTATTCGTAGTAATTTTTAGACAATCTACCGAATGTTCTTTGCATCCACGAAGAACGATCTCCGAATCCACGAAGAACTTTGAATCCATGAAAAAATATCAAAAGAGAAATTTATTGATAAAATTTTATACTTTTAGGGCTTACAATACTCTGCTTAAATAGAAAAGAAATAAAACTCCTAACATGACTCAAACTTTACCAAAATAGAAATAACAAAACTCTTCCTAAAAAAGACTCCCTAGGATTAAGGAAGTAAATCGGTCAAATTTGGGATCAAACCGGATTTGCTTCCTAATCAAAACAGACTCCTTAAACATCACCTAAAATAATAAAAAAACTGACAAAAACACTGATATCTCTCAATCCGAAGGGAATTTGGCGAAACAGACGGCGACAAACCGAACAATGGTGGGTTTGGTTGACTCCCTCTCAAAAAAATACTATCATTTTTATATATAATTCGTCCAATTCTGACTTACGGTTTGAAATATATGACCTGTTTTTCGTGACAAGTTATTTTTCTCGACCGTGTCCGCGTTTGGGCTTGTGTCTGTCCTGCTTCTCCATAAATATGTTCGTCGTGTGTTCTACATCATATTGTTTTAGTCTTTCTGGTAAACAAGCTTCTCAGTCAATTTTGTGGTACATACTCTGTGAATCACCAACAATTGTACGCACATTTTCATATTGTTCCAATACCATTGAAATGGTTTGTATTTACCCTGAGAAAAATTAGGACTCCCATGCCACTTAGACCTTATTGTTGTTGTATCATATCTCTTACTGATCAGTGAATCTTAATTACCTCATCATCACATATAGAAAGATTTATATACAGAAATATTACTTTTGGGTATCTAATTGCTTCATGGATGGGAAACACAACCTACATGAATTGGTCTATTTAATTAGGGGGGTTATTCATTGGTGTAATTTGGGGGATAATGGGATAATTTTTAGAACATCACTTTCTGGTGTTATTCATTGGGGTAATTAGAATTGGAGTTAACTTTGTGGTGTTATTGGTTTGTTGGGGTAATTAGGGGACAAATACTCCATTTTCCCCTAAATTACACCAATTATATAAAGATCCTCTCCACACATTCCTCATAATTACCCTAAATTTACCCCATCCTTCATATTGGAACAATGTTGTTCCACTTTGAAGGTAATTGGGATAATTTTAAAATATTTTTGTATTGCTTAACTAATACATGCTAATTATATTATAAATATATGATATGATATATAAAATATAACATATATTAATATTTTAATAACATAATTTAATAATATATATTAATAATATTATATAATAGTAATTATAGTATAACGTATTTATTATAATATTATATAATATTTTAATAACATAATATATTAATAATATTATGTAATATATTATTATATAATATTAATTAGTAATTATAGTATAACGTATTTATTATAATATCATATAATATTTTAATAACATATATTAATAATATTATATAATAACATATATTAATTATATAATAGTAATTATAGTATAACGTATTTATCATATTATATTATACTAACATATATTAATAATATTATATAATAACATATATTAATATTTTAATAACATTATTATTATATAATATATATTATATAATTAATTTATAAAATATTATAAGCTATTATATATATAACATACTATTATAATATGGGACTACAGGCCACACCATCAACCATACCTCCTCTCCTGCTACAGTGCAGCGAGCCCCATATGAAATTTTAAAAAAATTTCATATGGGGCCCACTGCACTGTAGCAGGAGGGAGGTGTGATTATGGTGTGCCTGCTATCATTTTTCTAAAATATTATGATATAATATAATATAATACTATAGTTTAAAATAATATAATATATTATACTATAACATGATACCTATTAATATATTATTATAATTATCATGTTATATTATATATATATATATATATATATATATATATATATTATATATATATATATATATATATTATATATATATATATAATATATATATATATATATATATATATTATATATATATATATATATATATATATATATATATATATATAATATATATAATATATATAATATAATATTTTAAAAAATATTACATTGAATAAAGTAAAATATTATATATTTTATAAAGTACATTATATCCTATAATACAATATTATAATATATTAAATTAAATAATATATTATTAAAATATTATATTGAATATATTTTTCATATATTATATTAATTATTATATAATGTAGCCATACTAATATAATGTTAATTAGTAATTATTGTATAACATATTATATTTTTGTATAAATAAAATAATGTATTATATTAAATATTATATTATTAAAATATTATATTAAATATATTGATCTTATATTATATTAATTATTATATAGTATAGCATGCTAATATAATATAATACAATACAATAGAATAATTAATAATAGTAATTTGTAAGTATAGTACAATATATTATATTTTAATATAAAATAAAATAATATTTATATTATAATAATATACTAAATAATATACTAAAGCAATTGGATAAGTTAATTTAAAAGTAATTAATAGATAAAATTATATTTTAATAAGGTGCCACATCATTAATTATTCCATATGAATTGTCAAATCAAATGCTGAAATTATCTCATTATCCCACTTTACCCCACTCAAAATATTCCAAAGGGGTAAAATTGTTCCATTAGAATACTTTTTCTCATTGGCCCCAATTTGTCACAACCAATAACCCCCTTAGTGAGACCCAAATGATTTACACTATCAGTTTCAATTCATGTTGACTTCCAAATATTAGTTTTAGTTATAGACCCTACTTTATCTCTTAGATTGTGTTGTAGTTTCTTTACCATAATGGCCCACCTTACTGACTCCTATTTTCTCACTTTCTACTTTGTCTCGTAATCCTCGTCAAAAGTTTCTGACGCTAGAATTTACAGCCTTTCAAAGTAGAGTGCTGCTACGGGGACCCAAAATATGGGACCAATGGAGAGGACATGTGAGGTGTCCTCTCCCTATTGCATAATGAGTTGGCCATGCCAACTCATTATGCAATAGGAAGGGACACATCACCTGTCCCCTCCCTTGGTCCCATATTTTGGGTCCTTAAATCATTTTCCTTCAAAGTATGGTGTGGGCCATAGGCCCTACCTGTGTTATCTCTTTGATTGGGTTGCATCACCGTGATTAATGGATGGTATATAAAAGTTCAAGGTTCATGCAACAATTAATACTTGGGTTGTATCCACGTGGATTTATATCTTGAAAGCATTAATACCATAAATATCAATATTAATGCCTGACCAATAGTAATGCAAATTGTTATAGTGTTTCTTTTAAAAATGGATCAACATGTCAAGAATCTTGATGCGTATTCTAGATCAGTACCGAGTCTGTAGGTGATTGATAATAAAATTCTTCGGTGCGGTTGAGGTTAAAAGCGGTTCGGATGGTTAAAAATTTCTTGATTGAAAATGAGAAATGACAAAATTTTAATTAAGACGTGTTCACAACAACCCTCACCCTGCAGTTGTATTGAAGATGGGAGATGGAAGCGGTTTCCTTCTTCCTATCGTACTTTGTAAGTATTGTATTAAGTTATGATGTTTATTACACATTCTGTAATAAAACAAAGTACATTTTTGCATCTTCACGATAATCGTTTATTGTCCGAATTACTAATATGGTGTTTTTTTATATAAATATTTCCAATCTAGGCCTACCTTATACCGACTAGTGAAAGATACGATAGAAAGGATGGGATATTCAATAATTAAATTCATGACTTCAATCTGCATTTGTACAGTTGTTTGCGCTATGAAATCAATCCATTCACGAATAATACTGATTTTCATGAAACAGCTAGAATACTTATTACACGTTAGCAGCATTTCATTATGAAACATACTGTTAGTCTAAGGTGTAGACCCAAAGTTCGAGATGAAGGCTAGAATCAAAAGGACGAGAAAACACGAAGACAGATCTGCGGTCGACCGGGTCGGTCGACCGCGAGTAGTTTTGGCAGTTTCCTGTTCCTTTTGGGATTCTGTTTCAACCAGGATTCTATATATACCCCAAACGATTTTAGGGTTTGTACTACATCAAAAAGAGAGCTTTTTGACTGCAAAGAGAGAGAGAATCTCGGAAAGATTAATCCCTTGTTTGAGAGCTTGTATTTTCTTCTTTAATTAATAAAGAGATTGTGTGGTGTGGCTCCCGAGGACGTAGACACGTTGCCGAACCTCGTTAAATCTGTGTGTTCTTCTCCTTTACTATTTTTGCAAGGTTAGATCTTTATTTGTGGTATTTTTCCTACTTTCCTACTTTCAACACAAGGTCCGGAAGGGCAAGGGTTCGATTGATTGTTTCGAATCCCCAACAACTGGTATCAGAGCTTCGTTCAGCAATTTGTGTGAAAGTCATGGCAGAAGAAAGCAAATCAAATATTGAGAAGTTCGATGGATCGGATTTCGCCTACTGGAAGTCGCAAATGGAGGACTATCTGTACCGGAAGGACTTGTATCGCCCACTGATGGGCAAGGAAAAGGGAAAGAAGAAAGAGGAGTCAAATGGTGATTGGGAGGTACTGGATAGGAAGGCTCTAGGGCAAATCCGGTTATCGCACGCCAAATTAGTAGCCCACAATATTCTGAAGGAGAATACGCCGGTGGGGCTTATGGAAGCGCTCGTGAAGATGTACGAGCAACCGTCGGCAGCAAACAAGGTGCATCTAGTCAAAACTCTTTTCAACCTCAAGATGGCAGAAGGACGGTCCTTCACGATGCACCTCAGCGAGTTCAACACGATTGTTGATCAACTTATCTCCGTGGACATCACGTTCGATGACGAAGTGCAGGCCCTTCTACTACTATCGCAGTTACCGGATAGTTGGGCAGGTTGTGTGACGGCAATCAGCAATTCGGCGGGGAAAGAGAAGTTGAAGCTGAATGAGGTTGTTAGCATGATTCTATCCGAGGAGGTTAGAAGGAAATCGTCTGAATCAGAAGGTTCAGGTTTAGCCCTAAGTTTCGAGCAGAGAGGCAGAAGCCAGAAGAAAGGGAACCAGAACAGGAATCGGTCGAAATCAGCGAAGAAGAGGCCGAACTCGAAGGTTAGGTCTATCAAAGGGAAATGTTGGAACTGTGGCCAGGAGGGCCATATGTCTTCGGTCTGTAAAGCACCAAAGAAGGATGCGGGTGAGCAGGAGGCTCATATCGTGCAGGATGCCTTGATCCTTGCTATGGATAGCGATTCTGATTCTTGGGTCATCGACTCAGGAGCTTCTTTCCACGCCACTGCTAATAGGAAACTACTTCAGAACTATGTAGCAGGGGACTTTGGTAAAGTATACTTGGGGGGACAATGAACTTTGCAATATTGAAAGGGCGACGTTCAGATACAGATAAAAGGCTGTAAGTGGAATTTGAAGAACGTGAGACACATGCCGAAGCTGAAGAGGAATCTTGTTTCGGTGGGACAGCTTATATGCTGTTGAGCTACCAGGCGCTCTTCATCGAGCTTCTCGAGTTCTTCGAGGCGTTTCTGATGTTGTCCTTCGGTCGTCATCTGGGTTGCAAGAGCGATCCGAAGAGACGTGATTTGGATCTCCAATGGAAGAACAGCTTCACATCCGTATACCAGTGAATACAGGGTTGCTCCCGTTGGTGTGCGCACCATGGTCCGATAGGCCCATAAAGCCGCGCCAAGCTTGTCGTCCCAATCTCGTTTATTAGTTTTTACGATCTTGCTTGGAGCAGAAGGCTATGTTTCGACATTCACTGGGGATTCGTGGAGAATCTCCAACGGTACGATGATTATTGCCCGATGCAATAAAACAGGAACTCTCTACCTCACTTCACATGCGAGTGACACCCTCGCAATTGCAGATGGCAAGGAGGGTACAGATCTGTGGCACAATAGGCTGGGGAACATGAGAGAGAAGGGGATGAAAATTCTACATTCATAAGGAAAGCTAATCGGGATCGACACCGTGGAAGTCGGGGTTTGTGAAGACTACATCTTTGGGAAGCAGAAGAGGGTTAGTTTCCAGAAGGGTGTAAGGTCACCTAAGGCTCAGAAGCTATAGTTGATTCATACAGATGTATGAGGCCCAGCCAGTGTGTCTTCTTTTGGTGGTTCGAGATACTACGTCACCTTTATCGACGATCACTCGATGAAGGTGTGGGTTTACTTCATGAAGCACAAGTCAGAGGTGTTCGAAATCTTCAAGAAGTGGAAGGCCATGGTCGAGAACGAGACAGATCTGAAGTTAAAGTGCTTGAGATCAGATAATGGTGGAGAATACGAGCTGGAGGAGTTCAAGAGGTTCTGTGCTACGAATGAGATTCGCTTATAGAGGACTACTCCAGGGACGCCGCAGCAGAATGGCATTGCAGAGAGAATGAACAGGACCTTGACAGAGCGTGCGCGGAGCATGCGACTACATGTAGGTCTGCCTAAGATATTTTGGGCGGATGCGGTGCATACGGCAGCCTACCTGATTAATCACTGGCCATCAGTTCCATTAGATTTTGGGATTCCAGAGGAGGTTTGGAGTGGAAAGAAGATAAATCTCTCACACTTGTGGGTATTTGGTTGCGTGGCTTATGTTCATATCAGTGACTAGGGCTGTCCATTTTACCCGCTGGCCCGACAGAAGTGCACATTCATTGGATACGGCATTGATGAGTTCGGGTATCGTCTTTGGGATGAAAAGAACAGGAAGATCATCAGGAGCCGGGATGTGATATTCAATGAGGAGGTGATGTACAAGGACAGGGACAATGCCAAGGATAGCCAAAGCAGTGGGAGCAGCACTACGGATACAGGTGGATCCGAGTACATGGATATAGAGGAACTTCCAGATAGGGGAGGCGAGGATGAGCCCATGGATCATAGCGACGGCGATGATGATATGAATGATGAGGGTGACCAAGGTGGGGGTGATGATGATATGAATGATGATGGAGACCACGGTGGGGGTGATGAAGATGATGACAACTTGGGCGATGACAACGATGATCCCGAAGACTGGTATATCCCACCATCATCCTTTTCCGACAAAGCGTCAGCCTACATTCCCCTACCTCTCGCTGGTAAGTGCCGTTTGTTTCAGCTCCATTAATCTTTTCTCTGTATTTAAATAGATTTCTCATACAGATCCTATGATACATGAAGCGAGTACTGTCACCCCTCCTTCGATGCAACAGCTTATACCACCACCAGCTCAGGTGTCGGAGCCACCTCGTTTGGAGACCTCCACCACGGCTCTTCCACCGACGACTTTACTGACAATTTCTCTAGCCTCTACCGAAGTGGTAGACGTTCCAAGGTCATCTCAAATGGGGGAACTGATGGCTTTGCAATCGAGTCCATCTCAGCTGGATATCGGCACTCCTTCACAAGCCACTACACCGAAATCGCATAAGAGCGGCACCAACCACCTCAAACGCCATTTAGATAAACACAACAAAGGCCAGCCTCCTCAAGGTGATATCCGACAATCCATGATTTCTCAATCCTCCTCTTCTGGTAGTCTCGGTAGTTGGAACTATGACGCTGCCAGAGCCAGGAAATGCGTAATCAGGTTTATCATTCTTAAAAACCTTCCTTTTAAATTAGTAGAAGATGATGAATTTGAAGATATGTTTAGAGATGGTTTTTATCCTGCATTTAAAAAATTTTCTCGTCAAACCTGTCAACGTGATATTTTAAAATATTATCAGCAAGAACAAGAAAAAATAATTTCTTATTTTAAAAATTTAAACTGTAAATTTTCTTTAACTTCTGATATTTGGACATCTAGAGCACAAACTGGATATTTATGTATCACAGCACACTGGATTGATGAAAATTGGCAAATGTTTAAAAGAGTTGTTTCTTTTATTGCAATAGAAGAGTCACATACTGGTGCTAATGTTGCAAATTTAATAATTGAAGAACTTATGAAATTAGAAATTTCACAAAGAATATTTTCTCTTTCACTAGATAATGCAAGTAATAACAATGTAGCTGTTGATTTTATCAGATCATCTTTATCATTGCCATGTCATGGTGATCTTTTTCATATTAGGTGCATCTGTCATATTTTAAATTTAATTGTTCAAAGTGCATTTACTGAAATTAAACCCATGATAGAAAAGGTTAGAACAGTTGCTTACATGCATAGTGCTTCTGAACAAAGACTTAAAAGATGGAAACAATTTTGTAAAAGAAAAAATGTAAAGCCTAGACTAATTCCAAAAGATGTTGACCATAGGTGGAATTCCACATATGCAATGTTAAGTGTAGCAATAGAATATAAAGACATTATAACTGATTTTATAAACTATTATGCTTCTAGTTCTAGTTCTGGTAGCACTTATGGAATAACTGAAGATGAATGGACAGTTATATGTAATTTAAATGAAATGTTACAAGTTTTTTATGATGCTACCATGTTATTATCTGGCTGTTATTATCCAACCATTACTTTAGCTGCTTTACAAATTTTAAATATTCAAATTTTTTTTGATAAATATCGTTTGGATGCTACTTTTGGACCTATGATTTTTGAAATGGAGAGCAAATTTAATAAGTATTTTAGGTCTATTCCTCATATTTTTGGTTTGGGGGTTCTTATTGGTCCATGCTTGAAGGATATTGGCCTTCGAAATTTGTTACAGTCATTGTATGGTGGACAAGTTATAGAGTTAGATGATGGAACCACCCTGAATGCTACTACTCATCATTTACTTATTAGAAATTATTTTCAAACCTTATATGATGAGTATGCAGCTAGACATGGTGTAGCTGCACAACAGTCTGCAGCTTCGGTTTCTTCGAGCTCATCCCGAGCCCGAGGTAAAAGTGTAAGTTTTGATAGGTATGCAATGGTAGCCGAGCTAACTGGTGGATCTGGACTTGGATCGTCATCATCGGAGGTTTCTGAAATAGATGAATATTTTTCTGCTTCTTTAGTTAGATGTCAAGGAAATGCTTTAGATATTTTACAATGGTGGAAAGTATATGGATCAGTTTCATATCCTATACTTTCCACCATGGTTCGTGACTTACTAACAGTGCAGGTTTCGACGGTAGCTTCGGAATCCGCCTTCAACACAGCAGGTCGTTTGATCGACGATCACAGGTTATGCTTGGATCCGTATACTGTACAAGCGGTGATGTGCCTACAAGATTGGTGGAGGTACGAGAAGAGAACGCAAGGCATCGATCGGATGACTGGAATTAAAGATAAATTTGAAGAATTGGGACTAGCAGATAGATATAAAGAATAGATTGTAGTTTTTATATCTTAGCTTAAAATTTGTAAAGAATTATTTTGAAAATAATTTCACCCGGGCCAGCCCGGAACCCGGCCCGGTCGGGCCCGGGCCCGGGTCCGGGTCCGAGTCCCGGTTTTGCCCGGCCCGGGCCCGGATTTCCGGGCCGGGCCGGCCCGGATGGACAGGCCTATCAGTGACCATATCAGGGACAAGCTAGAAGCTAAGTCACAGAAGTGCACATTCATTGGATACATCATTGATGAGTTCGGGTATCGCCTTTGGGATGAAAAGAACATGAAGATCATCAGGAGCCGGGATGTGATATTCAATGAGGAGGTGATGTACAAGGACATGGATAATGCCAAGGATAGCCAAAGCAGTGGGAGTAGCACTACGGATACAGGTGGATCCGAGTACATGGATTTGGAGGAACTTCCAGATGGGGGCGACGATGTCAGTTCTGACCGTAGAACGGAGGAGACTACAGGTGCAGAAGCTACTACCCAGGGCGTGGAGCTTAGGAGGTCATCCACGGTACCCAAACCAAATCCTAAATACCTCTCGTCACTTGATTATCTACTCTTAATAGATAGCGGAGAGCCGGAGTGTTATGAAGAGGCAGTGCAAGTGAGTGAATCTCAGCAGTGGGAGCATGCGATGCAGGAGGAGATAGATTCTCTACTCACTAATTAGACATGGGAGTTAGCCCAGCTACCTGCACAGAAGAAAGCCTTGCATAATAAATGGGTCTACCGGGTCAAGCGATTCAAGGCCAGATTAGTCGTGAAGGGGTTTCAACAGCGGGAAGGAGTTGACTACACGGAGATATTTTCCCCTGTTGTGAAACTCACAACCATCAGAGTGGTGTTGAGTTTGGTAGCTGCAGAAGACCTCTTCCTTGAGCAGTTAGATATGAAGACTGCCTTTCTTCATGAAGAAATCTACATGAAGCAACCTGTTGGCTTCATTGAAGAAGGAAAGGAAGAGATGGTGTGCAAGCTCAAGAAGAGCTTATATGGTTTGAAACAGGCTCCGAGATAGTGGTATAAGAAGTTTGATAACTTCATGCAAAACAATGGCTACAGAAGATGCAATCCGGATCATTGTTGTTATTTCAAAAGGTTCGAGTTCAGCTTCATTATTTTGTTATTATATGTTAATGACATGTTGGTAGCAGGACCGTGTTTAGAAGAGATAAACAGTTTGAAGAGACAGCTAGCAAAAGAATTTGCAATGAAGGATCTGGGTGCAGCGAAGTAGATTCTAGGGATGCGAATCAGTAGGGATGAAGCTGAAGGGACATTGAGATTGAGCCAAGCTGAATACATTGAGAAGGTACTTCAGAGGTTCAACATGCAGAATGCTAAAGTTGTTAGCACACCCTTTGGAAGTCAGTTCAAGCTATCTGAGGAGCAATCGCCTAAGACAGATGCAGATAGAGAGCATATGAACAGGGTGCCATATTCTTCGGCCATTGGGAGTCTCATGTACGCGATGGTTTGCACGAGGCCGGACATCGCCCATGCAGTGGGAGTTATGAGCAGATTTGCAAGCAATCCAGGGAAGCAGCATTGGGAGGCCGTGAAGTGGATAATGCGGTACTTGAGAGGGACAACAAACAAACCACTATGTTTCAGGAGGAAGGAATTGGTACTGCAAGGATACGTGGATGCGAACTTCGCCGATGATCATGATACGAGACGAAGCACCACGGGGTATGTTTATACCTTAGCGTCGACAGCAGTGAGTTGGGTCTCACGTCTGCAGAAGATTGTGACTTTGTCTACAACCGAGGCTGAGTATGTCGCGGTGACTGAAGCAAGCAAGGAGATGATCTGGTTGAACGGGTGCTTGGAAGAGTTGGATCTGAAGCAAGGGAGAGAAGTTCTTTATTATGATAGCCAGAGCGCTATACATCTTGCCAAGAATCCAGTATATCATGCCAAAACGAAGCCTATCGACGTCAAATACCATTTTATACGCTCGCTAGTTGAGGATGAAAAGTTGCATTTAATGAAGATTTTGGGGAGTCAAAATACGGCGGACATGTTGACGAAGGCAGTCACTATTGAGAAACTGGAGTTGTGCGCAACTTCAGTTGGCCTTCACGAGTAGAAGACAAAGGCAGAGCCACACCAAAACCCTGTAGGAAAACTGCTCTCGGGTTTTGCCATCGGTCGACCGCGCCGGTCGACCGCCAAACTCTCTGGAATCTGATCGGTCGACCGCGCCGGTCGACCGCGAGTAGTTTTGGCAGTTTCCTGTTCCTTTTGGGATTCTGTTTCAACCAGGATTCTATATATACCCCAAACGATTTTAGGGTTTGTACTACATCAAAAAGAGAGCTTTTTGACTACAAAGAGAGAGAGAATCTCAGAGAGATTAATCCCTTGTTTAAGAGCTTGTATTTTCTTCTTCAATTAATAAAGAGATTGTGTGGTGTGGCTCCCGAGGACGTAGGCACGTTGCCGAACCTCGTTAAATCTGTGTGTTCTTCTCCTTTACTATTTTTGCAAGGTTAGATCTTTATTTGTGGTATTTTTCCTACTTTCCTACTTTTAACACAAGGTCCGGAAGGGCAAGGGTTCGATTGATTGTTTCGAATCCCCAACACATACACCCGACCTTTTAAATTCATAATATTTGAGAAAACTAATTAATCCCGTTATCAATCTTTGCTGAATTTTTTAATTCCATTAATCAAAGGTTTATATTTCTGATAGGTACAACTTGTTCATGTCACTAGAAGAGTACGTACATGAAGCATACTTTGCACAATTATATCTCACAAAGGTACGTAAGTTCTAGTATTTCAGCTAGCTTTGCTTAAGTCATCTAATCCTTCAATCTTATCTTTTAGGTAGTTTTGCTGAGTTTTGATTTATTCAGTTGAGGCAAAAATAATTTATTTAGTGAGGCAAAGAAAACCTGAATCAGATTTTCGCTACATGCAGGTTGGAAATGAGAAAGAGACAATCAGCTTTGACCTCCAACCTTCTGATGCAATTAATATTGCTGTTAGACTCAAATTTATTTGATTTATTTTATTTAATGTGGCAATCTGTCATCATCTAAAATTGAACGCTTCATGTGGTTAGTGGTCGCCTGGTGGGTGCGATTTTTCCATGATGGAATAACTCACCTAATAAGTTTTAGTAAATTAAATTTGGAAGAGCCAGTGTTTTTTCTTGTGAAAGTCCAGTCTAGGTTATAGTTGCCCTCTCAGCCAGCATTGTAGAATTAAATAGCACCCTTTTTATGTGTATGTCAATCCTTTGAAACCAACGAACCTTGATATGATTGCACATCAAGCATCTCAGTATTTCACCATTAGAAATTAAAACTTATTAAGTGAAGGTTTGTATAATGGCAATAATTTCTTTCAGCTAATTCGAACTATTTCTTTTTACCATTTTTGCCATGGGTAACTCATGTCTAGTCCATCACTGATTGATCAGGTAACATATCTAACTGAAGGCAATTTCAACTTCAGTTTCTCTAACATTTTAATGGAGGTTCTGCTAGGGGTGGAATCGAATCAAATTTAAACGAATAGTGCAAGGTTCAAATTCGAGTTCGGTTTATATGGTGGTATTGGTGTTCGTATTTGAATTCGGCTCGAATAGTAATCCAAATTCGAATTCGCTACGTTTATTTATATTGATGTTTGAAAAAAATTCGTGAATATTCAATTAGCATTATTCTGCAACTTTGATTTCGAATTATTCGTCAAAAATTCGATATGTATTTGCTAATAATTCGAAAATCATAAAAAATAAGTATAATCAGTAAACAAAATGTAATTGCACCGAAGGACGACAAGCTTCAAGGGATGACGAGCTTCGAGGGACGACGAGATCTCCGAGGGACGACGAGCTTCGAGGATGAATGAACGATGAGCTTCGAGAGAGAATGAGATTCGTTGATGGGGGAGTAGCGTATGGACTATGGAGTTTGGATCTGGAGGAGGGCCGGCGGCGAATAGAATTAGAAATTTAGAAATGAAGGAGAAACCCTAGCCCCTGGATTCCCTCTTACCTATTTATATGGGTGACATTTGTGAATAAAACTTTACATAAGTAAATTTGCAATAAGTTCAATTAATAGAACTAAAATGCAAAAACTAATCGAATAGTTAATGAACTCCCGAATCGAACATACCTTTCGTTAAATTCTATTCTATTCATTTATAAGAAGAATACTAAAAATTATTTGTTTAGTACTAAATGAACTATCGAATCGAACTGGATCGAATATCTGGACGAATAATAACCGGACTGTTTATTAATTATTCGGTTCACTTCCACTTCCTGCTTCCATTACTTCCATGGCTAACAGTCAACATTCTCAATATGACTTCCATTCTACAATTAATTCTTAGACATTCATAAAGGGAAACCAATGAGAAATGGTCAGAATGTACAACAGACAAAAGTGAATGAAGCCAGGAAAATATTAAAACTTCTTTCCTTCAGTTTCCAGTGGTCAAAACATTGTAATATTATACACTGAGAGCTTATATCACTTTTGGTGTAGAAGCATTCTGATCACTCTCTCTCGCGTATGTTTTCAGATGTTGAGTATATATTAATTTACTTCAACTATTGAAGATAAGATCTGTTGTTTTCGACATCATTAACATATATATCCTATTTCTTTTATAAAGTATGTGTCATAGAGGATGGGTGCTCTGTGTGGGGGTGGTGGTGGTGGTGGTGGGGTGGGTGTTGGCTCACTGCATTGATCAGTTAATTTGTATCATTGCTTCTGTTATAGTCAAGCTCTTTATTGTAAGAAAAACATCTCTGGTTCTTTTTCTCTATCTTATTCAGTTTTTTAATTTTTTTTTTCCTGTTGAAACCTGTACAAGTGCCCATACAAGTCAAATATAGCCATGTTGCATGCAATGATATGGGATGAGAGCGGAGGAGCCATCAAAGGCATCATTAGTTCGAAACATGTTGATTGCTATTAATTGTTGAGCAGCGATATATAGGGATGCTGGTAATGATTCTCTCTTCAAAGTTCCCGATTATGCTCATGCAAGACTCTTAATAATAGAATCCTATTTCGTTCAAGTATCTCATACATTAAAACAATTTGATTATTTCATAAAGTTCATTCGCATAGGTTTTTTACGAAATCATAATTATCTGAAAGATTGTCTGAAACTTTCTTTTGCTTGCTTCAGCTCAGCGGAGGGACAAGCTTTTGCAACTAAGGTTCGAGAAATTAACGAATTAAATTGGGCGTAACAAGTTCGATAATTTTATACCATCCTTCATTCACTATTCTCCATCCGGTACCTATCTATTCTACCGTGTATAAAACAAAGTGGGGCTAGACAAGTGTAAAAGAATGGGTGAAAATTCCCCAATTCGTAGTTTTGATTTTAGGGAATTCTTTTGTCTCATTAGCGTAAAATGGCAATTTAGAATTAACTAGACATTTTGTCCATTTCTTCCCCCTCATTAGATGCACATTTTCTCTCTAAGTAAATGAATGAAACCTATAAATCCTTTTACAATCAAATGTAAAAACAACTGAATTTTACAACTAAATTACAAATAATACCTCCAATATTAGAGGTTGTAAAAATAAAAAATGATGGATTTAAAACACGAAATGCTTCTAATAGAAAATTGTAATGGTCAAGCTCGGTTGTAAAAGAGTTAATAGAAAATTGACATGACAAAATTCGTTTGCATTCAGATCAATAATATTGGAATGGTATAGAAAAGAGGAAATAAGGATACAAAATTACTATGACAGAAAGAAAATCCAACTTGCAACTTTAGTAAGTAAAAAAATAATATAATATGTTAATATTTAATTTAAAAGATAAATAGACAATTAATATTTTTTCAAGATGATTTATATTCATGACTCCAGTAAAATGATATTTTTTAAAAAAAAATATGTCTTTTATTGTTATTTAATTTTTATAAAAAATGTGTTAATTTTCTTGAAGCCATATTGTTACGCTTCTATTTTTGCCACGCCCATTATGCACGTTCAATTTAGCTAGTAGTAACTAAAAGCTCACTAATGTTTCTCTAGGTTATTAGTGTTGAAATCGGCAGCTCCCCCACACCTAACTTGTAACAGTAATCAACAACCCCTTGATAGTGTTTATCTACCCCTAAACCAATGTTACAAATAACCCTCCAGGTGTTTGTGTTAGATTCATCCCAGTAGGAGAGAGAGAGAGAGAGGGGAGGGGGGGAGAGAGAGAGCATTTGTATTTGAGAATATAGTGTGTTTGTACCACTAAAGAAATAATAACAAAATATTTTTTGGCATCCACCACTCCTTTCAACTTAACAAGTGGTATCAGAGCCTGGTTTAGGGTGTGTGTATCTGCTTATCATATACTCTGTGACTACCACCAAAGGTGGATCCTCCACAATAGAAAATAAGTTGGATTATCATTTACCCTTTGAAGGCACTGGGCACTATTTACGAGTAGGGTACTATTCATAAGTACGATTACTCTTCACGAATACGGTTACTGTTCACGTGAAATGGTAGAATTTGTAGCTCATGATAGAAGCAAGGCGGTCAGGGACTTGTTGTCTCCTACTGTGATTCTATCGGCATTCTTGAAGGTCAAAGTTAGTGTTCAGTCTGGGACTGTGAAGTTGGTTGGTCAGGGACCACACTTGAAGCAATACCACATCACGATGGCGGATCTGGTAAGTACGACTACTACAATCAAGAAACTCAATGATAATAACTATAACTACTTGGAGACATATATAAAGTCATATTTACAAGGACAAGACCTCTGGGAGGTCACCGGGGCTGCTGAAACTACAGCACCTCGGGAAGTTGGCGAAGCACTAAGAAAGTGAAACATCAAAACTAGCAATGCTATGTATGTGCTGAATACAACAGTAGAAGAAGATCTCGTAGACTAGATGCGAGATGCTAGAACTCCGAAGGTAGCATGAAATACGCTCGCGATACTCTTCTCGAAAAAGAATGATGCTCGACTTCAACTCCTAAAAAATTAATTGATGACCTTGCAACAGAAGGATCTGACAATCAGTTAGTACTTAAAGCAAGTAAAATCACTTTATTCAGATATTGCTCAACTAGATCTAAAGTATCCGATATAAGGTTGAGGAGAATAATCATCCACAGTTTGAGACCAGAATATTACAGACTCGTTGCTGCAATACATGGGTGACCGACTCAACCAACATTATTAGAGTTGAAGAGTTTGCTCGTTACACGGGAACCCTAGCCAAACAAATGACCGGCATTTTAATACAAAGCGAAGATGAAACACTTTTTAGCAGCAATGAGAGAGGCAAACCAAGAGGCGTAAGAAAAGAGGAGTAGCGAAAGGTTGGTTCAAGGAGGCAGCCAGGACGACCATACACCGATAGAACACAACAGCGTGAGGAGTAAGGTGATCGTCAAGCAAGGAGACTTGATAGTAGCTGCTATAACTGTGGGAAGAAAGGTCACTTTGTTAGAGTCTGCCGCTATAAGAGAAGATCTGCAGAGATCGCGCAAATGTCAAGATGATGAAGAAGAATGGGATGCCCAATCATCCGTAGACATTATTAAATATGTACTAGTCAACAAAGACGAGGTTGTTGATATGTCACTAACCTCGTTTGTGGAAGAATCTGAGCCCGCATTTGCAGTGGTTTCAGATTGGAAAGAAATCAGTTATAATAAAGATTGGATCGTCGATTCTGGCTGTTCCAACCACATGACGGGAGATAATGGGAAGCTTGTCAACATGAAGAAGTAAAAAGACGGACGAGAAGTTGTGATAATGAATAATTCAAGATTACCTATCACACACAATAGAAAGACTGCATTTACGCTACGTTACAACCCGAATCGGATACAACTACAAGATGTATACTATGTACCGGGTATGAAAAAGAACCTTCTATCTGTTTCCCAATTAACAGCTTCTAAAAACTATGTAGTATTTGGGCCACAAGATGTAAAAAGTCTATCAAAACTTGAAGTCACTAGGAGAACCTGTCATGGAGGGACAGAAGGTAGAATCTGTCCATGTAATGTCGGCGAAATCATTATACATAGATAATATAGAGTCGTGTTTTTGCTTATGTATACCAAGTGTAGGATCGTGACCCTTAAGAATAGAGTGCACTCTTATAAAAATCTGTGAAAGCTTTACACTTAAACACTAAAGGGTGAGTTTGCAAAATAGATTATAAATTGCTAAGAAAGAATGATAATTTCAGAAAATAAATATCACAAACACAAACAAGAGATTTTATACTGGTTCTACCAATCCGGTGTACATCCAGTCCCCAAGCAAATCCCGCTTGAGAGTTCTCACTATGATTTTGAAACCTTACAAAATCAAAAGCAAACCTGATCAATTGAAGAGACCTATAACTTTGGTATTTTAGTTGTAACTTTTTCATCCGACATCTGAATGAGGTGATTTGAGATTTGTTGGAAATCTATTGAAGAGACCTACAACTTTGGTCTTTTGAGTTTTTCTATATTTGAACTTCTAAGGGGTGTAAATAAAATATTTTAAGACTTACTCAATATCTATAAACTCTAATGGCTAACATAGGGGATTTCTATTGTTAACCAACACACTAAGTATGTGTTAGTGTGTTCTAACACTATGTGTGTATATGTGTGTGAGTGATCAAGGCTTGTACAAATTTCTAAGCAAAGAAAATGTAAAATTATATTTTGACAATAAAGTATATCTTCTTCTTTGCTTTATTTTGCCTTGAACTCATCTATGTCTTGAGTATCTCTTTGAATATAATTGTTGATATAGCTCTGATAGTGCAAAACAAATGTTAGCACATAATACACACAACATATAATATTTGTTATCATCAAAATAAACTAATCTTGTGGTCAATATTCCTAACAGATAAAGCCAAAAAGAATGAGACGGCTGATTTGTGGCATGCTCGGCTTGACCATGTGAGCTATCACAAGCTCAAGATTATGATGGAAAAATCAATGTTAAAGGGCTTCCACACTTGGAGATTCGAGGAGGGACCATATGCAGAAGTTGTCAATATGGTAAGGCACATTAATTACCATACCAATAGTCATAATTCAGAGCAAAGGAATCTTTGGAGCTCGTGCACTCAGATGTATTTGGCTGAGTGAAGTATTAATCGATAAGTGGCATGCTGTACAGGATCACCTTCATCGATGATTGTTTGGTGGAAAATTTAGAATAAGACAATTGAAAGAATTGAATTTGATTTATTCCCTCTTACTGATTAGAAAAAGAATGTTTACAACTCTCTTGATCTCTAACTAATTATAATTTGAATTTTTGATTACAAAAGAGAAGAGGACTAATATAAATCCTCCCCTTTATTTAATTCTGGGTTCTTCACAGTGACGATGAAGTGCTTTCCTCGAATGCTCGCGTCGAGTTTGCTCTTCGCTTACGATCTGAATGTGTCCCTTTACTGGAACAATAGACTTACGTGGTAAGTATGAAAAAAAAACTCTTAACGATTTTATAAACTCAGAACGAGTTTAAACTCTATGAAAAGAGTTGTTTGAACCGAAAATTTGGTTAATAGCCAAGTGTTCAAACTTTCTGTTGCTGAGTGATGCTCTAAGATCTAATCTCCTTGTTGCAAAGATCTGATCTTCAGAAGATAACAATTCCCCAAAAACCGAACTCAATTTGCCGAAGTATGATCTCCTGGATAATCCGACCCAAAAAAGCCAGCCCCTAACTCTGTTGAGTTTATTAAGATTTATAGGAAGATCAGGGGTGTAACTGACCTCTTAATCCGCTTCTAAGTGGGCGAGATTCCCTCAAATCGTGGGAAAAACAGTTTTGAAACCGTTCAGCTCGTGTTTGAATGAGTCAAACGCCAATGTCGGCGTTCTGGGCCCTAACTCTGGGTCTTAGGCTTGAGACGCAGAGTTGGGTGTCTGCTAAAGTTTAGAAACGCAGGGGCCACCTGTGTTTTGAAAATTGAACACAGAGGTGAACTCTGCACTTAGAAGTGGTTGTTGACTTGTAACCTCCTCTATTGGAGTGTTTGCAAAGACCGTTGTTCTGTAAACTTCGCTTTAGCTATTTAGGATGTAAGATTCGTCAAATTCTAACTTTCACGGTTGATTATGAAGGCTATTGAATCAGAGCTTTCATCAGTCGTCGTGAAAGTTGTTGAATTGTAACCTTTTTCGATCTACGTGAAAAACCTCTAATCGCAACTTTCATTTTATTGACGTGAAAGTCGTCTGATTATAACTTCCATTATCGATATGTTGATTAAAGTTTGATAGGGGTTAGCTATCTGTTGTATTTTTTAGACAGTCTACAATGATTACTCGAGATATGTCTAGGTTATTTCCTAAAGGAAAATTCAGAAGCACTCTCCAAATTCAAGCAATTCCGAGAAGAAGTCGAAGGAGAACTCAACAAGAAGATCCATTACCTATGCACAGACAATGGGGGAAAGTACACATCGTAGGAGTTTTATGACTATCTAAAGCGGCACAAGATTCGGAGATATCTAACGTGCCTAAATACTCCAAAGCAAAATGGCGTAGCCTAAAGAAAGAATAGTCATCTCACCAAAATTTACAGAAGCATGTTTCATGCCAAGAACGTGCCAGGACGTTTTTGGGTTGAGTGTATAAAGACTATGGTGCATGTGATCAATCGGCTATCACAACCAAAATTGGAGTTCATATCATCATTTCAGAAGTTGTGGAATATCAACCCAACCGTAAGCCATTTCAGAGTTTTTGGTTGCATATGTTATGTGTTCGTGCCTGATCACCTTCGCATCAAGTTTGACAAAAAGGCTGTAAGGTGTATTTTTGTGGGGTATGACAGTGAAAGAAAGGATGGAGGTGTTCTGATCCCACAACCAGACGATGCTATACATCAAGAAATGTTGTATTTGATGAAGCCTCATCTTGGTGGGCTTCACAAGAAGTTACACTACCAGATTCTAAAGATTTGGAGGATCAGTTACAAGAGAAATTGGGGAAGCAAAATCAAGAAGAAGACTTAAGCAATCAAAGAAGATAGAATCAAGCTCTTCAACATCCTCAAAGAAGAAGAATCCATGGAAAACTGGTGTTTATCAGATAATGTCAGAAGAAGAGCACCCGAGCCAGATAGAGAACATCGAAGAAGAATCAGTTGAACAACTTTAAAGATCAACGAGACCCAGAAAACCAAATCCTAAGTATGCTAATGCTGCCATTATGGAAGATGTGAAGGAGCCATCTAGCTTCGAGGAAGTATACAAAGTTACTGAATGGAGACGAGCAATGAAGGAAGAAATTTAAACTCTACAGCAAAACCAAACTTGGGAGTTGGTGCTGAAGCCCAAAGATATCAAACCTATCTCCTGCAAATTGGTTTACAAAGTCAAGACTCGACGGGATGAGTCGTTTGAGAGATACAAAGAACGCTTGGTCGCTCGAGGATTCTCTCAACAGTATGGACTGGATTATGATGAGACATTCAGTCCAGTTGCCAAAATAACAACAGTTCGAGTTCTTCTAGCTCTAGCAGCCAGCAAGAGTTGGAAGCTTTAGCAGATGGATGTGAAAATTGTATTTCTACAGGTGAGGTGGATCAAAAGATTTATATGGAGCAACCCATCGGATTTGAGAGTGAGGAAAATGAAAGATATGTTTGTAAACTAAAGATAGCTCTCCACTGACTGAAGCAAGCTCCGAGAGCTTGGTAAGGCAAAATTGGTGAGTTTTTAATTCAAAATGAATACTCTCTTACTCCTACAGATTCTAGTTTATTTATCAAATATACTAGCAATAGGCTAGCAATCGTCTTGGTCTATGTGGATGACTTAATAAAACTAGAGACGATGAAGCAAAAATCCAAAGAACAAGGACAAATCTCTTGATCAGGTTTCAAATGAAGGAGCTTGGGGAGCTCAAGCATTTTCTCAGATTGGAGGTTGACCTAAGAGAGGATGGACTATTCCTTTGCCAAGAAAAATATGTGAATGGCATGCTGCTCAAGTACGAAATGTTCAACTGCAAGTTAATCTCAACACCAGTGGGTACAAATCTGAGACTATGTGAACATGAAGGAAAAGATTTGGAAGATCCAACTATGTATCGACAACTAGTTGGAAGCTTGATTTATCTAACGATGGCAAGACCAGATTTTCATTTGCTATTGGTGTGATGAGTCGATACATGCAGAAGCCAAAGAAGCCTCACTTAGAAGCAATCCGAAGGATCCTAAGGTACATCAAGGGTATAGTTAACTATGGTCTTATGTATAAGAAAGGAGAAGAATGTGAGGTCTATGGATATTGTGATGCTGACTACTCTGGAGGTCATGACACTTGAAGATCTACTACTGGATACGTGTTTAGTCTCAGTTCAGCGGCTATATATTCGTGTAGTAAAATACAGTCAACGATGTCACTATCAACTACAGAGGCAGAGTACAGATCAGTAGCGATGGCAACTCAGGAAAGCACGTGGCTTTTTCAGATAATGAGAGATCTATATCATTCCATAACCTATTCAGTCACTTTACATTACGATAATCAGTCTGCAATACGATTAGCAGATAATCCAGTTTTTCATGCTAGGACGAAACAAACGAAGTTGTAGGCATCGAAAATTGCCTATAGGTCTCCACGAACAGCTCAGCGCTAAGAAAAGATGATGAACATCACTATTCAGTTCACAGAAGCTTGATTGACGTCGACGAACGCTTAAAGTGGGTCGACGAACTACGTGAAGTAATGGAGTTTCAGAATAATGAGGATATGAACTGATCGGGAGCCCCGCATCGCTTACAAAAGGTGAAACGTCGTTTGTATCCTGGTTTAATCCATAACGATCTAATCATCGGATCTTATAAATATCATTGTCAGCTTTCCAACGCACTTTGAATCACTCAAATCCGAGTTCGGATGAAGAAATTATGGCGGAAACGAACGAGTGTGCGGAAAAAGCATCTCAGCCTGAGTTGAGACACCCCGAGGTGTCTCGGCACAAGCGAGACACCCCGAGGTGTCTCGGCCTCGCTAAGACACCCTGGGGTGTCTCCAGGCCCAAAAATCAGCCGTTATGCGGTTTTAACCGTCCAGACTTCCTTGGAGCCTATAAATACAGCCCCGGGAGCCTCATTTTTCAGATCTAGAATTTTGGAGAATTGGCGAAGCCCTGCCGGGTTGAAAATTGATCGAGTTCTTCAACACAGGAGAGAAAGCTTCTTTAGATCTGCATCACCCGTATCCGTTCCTTAGGATTATCCCGTTGTGGTAATCTTAAGAAGAGCAATTATCTCGTCGTTGTCGAGATAAGCGCTTCTGCTTCTAGATTCCTTCGCGAATCGACGAAGTTTCGGATCTGGTCTGATTGTCAGGTAGTCCACGGATATCGACGTCCCCGTCACCGGCCAAAAACCCACGCAAGCAAGAAACGACGACGGATCTTGCGTTATTTTCGAGAAACTTCCCGGTGAATGGGTTATCCTGCATGTACTAGGGATAGTACTTTTTCAGGAACTTCTCATTTATTGGCATTAATTGCCTGTCGCCTTCTTGAGTAATCAGGCGATATACACCGTTTGAGTAGATTGTGTCTATCACAAACGGTCCTTCCCATTTGGGTTCAAATTTACCTTTCTTCTTGGAGTTGAGGATAATCGGTCGGCGAGCAGCGAGGACCAGATCTCCTTCCTTGAAGCTTCTCTGTCGGACTCTTTTGTTAAAAGCCCTAGATATTCTGGCTTGATAAAACTCGATATGTTGTTGAGCTTCCAATCGCTTCTCATCCAATCTTTCGAGTTCTTCGAGACGCTTTTGATATTGTTCTTCTGTCGTCATTTCGGTTGCGAGAGCGATCCGAAGGGATGGGATTTGAATCTCCAATGGCAGCACAACTTCACATCCGTATACCAACGAATATGGGGTAGCTCCCGTAGGTGTGCGTATGGTGGTGCGATAAGCCCAGAGTGCTTCACCGAGTTTATCATCCCAGTCTCGTTTATTGGTCTTCACAAGCTTTGACAGAATCTTAATGATCGTCTTGTTGAATGCCTCAGCTAATCTATTCGCAGTGGGATAATAAGATGTCGACGAAACATCTTCAATTTTGAACTTGTCACAAAACCTGATGAAGGCGTTGCTTATGAACTGTGGACCGTTATCATGAATGATCCGTCTTGGCACGCCGTGTCGGTATATGACATGATGCTTGATGAAATTGATGACGTTGTTCGTCTTCACTTCTCTAAGCGGAATCGCTTCAGCCCACTTTGAGAAGTAATCGGTGATTGCGAGGATAAATCGATCACCTTTGACTGAAGGGGGGAAAATAGGACCGACAATGTCCATACCCCATGTCTCGAACGGCCAAGACGTGGTTGATGTGTGCAACTGCTCTGGTGGTTGATGCATATAATTTGCATGTATCTGACAAGCGTGGCATTCTCGTGCGTGTTCGATTGCATCTCGAACCATCGTTGGCCAGAAATATCCCATTCTCCTGATGCGATCATACAGTTTGGGACCGGGCTGATGTGCACCACATTCTCCTTCGTGTGCTTCCTTAAGAACTTCTTCTGCTTCTTTGTTCGAAAGGCATCGGAGTAATAAACCATCGTACCCTCTACGATATAATGTATGGGTTTCGGTATTATAGAAGAATCTTGGTGCTCTTCGGCAGATTGATTCCCTTTCTTTTACATCCTCGGGCAAAATACCATATTGGACGAAGTCAATGATGGGAAAACGCCAATCTCGGGACTCAGACCCAATTCGAGTTGAGTTCACCTCCTTGGCGCTTATGTCTCTATCATCTTCCTCATCAGTATCCATATCGTATATGGGTATGCAGAGTTGATGCGTCCTTACCGTAACTAACAGCTCAGTTTCAGGAGGCTGCGCGAGTGATACCGCTAGTGCTGCCAGTGCATCCGCAAAAGCGTTCTGGAGACGAGGGATGGGAGGCTGCGCGAGTGATACCGCTAGTGCTGCCAGTGCATCCGCAAAAGCGTTCTGGAGACGAGGGATGTATTCAATAAAGAATTCTTCAAAAGATTCTGCCATTTTGATGGCCTCCTGGTGGTACGGGATCAGGTCTTAGTTCCTGACTTCATACTCTCAACGGACTTGGTTGACTATCAATTGAGATTCCCCAAAAGCTTCGAGATATTCGACCCCCAGCTCTTTGGCAAAACTAAGTCCAATGAGAAGTGCGTTGTACTCGGCTACGTTATTGGAACACGGACTAGTCAGTGAATAAGCCCGAGGCATCACATGCTTCCTCGGGGAAATTAAGACAACCCCAACTCCAGAGGAAACTGTAGAACCTCCCGGGGTTATTACCTTATTAACTGCCCTCGAAGCACCATCGAAATATAATTGCCATACTTGTTGGTGCGACATAGTGTTAACCTCGTGGGTTTCATCCGGCAAATCATCATATACTTCTGCCGTATCCGTGGTCGGGTTTGCCGCCAAAAGATCACAAATCGCTTGTCCTTTGATCGACTTCTGTTGCTTAAAGTGCAAATCGTATTGAGACAAGAGAAGAGCCCACTTCGCCAACCGCCAATTCATAGAGGCCGGTTGCGTCATAAACACCCGTACTGGATTAACATTGGAAATGACGTAAATCGTCTGTCCAACCAAGTAATGCCGCATCTTTTGCATTGCGAATACCAATGCGAGGCATTCTTTCTCAATCATCGGATATCGAGACTCAGCGCCTATCAGGGTCCGACTTAGGTAATAGACTGCCTGTTCGTGACCATTATCATCGTCTTGTGCTAGTAAGGCACTTATCGAGTGGTTCATCGCCTTGAGATAAATCAAGAATGGTCTACCTGATTTTGGTGCGACGAGAACAGGAGGATTCGCCAGATATGTTTTAATATCTTCGAATGCTTTTTGGCAGGCGTCGTCCCAGATAAAAGACACCCCTTTCTTGTTTAGTTTAGAGAATGGTTGGCACTTCCCAGAAAGGTTTGAGATGAACCACCGGATGTAAGCTAAACGCCCTTGCAGTCCTCTGAGCTCTCTTAGATTTCTAGGAGGTTGCAGTTCGTGTATCGCCTTCACCTTATCAGGATCAATATGTATACCTTTAGTGGTGACGACGAATCCGAGGAATTTTCCGCTGGACATTCCAATGAAGGATTTAGTGGGGTTCATCTTCAATTGATGACTTCGCATGAGATCGAACATCGTCTTCAAGTCCTCGATGTGATCCTCTTTGTTGCGGCTTTTTACAACCAAATCATCAACGTAGCATTCGACTGTTTTCCTGAGATGTTCTTGGAAAATCTTAGTCATTGCTCGTTAGTATGTGGCGCCCGCATTCTTTAGACCGAAAGGCATCACAGTGTAGCAAAAGACACCGATGGGCGTTCTGAATGCTGTATGCTTCTCGTCATCTGGGTGCATCTTGATTTGGTTATATCCTGAAAAACCATCCATAAAAGACATTCTCTCAAATCCACATGTATTGTCGATAATGACATCTGTGATCGGGAGAGGAAAGTCATCTTTTAGACATGCCGTATTCAGGTCTCTGAAGTCGATACAGATCCTAATTTTACCGTTCTTCTCTTCTCGGATAAATCCTGAGTCGATCAACTTCTTAACCTCTGCCTCAATGGCTTCCATAATCTGTGGACGAAACCGTCTTTGCTGTTGTTTGACAGGTTTAGCATCCGACTTGATATCGAGGTGATGTATTGCTACATTGGGGTCGAGCCCTGGCATATCTTCATAGTTCCACGCGAAGACGTTAATATATTCCCTGATGAGAGCAATTAATTCTTCCTTCTCATTTGGGGGAAGACTATCGCTGATGAATATAGGCTTTGGGTTGGTCTCGTCACCCATATTAATTTGGACTATTTTATCTTCAGTGGGGGGTTCCCTCTGTTCGAACCTATCACCATACTGTATGTTCAGGTGATGAACCCACTGATCTTCCCATGTTGGCATTTGATCGGCGTCTTCCATTGTGGATGGATCAGCTGTAGCCATGTTTGCCATTAGGGCTTTGAAAGCTTCCCCCAGACTGGTATCGGAATTCCATTCTGAGGCATCTGGCGAATTTCCATTCTTGTATTGCTTAGATGATAGGTCATTAATTAACCAGCAGCATTCGTCTTCTGAAGAAGATTCATATTCTAACCCTCGTCCATATTTATAATAATCATCGGGTCTCCCTTTTGGTACATATGCTGCTTTGGCTGGAACACGAGGACCTCGATCGAAGTATAGACCTTCTCCGAGTGTGAAATCATATCCCTGTTTTTCCATGAGCTTGCGCGCTTCCGGACCAGGTTTGTCATCATCTTCATCTTCGCTTAAGAAATAGTCTGGTAATGGGGAGCTTTTTCCTTTACCGTAAATCACTTCTTTTGCGCCTCTTATTTTGTTCGGGACGACCATGGTTGTTCCGAAAGAATGCTAGAGGCGTTCCTTTGTTATATAGGACGATCGGAGCGGCATATACAAATCGGGATTATCATACATTCCTTTTATCACATCATCAAGAGACAGGGAGTACTCTAAATCATTATTTATTTCATTATTGGCAAGTTGCCTGTTACAACTGCCCTCTGATGTTTGTTCATCGTCAAGGTTGATTACAAAGGGTACAATGTCGTTTAAAACATAACCTCCATTGTAATCAAATCCGACTTCGGTATCAGCTTCTTCTCCGCTGTCCGTGCCATGGGCCGATGATTCATTATCGGATTCGTTACCATAAAGGAGAGAATCAGTGAAATAATTCTCATACCCTTTGAATGGTTGCTTATCCGCGACCACCGTCCTGACTTTATTATCAGTGTCGACATATTTCAAACACTGATGGAGAGTTGATGGGATTATAACGTTACTATGGATCCAAGTCCGACCCAATAGTAAGTTATACGAAGTTTCAGCATCGATCACATAACATGTGACTTCTGTCTTCAAATCCCCCATTTGACACTTTATCCAGATCTTACCCAAGGGTCTTGACCCGCTAGTGTTGAATCCATAGATAACAGTGCCTGTGGATGCCAACTTGCTAACTGGAATGCCAAGGAAATGCATCAAGCGAAGCGGCATAATACTCACAGCAGAACCCGGATCCACTTGGATTCGGTTGACTTTACTGGAGCCGATGTACCCGATGAAGTATAGCGGTCGATCGTGGTTCGAATTCTTCGTCTGCATATCCTCTTTGGTGAAAGTAATGCAGGGAAGGTTTTTAGTCGCTATGTTGCATTGTTGATTCAGCGGTTTTGGCTCTTCAGGCGCCGGCTTGATTTGAGTCAAAAACACATCTGAATTGGCCAAAGCTTCTTGCAAGGCCTCCCTGGTTTTCTTGGACAAACGTAGCAACTCATACAACGTTATCCGTGCTGGAATGTTCGCTAGTTGAGCCATTATATCGAAGACTTGTGGAGTCTTCGAGCTTTCCGGTTTGTCTCTTCCAATTGGTTGACTGAAACGAGACTGCTTCGGATTCTGCCCCTCCTGGGGATTCTTCTCTTTTGGTTTATTCGCTGGCTGTTGTCGAGCCTCTGCACCCGGCGTAGGACTTGTAATCACCCCCATCTCTGTGAGAGTTTTGGCTGGTCCCCGTTTATTCACCCCCTGCTCACTAGGTGGCGGATAATTGTAGTGATACTCATTTCCGCTTCTAGTGGCAAAGGCTTCTTGTTCTTCTTCGGAGAGCGGGAAAGTAGGAGCTTCATCACCATCCTCCTCGAAGATTGCGGATGTGGCATTACAGGACTTGCCTTTGCCCTTTCTTCTCGAGGAAGTCGCCCACTGTTCGTCTTCAACGAGATCGGGATGAACCCAGAGGATTTCGCCGTTTGGGGTTGTGTGTGGCACAAGTCCTTTTTGGCGCTGTCCATGTGGATCATTGTTCACTGTCTTCATTCCTACTTTGGTGATGCGCTCTGGTTTGAACCATGTTGTGGCACCGATCCAAAGCTGATTGACACTGCATTTGCTCCAACGTTCTTGGACGGCTTTGGGGTTATGACGCCTACATCAATTAGCGCCTGGATTTTGTCCTTGAGGTGGTAGCACGACTTGGTAGGGTGATGGACCGCTCTATGATATGCGTAATACTTCGGATCCGTCACTTTGTTAGCCCCTTCTTAATCCACAATCGCCGGTAGCTGGATTTTGTTATTCTCCAACAAGTACTTAAAGATGCCGGGAACTTCGTCATCCTTGAAGGAGTACACTTTAGGAAACCTCGGCTCCGAAGATTTCTGCTTCTGAGGCCGTTGTTGCCATTATCCCCGAGACTGTTGTGGTGCTTGTTGCTGCGGCTGTTGCTGAGGTTGCAATTGGAAAGTTTGATTAGCATCAACTGCATTAGCATGTGCCTTACCTTTCCCCCGTGGGACGAAGTTTTGCTTTGGAACACTCGTCGCCGGTTGGCCTCTTTCCGCCTTCTTCCTCCTGAGGAATCGCTCAGCTTGCTCTCCTCGGACTTTCAGATCCTTCCACGTTTTGGGAGGCGGCGATACTAATCGAAGGCGGCTCCACGAAGAGTGCCAACGAAGGACCGCACCATCAGAGGCTCATTACCAGAAATAACCCCCAGGTGTGATTTGAAGTAAATCAAATGTTGAGTGGGTGAACCCATCCCATTAAACGGCGTGAAGTTAATTAGGTTGAACTTCACCGGATATGGAATTGATTCTCACTCTCTTGGGTATGGACAAGGAATGCCTGTTTTCTTCATCTCTTGAGCGGAAATCAACGTATTGATTTTGCTCTTGAGGTTCTTGATCTTCAAGTTTTCACCCGAGTCTGCGTTGGTATTCTCGTTACCACCCCCTGCATTGACGGGAGGATTATTGGCATTATGCGTCTCATTCGCATTAGTGTCCTCGTCTTCCAGATTAACCGGGTTACGACGACTTGGCTCGCCTTGCTGGATTAGTGTCCTCGTCTTCCAGATTAACCGGGTTACGACGACTTGGCTCGCCTTGCTGGTTCGTCAATGCATAGATTTGTTGGTCATGCATTTCTCTCATGTTTTGCATGGCCATTTGCATTTCGAACCTGAAGGTTTCCTGTTGCTTAGCTAAGGCGTCTTCAAGCATCTTGGCAATTTGTTCCGCACTTATCATAAGTGCCTCGCGGGTATCTGATGCGACCGCGGAGCCGGCATCAGATTCTTCATCTTCTGAAGGGAGTCTTGTCCGAACCCTACCATAGGTTGCTCGCTTGATGGTTCCGGACTGCAGACGGGTTCTAGGCCGGGATGCTTCCAGAATCGACTCGAGATTATCCCGTGCTGACGTCCCCTTGCTGGTCATATTGGTGGTGACCCTCGGAAATTCTCCATCTTCGACTTCTTCTTCGTCGGAAACGCCTAGGCCTTGATTTTGGCGTTTCATTACTGAGCCTTTCGAAGACCGAAACTCTTTCGAGGACCGCCTTAATGCAGTTGCACTCAGACAATACTGCCCGAATGAGTTTGGAACAGGAACATTGAGTTTCCTGTCCTCGGGGACTCCTTTTTCTGGTTTTATTCGTACCCCCAGCACGATAGTACAATTCGTCTGCTTGACCTATCGTGTGTTGGCACGACTTCTCAGGTATAACATTATCATCATCAGATGATAATGTTTCCTTCTGAGGGTGAACTGCCTTCTTCGGGCTTTCAAAAGTTACGCGCCTCGAAACATGCCTTTTTGGGCGTGAGTTCTCAGCGGGCTCCTGGACTTCAATGCACAAATTGGTGCGCGTAGCTGCCCTGATTTCTTTGTCATGTTGAGGATGGGGGGGGCCCCGTGTTGAGTCGTTCTGGGCTTCTTCATCGGGCCCAAACGATCTTGGACTGGAGCTTTGCCTCTCTCGTCGGGAATTGGACCGAGGCGCTCCAAAACTGGCTTCTTCCTTCGGGATGATTCTGCATGATCTCCCGGAGAAGCTATTGGAATTATCGGCGACTTTGGTTGATTCGCCGGAGGTTGACCTTGCTTCGAAGGCTGCAACAATTTTGCCTTAGCCTGAATCGCTGCTTCAGACTTCGCCTTCCATACTTGACGGGTTGGTGGCGGCTTCTTGGCCACGTCCTTCTGCAGTCTTCTACGGGCTTCTTGGACTTGAGCTCGTGCCTGCGCTGATAGTGCGCAGCGCTTGCGAATACGCTCTTCAAGTGTCGAACGGATCCGTTTGACCCGGACTCATTCGTTTGTTGGCGGCTTGGAGGAGTCGCCATTCATCGGTGGTTGAGGCTGTTTGCCTCTCTTGCTCTTCAGATCCGCGTGATAACGGACTCCGTCGGTGGACTCCATCGCCTTTGCGAGTTACCGCACAAGGCGTTGACGTCGCCTCTGGCGGGCTCTCTTCGAGAGAGTGACAACACCTTCAATAGTGGAGGCATCGGCGGGAGTAGGGTTGACATGGTTGGAGGTCAGCGGAACTTCACCCGACGCAACTTTGGCGTCATCTGGGGTGAGAGTTTCGTTGGCGTTCTGAACTTCTTCAAACCAACGAACTTTTCTCCTAGAGGAGAACTTCTTGGACTTGCGAGGGGAGGTGGATCCGGACGAGGATGAAAGATACTCATCGAACTTGGCCTGGTCGAATTCATACTCGACCTCCTCCTCGACCGAGATTGAAATCCGCAGCTGCGACGCTACGATCTCGGCAGCGAGATCGTTGGCTCCCACTGTGGTCGCCAGATTGTTCGCGGTGAAAATCGGGTCTTTCTTCATTGTTGATTCCATTGTCATCTTAGATAATAGCTTTTTGAGTTACAAAGATCCGGTCTTTTTTTAAGATCCGGTTACAATGAAAATCAAAGAAAATAAAAAAAAGATTACAACTTTCTCCTTATTTGTAAAACAAATCACGAGCTCCTGTTTTTCGGTCGCTCGCTTGCGTGGGTTGTTTGCCTGCGCCAGGGTTTATCCGTGGACCACCGCGAGATCTAGATCTGGTGGGATCTACGCAGTACGACGGGTATTATTTCACGAAGGAAATAATAGCCGGGGAGGATTATTTCACCAAGGAAATAATCGCCCAAATCTCGGGATCAAAGACCAAGCTTTGATCCGGAGTATGCTTGCGTAGATCTGAGATCCGATTTGAGATCCGGTTCCTCTCGAACTCTTGCCTTATCTGGCGTTGACGATCGCCGAGCACCGGATCTGGATGAGCAAGTCTTCAAAGTCCCAAAGCTTGAATCTTTTTTAGATCTGAGCTTCGAATCCGGCAGAGCTTCGCCTCCAAAAGTTCCCCCCTTTGACAAATGAGCCTAGGCCTCCTATTTATAGGCTCTCTAGAATCTGTGACCCCCAAGATTAACAGCGCGGCACTAGTATCTGGGGCCCGGACACCGGCTATATGGAGTGCCACGCACTCTTGGCCCGAGCCACCTATACCGAGAGCACCTATGGGGCTCGTTTTGGCCGCAGCCACGAACGCTAAGGCCACCTAGGTCGGTGCCCGTTTTGGCCGAGCCCTATAGGTATTTGGTTTCCATCGTTTTCCCGCTCTTTCAGTTTCTGTCCGTGATTTCCGTGTGTGCGTTGACTTGTTCGGCACTCGATTCGTTTGACCCTGATTCCTGATATGGCAGTAAATCCCATTCTGAGTATCGCACGTTCGAAATTGATCTTGATTCGATCGTGATTTCGTCCGATGTCCAGCTCTTGGATAATGACTCGTTGATTCTTTAACACCGTTAAGGTTGCATTCCGCACGTGAGTGGACTTTAATTGTCCGGTTGTTTGCCGTGCGATTCCGTTAACGCTCGCGGCCTCGTTGATCGATCGTCAGTTTGTGCCTGATCTGTATTAGAGGACCTATAATTAATTTATATGCCTACAAAACTTCAGCGGAACCCAAAATTCCTGAAGGTCTATTCATTGCCAAGAAGATGAAGTTTCCGGTATTGTTCAACAATACATCTATAGAGAACAACAAGATTAAATTGCCTCCGATCCAAGATCAAGGGACGCTAAAAGGCGTTAATGCCCAAAGTATTGCGCGTTCCACAGAGCGGTTCACCACCCTACCAAGTCGTGTTACGCCCTAAAGGACAAGATCCAAGCTTTGATTGATGTTGGGGTCATCACTATGAAGCCTAAGGAGAAGAAGGTGGGTGTGAACGCAGTGTCAATTAGCTTTGGGTCCGTTCCCTTGAACTGGTTTCAGCCTGAGCCTGTGATAAACGTAGCAGTGAAGACCGTCAACGGCGATCCTTATAAACAACGTCAGAAAGGACTTGTGCCACACACAGCCCCAAATGGCGAAATTCTTTGGGTTCATCCTGATCTGCTCAAAGATGAACAGTGGGTCGGATCGTCATCCAAAAAGAAATCAAAAGGCAAGGGAAAATCCTGTTACGGAGCCTCTGCTATTCCAGGGGAAGATGACGAAGCAATTCTTGCTTTCTCATTTTCCGGCAATGAACATGAAACTTTTGTAACCACCGGAAAACCAGTCCTCGCCACCAGAACTGGGAACGAGTATCGTTTCAAATATCCAAGTGCCTCTAATCGACTAGCTGAGGTGGGGGTGATTACAACTCCCCCCGCACCTACTGAGAAGACCCAGCAGGAGCCCCTGCACCAAGATGTTCAAAACCCGAGGCAATCTCATTTCAATCGGCCAATTGGAAGAGATAAACCGGGAAATTCAAACACTTCATACCACTTCGATGTTATGACCCAATTGGCTAATGTCCCAGTGAAAGTAACTCTGCATGAGTTATCACGTCTTTCTAAAAACACTAGAGAGGCGTTCACGATCACTCCTGACCAGCTCACCCAAATTGTTCAAGAAGCATTAATCAAGCAGAAAGAAGAATTTGAGGCTAAGATGGAGTTGGCCATGCAACAAATAAGAGAGTTGCAGGCTCAAAAATATCAATTTCCTAAATCCGGTCATCAGGTGGAGTCTAGTTGTTACACTATACCAGTTTCGCCTATTCAAAATAGGACAAGTAACAATAACCCAAATCTAAACATGGTCATCAAGACAGATTCACCCCTCGATAACACTGGGGGTAGTGCAATTGAACCCCTCAATGACACTGAGGGTGGCACAATTCCTTCTTCTCAACATCGCTCGAGGAGAAATGAAGATGAAGACAAGAAGCAGAGGGAGGTCGAGTCTGTCACCACCCCCATCAGGCGCTATCCCAAAAGAAAGAAAGTTGAGGGAAGCCAACCGGAGTTCATACCTAGGTTTGTTGTTGATATTAATCAAGCATTACACGACAACCACAAGAGAAATCACCACAACAGTCGCTTCAGATGCGACGATACTCTTTCAAGGATGATGAGGTTCCAGCCATCCTCAAATTCCTCCTAAAAAACAACAAAATCAAGCTCCCACCTATTAAAAATCAGGAGGAAGCTAACGGGAGTTCAGACCCAAAATATTATGAATACCACAGGAGAGTCCATCATCTCACCAAGACTTGTATCACTCTCAAAAATACAATACATGCCTTAGTTGAAGCTGGGGTTTCAATGGCAGAACAAACCGAATGAGAACGACCCCCACACTCCGAAAAGTATATGAGTATAACTTACTTCTTTCAAAACTCCAACAGGTATATGAGTATAAACTGTTTCCTTTATATCCAACGGGAAGTTCCTGGAGAATATTATACGGGATATTCTTAAGGATAACCCGATATCAACAAAGAGGGGTTGGGAATAAGATATTGCTTATTGAACCAGTCTCGCCAAAGAGCTAGGGTCGAATATCTCGAAGTTTTTTTGATGATTCTCAATTAATTTGAGCCCAAATGGGAGGGACCATTCGTAGTAGAGATAGTCTACTCGAGTGGCGCATATTACTTGGTTACCAAGGATGGCGACCGGCTTATGATGCCGATAAACGGCAAGTTCCTGAAAAAATACTACCCTTAGTACCTTCAGAATAACCAATGTATCGGGAAGTTCCCGGAAGAATACCACGTATAGTATTCTTAGGGATAACCCAATCACTGTAAAAGTGATAAATAAAAGATCCACATTTAAAATCTGAATGTTTCCTTTAATTGTTTTCAAACTCTCTAACTCTCATGAGTTATTTTTATGAGACGAGATTCAATCCTTTGATAGATTAATCCTTCCTCGCAAAACTATCCACTGATCAAATCAATTGACGGTGGGTCCACCAAAATTTCTATCCGCCAATCATTGGCAATTCTCAGACTCAACATGTTAAGTCCTAATCACTTAGCGTTGAAGTCCTCCATTGAGTGATAGTACAAGTTGGCATTCTCATTGCTTCTGGTATACCACTCTCTTTGCTTTCAGGTCAAACCTATAAAAGTTAGGGCCAAAGCCAAATTCTCCTCTCGATTCCTTCCATGAACGAGAGGTCCACTTTCAATTCGAGCAATCAAACCTATAAAAGTTAGGATTATCTCCGACCTCACTTAGTCAAACCTGCAGATAGTTAGGACTGAGATCAAGTCATCCCTTTCGATAAACGAAAAACTTCCATCTTTTCCTTCTCAACCAAACCTATAAAAGTTAGGGCTGAAATCGGAATTTCCCCTCAATAAATGAGGAACTCTTTTTTTGGATCAGGCAATCAATCCTATAAAAGTTAGGGTTGCTTGAATCTTTCCGATTCTCGGAGTGAAGATCCCACTCCTAGTTTCACCTTTTCGGATTCTGGGGGTGGAGATCCCACTTCGAGTTTCCTTTCCAACTAAAGATAGAATATAAAATTCTTCCTCTTTAGTGCCGGGAGATAGAATATAAAATTCTTTATTTTCCATTTTCTAGTCCGTCTTTACCCTAAACAAGACCTGGAGATAGAATATAAAATTCCTCCTCTCCAGCATCGGGTTTGTCTTTACCATGAGAAAAGACATAATTCTCAACTTCCAATCCACCCACTTTATGCACGAGGAATTTTATCTCGACTCCTAAATAGAGATAAGCCTACGCCTAACACACGTTACCGGTTTAGTCTTTCACCGATTGAAAAAGACACCAGAGTATAATTCTGGGGAATTTTATCCCGAAGCCTAAGAAGGGGTAAGCCATCACTTAACGCGTGTTGCCGGGTACCATGTTCCCGTAAAAAATGGTGAAGTCTATGTATTCAAAATCATAGCACTAAGTCTAAGATAAGTAATTCTCTTAGCAAAACGTTACATGTGAAACGGGTTTTAAGAATTCACATGCTAGCCTGATTCAAACGGTAATCGGTAAAGGCACATCAAACCCGTTGATGGCTGGGGGTTTGCAAAAAATCCCAAGCCTATGTCTAGCACACATCGCCGGTTTAGTCTTTCACCGATTGAAGAAGACACCAGAATTCCAGTCTGAGGAATTTTATCCCGAAGCCTAAGTAGGAATAAGTCAGCGCCTAACACGCGTTGTCGGATAGTCTATTCCCGTAAAAAAGACAAAGTCTACGTATTCAATATCGTAGCACTAAGAGCGTTAATTCTCTTAGCACAACGTTACATACGGAACAGACTTATATAACCCATATGCTAGCCCGATTCAAACGGTAATCGGTAAAGGCACATCAAACCCGTTGATGGCTGAGGATTTGCCAAAAATCTTATAAGCGTTATGTCCACTGCGTTCACAATTAACAAAGAAACATCATGACAAAAGGAGGAGTGCGCTAAGGAAAAGACTTTGTTTTATTAATAAAATTAGGCCAAATGGAGATACAAGAAGACGTCTCAAATCAGATTTAACAAACTGAAGGAAGCGATTTTAGCCTTAACAGCGGCAAGCTTCTCTGCCTGTTCCCCTCGAACCTTCTCCTCCTCTTTCTTCTGAAGCTTGGCATTACCGAGAGCGGTGGCGGTGGTGACAGTCGCATCTTCTCGATACAGTGCGTGGAGGGCCTCCAATTCTCCTTTATAAACACTTTGAACTCTGGTGCTCTCAAGCTCAAAATCCTTTAGAGTCCTCTCCCCTAGGACGGTCCTAATCCCCGTACTATCAGTAATGTTATTATAAGCATCCATCTTAGTCTGCAGATGACGTTGTCGTTCATACAAATTCGCAACGATAATTTCTTACCCTGATATACGTTTCGCTCGGGCTTTACACCCGTGCTTCCTCTGAACCCGAGCATCGATCATGAGCGGCGTGGCTTCATCATGTGAGTCGGAGTATACTAGCTCTTCCAAGCGATACATGAGTTCCTCTAAGCAAGTCAACTTTAAATTACATCGCCTAGCTAGCCGGATACCGCCTACACGCCGAATATCCTTAAGACTATCTGCTATGAAAGGGAGCAAATCATAAAATCTTCCCCGCCCAAAACTAATGGTGGTGGCCGTTTGTTGCATAGCTTTCTCTAACTTTTGGAGGATGCCCCGCACGGATCCGGAAACCGGGAGGGCAGATTCTTGGCCAGGCATAATTGTAGCAATGGGATCCTCTTCCCCCTTATCATCGGATATTATGATGATTTTGGGTCTCACTATCCTCCCATCGCAGGAGTTCAACTAAGGAGTCGGACCAATAGCCTGCATATCAACAACAGAAGCAAAAACCTCCCCACTGCAACCACTAGTAGCATGAGGGGGAAGACTGTCTGCGGGGAATTCAACTGCAACAAAACAAGAGTAGAGTCAGAAAATTATCCATAAATTATACAAGGATTAAATTCATCTCACAAGAGGGCGAGATAGGATCACCCATTGGGCGATTGGCGAGACGATTTTGAGTGTCCTACACTGGAAGAGCGATATGCATACATACCCCGACCTACACAGTGTAAGACAACACGAAATCGCCCCAACATGCCGGGAGACTTGAATTGGCCAAGCCAAACAAATCTGAAACCTCGATCCCCGCGAAGGAGAATGTCGGTTCTTCCTGAATGACCCGCGAAGGGGGCAAACGAGGGCATGACAGAACCACGAACTTCCTGAAACCTCGACCCCCGCGAAGGAGGATGTCGGTTCTTCCCGAATGTCCCACGAAGGGGCCAAACGAGGGGATGACAGAACCACGAATTTCCTGAAACATCGATCCCCGCGAAGGAGGATGTCGGTTCTTCCCGAATAATCCGCGAAGGGATCAATCAGGGATACGGAAAGCATAAGTGCTCACCCCCGAAAGAGAATGCCGCTGAAGAGGATGTCGCAGGAGCCTCCCTCTTGCTATGCTGTGAAAAGGAGCGACTCCTATGAAATCGCGGTCGGCGCGGAGACATGGAGAACCTGCAATGAAAATTGACGGGTCAGGTATAATCATAAATCTGAACGCCCGAGAGTTAAAAGGGAAATTAAGAACTTTAACTAAAATTCTATAAAATAAAAGTTAAAAGGGAAATTAAGAACTTTAACTAAAATTCTATAAAATAAATAGGATTTTATAGTTGAAGTCTAATTAAACCTATGAGTTTTGTGCATGCAAACAATGAGCTCATATTGCAGTGTAAACCCTCATGATGAAATTTTTAGTGAAATACCCAAAATACCCATCGTGTTCAAGGCTAAATTTTAGTCAAGGACACACTCAAATTGGATCATGATCATCGTGTTTGTTCATCTAACATCCCTGATATCTCACAATCTAGGCTAATTTTGCAAATAAACCCTTCTATCAAATTTTTGACAAATTTTGCAAATAAACCCCTACAAATTTCGGTTTGGTTTGCACATACTCCTCTCAAATTCTTGGTCATGGATTTATGGTCTAAAGTTTGGAAATTTCAGCCATAAAATTTTAACCCTTTTTGCAAATAAACCCCTCTACAATATATGGTTGCTTTTTGCAATTAAACCCCTCAACAATATTGATTCTTTTGCATAAAAACACCCCTCAAAGTTTGACCAAATAGGTGTGAAATTTTAGTCCCAAATTTTAGTCCACTTTTGCACAAAAGTCCTCAAATTTTAGTCCACTTTTGCACAAAAGCCCCTCAAATTTTGGCCATAGTGTTGTTTTTGCATAAACCCCCCAAATCTTGGTCCATACACACAATCCATCATCAAGACCCTATCTTTTTCACAAAACTCAACTCATGGGAACAAAAAGCTATGATCTTGGCATATAAATTCATGTCATACTCCCATTACAAGCATAAAGTTGTAATCTTTCTTAAAAAAAAGGAGAGAGTTTTGAAGGAGAATTTACCCAAATCAAGAAGCCTCCTTTGAACTTGAAGATGAAGAAAAAAGCCTAGCCTTGAGGAGAGGATATTTTCGGCCAAGAGAAGAACACGAAAAATTCGAATTTATGAGAAGGTGGAGAGGTTTTAAAGAGGAGAGTTCTAATGGGTTTGGAGTTCTTAAAGGAGGAGAACAATGATGTTTGGATAAGAGGAGGAAGAAGATAGAGTTTAGGGGGGGAAAGGACTCTCTTTTGAAATTTTGAAAGAAGCGGAAAGTACATAATACAAAAAGAAAACAAAAAAAAAGAAAAGAGAGAGACAAGTGTCTCGGTTTTTGAACCGAGACACCCACGGGTACCGAGACACCCACGGGTGTCTCAGCCCAGTTCGAGTCCCCGGATGTTCTTTTCAAACCTGAATTTCACCCATGTTCGTCGGTTATTGGATATTTCGATAAAAACCAACAAAAGTCAACGCCGGGCGATTCAAAACCCTAAGGTCAACGTCGGTCAACGCGTAACCCTAGGTCAATGCTGGTCAACGCGTTGCAACCAAAAGTCAACGTCGGGTGATCCCGAAACCCTAGGATAACGCCGGTCAACGTGTAATCCTAGGTCAACGCTAGTCAACGCGTACAACCAAAAGTCAACGTCAGGCGATTCAAAACCCTAAGGTCAACGCCGGTCAACGCGTAACCCTAGGTCAACGCCGGTCAACGCGTTGCAACCAAAAGTCAATGACGGGTGATCCGAAACCCTAGGATAACGCCGGTCAACGAGTAATCCTAGGTCAACGCCAGTCAACGCGTGCAACCAAAAGTCAACGCCGGGCGATTCGAAATCCTAAGATCAATGTCGGTCAACACGTAACCCTAGGTCAACGCCAATCAACGCGTTGCAACCAAAAGTCAACACCGGGTGATCCGAAACCCTAAGATAACGCCGGTCAACGTGTAATCCTAGGTCAATGCCAGTCAACGCGTTGTGACCAAAAGTCAACTTACTGTGATCTGAAAACCTAAGTCAGCACGATACAACAGAGGTAGTCAGTTCTAAGTTAACTCAATGACACGAGCCAAACTCAACTCATCAGTTTTAAATTCGAGACTCCGACGACGGCCAGACGATAAACGCAGCGTCGAAAGAACTTCAGCTATTCGTCAAAGCATTGAATAGATTGAAAATCGAAGGAGTCAAGAATTGAAGCTAACTATATGTCCTTTACACCGACCGAATGTTAGACCAATCACATCCAAAGTATTCCAGCCTCTTCTATAAAAGAAACGAGACTGGAACACTTTGGAGGGGGTATCTGTAGGCATCGAAAATTACCTATAGGTCTTCACGAACAGCTCAGCGCTAAGAAAAGACGATGAACGTCACTATCCAGTTCACAGAAGCTTGATTGATGTAGACGAATGCTTAAAGTGGGTCGACGAACTACGTTAAGTAACGGAGTTTTAGAATAATGAGGATACGAACTGATCGGGAGCCCCGCGTCGCTTACAAAAGGCGAAACGCCGTTTGTATCTCGGTTTAATCCATAACGATCTAATCATCGGAGCTTATAAATATCCTCATCGGCTTTCCAACGTACTTTGAATCACTCAAATCCGAGTTCGGACGAAGAAATTACGGTGGAAACGGACGAGTGTGCGGAAAAAGCGTCTCAGCCTGAGTTGAGACACCCCGAGGTGTCTCGGCACAAGCGAGACACCCCAAGGTGTCTCGGACAAGGCCGAGACACCCAAGGGTGTCTTGGCCCAAGCCGAGACACCCAAGGGTGTCTTGGCCCAAGCCGAGACACCAAGGGTGTCTCGGCCTCGCTAAGACACCCTGGGGTGTCTCCAGGCCCAAAAATCAGCCGTTATGCGGTTTTAACCGCCCAGACTTCCTTGGAGCCTATAAATACAGCCCCGGGAGCCTCATTTTTTCAGATCTGGAATTTTGGAGAATTGGCGAAGCCCTGACGGATTGAAGATTGATCGAGTTCTTCAACACAGGAGAGAAAGCTTCTTCAAATCTGCATCACCCTTATCCGTTCCTTAGGATTATCCCGTTGCGGTAATCTTAAGAAGAGCAATTATCTCGCCGTTGTCGAGATAAGTGCTTCTGCTTCTAGATTCCTTCGCGAATCGACGAAGTTTCGGATCTGATCTGATTGTCAGGTAGTCCACGGATATCGACGTCCCCGTCACCGGCCAAAAACCCACGCAAGCAAGAAACGACAACGGATCTTGCGTTATTTTCGAGAGAGTTGTAACTTTTATTTCTTTCTTTTATAGAATATTTGAATTCTTTGTAAACAATCATAATTATAATAAATTCAACCATGAAGGCAACTTTCAGCGAAAACAGAAGTACATCATCATTTTCTTCGAGAGAAAGTTCTTTAGGAGGAGATCGTAATGAAGTCAATCGGGACAAACAAACAAATAACTAACATATTCACCAAAGCACTAAGTACAAAGTTTACAGATTTTCGATGTCAGCTTAGACTCATGGATAGAGAAGTCTCTGCTGAGGGGGAGTGTTGATGTCAGCAGTTCCCACCCACCTAACTTGCAACAGTAATCAACAACCCCTTAATAGTGTTTACCTACCCCTAAACCAATGTTACAAATAACCTCCCAATTGTTTGTGTTAGATCCATCCCAGTAACACACAGAGAGTGAGAGAGAGAGAGAGAAAGAGAGAGAGAGAGAGTATTTGTATTTAAGAATATAATGTGTTTGTACCACTAAAAACAAAATATTTCTTGACGTCCACCACTCTTTTCAGCTCAACAACAAGTTCGGTGCTTCCCTGCAGTAGGCTCTACAGGGAGGCATGTACATAACATTTCATTGTCAGGAGCCTTACCTGCCAGGACATAATACGTAAATACAAGTATATAACTAGCTATCACCTCTGCAAATACGTATAAATGACTTTAACTCTTGTTAATAATAAAAAAAGTAATTATCATTCATGTCATCATACTACAGAGGAACTGCTTTCTTTAATAATAAGTCAAATCTCTCATTTTCAGCTTGGTGACTGGCCCTTGCGGCCTTGCCTGCAGGCTGCAGTAATGTTCAGAAATTTTCGAGATTGTCTTCGGCACGTATTGTAAAGTTTAAGCTCTCAGCGATTGATTAAGATTCAATAGCTGGTCCCTGTAAATATTATATTTGAATCCAGGCAGGAAATAAAAAATTATTCCTTTCTTTTGTTTTCCTATTAATAAATATATTCTCTCTCCTCTTGTGCTAGAGCACACGCAAATGGAAACGCAATTTATATCTAGCCACCAACTGAATTGATATATATCTAAGGGAGAGGATGGATACAGTTGAGCAGCAAAATTATTATCAAGGCGATCTCTTAATGTTTTCCTGTTGGTTAGGTGGCATGATTTTGAAAGCTACGCGATAAATAGACAAATTGAGGATATTTTCAGCAGGTAGAAACCTGGAGACGAACTAACCTTCTATTGTACATTATTGGTAGTCCTTGTCTTAGTTGGCTATGTCTTAGTTGGCTATAATTTCTATTCTTAAACTAGATTATCTTTTAATTGTTTTAATTAACTAGTATAGCGCACCTGTTTTGCAAGAGAGCATCCATGTTTTTTTATGTTTTTCAATTCTTTTGTTGCCTACAAAAAATGAAATCACTTGTATAGCAATATAAAATCTGAACAATTATAATTTTATTTAAATGAATAAATTGTACGATAAAACTGTATATAAATATCGGTATGATCAATTATAGCTTGGATAATTATTACAATTTATTTATAATTTATTAAAATAATTAATATAATATATTAAATAGTTTTTTCTCCTTTAAATATAATAATATTATACTTGGCATAATTATAATACTATTAGTAAGTACATTTTAATTTAATAATTAGTTTATTACACTATAAGTAAATAATTTACTGAATTGTATAATTATTAAATTACAGCATAATTTATTAATTCAAAAATACTATTAAAATCACTATACTATTAATACTATTACAATTACAATAAATACGAATTGTTTTTTATATTATTATCATATTTTTGAAAGGCTAATAAGATATAAGGTAACATGTAGTCCTCCATAAGAGGTGAAACCCAAAGTTGTAAGGCATAATCCTAATGAATTTTTGTTATTTCTATTTTTTCTAGAATTTTAAATATTATGTGAAGATATAGTAAGGATAAATTTCAAATTTTCTATTAAATAACATAATTAAATAATAAAACAATAGTGTGACCAAAGGTTTTGGAAAAGTGTGGAGTTGTATAATTAATCAAATGTTATATATAATTAGTAAATAATTAATTACAATTAATGACATATTTGAGAATTATCAAACTTAAAAGGACAAAAATGAAAATCAAAAGTTTTGACAAGGCTATACTCTTTTATATGTAGTATAGATTTTCATAAGCCACTAAAGTACCTAGTTCAGATAATTCAATTTTGTGTGCACCAATTCTATGGGGGCCTCAATGCATAAATTGACTTCTTGTTGATCATGTCAACAAAGTATTTCCAATTTCTGATTTCACATTAAAATTAGAAGAATATTTTTGTCGCTCATTAAGAATGAACATTTTATTATAGAGTACATGAATTCGGATATGTGATCCAGCTTCAAGACCGAGGAGGTAAATACATAGGACGAACTTGAGAGTCAGGGGCGGCAAATGGGTCGACCCGACCCGATCAATATAAAAATTGACCCTACTCGATCTATTAAATAATCGGGTCAACCCGTTTATTAAACGGGTTACCCACCGACCCGAGTGACCTATTTAATTGTTTTATAATTTTCATGTATTTAACATAGAGTTTTTGATCAAAGTTTTTATGATCCTACTATCATTCATATGTTTTATACTATTTAGAAGTATAGATATTTTTGGGTGTTTTTGTAAAATTTGAATTTTGAGCGTGTTTTTTATAAATTTTAAAAGTTTTAGAGTGTTTTATGCAAATATGATTTTTTCTGATTTATAAACTTTACACTCTTCGTAAGTTTAAACTTTCGGGTTTTTAAAAAATTTTGAGTTTTAGGGTGTTTTTTGTAATTTTTGAAGCTTTTAGGGTGTTTTATGCAAACACCAAAATTTTCACATTGCTGTTTATAAGCAATAAATTTTGTACTTTTCATAAGTTTTCATATTTCTAGTATATATTTCTATAGAATTTCACCTTTTCACTGTGTATTTTATAATTTTGAAACTTTTAGGGTGTTTTTTTTGCAAAAATTAAGATTTTTATGTCGCTGTCCATAAGTTATAGATTTTGTATTATTTATAATTTTTGATATTTATGTGGTGTGTTTCTGTGAGATTTGGCTTTTTTAAGGTTTTTCATTTCCTTAGACTTTGAATCCAAATTCCCTTCATCAGTTCAATACACTCACCCATCCTCTTGTTCAGATCATGACTTCCTCATCTTAGATACAACCTGTCTCCCTCCTAAACCCCCTTTTAGAATGGAAAAGGTCTGGTTCTCCCACCCTTCTTTCTCATCCTTTGTTTCTTCCTGCTGGAACTGCTGGAATAGTAATAATAATTTGCCCTTGAACATCCAATATAAATTATGTAATAATATTGTAATGTTAAAATAGTAATAATAATTTGCCCTTGAACATCCAATATAAATTATGTAATAATATTGTAATGTTAATAAATTTAATTGTTGCACATAATTTGGTTGAACATCCAATATAAATTATGTAATAATATTGTAATGTTAATAAATTTAATTGTTGCACATAATTTGAGTATTATTTATATAATTGTTATATATATCCTTAGAAGTTATTTTGTTAGTTCATGCACTGTGATGGTCACTTGCTTGGAGATATGATCTAACTTAGAAATTTCTTAAATTTGTGCTTAAGCTATAACTAGTAAAGGATAACTTTGTTATAACAGGTTATTATGCATGACACCGATATATGAGATATGGTGGTGGGTCTCAACCATCGGGAATGGAGATTCTCCGGGTGTATGTCATAAGCACACATTATGATGTGTGTAGCACTACGGGTGTATGTCATAAGCACACATTATGATGTGTGTAGCACTAGACCGTATTTGAATTCTCTAGGATGAATCACCTAAGAGATAGAGAGTTCAAATTGTTACATGGTCCCTTTGACTTGATGATATTGTCATTTTCAATTTGATAATTTAGTATGCTTTGATGTGATGGTTAAGCTTGTTTAGCAAGCGCTACACAACCTGAAACATTGGGTTGCTAAATTTCATTTAGGAAAATGATGGATGTCTAGATAGGATCCAGTATGCTCATTATGATGAGTTAATTTATTATGCATTCCCATGAAGCTATTAAATTCCTGCCGGCAGGTGATTTTATAAATATTTTTAAAAAATTTACCTTCTTATAAAAATAAAATATTTTGATGTTTCAAAATGATTTTTATTTATGTTCATAGGAATTGCAAATTTTAGGCATGAGCAAATATGTGAGTTGTCCTGCTTAAAAGAGTTGCCTAAAATAAATGATACTGGAAGGGAGTGAATGTAAGATATTATTTATTAATAATTAATCCCATATTATGAAAGCTTTTATGAACAATTGGTCGGATAGGGATTTGATTGTTAAATTAAAATTATTAATTTGATTAATAATTGGTTCTCGATATGGGACCCAATTGGTCTCACTAATGTCATTAGAAGAGGTATACATGCAATGCAATTCTATTTCTATCCTTAATTGTTATGGATAAAGTTTTTGAATAAATCTATTTCTATCCTTAATTGTTATGGATAAAGTTTTTGAACAAATCTATTCTATCCTTAATTGTTATGGATAGAGTTCTAGATAGTTATGAATTGTTTAAAGTTAAAATCTCTAAGACTAGTGTAATCCTATAAATAGGGTTCATATGTAGCCTTATGAGAGGAGATAGATGAGATTGAAAATCTTATGAAGATAATATGAAGAAATAGATTTTTGAGAACCTATCTCTCAGTATTGCTCCTCTACGGTGACGGGTGGATTTCAATTGGAGGCTTTTTCTCTTGAGGAAGCTATTTTGGATTGATCTCGGGACAGATTATTGTAGAAATTCGGAAAGCATTTCAGGTATTCTTCTAATATTTAATTAATTTTGATTAATAGTCATGATATGCTTTTTCCGCTGCGTTGTATGTCATGATTCCAACAGGAACAGCTTTTCTTGCAGAGGAAACCCAGTCCAATCCTTTCACCTGAAACTCAAAATCCTTAGAAGAAGACTCAAGAGATGGAGGAGGAATATCTTTGGCTCAAGCAACTCAATCAAAACCTCTTATCTTAACTCAATCCAATCCCTCAACATCTTAGAAGAAAGCAGACCCCTCCTTGCCTCAGAAATCAATCTCAGAAAATCCCTCAGAAACAATCTCTCCTCTCTTGCCAAGCAGGAAGAAATCTACTAGAAACAAAGGTCCAGAATCCAATGGCTGCAAGAGGGTGATTCTAATACCTCCTTCTTCCACAAAATAGCCTCTCACCACAGAAGGAAAAACTTCATCCCCCACATCTCAGTCAACAACACCCTTACCTTCTCTGAGGAAGAGAAAAAACAGGCTTTCTTCCAATTCTTCTCAAACCTGTTCAAAGCTCAGCCCAACAACTCTGTCTAGTTAGATTGGAGCCACATTTACCCTCATTCAAACCCTCTTCTCCTTTCCTTAGACAACCCTTTCTCAGAGCTAGAAATCCGAGCTGCTGTCTTTGGTCTTCACCCAGATAAAGCCTCTGGTCCAGATGGATTCTCCATCCTATTCTATCAATCCTTTTGGGATGTTCTCAAACCTGACATCCACCTCT
>NC_033798.1:110662134-110696648 GCF_001876935.1 Asparagus officinalis | reverse complement strand
TTCATATCCCTTATCCCCAAAACATCTTCCCCCACCCAGGCCTCAGAATTCAGACCCATATGTCTCCTCAACGGCCTTTTTTAAATCTTCACCAAAGTTTTAGCCAACAGGCTAAGACATTTTCTCTCATCCTTAATTCACCTCACTCAATCGGCTTTCCAGCATGACAAATCTACCATGGACTCCATCATTCTGGGACATGAGATGGTTCACCAATGCTTCTCCAAAAAGATAGAAGCCTGTATCATTAAACTCGATTTTCACAATGCTTTTGATTGTGTGAGTTGGGACTTCCTTTTGTCCATCCTTCAGTGTAGAGGCTTTGGCCCCAAATGGTGTTTTTGGATACATTCCATCCTGATATCGTCTACCTCGTCTACCTCGTCTGTTATGGTTAATGGATCCCCAACTAATCCTTTTCCCAGCCAGAGGGGTCTTAAACAAGGGGACCCCCCTATCTCCCATGTTGTTTCTTCTCGTGGTAGACGTCCTGTGCAGGATGCTTCACAACAGTTGTGACCACGGGGATCTTGCTGAGCTCCATTTGAAAGGCTCCCTCAATGACATAAAGTCGTTACAATTTACAGGCGACACAATTGTCTTCTGCAAGGCTGACCCCTCAGACATTTCCAATCTCAAATCTATTCTATATCTCTTTGAATGTACCTCTGGCCTATCCATTAACTTCTCCAAATCTAATTTATTCTACAGTGGTAAATCATCTACCAAGGGGCCCTACCTAGCCAATATTCTCAACTGCTCCTTTGCATCCCCTCCCTTTAAATACCTAGGCCTTCCCCTGAAAAGAGGATCCCTTTCCAAGGCAGACTGGCAGCCTCTGATTGATTCTCTCCACCGCAAGCTCTCCATATGGAGAAGTAAGCAGCTTTCCATAGGTGGAAGGCTAGTTCTCCTCAAATCAGTCCTCTCATCCATTCCCCTCTATTACATGTCCTTCTTCAACGATTCCAAAGCAAAAGCAGTTAGCGAGTTAGGACCAAACATCCTCTCGGTCCCCTGGGAACAAAATCTTCAAATCCCCAAAAACCAGAAACCAGAACAGAGCAATGCCCCTACCCCTGCGGGTCTAGTAGACCATTGTTGCCTGAGCTTGACTCAGCAATATCCGGAAGGCCCGAGGTGTGAATGAGCTTTCTCAGCTTGATAGCTTTCTTAGTGGATGAGGCCCCTGACCATAAAAGAAGAAAGTGAACAGCCTTGTTGATGATAAGCTAAGGTGAGGAAGACAGATTTGAGAAGATGAGGTCATTTCTAGCTTTCCAAAGGACCCAACAAACTGCGGGATATATATATATATATATATATATATATGATAGGGTATAAGGCCCTATTTTCAGTCAAAAAAAAAACTTTTAGGGTGTTTTTTTTAAATTTTAAAAGATTTATGATGCTATTTATAACTTTTAGATTTTGTATTGTTTCTAATTTTTATTGTTTCTGAGGCATGTTTCTCTAAAAGTTTTGACTTATTAAGGGTGTATTTTTTATTTTTTAACTTTTAGGGTGTTTTTTTTATAAATTTAAAATATCTCATGGTGCTTCTTATAACTCGTAGATTTTGTACTTTGTATAAGTTCTGATATTTTCTGGAAGCGTTTCTTTAAAATTTTGGCCTTTGAATATGCATTTTGAAGTTTTTTAAACGTTTAGGGTGTTTTTTGCAAAACTCAAAACTTTTAGTAGGTTTTGTAATTTTCAAATTATAAATTTTTTAAATTTGTAAGTTTCAATTTTTTTGTTTTTAAAATTGACTTATTTTGGGTATTTTTTGTAAATTTTAGAACTTTCATGGAGCTATTTATAAGTTATAAATTGTGTAGTGTTTGTAGATTTTGATTTTTCTAGGGTGTGTTTGTGTAAAAGTTAACTTTTTTGAGGGTGTATTTTGCGATTTTAAAACTTTTAGGGTCTTTTCTTCTCAAATTTCACAAATTCCGCGCTGCTATTTGTAACTTATAGATTTTGTACTGTTTATAAATTTTATTGTTTCCGATGCATGTCTGTGTAATAGTTTGACTTTTTGAGGGTGTATTTTGCAATTTTCTAAATTTTGAGGGTGCTCTTTTGCAAATTTCAAAAAATTTATGTTGCTGCTTATAACTTATAAATTTTGTACTTTTTGTAATTTTTGGATATTTTCTGAGCATGTTTTCATAAAAGTTTGACTTTTGAGTGTGTATTTTGCATTTTTTCAAACATTTCGGGTGTCTTTTGTAAAACTTAAAACTTTCAATGGGGCTTTTATAATTTATAAATTATAAAATTTTCAGAGTTCATACATTTCACTTTTTTAGTTTTTTAAAAATTTGACTTTTTTTGGGTGTTTTTTGCAACTTTGAAACTATTAGGGTATTTTTTGTAAATTTTAAAATTTTCATGGAGCTATTTATAAGTTATAGATCGTGCAGTTATCTATAGATGTTGATTTTTTGCAACTTTTAAAACTATCATGGTGTTTTTGTAAATTTTAGAACTTTCATGAAGTTATTTATAAGTTATAGATTGTGTAGTGTTTGTAGATTTTGATTTTTCTAGGGTGTGTTTGTGTAAAATTTAACTTTTTTGAGGGTGTATTTTGTGATTTTGAAACTTTTAGGGTCTTTTGCGTAAATTCCAAGCTGCTACTTGTAACTTATAGATTTTATACTGTTTATAAATTTTATTGTTTCCGATGCGTGTCTATGTAATAGTTTGACTTTTGTACGGTGTATTTTACAATTTTCTAAATTTTTAGTGTTTTCTTTTGCAAAATTTCAAAAAAAATTATGTTGCTACTTATTACTTATAAATTTTATACTTTTTGTAATTTCTGATATTTTCCGAGCATGTTTTTATAAAAGTTTGACTTTTGAGTGTGTATTTTGCATTTTTCAAACATTTCGGGTGTCTTTTGGAAAAACTCAAAACTTTCAATGGGGTTTTAGTAATTTATAAATTATAAAATTTTCAGAGTTCATACATTTCACTTTTTCAGTTTTTTAAAACTTTGACTTTTTGGGTGTTTTTTGTAACTTTGAAACTATTAGGGTGTTTGCATGATGCTATTTATAAGTTATAGATTGTGCAGTTATCTATAGATGTTGATTTTTTACAACTGTTAAAACTATCATGGTGTTTTTTGTAAATTTTAAAACTTTCATGAAGCTATTTATAAGTTATAGATTGTATAGTGTTTGTAGATTTTGATTTTTCTAGGTTTCAGGGTTGTGTTTTTGTAAAATTTGACTTATTAGGTGTACTTTTTGCAGCTTTTGAAACTATGATGGTGTTTTGTGAATTTCAAAAAATTCTTGGGGTTGTTTATGGGTTTTAGATTTTATACTGTTTGTAGGTTTTGATATTTCTGGGTTGTGTCTTGCAAATTTTACAAACTTAACTTTTAGGGTTATTTTACAATTTTTGAACATTTGAGGGTGTTTTATGTAAAATTTTTATTTTGTTATTTATAATTTATAGATTTTTTTGTACTGTTTTATAAGTTTTGATATATTCATGATTTTTGGTAAATTTGGAACTTTTGAGGATTTGTTTTAATTTTTGAACCCTTTAAGAGTGTTTTCTACAAACTATAAAAAATTGATAGTGCTGTATGTAATTTATGAATTTTGTAGTTTTCATATATATTGATATTTTATGGGTGTGTTTTTACATAATTTGAAGGTTAAGAGATGAATTTAAATTTAAATGGGTTAAATTTAAACGGGTTGGCCGGTTAACCAGTTTACAACTTGACTAATTATTAGATTTTTTGGGTCGATCCGTATATGACCCGACCCATATAAAGTGATCCATACCCACTTATAATGGGTCGGGTCAAATCGGGTTAGCGGGTTAGGTTATAAATTGCCAACCAGACCAATGGTCTTGTTTTACTTTTTAGGAAATTTCGACAAATAGCCAGTTTTTGTTGGGCTGATAAAAATTAAACAATATCCTCAATTCCAACTAAATTGTATAAAAGATCAAAGACTATTTAAAAATGAAGAAGAGAGTTCCTCATTTAGTCATTTGGAAGGAACAAGGAGTACAGCTATCCCTTTTCCATTAAATAATAAAATGAGCTTTAAGTTGTATGATACTGATCCATAAACAACGTCATAATCATTTTCTCTAGTTGTCTTTACATATTTGGAATTTTCGCTGCCGGCTTGGTTCATACGAGGCCTCGTATTGTCTAAATCCATTTTCTTCCTCAATGCATATTCTTTTATAACTTTTCTATTTTCACAAGTTCTTCCACGTACCGGTCATATGTCTATTTTAAACGTCATCTATCCTCATCGATTGTTTTATTTACAATTTTGCCTAGCTCTTTCTCCTTTTGGGTAAATTTCAATGAGAGGTAGTCTCTTTTTTTTTTTGGTAAAAATTTATGGCATTTATTAAATTTAGACGACAGATAATTTGAGGTATATATTTGCTTCGTTTTGTAACTTAAGTTATTTAAGTGCAATTTAGCCATCTTTTTATCCATCAAAATGTTCTTTTCATTTTCTATAAAAAAAAAACTTTAAGAAAATAAAAATTATTGGAAAGTTGGCGTATTTGCCAAAAGAGGACCCACCGGCGCCCTCGCAAGATTCGCGCGCCGACGTGGCAACAATCAATTGGCTGTGGGCTCCACAAACCCTAGGTTTCTACACCTATTCTCCCTCAAAATTTCCTTTTCCAAAAAAAAAGAAAAGAAAAACAACCCCTACCCATTATTTCTACCCGCCTTCTTCCTCTCCTTCCGAGCGCGAATAATTCGGTCCCTCGGAATTACCTCGCCGCTTAATTCGCAGCTCCGCCGGAAACCAACGACGTCAGCATCGGGTTCGAGGTATAATTAGCTGCAAAGAGAACTCTTTAATTTTCCGTAGAGTTTTACCCCCTGATGTGAATTTAGCTGTTAATTTGGATTTCTGATGGTGATTCAGCTATTCTCTCTGTTAGGGTTTTGAAGAACTTTTTTATGATCGATTGCGCGTGAAATTCTTCGGATTTTCCTCTGAAATGTCAGGACCGCTCGATCGATTCGCCAGGCCTTGTGAGTTTTCGTTTATTTTTTATTTTATTCTTTTTGTTGGAAATTTGGGAGTTTTCGTTGTTTAAGCTAATAAAAATTGCTCCTTTTGAGGTAATTTAGGCTGTCTATATTTCCTTTTCTATTCAGAAATAATTATGTAGATTGAATTTAGAGAGGTTTTGAGCTTTGCTACAGGGACCCAAAATTTGGGTCCAATATGGGGACAAGTGAGGTGTCCCCCTTCTATTGGATAATGAGTTGGCCATCATTGATGGCCAACTCATTATCCAATAGGAGTGGGACACCTCACTTGTCCCCCTATTGGTCCCATATTTTGGGTCCTTGAGGAATTTTTCTTTGTGGAGTTCACTTTTTGGTTGATGTTGCGTACTTCTTGGGCTATAAAAGAAAAGAAATGAATTAGTACAAAATTTTGAGTGCCTTTCCCTAAAATTTCAGCAAGGCTTCTTATCAAAAATTCCAGAATTATATGAAGGATAAATGCATTCTACCAAATATTAAACATGTGGATGGTGTTTTCAAGGTAGGTAGGCAGGCTTGTAAACATCAGTTACCTCTTAGAGGCTGTTTGGTTCATTTCCATAAAATTATGGAAATGGACTCCCTCACATAAAACCAAATTCAAAATTTTTTTTAGGATATTTAAGGAATCCAAAACTTGTGTTTGATTTGAAATGATAAAGCAAAGAATAGGAAATCATATCCAAAACTCATGTTTATTTCATTTCCAAAGAATAATAATAGAACCATCAATAGAGAGAGAGAGAGAGAGAGAGAGAGAGGAAAAGAGGAGCCGGCAAATCTGTCAACTTTGTAGCACATTTCCAAGCCAAAAGATAGGATTTGTGCTGTCCAAAAAAAGTCACTGTTTTATCTCTTTTTAAGAAACTTTTTCTTAAATTTTTTTTGAAGCAAACCCAACTTTTAGAATCCTATAATGGCCCAAAACCTAGTTTTTATTCCAAAAATGCTGGTTCCCTAAAATTTTGGCCCAAACAAACAGCCCCTTATCGGAGAAATTATGTGAGGAAATGATCAGTTGTTCATTGGATTGGAATTCATAAATTTGACAAACTTAGTTTGTCATTTCCTCTTCTTAGGTGAAATTAAGTCTTCGGTTGGTTGGGTTCTCAATGGACATTTGTCCACTTCCCTTACAATGAGTGTGCATAGCTTTAGCAAAAAATACTTTCCTAGAGTATGATGTTTTAGAGTATTGATTCTACTAGCTTCCTTAATTGTCTTGTAACCGGTAGAAATATGCCATGTAATGAATAAAAATAAAATAAGGAACTTCTGATTGATCGTATTTTAATTCACTTTATCAATTTTTGATGTCTAGTTCTGCATAATTGTTTGTGGTGCTACCCCAGTTCCTTAAATAACTTATAAACTAAATTCATGCAAACAGCATGCCACTAACTATTGCTTTCAGTATATCACGTACCTTGTACCTTGTTGCCTATATGTACGTAAATGCGTGCTGATGCATGTATCTGGGTGTAAAACTATGAGTTTGGATATTATATGTGTATTTACCAACTCTGAGCTTGTTATTTGAAAGCATTCTCCCATCCATACTCATGTTAATCCAATAAGAATTGTAAATGTATGGAAGTTAGTTCCAATATCATTTTTCTGAATGCGAAATGTTGTTTAAATTCTACTTCCAAACGTTCTATTCACTCTCTTTCTCCCCTAATTTGACAAAAATGCCCGTAAAATATTTCAGGTTTTGACGGATCTTTTGGTCAAAATGAAAGGAAAGAGCGAAAATCAGATTTTGAGAACTCAGAGGATGAAAGAAGAACGAGGATGGGATCTTTTAAGAAAAAGGCACTAAATGCTTCAACCAAATTCAGGCATTCATTGAGGAAGAAAAAGAGTAGGAGGAAGAGTGACAGTCAAGTCATCTCAGTCTCAATTGAAGATGTCAGGGATGTTGAGGAACTTCAAGCTGTTGATGCATTTCGTCAATCACTGATACTGGATGAACTGCTACCTGCTAGGCATGATGATTATCACATGATGTTGAGGTATGTCTTGTTTTCAATTGGCATGTTTGATACACCTTGTTTGGTCTCATTAGGACAAATTTTCAAGTTTTCCTATGTCATTACCGCGTCATATAGTAGCTGATTTTCTTCTCTCCATAGAGTTCACTGCCCTTTAAACCTGCAAAATCAATGTGCTATTCTTCTAGCATGCTGTTACGTACATGGAAAAAAGAAGCTGATGCAAGAATTAGATGATCTACATTTGATAACATAAGTTGCATTGACACAAGAAATATTATTGGCAACAAAACCTATCACTTGTGGAAAACTCATATACCAGAAAGAATTATTCAATTGAATTTCCTGTGATTGTATCTTGCTTTGTGCATTTGATGATACTGGTACTCTGTTAGTAAATGATCCCCCCATATCATGTAAACAGTATAGTTTTGTATGTCCTCAAAATCTAAAGTTCTGATCTGGTCATTTTCCTTGCAGATTTTTGAAGGCAAGGAAATTTGATGTTGAGAAAGCAAAACAAATGTGGGCTGAGATGCTTCAATGGAGGAAGGAATTTGGTGCTGACACTATTATAGAGGTAAAATATATCTTCTAGTTATATCAAACATTGAAAACCCACTGACTATTTATAGTCTATTTAAAGGAGTCAGCCATATTGTATATATTAATATGATACTTGATACATATTGCCTTGGTTAAAAATAATGCATTTAGGACACGGTTTAAAAGTTTGATAATGCTATGCAAGCCTGGGTGGTAAGGTTTGTGGGTCAACAACATTTTTCTTCCATGTCCACATGTTTCCAATATAGCAACTTTTTGCTATGTGATGCATCTGTACAAATATCACACTTGCTAGATGCAGAATTGCAGATTCTGTGAAAATCAATAAGATTTATTATCATAGTATCTGATATTCGTTTATCTTATGATGGTCAGCTTTAATGCTTTATAGATTTGTTGAACATTTTATATTTTACCTGTTAAGTCATTTTCAGTTTTTAAGTTTCAAACTATGATATTGAGAATTCTTCCCATATAGACTATTTCCATTATGGAAATGCTTTTCTTTAATACCTGGTCTATCCATCCTTCAAAAAAACATAAAGTATACAGAAGCATGTCAGAGAACTGCTTCATTTCATGTTGTATCACTTGAAAAAAAAAATAACAACATTATGGAAACTTTTGACAACATACATTCGAAAATTAGTTATTGAAATCATTCCTGTAACTTCGTTTGGCCTAGTAGTTTTTTTCCCCTTACCACTTCTCTTTTCTGATAACTGTTGGAGAAACCTGGCACAAACCACACTAAAAGAAAGATTAAGTGTGTAAGTAATACTTTACTTCAACGTGATATGGAGATTTGAATTATGTATAACAACTTAAGAAACAGAACAAGGATCAGTTGGGATATGTCTAGGACTTTACTTTTAGGGGCTGTTTGGTTCGTTTCCTTGATATAGAGAAATACAATTCTATGTAAAGAAACACAAGTTTTGAGTTTTCCAAACTTTTCTAAGAAATAGATTGTTTTGTTTTGGTTCGCACATAAAAAATGGTGGGAAACCAATGTATTTATTTTTCTTGTGTTTGGTTTGCATAGAAAAAAAGAAAAACTTTTGTAAACAAAGCACAGAAGGAAAAAATCTGACGTGGCAGAGTTTTCATCAATTTCACTTGGTTGGGGAAGGAAATCGGAGAGGGAAAAAAATCTTAGTTGGCGGCGATTTCAGCAGAGTTTTCCCTCTTCCATTCGAGCAAACCAAAGCGGCACAAAGAAATGGACGGAAACAAAAACGCTGACATGGAGAGCTAAAAATCTGACGTGAAGGAGTTTTCTGAGTTTTTCACCTCTTATAATAGCGAACCAAACAGCCCCTTATTTTCATGTTTATAGGGCCCAAGTCTTCCATGTATTACGTCTCATTGAGAAGCATTCGTTGATGCCAGTATCCTGAATTGTGGATTTTTTATTCAACTACAATATATCTAGTATATATTTTGTTGAAATCATAATTGTTTATTGCTGAAAGGTCTCCTCAGCATGAGAGATCTATTTCATTTGAATACATCTTAAGCATGCTTCCTAGGTGCTCTCACAGTATCCAGTAACTTTCACATCCTTAGCTTTACTCCTCTTACATCAGACTATAGCTGTAGATTTCCTGATGCTTAATTTGGAGATACTAAGCCTCATTCTTTTGGCCTCATTCTTTTGGCCTCATTTTTTCATGTGACCGAAAATTTCATTTCTGGTTCTCTTTTGCTAAAAACATGATCAACAACTAACTAGAGTTCATCAGGATTTTGAGTATGCAGAACATGAGGAAGTTCTAAAATACTATCCGCATGGTTATCATGGTGTGGATAAGGAGGGAAGACCTGTATATATTGAAAGACTGGGAAGAGTTGATCCAAATAAACTCATGCACGTGACAACAATGGATCGGTACATAAGATATCATGTAAAGGAGTTTGAAAGGGCTTTTATGGTTAAGTTTCCAGCATGCTCAATTGCTGCAAAAAAGCATATAGACTCAAGTACTACAATTTTGGATGTTCAAGGCGTGGTATGTTTTATACTCATACTTCTCTAACCAGTTAGCTGAAATGTATCTGCTGTCACTACTGATTATAATGAAATATTTTTTTGGTGCACTTCATTTTTGCAGGGTTTAAAAAATTTTAGCAAGACTGCTCGAGAACTAATTGTGCGATTGCAGAAGATTGACAGCGATAACTATCCAGAGGTACTATCTTATTGATATAAAGATCACAGCCTTGCAAGTAACTGGACTACACTTGACTATATGAACTTGATGCTGGAAGGGTGTGATTTAGCATCTACATGTTTTTGCAGACATTATGCCGCATGTTTATCATTAATGCTGGCACTGGGTTTAGACTTCTATGGAACAGTGTGAAATCTTTTCTTGATCCCAAGACAACTTCAAAAATTCATGTTAAGTAACAATCACCCTCCCTATCTGTTTGTTTATTTTTTTCCTAGAGACTAAGATTTGTGGCAATTTTGAAACTTTTATCAGGTTCTTGGAACCAAGTACCAGAATAAGTTGCTGGAAATAATTGATCCAAGGTAATTCTTTATTTTAATCAGATAATGTACTCTATTTTTCTTCTTCCATTTATTTTATCATCATTTTTTATGCATCCTTTGTGTAGCGAATTGCCAGAATTTCTTGGCGGTTCTTGCACATGTGCTGAACATGGAGGATGCCTATTGTCAGACGAGGGTCCCTGGAAAGATCCTCACATACAAAAGGTATCCTTTTGTTGTTTTACTGTAGATGATGACTATATTACTGTTTCATTGTTGCTCAATTTCTGATGAAGTAATGTAACCAGATGGTTCTTGATGGGGAAGCACAGTGTGGCAGACAAATTGTTACTGTTTCCAATAGTGATGGAAAGATCATTGCTTATGCTAAGCCACAATACCCAACAGTATGACTTAATTCTGGTCCTGTGATCATTTTAGATTGTTGATAAGAATCTCTTTGAAATTAACTTGTCTGTATATTTGAATCAGATAAGAGGCGGTGACACGTCAACTGCTGAGTCATCAGAAGCTGAAGACATTAACTCTCCCAAAGCAACAAGGAATTCCATTGCATATCCTCAACTAACCCCTGTTCATGAAGAGGTAACTCCTCCTAGAAAAGAACAAAAAATAATGTGAGCATTGACTAAAAAATAATGTTAGCATTGACTATCAATTATCAATTCAAGGAATACAGCGCGTTAGTTTTTTTTCCTGTATTTTAATTTTGAGTTTTTTTTTCAGTAGATGAACTTTTGTGAAGTTTATTGGTGCATGCTTAGAAACTTAGCATACCGGAACATGGCTAAAAATTAACAAAAATGATAAGTCATCGATAAGACATATTCAAATGTAAGTAATAATGAGCATGTTCCTTTTCATATTTTGCAAAATGAAATTGAGATTAATATTAATCATAAACCACATGTTCTATATAAATAGTACTAACCCAATTGTTCTTGGTTAACTAAAAATTAGATGTCTCACTTCTTCCAAAGTTTATCCTGCATGTATTTGCCTTGAATTTTATTCATTTTTTTTTCTGTTTTCCAAATAGTGAGTATTTGATGTACTGTCATGAAGTATACTGCAGGGGCCTCAGTTTCATGCAGATGCTGATGTTTGATTTATCATGCTTTGTTATAGTAAATGATGCTCATCATCCTAAACTGCCATTTATTTAGGAAATCAAAGCTGATGGTTGGATTTTTGTACAGTAGTATTAGAGGGCAACAGTAAGAAATGCACGACTTTAGGAGCGGTACATCACTTTATTATTATTTTGTGTCTTATATGGGAGAATTGGAGTTATTTCTTTGGGTAGCTAATCTTTTGAGTAAATTTGTGTAGCTAATATTACAAATGGAAACTGCTGTTGTTTAGTCATATTTAAGGGGAATATATTCTTTATAATTTATTTGTATGCCTTTAATGGATTTGGCTGCTCTTATTTCTATAGTATAATTGGGCTACAATTCTTATAGATGATGTAGTTGTCTTCTTGATTCTCATGTAGGCAAAAATGGCCCGAAAGACTAGCCGATCTGTTGCCTTTCCTGACTTGGACGAAAATGTTCCCATGGTTGACAAGGTTGTCGTTGATTCAGGATGGAAGGAAGAGGTCTCTCGACAGCCTACTGCCTCTAATGGTATGTTAGTTTGAACTATTGTTTGCATTTAAATTTTGACACAAAAACCATAAAAGGAAGAAAATTCCTCATGATTACTTAGTACTACTCTAATTACTAGTTTGACTTTCAGTTGTCAAACCTTAACTGCTCTTTTCAATTCCTTGTGTTCTCCTGGAGTTGTTGGAAGCATGAAGGTTCTCCTGGTTTTCTTGGGTATTATAGTCTGACTGTTGAATTGACTGTTCTAAACTATAGTTGTGTTATGCTGGTCAAGAATTTGGTAGAAAATGAGAATGATTATCATTTCAGTAAAATATTTTTCGTTAATAGGGTTTACCTTATCAGGTGCAGCATCTGAACAGTGTAGGATTACTAAGTGGCCTACTGGGAGCTGCCCCCAAAATCAGTCCATGCAGCTTAAGCAGTGTATTGCAAAGAGATGTTTTGTGTTTTTTTTTGCCGTCATAGTTTTCTTAGTTTTTGATTATCATATGATATAATTTCTTTGGTATTATATGGTTTAAGCATTGTACTTTGTGTACATTCTTATTTTGCTTTGGAGACTATTTGTTTGCTAATTTCACTATGGTTGGCATGTCAGGTTCAATCACTTCATCCAATCCTGATAAGACAATTGAAGGAGTTGCAGATCGAATCATTGCAGTCATTTTGGCATTCTTCATGATGCTCTTTACAGTGTTACGTGTAGTCGCAAACAAAGTGACTAAGGGATTCTCCAGTGAAGCTCCAGTAATAGATAACCAGTATCCTTCATTTGGACTTGACCTTGTACAGAAAGAGGAATCTCGCCCTCCTTCACCTACTCCGGGTTTCACAGAGGTGGACCTCCTTTCATCTGTCTTGAGAAGGTTAGGAGAACTAGAAGAGAAGGTCGACATTCTTAAGGCAAAGCCATCTGAAATGCCTTGTGAGAAAGAAGAGTTGCTTAATGCTGCTGTTTGTCGCGTGGATGCATTAGAAGCCGAGCTTATCTCTACAAAAAAGGTACGCCTCCAAACTCTTTTATACGAGGATTTTTGTTGCTCTAAGTTTAGTAAATATTTATTGCTTATAACCATATTTTACTCAAGTGATGCCAATAAAAGTAATGGAAAAAGGAAAACCATGCCATTTATATGATAGATATGCTTCCTGATTTAGTGATGGCTTGGAGGAAAGTGGTTCAGTTTGATTCATCGGTTTTCATTCTCTTAGAAATGTACGGATCTCAAAAAGTAGCAAAACATTCTAAGTCTTCAGTCTATGGTATGCTGTAGGGATGTAGGCTAGGTAAATCAAATTAAAGTTACTCAGTTTTGTAGTTATCAAGAGTGGATGAAGCTTTGAATTATTACTTCAGTCTGCCAAATGATGTATTGTCTCATTGTCTGCATAGGTCTTCTAGGGTTAGATTTCATGCATTGCGCATGGCGAGGTATATGGTAGAAACCATAAAAGGGTTGATATATTGGTGGCTATCAGGCAACAATTTTTGTCAATCATTTCAGCATTGCTGCTTTTCAATCTGCAGCATGCATGCCGCATTTTCAGAGGGAAACTGACTTTATATTGATTATAGCTTTTACCTTCTGTGCATGTTAGTGTTTCATATTAATCTATACCATAATTTAACTTGTGGCCCATTAACGCACTCAAGGGGATGTCTCCCTTAATATTGATCGTAGGTCTTGATCTTAATTAAGGGCTATTTCATATAATCTATGTTACCTAGGTACGGGTACGGGTACGGGTACGGGTACGGGACACGACAAATTTGTAAAAAGTAGGGTACGGGGACACGGCTGTATATATATAAAATAATTCACTTTAGATCAGTGTTGAATTAAATACCTATTACATTTGCAAATATACCCTAAAATATGACAATCTATTTTTATTTTATTTAACAATTCTAAGAAATAGAAAGCTATTTTTATTTTATTTAAAAATTTAGAACTAATATTATTACTTATATAAACCCAAACCCAAACCCCTCCCCACATAAAACCCAAACCCAAACCCCTCCCCCTATATAAAACCCAAACCCAACCCAAACCCAAACCCCTCCCCCTATATAAAACCCAAACCCAAACCCAAACCCCACTCCATATAAAAAACAGGTGAAGAAAAAAACCCAAACCCGAATCCAAACCCAAACCCCTCCCCCATATAAAACCGTAACTTCCCCCTAGGGTTTTCATCTTCGTCGCCTCTTCCCATTTCTCCTCGCGAACCCAAAGCCAGTCCTCCATCGATGGCCCCTCACAAGACCCTCGAAGCTCGTCCAAGCCTCAATCCTCTGTCGGAGCTCGTCCAAGCTTCAGTCCTCCGTCGATCTCGTCGTCGAGGAGAAAAGGAAAAAAAAAACAAAAAAAAAACCCTAAAATCCATAAAATCAAACCTTGTAGGCGCTGATCTCGTCGTCGAGGAGAGGATTCGTTGTCGAGGCGCTGAAATTGCTTCGTCAAGGCTTTGATTTCGTCGTTGGCTTTCGTCGAGGCGCTGAAATCGGGCGCTGAAATTGCTTCGTTCGGCTTTGATTTCGTCGTCGAGGCAGAATCGCTTCAGAATCGCTGAAATCGGGCTCTGAAATCGCTTCGTTCGGCTTCGTTCGGCTTTGATTTCAAGTGGGCTTGAGTTATTGGGCTCAAATAACGCCCGATTCGGCCTTTCTTTCAAATTTTCAGGTGCGGTTTTTTTTTCTTCGCTCGCGAGTGAAATTTTGCGCCGTATCCACCGTTTGGGTGCGGATCCGCACCCAACACGTACCCGACACGGGTACGGGACCTAGATTGAAGTGTCGGGGTAACATAGCACATAAACCTCAATCTTTCATATTTTGATGTAGCCCATTAAAATCTTTGTACTTTAATATAAAGTGGGAAAGTTTATTATTCTTCTCTCTACCGCAGCATTTCAGGTAGGCAATTTTATGTTCATAGTTGTGTTATTTTCATATATACCCCTTAATTTATGGGCATTTGCAAAATACCTCCTAAATCATATATTTGAAAAACTACCCCTCAAATCATCAACTTTGTGAAAAAATATCCCTAAAATCAACAAATCATCAAGTTGGTGCTAGAAATTTGACTATTTTGTTGATAATTTTTACATTGTGATTACAAATTAGCTTATCGGAGTTGATGATTACTTGCTTTGATGGTAGTCTTCTCAAAAATTGATGATTTGAGGGGTGCTTTTGTAAATACTGAGATTTGGAGGGTATTTTTGCAAAGATTTAAGGGCTATATATGCAAATGACCCTTAATAATTTCCTGAATCAATTTCTAAATTATTGGGACACAGTGCACCATAGTAATCTAGAAACATTAATATACTTGTCAAAAATGTTGTGCTCAAAATGATCTGACAAGAATATGTTCCTTTAAACTTATAATAAGCATGCTCACCACAACCACATCAAATTGACCATCTATTTCAGAAATCTATGGTGTCCTTTCCTCTGCGGCATTTGTGATATGAAATTCGAAATCATCCATAAAATATAAGCAATCAAGTTTGCCAGAGTTATTTGTTACATATGGCCAGTCCATCCAACGAGGAAAATCCTCTAGTTGTATCTCTGCAGAAAAGAACATCAGATTAGGTTAAGTCTATATTTTGAGCTTGATCCGTGAACCAACTTTGACCCCCAAGCTTTCCTATCCGGGCTTCAATATTGATTAATGAGGAATTTTAAATGTTTATAAAGCATAGTACAATCATATCAAACTTCATTTTGTTACACACTGAGGACAGGTTGGTAATTTGACACATGCTGGAAGAGGATACATCATAGAGTTGTGCTATGAGTAAATCACTTTCTTTCTATGTATCTGTTTCGTATGACTATGAATTAATGACCCCCTCGGTGTGAGGCAGGCACTTCATGAGGCTCTGTTGAGGCAAGAGGAGCTCTTAGCTTACCTTGACGGCCAGCGGGAGGCTAAGTTCAGGGTAGGTTTAGCAGGTTTTCTCTGTTTATGATATTTACCTACAGATGGTATTTTGTTATAACTGTCTCATTTGATATTTGATAATTTTGGAAGTTAATGGGGGTCTATAATGTCTCTCTGCAGAAGAAGAAATTCTGCTACTGAAAATGCTTACCATTTCCCACTGTCTGGTTTGTTTCTTGGTAATCAAATGACGCATCTCATCAGAAGTTTATTCTTATCTTATCCGGTTAGGATATATCACTTGGAATTCATTATTCTGACACAATTTCTTTTTCCTCTTCTGTAGTTGTAAAGTAAGTTCCCATGAAGCATGCTCGAAATTTACAGAAGAAATTTCTGGTTGTTACTGGCGCACTAGTAAATATTTGGTATTTTTTTAATGTTTATAAAAATGAAGAGAATCTTGTTGGTATGAGAAAAATGTGAGGTCTTTCCGCAGTCACGGGTGTGTTTGTTTTGTTTTGTTTTGTTTGCATACTTTCTGCTTTGTATTTATTTTCTATACTGATTTGGCATTTTCATGTAATATGGGATTATGATAAACCTATAAGGAATGTATTAACGTGAAATGTGTAAATGATAAAACCTTTTCTTGTAAGGGGCTGTTTGGTTCGTTTCCTAGATATAGGGAAATGTATTTCCATGTACAAAAACACAAGTTTTGAGTTTTTCAAACTTTTCCAAGAAATAGATTGTTTCGCTTTGGTTCGCAAAAAAAAGTGGGAAACCAATGTATTTATTTTTCTTGTATTTGGTTCGCATGGAAATAAAGAGAAAACTTTTGTTTATATAGCAAAAAGCCGACGTGGCTGTAGTTTTCGTCGATTTCACGAGGTTGAGGAAGGAATTGGGGGAAAAAAAAATCTGATGTGGCGGCGATTTTCACCGAGTTTCCCTTCTTTAATCCTAGCGAACCAAAGATGGGGAAAAAACCGACGGAAAGCTTATATCTTACGTGACCACAAAAATGTGATGTGGAGGCGATGTAAAACTTTTCCATCAAGTTAAAAAACGAACCAAATAGCCCTTAAATGGCAAGGAAATCATCTCGATTCTTGCATCTATAGAAGGAATGTTCACTGTATATTATGTGCGTGCTTCTAAACGGGGCATCACATGACTAACATTGTGACTGATCTTTTATTAAAGTTGATTGATGTAATCTCTTTAGGAATCGTACATCACCTTGTTCCGATGGGGGTACTTTAACAACTTTTGAAGATTTTTTTTAATTTTTTTATTTTTTGTGTAGTTAAACATGTTTCCAAATGAATGGCATGAACGGCGTGATTCATGCCTTTCCGGGAACCAAAAAAGGTTTTACATACGGATATTCAGTAATCACTTACTTCGAAAGTGTATGATATGAATTTTTGAAACTTTATAATTATGTCAAAAAAAGAAACTTGTAAAATTTCTGAAATAGCCTTGGCCCTATCATCTTAATTCCCTGTTGTTTTACTCGGCAGTGAGGATATTTTAGACAATTTGGGTTACTTTTCAAAAAAAAAAGAAAGAAATATTTGTAAAAGGTTATCAAAATGATAACGTTATCAAACATGTATATCGATAAACCCAAAATGAAAGATGATCAGTATTGGGACGAGTTGCGCCGTGCTTAGCCATATCTTGACAGGTCCTCTACAATTTTACAAATTACATATCCTGTCAAAACATCTAGTATCCAAGTGTTGTATTTTGAACCGAAAAATAGGTGGTGAAATATCCGAATTGTCATGTTATCCCCTTTGTATGGCTTAAAACACTTTTTTCTTATGCAGTGTATTAGAAATTTAGGCTAAATGGCAATTAAATACCCTATAGTACTACCACATTTACATTTAAAATATCCTAAGTTATAAAATATAGCATTTTAATATCTCAAGTTGTGAAAAATGACATGCTAGTACCTTCTGTTGGTTGAACGTGAGAATATTGAGAATATTCCTAGGGATAATCTCATATAATTAGCACATGATATTTGTCTAATTACATTGATCTGATTTATTGCCATATTTAGCATTATATATATCATCCATCTTTTGATTAAATTTTACATCCATTTCTATGAACGAGTATTTTCGTCATAATAGCTTTATTTAACGGTGATTACAATATTCTAAACGTGGATGACTAAAAGTATTTGTATTTAAGTGTAAAGATGGTGAAACCACCGAGTATTTAAACGCCATAAACATATCATACCATTATAACTACCTAATCTTACGAGTATTTGGAGCCAGACACGATCCCGTATGCCAGCGGAAACGAGAAACACGAGTGATCCGAGCCAAACGTGAGAAGCAGCACGAGGCACGGCTTTCTGTGAATTCCTGAATCCTTTTTGCCTCTACCGAACCCAAAGAAATAATAATAATAAATTAAAAATAAAATAAAATAAAATAAAAGACGCAAAGAGAGAATACCGGAGCCCAACACTTGCATCCGAGGCTGCTGCTCGAGCAAGTCAATCCCCCTCCATCTCCCTCCCTCTTCCTTCTCCCTCCTCTCCCCTGTCGCTAAAGGTAAAATTTCGCCAAACCCCCTATGTCTTTTCTCTAATTTTCTGTTAGTCCATTCTGAGTCTCTCCTTTAATTTCACCAAACAAAAGGTTCTGAAAGCACCGTCTACGACGCGAGGCTCGATGGGCGGAGAGTCGCCGTCAAAAAACCTGTCCTTTCCACTTCCGACGACCTCGACAGGTTCCACAGAGAACTTCAACTGTGGTGGTAAGAAAGTTTACACCCCTTTAGGTGTTTTTTCGCTTAAAGTTGGGATTTTGGGAGTGCCCATGTTGACCAATATGGATAATTTTGATGTTGGTTTTGTTGGGCGTGAAGTGAAGTGGATCATCCTGGATTGGCTAAGTTGGTTGCTGCTCATGCGAGGCCTCCAAATTATTTGTTTTTCTTTGAGTTTTATGAGAGGGGGAATTTGGCGGAGAGATTGCATGTTGAGGAGTGGAGCCCTGAGATTGATGAAGCACTCGTGATTGCTTATGAGCTCGGTATAGCCTTTCGTATAATGTGCTGTGTATGACTATTTACCGAAAATATCCTGTGAGATCAAATTAGACATTGGATTGTTTGTTCTGTACTAAATTGTTTGTTATTATTTCAGCTGATACACAAGTTTATTATGCTCACTTGTTTCTCATATGGACAATGCTTAGCAGATATTTGTATGGCTATTCTCTTGGAATTTTCGATAATTCTACACTCCCGATATACGACAGAAGATTCCTTTCCCTTGGATGGTAGTAACATGCGTTTGATTTTGTGATCTCCTTATCATAGTGTACATGCCTTAGATTGTCCTCAAGCTCCTTTTATCTCTTTTAATTATTTCTCGTTTAGTACATGCATGTCAATATGTCATTTAGGAGCTTGTGGTTGTTTATGATCACACAGTTGTCAGCCATTATCACATCTTATTGGGTGTTAGCTTTGAGAAAGTTTAGGATTATTATCTCTTTTTCAATGATACCATAATATTTTTTCCCCTTGCGGTGACAAATTGCCGCTAGCTCTAATATTCTGTTAGAATTTGTTGAGGACGCAATCACGCAATTCTCAAGAGAAAGGAAAAATGTGTCTACACCTGGCCTAAAGTTCATGGATGTAACTACCAGTGTTTAATAAGCCCGCTGACATGTTGGTTAAACTGTTGTTTATAGGAGGAATTGCCACAACGAGAGTTTTTACTTGTAGTTTGTCATTTTTTAGGAAATATTGGCATTATGTAGGGCTTTTCCCTATTATTGAGCGACATTTTGGGCTTTTTCCGATATATTGAGCGGCATTTCCACGTCGAAAAATCAGCAAAAGTACGAAGCAGTGTCTTATTGTGTTCTAGGGTAACATTTGTTTTAAAAGCTCAGTTTGTGTTTAGGGCAACTTGAAGCCGCTTTATATAAATCTTGAAGTAACAGAGTTAGAGCTCAATTACCACTTCACTGTTCTTACAAGGAAACTATTAAATTGAATTCCTTTTTATGGAATGATTATTCAATTTGTAACTAATAAAACTGTTTATGTATGTTTTCTTTTCAGCAAAGACTCTGCAGTATCTGCACAACCTTGGTATAGTACATAGGGATATAAAACCTGCAAACATTCTTGTAATTATCTGCAACCTTTTCTTGTCCGTCATGTAGTATTCTTCTATTGCATTATATAATAGTGATATGTTACTTTCTATTTTGGCAAATTTACTCAATACTTTCAGACTTCTGATGCAGCTTGATGGGGGCCTTCACCCTCACTTAGCAGATTTTGGTTTAGCTACACATAAGAAAGATCTTAAATACATCTCACTTGAAAATTGGAGATCATCTGGCAAGCCAACTGGTGGTTTTCACAAAAGAAATATGGTAGGGACTCTCATTTATATGGCGCCAGAAATTCTGAGAAAGGACATCCATACAGAAAAATCTGATGTCTATAGTTTTGCTGTTTCCATCAAGTAAGTATGTATGCATTTCCTTGCTGCATTTTGAATATGTGTTGAATGGACCTCATGTTTATTGTAATCAAATATAACAATTATTTATGTAGAATTTTCTTGATCGTTCATGTGTAGATGCTTATATTTGTATCTTATATTGCTAAATGCTAAAAGTTGTATGTGATACAGCGTGTAATTTTATAGCTTCATCTTCTCTAAATCCTCGTAATGCAGTCTACCAGTTATAGTAAGATTTTATCAGTCCCTCTATCCCTTTTCTTTATCTCTGTTTACCATCATCTCATTACAAGATTCTCGAAAATTTTACAAGTGGCCTTTCTTATTGACTGCCTTCTCTTTTCCATTTTACAAGAAATGTTTATCTTAAGTGATCACTAGATTGTAGGATCCCCCCACCCCCCACCCCACCCAAAAAAAAACACGCATGCCAAAAAAAATATTTCCTTCGAATTATATGAGTGTCCACTAGATTGTAGGATTTGTCACCGCAACCTTCCAATATGCAAGTATTTCACATGAGCTTATCGTTTATCAATATCATTTCCGAACCACTATGTTTCTTTCTACTGGCCTTTATGTGTTTTGCATGTGATCCCAGCACACCTATGCAGAATTATCTAGGAGAAATTTTCTAAATAGACCATTTTACAAATTTAATAAGCAAAACCGAGCTAAAAAATATTTAATTAGCAAAATAAATCTATTTTTGGTCACATAAGTGCAATTAACTGAAAGTTGGTCGATTTTGCAAAATTTTATCTTTGAGGAATACATGACTGGTAGGCCCGTATAATTAGCCGTAATAAATTGTGTTTAACCGATAGTTAGTTTCATAATGATCTCGGCATTTCATGAAAAAACTTACCTTGCCTATTCCCTTCTGGGGCCCAGCATACATGTCCATTTACAGAATTTAGGGACCTATAATCTCTTACCCATTGACATGGGCCCACAAAGAGTCAGTCGCAGCAGGACGTGTTAGTTCCCAAAAAAAGAGTCGTGCTCATGCACATTTACAAAAACTACAAAAACTTAGGGAACCAATAATCTCTTACCCCTTGATGTGGGCCCCACAAAGAGTGAGTCCCAAGACTTGATTGTTACCCAAGAAACTGAGTACAAATAGTTGTTTGTTCCTCAAAGATATGTAGGTTTTTTATGAAAGAAACATGGTGTAATTACGAAAATAACTAATTATACAGGACTAGTAGTCCCATATATCTGTAAACATGATATTTTGCAAAAAAAGGACCTATTTTTACCAATTAAATATTATTTAGGTCAATTTTGCCAATTAAATTTTAAAAATGGGCTATTTCAAAAATTTCTCCAATTATCTAACATGGATACCCCTGAACATTCAATTTCACTTGCCTCCATGTCTAATGGAGTGCAATTTCCCCCAATCCAGAAGGAGCCAGTTTTCAGAAATCATAAGCAAAATTGTCGGAGAAGCTGTTTCACTTGATTTTCTAATTCTAATCTCCATGAAAAAGGTTTTATTTATCTGTTAATTGTTTGGTGGAAATTAGTTTCTATTGATTCTTTTAATCAGAAAGATGGAAGAGTCTAGGAAAAAAGGAATATGAGATAAGATTTTCTGTAGAGTATCTTGTCAATTTTTGAACCAGAGGTTCAAAATAACTTGAAGAACCTAATGAAATCACATTTTAAGGTAAACAGGACCTGTAAGCAACTATTCTTGCTGATGATGTAATCTAATTTCATTTTACGTGTAAAATAGCTATTTTAAATAAACCAAAATCACTATGGCCTTCACCAGAATTTTATACATAAACACATATCTTGTTAGTCATGTTTATGGATAGTTAGCTTTTATCATAATACTATCTAGATTAGTTTGTTATATACCTACTTTATAAAAACTTCTGGCCAAATATGTGAAAATATGAATTTCTTGTGGTATGGTCCATGGTTACATCCTTTCTGAGGCAGATATTCAAGAAGTTAATATGTTTTTGTATTAATTTATAAGATTTCTCAATACATAATCTTGCAACTTTCTAATCTAACAAGATTTTGGTGATCTGCAGTGAGCTTCTGACTGGTGTTGTACCTTATACTGACCTACGTGCAGAAGTACAGGTACAACCTACTCCTGTTTGTTCTTCAGTACTTTTCAAATATCAACCTTTCATTCTTCAATGTAACTTATTCAGTAAGGCTGAGTTTGGTTTGACTGAAATTGAAAGAAAGGAAAAGAAAGTTAGAAAGAAAATTATTTTCAACTTTTTGGTTTGAAAGAAAAAAAAAATAAAAATGGGAGAAATTGGAAGGAAAATGGACTAAAACTTTTCCTGTTCCTTTTCCTCCAATGGGACCTAGTGAAAGTAGCGGAAAGTTTATGGGGGAGGAAGGGATCAGACTCGAGGAAGGGGATGAACTCTCCCGGACATCACGTCACCCAAATTGTTACTCACCCAGTTGATTTCATGTGGGGTCTAAGTGGAAGAATTAAATAGGGGTAGTCTGGGTTTAGGCACAAAAAATATTCACTTGTTCTATGTGGGCCTCATGCGGCATATGGAAATGTTACATTACCCTGTAGTTTGCCATAAATTAAAAAGGTTTTATTTAGTCCCTTTTGTCTTTCATAATTCGAAATGAGCTCAGATGATTAAATTTTTACTAGGTTCTCCAACATTCAAGTTAATTCGGAATAATTCCCTGAAATTATTGAAATTGCCATCAGGTCCCCAATTCTCATAAGTTGTTTGGAACTAATATCCCGGATGTAACTACCAGTGTTTAATAAGCCCGCTGACATGTTGGTTAAACTGTTGTTTATAGGAGGAATTGCCACAACGAGAGTTTTTACTTGTAGTTTGTCATTTTTTAGGAAATATTGGCATTATGTAGGGCTTTTCCCTATTATTGAGCGACATTTTGGGCTTTTTCCGATATATTGAGCGGCATTTCCACGTCGAAAAATCAGCAAAAGTACGAAGCAGTGTCTTATTGTGTTCTAGGGTAACATTTGTTTTAAAAGCTCAGTTTGTGTTTAGGGCAACTTGAAGCCGCTTTATATAAATCTTGAAGTAACAGAGTTAGAGCTCAATTACCACTTCACTGTTCTTACAAGGAAACTATTAAATTGAATTCCTTTTTATGGAATGATTATTCAATTTGTAACTAATAAAACTGTTTATGTATGTTTTCTTTTCAGCAAAGACTCTGCAGTATCTGCACAACCTTGGTATAGTACATAGGGATATAAAACCTGCAAACATTCTTGTAATTATCTGCAACCTTTTCTTGTCCGTCATGTAGTATTCTTCTATTGCATTATATAATAGTGATATGTTACTTTCTATTTTGGCAAATTTACTCAATACTTTCAGACTTCTGATGCAGCTTGATGGGGGCCTTCACCCTCACTTAGCAGATTTTGGTTTAGCTACACATAAGAAAGATCTTAAATACATCTCACTTGAAAATTGGAGATCATCTGGCAAGCCAACTGGTGGTTTTCACAAAAGAAATATGGTAGGGACTCTCATTTATATGGCGCCAGAAATTCTGAGAAAGGACATCCATACAGAAAAATCTGATGTCTATAGTTTTGCTGTTTCCATCAAGTAAGTATGTATGCATTTCCTTGCTGCATTTTGAATATGTGTTGAATGGACCTCATGTTTATTGTAATCAAATATAACAATTATTTATGTAGAATTTTCTTGATCGTTCATGTGTAGATGCTTATATTTGTATCTTATATTGCTAAATGCTAAAAGTTGTATGTGATACAGCGTGTAATTTTATAGCTTCATCTTCTCTAAATCCTCGTAATGCAGTCTACCAGTTATAGTAAGATTTTATCAGTCCCTCTATCCCTTTTCTTTATCTCTGTTTACCATCATCTCATTACAAGATTCTCGAAAATTTTACAAGTGGCCTTTCTTATTGACTGCCTTCTCTTTTCCATTTTACAAGAAATGTTTATCTTAAGTGATCACTAGATTGTAGGATCCCCCCACCCCCCACCCCACCCAAAAAAAAACACGCATGCCAAAAAAAATATTTCCTTCGAATTATATGAGTGTCCACTAGATTGTAGGATTTGTCACCGCAACCTTCCAATATGCAAGTATTTCACATGAGCTTATCGTTTATCAATATCATTTCCGAACCACTATGTTTCTTTCTACTGGCCTTTATGTGTTTTGCATGTGATCCCAGCACACCTATGCAGAATTATCTAGGAGAAATTTTCTAAATAGACCATTTTACAAATTTAATAAGCAAAACCGAGCTAAAAAATATTTAATTAGCAAAATAAATCTATTTTTGGTCACATAAGTGCAATTAACTGAAAGTTGGTCGATTTTGCAAAATTTTATCTTTGAGGAATACATGACTGGTAGGCCCGTATAATTAGCCGTAATAAATTGTGTTTAACCGATAGTTAGTTTCATAATGATCTCGGCATTTCATGAAAAAACTTACCTTGCCTATTCCCTTCTGGGGCCCAGCATACATGTCCATTTACAGAATTTAGGGACCTATAATCTCTTACCCATTGACATGGGCCCACAAAGAGTCAGTCGCAGCAGGACGTGTTAGTTCCCAAAAAAAGAGTCGTGCTCATGCACATTTACAAAAACTACAAAAACTTAGGGAACCAATAATCTCTTACCCCTTGATGTGGGCCCCACAAAGAGTGAGTCCCAAGACTTGATTGTTACCCAAGAAACTGAGTACAAATAGTTGTTTGTTCCTCAAAGATATGTAGGTTTTTTATGAAAGAAACATGGTGTAATTACGAAAATAACTAATTATACAGGACTAGTAGTCCCATATATCTGTAAACATGATATTTTGCAAAAAAAGGACCTATTTTTACCAATTAAATATTATTTAGGTCAATTTTGCCAATTAAATTTTAAAAATGGGCTATTTCAAAAATTTCTCCAATTATCTAACATGGATACCCCTGAACATTCAATTTCACTTGCCTCCATGTCTAATGGAGTGCAATTTCCCCCAATCCAGAAGGAGCCAGTTTTCAGAAATCATAAGCAAAATTGTCGGAGAAGCTGTTTCACTTGATTTTCTAATTCTAATCTCCATGAAAAAGGTTTTATTTATCTGTTAATTGTTTGGTGGAAATTAGTTTCTATTGATTCTTTTAATCAGAAAGATGGAAGAGTCTAGGAAAAAAGGAATATGAGATAAGATTTTCTGTAGAGTATCTTGTCAATTTTTGAACCAGAGGTTCAAAATAACTTGAAGAACCTAATGAAATCACATTTTAAGGTAAACAGGACCTGTAAGCAACTATTCTTGCTGATGATGTAATCTAATTTCATTTTACGTGTAAAATAGCTATTTTAAATAAACCAAAATCACTATGGCCTTCACCAGAATTTTATACATAAACACATATCTTGTTAGTCATGTTTATGGATAGTTAGCTTTTATCATAATACTATCTAGATTAGTTTGTTATATACCTACTTTATAAAAACTTCTGGCCAAATATGTGAAAATATGAATTTCTTGTGGTATGGTCCATGGTTACATCCTTTCTGAGGCAGATATTCAAGAAGTTAATATGTTTTTGTATTAATTTATAAGATTTCTCAATACATAATCTTGCAACTTTCTAATCTAACAAGATTTTGGTGATCTGCAGTGAGCTTCTGACTGGTGTTGTACCTTATACTGACCTACGTGCAGAAGTACAGGTACAACCTACTCCTGTTTGTTCTTCAGTACTTTTCAAATATCAACCTTTCATTCTTCAATGTAACTTATTCAGTAAGGCTGAGTTTGGTTTGACTGAAATTGAAAGAAAGGAAAAGAAAGTTAGAAAGAAAATTATTTTCAACTTTTTGGTTTGAAAGAAAAAAAAAATAAAAATGGGAGAAATTGGAAGGAAAATGGACTAAAACTTTTCCTGTTCCTTTTCCTCCAATGGGACCTAGTGAAAGTAGCGGAAAGTTTATGGGGGAGGAAGGGATCAGACTCGAGGAAGGGGATGAACTCTCCCGGACATCACGTCACCCAAATTGTTACTCACCCAGTTGATTTCATGTGGGGTCTAAGTGGAAGAATTAAATAGGGGTAGTCTGGGTTTAGGCACAAAAAATATTCACTTGTTCTATGTGGGCCTCATGCGGCATATGGAAATGTTACATTACCCTGTAGTTTGCCATAAATTAAAAAGGTTTTATTTAGTCCCTTTTGTCTTTCATAATTCGAAATGAGCTCAGATGATTAAATTTTTACTAGGTTCTCCAACATTCAAGTTAATTCGGAATAATTCCCTGAAATTATTGAAATTGCCATCAGGTCCCCAATTCTCATAAGTTGTTTGGAACTAATATCCCTGATTTGAGGAACTCATTCAAAATATGAAAGATGTAAGGGAGTAATATTGGAAAAAGAAACCTTTTGTTTAAATTTTGTGTACACAAGAATATAGCCATTTACTAATTACCGATTTTAAGGGTCTAATAGCAATTTCAATGATAAGTTAAATCACATAATAATTTAAGGGTCTAATAGCAATTTCAATGATTTGAGGAACTCATTCAAAATATGAAAGATGTAAGAGAGTAATATTGGAAAAAGAAACCTTTTGTTTAAATTTTGTGTACACAAGAATATAGCCATTTACTAATTACCGATTTTTTCTTATAATGGTCTGTTGACATATTGATAATAGTTAGGGGGTTATTTGGAAGTTGTATTTGTAGGGGCCTATATAAACCCAAGAGATTTCATAATACAATTAGGGTTTTATCTATTTTCTTCATGGTATCAGAGCCTCCACCCAAACCCTAGCCGCCGCCCCCCAAACCCTAAGTCGTTGCCCCCCCTCGCAGCCCCCTCTCGCTGCCGCCCGGCTGCACAGCCCCCCTCTCGCTACCCTCCTCGTTAGCCCCTCGCAGCCCCCCCCCCCCGCCGCGAAAACCCAACCCGATGATTTGTAGCTTGTTGGATACCCTCGACATATCAGTCATAGAACTAATGAAGGATGTGTAGCTTGTTCGATTTCCTCGACATTTCAGTCCTAGAACTGATGAGAGAAAGAGTGTATATCTCACGGTGTTGAGATATATCACTATCCGGTTCTTGTTTCCTTAGAGAAACAAGAATTTAGTTGAGATCCTACTCTTGTTCTGTAGCAGAAGTGTTACCGAATTTTTCACTGCGCACAAGGGAAGGAGAACATGTGGTTAATCTAGAGCCTGGTCGATGGAGGAGATCATCAAGAAGTTGAACCCCGCGGAGGTCTCAACTTTGATACAGCTGATGAAGTTGTCGGTTGGTGAGAGTGCGACAAGGTCACCAAAGAACTTAGAGCTTCCACCTATCGATCTGAAGCTTGATGGACCAACTACTTACCTAAGTTGGTCACGACGGGTAAGATACACCCTTGCAGGGAGGAACCTGGAGGGGTACTTGACAGGAAAGATGACAGAGCCAGTTGAAGGCTCAACTGGAAGAGATGAGTGGAAATCCACTCATATGTTGCTATACATCAGGCTCCTCAACTCATTGGTCCAGTCGATCGTCGCTACAGTAGATGGCATTGAGAAGGTGAAGGATGTTTGGGAGAAGTTGAGGAGGACCTATGATGGGATGGGGAATAACCTGAGGGTGTTCCAGATCAAAGGAAAAATCGACGTCACAGTCCAGGGAGAGATGACTGTCCAGGGGTATGCCACAGAGCTGGAACGTCAGTGGATAGATTATGATCACTTCTCACCTCGGGCGAGCTGTAAGGACCCGGAGTGTAAGGAGCGAGAAGCCTTTCTACAGGAGAGGACTACGGTGTTCCTCAAGGGACTGGCATTAGAGTTTGCTCAGAGAACTGTATTGCTGCTAGCTCAGCCGAAGATTCCCACACTTGAGGAGACAGTCTCGGCTATGATACAGGAGGAGACTCATATTAGGCTGCAGACGGGGACAGGTGGACTTCCTGTGAAGAAGTCAGCACTGGTAATCTCCAACTCTGGATCTAAGGGGGAGACTCGGCAGTGCTATAACTACGGTAAAGTGGGTCATTTAAGGCATGCTTGTACCAAGCCATCCAAGGAAAGAGATTCGGATGGTCGTGGACAGTTTGGAAGTCATGGTTATGGCCGTGGGGGTCGACGAGGTGAAAGAGGAGCAGACAACCGGACGAATCTGGTGGTAGCAGAGGGAGAGGAAGCACCTGAGGTGGTCTTTACTGAGGAGGATCATGCTCTTCTAGAGATACTCAGGAGGAAGCAGAGAGTAACAGGAGATGGAGACAGGAGGAGTGGGACTGAGGAGACATCCACTTCGTTCTTCGTCAGAGGCAACACTTCTACTTATGCTCATCCGACCAAAGGTACTGATGACATACATGTTCTTACTTCTATGTCCCCCGATGGGTCATCAGAATAGATAGTTGACTCCGGTGCGTCTCGACATGTGACAGGTAATGCTAGTGAGTTCTCATTATATACTCACCTAGCATCGGCTGATAGTATTCAAACAGCTGATGGTATATTTCAGCCAGTGGTTGGTAATGGTACTGTTAATTGTACAGATTCGGTGACTTTGTCCATGTTTTGCATGCTTCTTCTTTTTCAGTCAATCTTTTGTCCATTAGTGCTATCATACTCCAACTAAAATGCATTGTTTTTTTTTACATTCTCAAGGTGATCTTTCAGGAGAAGGGGACAGGACGAAGACTTGGGACTGGTATATGGAATAGTGGACTGTGGTACCTGGATCGTGAAGGGCTGGACTCAGCGTTGGTATCTATGGTAGAGAGAGCAGGAGTAGGATCTGAGATGAGTGTTGAGAGTATGTTGATGCTTCATCACCACCGTTTGAGACACTCATCCTTTAGTGTTTTAAGTAGGTTGTATCCATCTTTATTTGAGAGAGCAAATAAACAGAAACTTGTGTACGATGCATGTGAGTTTGGAAAGCTTACTAGAATCTCTTATGTTAGTTCTGGTCATAGGAGTTCTCGTGCATTTGACCTGATACATTCAGATGTTTGGGGGCCTTGTTCCACAAGTTCTATGAATGGATACAAGTATTTTGTTACCTTTATTGATTATTTCTTTCGTGTTACTTGGTTATACCTGATGAAAAATAAGAGTGAAGTGTTTGGTTGCTTCCAAAACTTTCATAAGAATGTTCAGACTCAATACGGAGCAGTGGTAAAGGTATTGAGATCTGATAATGAGACAGAATATACCAACAGAGTGCTTGGGGAATACTTGTCAGCTCAGAGAATACAGCACCAGGCCACATGTTCATACACACCAGCTCAGAATGGGGTAGTAGAGAGGAAAAACAGACATCTTTTAGAGGTTACTAGAAAAGCATGATGATCTCCATGAATGTCCTAGAAACATTGTGGGGACAAGCAGTATTGACAGCAGCGACGCTGATCAATAGAATGCTCTCGAGAGTGCTGGATTGAAAGTCTTCGTGTGAGACGTTGAAAGGAGATAATGGTGGGCTTCTTTCACTAAAGGTGTTTGGCTGTGTGTGCTTTGTGAAGAACAACAGGCCATCCGTCGGGAAGCTTGCCCCTAGAGTGGTAAAGTGCATCTTTGTGAGATATTCTGCTACTCAGAAAGGATATGTTTGTTGGAGCCCGGTGGAGAAGAGGTTGTTTGTGAGCATGGATGTGCACTTTCGAGAACTCGAGCCATATTACACCCGGGAGGTAACCTCATCCGTTGGTGACTCGCCCGATACTGGAAGTATGAGGCGAGAGGGGGAGAATGGTGAGAGGCAGGTGAACAATGTAGAGAATAATGTGGAGAAATCGATTTCTCTATCGATTCCTTGGGAGGGAGAATTGGTTGAGGAGCAGGAGAATGAAGAAGAAGAAGAAAAGGAGACAAGAGGTGTTAGGCCCACGGTTCAGGGGGAGCTACTTACCTATAGTAGGAAGGGAAAGCAAATTACAGAAACAATAGCTACAGTGTCACTGGTGCTAAGTCCCTTGACAACGCCTGCCCCGACTCCTAATACACCTACACCACCACCAGATTCCTCCCAAGGTGATATCATTTCTCTCCTTACTCCTCCCACACAAATGTCAGTACGGAGGACTACTCGCAGCAATACGAAAAATCCTCCTGATAGATATGGTTGGGATCTTGCCCAGTTTGTATCATATTCTAACATCCACCCTACACATGGAGCATTCATTGCATCATTGGACTCTGTTACTGTACCTAACAATTGGCAGGTTGCTAAGAAGGACCCAAAGTGGAAAGCGGCTATGCATGAGAAGCTAGGAGCTCTTGAGAAGAACCGCACTTGGGAGTTAGTAAAACTACCAGGAGGGAAGAAAGCAGTTGGATGTAAGTTGGTCTTTACTGGGAGCAGAATCCAGATGGACAGGTTGAGCTCTACAAAGCTCGTCTGGTGGCAAAAGCGTACAGTCAGACATATGGCATCGACTATGATGAGACTTTTGCACCGGTGGCGAAAATAAGCACTATTCGGACCTTGATCTCTCTGGCAATAAATGATTGATGGAAGCTACACCAACTAGATGTGAAGAATGCATTTCTTCATGGAGATCTAGTGGAAGAGGTATACATAGAGATACCATCAGGATTCGATACAGATCAGACAGTGGGCAAGGTCTGCAGATTAAAGAAGTCTCTTTATGGGCTGAAGCAGTCACCTCGTGCTTGGTTCGACAGATTCAGACGGGTTATGATAGGTATGGGGTATCAGCAGATTAACGCCGATCATACCGTGTTCTTTCGACGGGATGAGGGTCACATTACCATGCTTGCGGTATATGTGGATGATATGGTTATTACAGGGGATGATGAAAAGGAGATTGCCCAACTCAAAGTGACACTGAGTAAGGAATTCGAGGTGAAAGATCTTGGTTTGCTTCGATACTTTCTTAGAATAGAGATAGCTCGAGGAGCGGAGGGGATTATCCTCTCCCAAGGGAAGTACGTATTGGACCTTCTCAAAGAGATAGGAATGTTAGGGTGCAAACTTGCAACTACACCGATCGATCAGAAGTTCAAGCTGGATGCGGAGGCTGAAGAACCAGTTAATCGTGACAGATACCAGAGGCTAGTGGGCAGGTTGATCTATTTGAGTCACACACGTTCAGATATTTTTTTTGCAGTGAGCGTGGTGAGTCGCTACATGCATGATCCGGGGAAAGATCATATGGACGCAGTGTACCAAATTCTGAGATATTTGAAGAGTGCCCCCGGAAAAGGGCTGATATTCAGGAAGAATGAACATATGAGCATTGAGGGTTACTGTGACTCTGATTGGGCTAGCTGTGCTGATGACAGGAGGTCCATCTCAGGATACTGTATCTTTGTAGGAGGCAACTTGGTCTCGTGGTGGCAAGATCAACAGCTGAAGCAGAGTATAGAGCTATGGCCTTGGGAGTTGCGGAGTTGTTGTGGTTGAAAAATATGCTGATGAAGCTGAACCTGGATCAAGGAGCCAAGATGAAGCTATAGAGCTATGGTCTTGGGAGTTACGGAGTTGTTGTGGTTAAAAAATATGCTGATGGAGCTGAACCTGGATCAAGGAGCCAAGATGAAGCTGTGTTATGATAACAAATCAGCCATCAGTATCGCCAACAACCCAGTGCAACATGATAGAACCAAACACATCAAGATCGATAGGTTCTTCATCAAAGAGAAGTTGGACAATAGACTACTAGAGTTAAGTCATGTTCCAACTAAGGAACAGGCAGCAGACTGTCTGATTAAGGGACTTAGCTCAGTAGATATGATTAGAGGATGTGACAAGATGGGCTTAGTGGATATCTTTCGCTCATCTTGAGGAGGAGTGTTGACATATTGATAATAGTTAGGGGGTTATTTGAAAGTTGTATTTGTAGGGGCCTATATAAGCCCAAGAGATTTCATAATACAATTAGGGTTTTATCTATTTTCTTCATGGTCCAAAAACAGTTGTATTGAATTTTCATCTAGAAAAATAAATTTATAAAAATTACTAATATAGATTGTATATAACATGAGTTAATTGTTGCTTCTACCTTGTTTTTATTAAATTATTATCATTTTCCTCCCAGTTTTCTTTTCAATTCTCTTCCTAACCAAACAATAAAGATACTCTTGTTTTCTTTTCTTTTTCTTTCCTTTTCTTTTTCTTTCCTTTTCTTTTCTCTTTCCATTTATTTTTCATCATTTTTTCTCAAACCAAACACAGCCTAAGAGACACATTTTCCATTTGAATTTTGGCTTTTCATCTTCTGTATTGGGGATTGATTCATTACAACAACTTCCATAGGGTACTGTTTTAATGTAGTGAGTTGCTAATATTCCATACGTACGGGGTCATGTTTAGTTTTTCTTGTTCTCTCCGTGATTCTTCTATTATTATTAGACAGTGATCTTTACATAGTTGTTCTCGTAGGCACATACTGTGCTTGAAATGAGCTATACTGAGCAACAACTTACAGCAGCAGTAGTATCAGAAGGTCTGAGGCCTGTTCTTTCTCATCCTGACACTGATGCACCATCAAGTCTTCTCTTACTCATTCAAAGATGTTGGGATCCAAATCCTCTACTTAGGCCTTCTTTTGATGAAATTGTTGAAGAGCTAAGTATAATCATCAAGCATGTGGGAAAGATAAGGCGTAATGGGAAAATTTCAGGAACCCCATCTCCTCAAAACAATCTTAAGGAACCTGTGAACTATCAAGAAGATTTGAACTGGTTCAATCAAGGGGAACAGCTATCAAAGAAACTTTCACATGAAGCAGAAGCAAAAGTCAAACTCTGGCCCAATTCTCAACACGATTCTCTTTATTACCATCCTACTTTATCATGGGGATCTTTTGCAACGTCAGGAAGAAGGGAGACTATGGAAGATACATACTTTTTGCTTCCACAGCTTTGCAACAAGAAAGATATTCATGTTTTTGGGATTTTTGATGGCCATCGAGGTATATCCATCATTCTTAGCATGTCTTTTACTTACTCTTTATCTTAAATGTGAAATTTATCCTGTGTATTAGATGGGATATCTCATCGTCTTCAGTTCGGACCCTTTATGATTAGGCTTTAGTGTGACCTTTTATAGAGTAGACTTTTGTGTTTAACTGATCAAACGTTGGCTCAATTAGTGGGTAATTCCAACCCAATTGGATTCAGGTCTTTAAACTTTTTCATTTATTAAAACTTAAGTGTGCACTAGTTCAATTTTGGTCCACCAACCTCCCACACCTAATGAATGTCACCTATGCAGGTGCAGCAGCTGCAGAATTCTCCGCTCGAGCATTGCCAGGATTTCTGCAAACTTTTGGTTCTACTTGTCAGGCTTAACGGTGGTAAGTCTACCTCGGCCTGACCCCCCCAATCTGTCCCACGCAGAGTCCAAGGCATAAAAAAACCCAGAAATAAATAAATTAATAAATGCAATTCATGCTTGACTTGTAATGTTGTATAATTGCAGTCCATCAGACGCACTTGTAGAGGCATTCTTGAAGACTGATGTTGCCTTCAGAAATGAATTGATGTTTCATCGTAACTCCAAAAGAATTACTCACAAAGATTCACATCCTGGGTGTACTGCGGTTGCTGCATTAATAGTCAGAGATAAGCTATTTGTTGCAAATGCTGGTGATTGTAGAGTGATTCTGTGCCGATCTGGCCAACCATTTCCTATGAGCAAGGTATATTAATATATCTTTCCAGTTTCATTTGTATGCTTAAATTAGCAATGTCATCTTAACTGGATGCATTAACACTTAAAAACCTTATAGTTCCCCTACTTTGCACTTATATATCCTCAATTATTTTTTGCAACATTATATACCTTGAAGTTTTTTAAATTGGCACTTTAGTACCTTCGGCTATATAAGCCTGGAATATTCGTCCGAATATTCCCACATGACACTCATGCTAATTTAAGAAAATTTTAACCCTAAATGTTTATTGAATATACCGTTCAACCTAAGTGAATTCTATTTTAAACCTGCACGATGCTATTTTAAAATAGAAGTGGGATAGGTTTAACAGAAAATTCCACAAACATTAATGGGTAAACTATAAGATACTTAAGTACTAATTAGCCATTATTCAATCATAACTTGTATAACTCCTATGCTAAAAATTGTCTAGGAACATGTAGCAAGCTGTCCAGATGAACGTAGGCGTGTTGTTGGAGAAGGCATAGAAGTGAAATGGCTAGTAGATACATGGAGAGTTGGTCCAGCTGCACTCCAGGTATTTATATTCTCTCTGGCACCCCTTCTTTTTTTTTCGGAGTGTGTGTGTGTGTCTTTTTTCTCTTTCTTTCTTTCTTTCTTTTGTGTGTGTGTGTTGGTA
>NC_033798.1:110643060-110662124 GCF_001876935.1 Asparagus officinalis | reverse complement strand
CAAAATGAAGATAATGATGGTATGACAGTAAGAAATTATAGGAACATTTATTAGGTGTTCTTCATATGTTGGGTTCCTTATTCCTCCTTGTAGAGTGACCGCTCAGTATACTTTGCCGTTTCGGCTACTGACATCCTCCTTGTAGAGTGATCGCTTAGTATACTTGTCATTTTTGGCTACTGACATCAATTGAGGGGTTAGGATCTTTAGTGGAATGCATCAACCCTTTTGATTGGGATTATGTTTGTTCTTATTGCTCTTCCACTATCCAATATACATAGTTGCCTTTAGAGCAGCATTATTCTTAAAAAGAAGTGAAGTCAGAGTATCCTAAAATGTTGTTTGGGAGTTTAGTAAGGGGAACGGAAGTAAATTTATTTTATCTTGTTTGGGAGTTCTAATAAAGAGGAGAGAAGTGAAGTGAATATATATAAAGTCACATAAATACTCTTATATGTTATTAAGATGAGGGTATATCTCAGCCATTGATTTTAATGTCATAAGGCCATATTGTGAAAATTTACTCTGATTGCCTTCCACCTCTGCACCCATTTTTTTTTTTTTTTTTTGTGAGGGGGGGGGGGGCGGGGCGGGGAGTCTAGGGAAATTTAGACCTTCATTCCATCTCTCTTACCCTCCAAAAACTCCCAAACAATGCGTTAAAAGAGAGATATTCCACTTAAATCCATCCTCTAACACCCCCCCCCCCCGCCCCCCCCCACATCCAACACACCCTATAGTATCTGCTCTGGACTGAAAACTTACATCATTGTGTACATAAACATGAAGGTATGCATTTAATATCAAGTGTCTCCATCATTGGCAAAATGAGAAGTATATATTGCGAAATATTCAAACTTGGATCTCTGAATAGAGGCCTCAGTATTTCCTTCTTAGTACCTTCATTGAGTGATTCCAAATTGGAGTGGTAATTTTCAATCCTCTGCCTATCTAAATAAAACTGTTCTATTTCAGATATTGATTAGTCCATATATTTAACTGTTGGATGAATTTAGCATGTTTGGCAGATAATAGACCTATTTGCTGGTGGTTTATCGTGTGAAACAACTACAAGTGCTGACATGTTTACATACCAAATTTCATAGCGGAAGTTTCCTTCACCTATCACGATTAAATAAGATGCAGAAGATATATTTCCCTTGCAAAATAACCATCATCATTTTCTGTCTTTTTGGGCTAATTACTCAAAATTATGGATAATCCTAGTACTCTTTATTTCATAATATGTGAATGAACTATTTCTGTCTTTGCTGATAGGAAAGGTTACCATTATGGTTATATAGATGGTTAATTCTTTTCATTGTTAAAACTGCTCCATTTTGTTCTCTTTTTTCCTTGTAGGTTACACGGTCTATTGGTGATGATGATCTGAAGCCTGCGGTTACGGCAGAGCCTGAGATAAGTGAGACTTCGTTGTCACCAGATGACGAGTACCTGGTAGGGTTATTAATAATTTAACATTATGATTTTCTTTGGTACAAGTTCTTCTCGAAGCTATTCAACTACTGGACATTAACCAAGTGATATTACATTATCATATTTGTTACATCAATCAATGTTCTCTAGTTTACCGCTGAATATTTAGGTGAAGAAAATTGTATAGGAATTTGCAAATTTGGTGCTTCTCAACTATTTATTATCGGCTTTGCTTTTCTACAAGGAAGTGAGATATATGTCGCTAGTACCATTTTACTCTCTCCGAGCCATACACCAAATTATTATTAATCAGTATGGAGTATGCATGAAGTGTCACAACACAATATGTTGATTAAAATCTTTTGGAAAAGTAAAGGTTTTAAGTTATTTACGAGTCCATACATTAGCCAAAATTATTGTCCCCAGCAATTGATTAATTTGTGAATTTCCGACTATTTATAGGTAATAACAGCTTAATATTTCTTTTACTAACATATTGTTCTAAAGTATTAATGTAGCATTTTTTTTCCTGCCTGTATTAAATGAGTTAATATGATAAGTCAAATAGGAGAATCATCTATGGTTGTGATTTCATGCTGAAATGGTATAAGGTAAAACAATAAAAGATCACGATATAGGAGGGTTAAGTTACCATTCATACTTTCAGGTAATGGCTAGTGATGGATTATGGGATGTTATCAGCAATGAGGATGTGGTTTCCATAATAAGAGACACAGTGAAAGAACCTGCAATGTGTTCCAAGAGATTGGCTACTGAAGCTGCTGCACGTGGAAGCGGAGATAATATCACTGTGATCGTTGTTTTCCTTCGCCCAGTCTCAACAGCTGAGAGAATTTATTAAGAATGCTTTCATATCAGTGAAATGCCTTTCGAGTAGTTTTCTCTCTAGTTTTGTATTTGATTGTTACTGTATTTATCAATTCCTTTTTATTGTTACTGTATTTATCAATTCCTTTTTCTGATGCTCCGTAAGGAGATTTCGGAACTGTGTTCAATAAAAGAACAAACAAACAAACAAGAAGGTCTAATAGCTTCTGGAATTTATGGAACGTATAGAATGTGGAGGTTGAATTGTATCTGCAAGAATGATACAGGGTTTCTTTTATCCCCTCCTTTTTATTAATATAATTGATTCGCACTCCGAATTCACGCATGTTAAAAATTACTTCGCTGCAAGCTTTTCCGTAGTGGAAGATATCATAAGTGGAGTTTACTTTGTTCGGTTAAACGTGCTGTTTTCCTCCAATCTTTGCATCTCATATTGGACTACAACTAATAGCGTCCTCTCTAGTAGAGCACACGTCATTAGTTAAAGAACTAAATATGTTTTCCCCCCTGTAATGGAAAAAGAAACAGGATAATGAATCAACGCCATGCTTTTGTGTCTGTGTGCATAATGACAAATTTCGGCATTCATCTCTAAATATTCAATACTAGCAACTCACCCCCTCGTCACGCAGGGGAAAAGAGAAGAATCAAGGTCTATTTAAATAATTGGTAACATATTTTTCAAGATCATGATTTCATTTCAATAATCATAAATATTGAAAACAGTTTTGACATTATTCAAGAAGATAATAACAAGCAACAATTTTGATACAATGTGTTAATACGCATTGTTTGTAACAAAATTTCAGTTAGAAAACATAAGAATTTAGACTTTTATAAATAAACATATATACAAACAATAAGGTACGTATGTACAAAGCCAATTGTAGATGCATCGTTGTCATCCACCCAAACAATGTTAAGCCAAAATGTGATCCTATGGTCGGAGATGAATATGTTTCTTCATCCTTGCTATCTAACTCATAATAGGGGTTATATCAATGCTGGAATTTATCCATGACTACTTTTCCTCAAAGAAGTCTTAAGTACATGCTTCATATGAGAAAAAGAAAACAAATGTATTAGACTAAAACGACCGGAAAACTTGAATTTGTTGTTTATACATTTACTACTTTGAACCTATTTCATTTGAGGTCTACGTTTTATTTCTCTTGAGATGAAGAGAGACACAACCATGAAACTGATTAGTTATCTTCAAGATTGGTATAAAAAAACTCTTTAAGTCTTTATCTAGCGTTGGTTTGGTCTAAGCAACGAAGACACACACACAGACATATGCATACATACATACATACATACATATGTGCGTGTAGAATATGGTGATAAAGTTAAGTATTGTTGGAAATTTTAGGTACTTAAGGAAGCTAAGAGTCACATGTTAATTAAGTATCTTTCTCTCATCCTTTCATTTGGATATACGGATCATTCTTTTATGATATTTGTGTCATAATTTACTTAATACATTTATTACCTGCATAACCAAATTTTCTTGGTCTTCAGGTTCTCTTCGTAGATGAGGAATAGTTCAAGTAAAATAATTTCGTAGGCATATACGTCTTTCTCTTATTGCTAACTTTCCCATACATACAGTATTCAAGCTTAGGGTGCTTGTAAACAAGCTTAAAAGATAATCTTTAGACCAACAAATATCATACTGACATATACTCAAGTATGAAATCTCACCTTCAATATAAATGAGAGATTAAATGATGTTCTAAGACTACCAACCTATTTGTTCGTAATATCACATAATAAGACATCATTTTGTTATTCTTTATCATACCTATGTAATCGGTGAATGAATCTTCCATTTGACATGTAATAAACAAAAAAAAGGAAAATTAATCAATTTTTATCAAGACAAGAATTGGCACTCTGAGATGTACACAATGAACAAAAAGAATGACACAGTTAATGTAATCAACCAAATAAAACCGACCAAAAAGCAAAAACCCTCAAAAGAGATCGTATTCACAGTTTTAACATATCAATGCCTATACAATCAAATTAAGCAAAAGAATGAAATATTTCATATCAAACCGCAAAAGAATGAATTCAGAATAAAATCATGTAAATTTCCTCAACTACAACAAATGACCAAGAGATTTCAAGCAGTAGCAAAGCAAGTCTAGAACCCTCGAAGCTGAGAGAAAACCTACTTTTGAATTGTACCTAGCTTCGAGGAAATTCTGAATATGATATTTGCCAGTTATTATTTCCGGATTGTATTCAATTTAAATATGACATAGATTGAGGATCCACTGGTCTTGACCTGGAAACATCCAGAAAAATATGAAAATATTAGGCTAACTAGAGGCCATTTTTATGTATATAATCTGTGATACAACCTCAATACTTTCTATAGAAACAAATGTTAGACCCTAGAGGGGGGTGATTAGGGTCTTATGCTAATCTAATCCGATTTAAATACCAATTAAAACTAATTAATAAGTTATCCTAGCAAGTATAAAATACAACAAGATACGTAAGCTAGGATAAGCAATATGAACAAATGAATATATCCTAGCAAAGAGATATACTATGAGATATATGCAAAGATATATAAACAACACAAGGGTAAATAATCTAAACAAGATAGTGAATGAAATATCGGTTTCTAGCTCACCGAAAACCTCACTACACACTCGGTTTCTAGCTCACCGAAAACCTTACAACACTCACAATGTAACAAATATAAATTTGTTCTCTACAATAGATGAGAATACAATGAAAGCACAACTCAAAGTTACAATCTCTCACCACCCAACTATACTATGTATGAAAGATACAATAAGCTCAATGTGGGTGTGTGTAACAGTGAGATTCAATAAAACTTAACTCAATAAGAACTAGCAATAAGAATTGATATGAAATTCAATAGTAAAAATGCTAGGAAATAGAGTTAAGGAAACTTCTCTATAAACACAAAGAGAGGATGATGAAATGTTGAAGATGAACTCTTCAATAGCTGATTGTAAACTCCTCTTTGTAACAGCAAACCAAAACAAACTTAAACCAAACAAAAACAAGCTTAAACCCTTGTTTAAAACCTTGTTTAAAACTTTTTTAAAAAACTTCTTGGCTTATTGAAAAGATATCAGCAAAGGGGTATTTATACCCTCTAAAGATCTCAGCAAAAAATCCCAAGGCAAAAGACCAAAAAACCATCTTCAACGGCTCTAAAAAGAGCCGTTGGGACTCCAGCGGTCGACCGATGAAAATCGCGGTCGACCGGAAACAAGGTCAGAGTCGCAGGAGACGTCCAGAGAGTCTTCGGTCGACCGGGTGGAAATTTCGGTCGACCGATGGTAAATTTCGGTCGACCGGCGGAAATTTCGGTCGACCGACGGTACTGAAGCAGGTATATCCGATTTTATAAAATCGGTTAAAAATAGTAAAACAGCTCCAAAAATTATGAAATTTTGAGGGAAGGTTCTGGACATGTATAAAAATATGTTAGAAAGAATTTCTGAAAAACCATTTCCCAGTTGAGAGAAATAAATGTTTGAACACAGAAATACAGTTTCTGAAAATCTGCTGTGATACACGATTTTGTAAAATCAATTAGGCACAGTAAATCAACTCCAAAAATAGTAAAATTTTGTGGGAAGTTTCTAAATATGTAGATAACAAATCAATTCCAAACTTGATGAAACTTTGCAAAATGTTTATAAACATGAAAACAAACATGTTACAAAAATAAATTTTCAATTTTCATTTCTCAATTGTGAAAACTCATTATTTTGTAAAAACATGCATGAATATGAATTTGTTAAGAACATGTTTTTGACAAAAAGAGTTTAAACGCATATTGAAACTTTATGAAATGTCTTCATAAACATTATAACACATGAATATAAAGTAAACATGGTCAATAAAACAATATCACAAAGTTTTCTCAAAATAGCTCATTTTGTGAGAAAATCCAATATTGTGTGTGTATATGATATTGAGCTTAAGGTACTTAACACACATAATATAAAACCTAAACTAGATTACCCAAGCCGATCTTGATCTTCAATAAGCTTGACTTGGTACACTTTGCGGATGAAGCTTGTAATTGGATCTTTAACTTGAATTAACGTTGCTTCACTCCATAAATCCGCCAACCTCCATTTGATATGATCGTTGAAGCGCAATTCCATCCATCCTCTAACAACGTTGTTTGTCTACAATAAATACGAAAACACAAATACTAGACAAACAACATTAGTGGTAAATTGTTTGTTAAACATCATCAAAACAAGAAGGCCAACAATCTCCCCCTTTTTGATGATGACAAACAATTTACAAAAAGGATATATGCATGAAAGGAAATGAATATATAATTTATAATTCACATGCATATAAACAAGAAAGAATACACTCATAATATTTCTCCCCCTTTGACAATATCAAAAAGGGGACAAAAGAATTAAGAGAGCAAAAGCTCCCTATCAATAAGCATAGGTGAGTATAACATATTGAAAGATATAGGGATTGCTCCCCCTATCAAAATGCCATATAGAAAATATGCACTTAATGAAGATCATGGCAAACATGTGAGCAAGCATAAATGAAAGGATATGCTAAACACCACTCACATATAAACAAGATACAATGAGGACACATAATGATATGACATTATAAAGATAGTGTCTCATTATAAAAAACCATGTATAAGAATAGATTTATGAAATCAAAAGAAGAGAAACATGAGAAACATGCAAAAAGTTTTCAAATGAAAACAAATAATCAAAGTTTGTATCCAAAGCGATGTTTGATCAATGAAGAACTTGATCAAACCACTCATAGAATACATTATAAACCACGAATAGATGATCCATAAGCTCAAACACATAAATATCATCATATAAGTGAGGTATAATGAATTCAAAGCGATCAATCAAAACAAAATCTTTGACAAAAGAATTTCAAGAGAGGCAACAATATATCAAGCTCTTAAGCTTGTTCCAACCCATATAATCATTCTAGCATCCGGTAAACATGATTTGGGAATAAACACCCAATAAATCCGGAGGGTTATATAAACACGAACCTCTCATCAAAACGAAACTAATAATCATGAACACAAAATAATTTGATCAATGAAAAAATATTGTTTTCATGTTCAAAAGTTTAAAGTATAATTTTTCAAAACCAAAAAAAAAAGAAAAAATAAAAACACTAAAATTCTTGGTTTAAAGTCAAATTTGTTTTGGTAAAAAAAAATCTTAAAATTATTGGTTTAAAAATCATTTTGGCACCCAAGAATTCTTGGTGCCGGATTGGTTAGGGACATGACCCCTATCATTCAAGCTCAAAGCCTTAGGGTTATGAACCCTCTTAGGTATATGTGGTGCACTAACATGGTCAAAACAATATTCATTCAAATGACCCTTCCGATTGCAATTTGTGCAATGAAAGAGATCCATTTGCTTATGTTGACCAAACGGTTGTGCACGGGAGCACTAACATGGTCAAAACAATATTCATTCAAATGACCCTTCCGATTGCAATTTGTGCAATGAAAGAGATCCATTTGTTTTTGTGGACCATTAGCTCGTGCACGGGAATCATTTGCAAATAAAGATTTTCTTTTAAGATTTTTTTGCAAATGTGAAACATTATCAAAACAAAACTTTCCTAAGTGGCCATATCTACCACAAACATCACATTTAAACTTTTGTGGCTTAATAAAATCATTTGGCAAAGGTGAAGTCTTTTTCAAATCATAGCAAAATTTTGCCAAATGGCCAAAACGACCACAAAGATTACATTTAAACACATTAGTATGTTTATGATGTGCATGATAAGCATATGCATGTGTATGTGATGAAGAAGCTACATGAGATGCACAAGGAGCATTAGAATTCTTATGTTTGTGTGCATCATAACAAAACTTAGCTAAATGACCTTGACGGCCGCAAATAGAACACTTATAAGTTTTGCTATACACGTGTGCATAATGAGTGGATGATTTTGATTTGATCTTGGCACACATGTCCATAAGCTTCTTATGGTTATTAATGCATATTTTCAAAGTTGAATCTAAGGATGAAATACTATTTTTCATAAGATTCAAATCTTCATTTGTATTGTTCTGTATGGACTTTCAGTCGATTTCAATGACGAAGATTAACTTTGCATATTCAGTTGCGTCAACACGTTCATCGGATTGATTTTAGAAGCTTCGTTTTTCTTACAATTCAATTGTTATAAACATATTTTTATACCGTATTATCTACATGCTCTAGAATTCTATTTGCTTCTCATATATCTGGTACGTGATATACATTTTTATTTATGTCCCATTTTTGCCTGTTTGTTTGCACGGAAGTAATTGCGAAGTAGCTGAAGTAAAAGAAGTAAAAGCTACTTCTGCTACTTCCAAGTAAAAAAGTGTGTTTGATCATCTGAAAAACTTACTTCCAATACTTCCTTAAATGCTTATGTGGCGCCTACGTGTCGTCCTTACTTCCAAAATATTTTTCCAATCCTCAATACTCAGAAGTAGCTCGGAAGTAGTTGAAATGCATAATAATTAGGACATGAATAATTTTTTTATTAATATTTCCTTTATTAGTTATTTCTAACAACTTTTCATTGATAAAATTACTTCCTACTAATATTTCCAAATGTTATCCAAACAATAAAAATAAATGAAGAGGAAGAAGTTCTACTTCTATTACTTCTAAAAATATATGAAACAAACAAAAAATTGTTATTTCCACTACTTGCTACTTCATAGCCTGAAAGTTACTTCTATAACCTACTTCTCACTTCTAATACTTCCATTATCCAAACGGTAGTGAATATAAAACTATGAAAACTTTTTTTTTTGGGTATCCACATTCATGATAATTAAATAAAGACAGATATGATGAATATTATATTATATGGGAAAATCCTCTTTTAACCCAAAGTTTTACCCCAACTTATTTTAAAACCCATTCACTTTTCAAAACATCAATAGACCCACTATATCACATCCCACTTATTTTTAAACCCAAATGTACAATACACCCATTATTTGTACTGTATTTATCCAAAAAAATTGAAAAATCCTAAACTACCCTTCATCCCCAACTGATCTCTCCCTCTCCCCTCCTCCTCCATCTGAGCTCAGAAGAGATCTCTCCCTCTCCCCTCCTCCTCCTCTTCCCTCCCTTCACTTCCCCTCAACCACTACCACCAACCTCCTCCTCTTCCCTCCCTTCACTTCCGCTCCTCCCTCAAGCCCATCAACCTCTGCATCCACTGCCCCTATCTCCCCTCGCCGCCACGTCACCCACCACCGTCGACCTTGAAGTAGATGAATAGCCCACCAATGATTTCGACATTGACTCCCTGTAGTTCGCCCATCAACCTGAAGCACTTGTCATTGCCGCCAGTGGACGGAGCTTGAGGAGCACTCGGAGTAATGGCGGAGGTCGAAGACCGCCTGGCTTTGTAAGGAGCTGCTTTCGCATAAGCCGACGACGATGGTGAGGATCCTTGACGCTCAAAGGAAGTGGGTTCGGCAGAAGGAGGTGGGTTATGTTGTTCTCCATTGCAAGTCAGGTTAGTTCAACTCTTTGCCCACCACCTGTTTGTTGAATTTACGCTTAGTGTTCTCTCTTATCAATATTTGATTTTGATGATTGTTGGTTACTCAAATTCTAATTTATTGTTCTGTCATTCTAAAATCTCATGAACCTACAACTTGCAGCCTGTCCGTGATCGCTTCAAAAATAACGCTGATGCCAAAAAGCTATTGGAAAAAGTGAAGGTAACCTTTACTTGATGCTCAATTGCTCATAAGATATGTACATTCATGAGATATCAACCATGACTTACATAACTATGGTTCCTCTCTGGACATTATGTTTTAAAATTAGAACTATAGTTCTTGCTTGCATTTATGAATAGAATTTTCCTTAGAGTTGATGATTGATGTGAAAATCCTCCCTCTTTTTGCAAGCGTACAAAGTTACTAGGTGATTATTCTTACTTGTTGGTGTTGGGAATGGTGACGAGTTGTAACATAAAAATTCTAATTTTCTTATTGCTTGGTGGTCCTTCAGATTCTTATTGTTCTTGTGGGTTTTGATAATTCGAAGCATTACGACATCAAAATCGATATTACTTTCATGTATTTTGATTTGGAAATGCACGATAAGTTAGAATTGATATTGCATAAAAGCTTATAGATGATTCCTTTGAAAGTGGTATGAAGCCTCTTATGCTAGCATTTCTCGATATTACTTTCATGTATTTTGCTTTGGAAATGCACGATAAGTTAGAATTGACAGTTAATAAAATTTTCTTATCATGCAATCATTGATTGTGACATTTATTTGTGCAGGAGCGTAGATTGTAACATTTTTATGGTGGGATACATATATTCCATCATCAATGGCACACCTAACGTAACGCACAGCTACCCCTCAATCAGAAACCATTCGTCAATGCACACTAACTTTCCAATCAAATACATGAGAGAATCCCCCACTATTGGCATTCGATCAGATCTTCGCATTGCTGTCACATTGCAACCCAAACGGCAAATCAACTACAGCCTGCAATATGATGTACCAAGTAGTATCCAATGTATCGTGTTGTATGAAATTTTCTATATTATGTATATATAGATGATTTGTGTGCATATTGTATCAAATGCACTATCCAATGTATCATGTTGTATCAAATTTATCAGTGTAACTAGTAGAAATGTATCTAGTAGAAATGTATACAACGTTTCGATAGTGGTGATTTTGGATTATTTCCATTCAATCTTCATGGATTATTTTCATTCAATGTTATGCACTTGAGTTTAGTGGTTGATAGATATGAATATCTGTAATGAACTGATGCACTGATTGAACTGAAGAAATTTTGATGGTAGGTTGTGTTAACTACAGCCTATTGGGCAATATTATGTGTCGCGTGACCAATTATCCACCTCGACGAGGGGTACTCGCTCAATTTTTAGATTTTGATAAAGTATAGCACTTTATGGGAAAGTATAGCAGCTTATTGATAAAGTATAGCACCTTATTATAAAGTATAGCACCTTATGGCAATAGTATAGCACCTTATCGATAAAATATAGCACCTTTTGGTCGCTGGAAATTCAGCAACTTATTGTGATAAGTCAAATCAGTTTTTTTAGGGCAATGCAAACACTCGACGACCTACGTGACGTGTTTATTGACCAATCATCCACCGTGACGGGGGGTCCTCGCGCAATTTTGAAGCTAGCACCATCAAAATTTCTGAGCTCCGAGTCGTCGCGACCATTTTAGTTTTTTTCCGCGCGACGAGAACACTCGGCGACCGACGCGTCGTCGTAATAGGCCGATCATCCTCCGCGTCGGCCGGTCCTCGCCTAATTTCGAAGCTTCAGGCAAAGTATAGCACCTTATTGCAAAGTATAGCACCTTATGGCCAAAGTATAGCACCTTGTTGCAAAGTATAGCACCTTATGGCCAAAGTATAGCACCTTGTTGCAAAGTATAGCACCTTATGGCCAAAGTATAGCACCTTACGCTCTCTGGAAATTCTGAGCTCCGAGTCGTCCAGAACCATTTCAGTTTTTTTCCCCGCGGCGAGAACACTCGGCGACCGACGCGTCGTCGTAATAGGCCGATCATCCGCCGCGTCGGCCGGTCCTCGCCCAATTTCGAAGCTTCAGGCAAAGTATAGCACCTTATTGCAAAGTATAGCACCTTATGGCCAAAGTATAGCACCTTACGCTCTCTGGAAATTCTGAGCTCCGAGTCGTCGCGACCATTTCAGTTTTTTTCCGCGCGACGAGAACACTCGGCGACCGACGCGTCGTCGTAATAGGCCGATCATCCGCCGCGTCGGCCGGTCCTCGCCCAATTTCGAAGCTTCAGGCAAAGTATAGCACCTTATTGCAAAGTATAGCACCTTATGGCCAAAATATAGCACCCCCACTATTGGCATTCGATCAGATCTTCGCATTGCTGTCACATTGCAACCCAAACGGCAAATCAACTACAGCCTGCAATATGATGTACCAAGTAGTATCCAATGTATCGTGTTGTATGAAATTTTCTATATTATGTATATATAGATGATTTGTGTGCATATTGTATCAAATGCACTATCCAATGTATCATGTTGTATCAAATTTATCAGTGTAACTAGTAGAAATGTATCTAGTAGAAATGTATACAACGTTTCGATAGTGGTGATTTTGGATTATTTCCATTCAATCTTCATGGATTATTTTCATTCAATGTTATGCGCTTGAGTTTAGTGGTTGATAGATATGAATATCTGTAATGAACTGATGCACTGATTGAACTGAAGAAATTTTGATGGTAGGTTGTGTTAACTACAGCCTATTGGGCAATATTATGTGTCGCGTGACCAATTATCCACCTCGACGAGGGGTACTCGCCCAATTTTTTAGCTTTTGATAAAGTATAGCACTTTATGGAAAAGTATAGCAGCTTATTGATGAAGTATAGCACCTTATGGCAAAGTACGATAAAATATAGCACCTTATGGTCGCTGGAAATTCAGCAACTTATTGTGATAAGTCAAATCAGTTTTTTTAGGGCAATGCAAACACTCGACGACCTACGTGACGTGTTTATTGACCAATCATCCACCGTGACGGGAGGTCCTCACGCAATTTTGAAGCTTCTGGGCAAAGTATAACACCTTATGGGAAAGTATAGCACCTTTTGGCCAAAGTATAGCACTATATTGTAAAGTATAGCACTTTATTGGCAAAGTATAGCACCTTATTGGTAAAGTATAGCACCTTATGCTTTCTGGAAATTCTGCACCTTAAGTGTCTAAAATCAAATCAGTTTTTTTCACCGCGACGAAACCACTCGACGACCTACGTCACGTGTTATTGACCAATCATCCACCGCGACGGGGGGTCCTCGCGCAATTTTGAAGCTTCTGGGCAAAGTATAGCACCTTATGGGAAAGTATAGCACCTTTTGGCCAAAGTATAGCACTATATTGTAAAGTATAGCACTTTATTGGCAAAGTATAGCACCTTATTGGCAAAGTATAGCACCTTATGCTTTCTGCAAATTCTGCACCTTAAGTGTCTTAAATCAAATCAGTTTTTTTCGCCGCGATGAAACCACTCGACGACCTAGGTGATGTGTTTATTGACCAATCATCCACCGGGGGGGTCCTCGCGTAATTTTGAAGCTTCTGGGCAAAGTATAGCACCTTATGGGAAAGTATAGCACCTTTTGGCCAAAGTATAGCACTATATGGCAAAGTATAGCACTTTATTGGCAAAGTATAGCACCTTATTGGCAAAGTATAGCACCTTATGCTTTCTGAAAATTCTGTACCTTAAGTGTGTAAAATCAAATCAGTTTTTTTCATCGCGACGGTGGATGATTGGTCAATAAACACGTCACGTAGGTCGTCGAGAGGTTTCTTCGCGGCGAAAAAAACTGATTTGATTTTAGACACTTAAGGTGTAGAATTTTCAGAAAGCATAAGGTGCTATTCTTTGCCTTTGTCAATAAAATGCTATACTTTATAATATAGTGCTATACTTTGGCCAAAAGGTGTTATACTTTCCCATAAGGTGCTATACTTTGCCCAGAAGCTTCAAAATTGCGCGAGGACCCCCCGTCGCGGTGGATGATTGGTCAATAAACACGTCATCTAGGTCGTCGAGTGGTTTCATCGCGGTGAAAAAAACTGATTTGATTTTAGACACTTATGGTGCAGAATTTCTAGAAAGCATAAGGTGCTATATTTTGCCAATAAGGTGCTATACTTTGCCAAAAAAGTGCTATACTTTGCCATATAGTGCTATACTTTGGCCAAAAGGTGCTATACTTTCCCATAAGGTGCTATACTTTGTCCAGAAGCTTCAAAATTGCGCGAGGACCCCCCGTCACGGTGGATGATTGGTCAATAAACACATCACCTAGGTCGTCGAGTGGTTTCATCGCGGCGAAAAAAACTGATTTTATTTAAGACACTTAAGGTGCAGAATTTGTAGAAAGCATTAGGTGCTATACTTTTCCAATAAGGTGCTATACTTTCCCAATAAAGTGCTATACTTTGTAATATAGTGCTATACTTTAGCCAAAAGGTGCTATACTTTCCCATAAGGTGCTATACTTTGCCCAGAAGCTTCAAAATTGTGCAAGGACCCCCCGTCGCGGTGGATGATTGGTCAATAAACACGTCACGTAGGTCGTCGAGAGGTTTCGTCACGGCAAAAAAAACTGATTTGATTTTAGACACTTAAGGTCCAGAATTTCCAGAAAGCATAAGGTGTTATACTTTACTAATAAGGTGCTATACTTTGTCAATAAAGTGCTATATTTTACAATATAGTGCTATACTTTGGCCAAAAGGTGCTATACTTTCCCATAAGGTGCTATACTTTGCCCAGAAGCTTCAAAATTGCGTGAGGACCCCCGTCACGGTGGATGATTGGTCAATAAACACGTCACGTAGGTCGTCGAGAGGTTTCGTCGTGACGAAAAAAACTGATTTGATTTTAGACACTTAAGGTGCAGAATTTCCAGAAAGCATAAGGTGCTATACTTTGCCAATAAGGTGCTATACTTTTCCAATAAAGTGCTATACTTTGCCATAGAGTGCTATACTTTGGCCAAAAGGTGCTATACTTTCCCATAAGGTGCTATACTTTGCTCAGAAGCTTCAAATTTGCTCGAGGACCCCCCGTCACAGTGGATGATTGGTCAATAAACACGTCACGTAGGTCGTCACGTCACGTAGGTCGTCGAGAGGTTTTATCACGGCGAAAAAACTGATTTGATTTTAGACACTTAAGGTACAGAACTTCTAGAAAGCATAAGGTGCTATACTTTGCCAATAAGGTGCTATACTTTGTTAATAAAGTGCTATACTTTACAATATAGTGCTATACTTTGGCCAAAAGGTGCTATACTTTCCCATAATGTGCTATACTTTGCCCAGAAGCTTCAAAATTGCGCGAGGACCCCCCGTCGTGGTGGATGATTGGTCAATAAACACATCACCTAGGTCGTCGAGTGGTTTCATCGCGGCGAAAAAACTGATTTGATTTAAGACACTTAAGGTGCAGAATTTGCAGAAAGCATAAGGTGCTATACTTTGCCAATAAGGTGCTATATTTTCCCAATAAAGTGCTATACTTTGTAATATAGTGCTATACTTTAGCCAAAAGGTGCTATACTTTCACATAAGGTGCTATACTTTCCCATAAGGTGCTATACTTTGCCCAGAAGCTTCAAAATTGTGCAAGGACCCCCCGTCGCGGTGGATGATTGGTCAATAAACACGTCACGTAGGTCGTCGAGAGGTTTCGTCACGGCGAAAAAAACTGATTTGATTTTAGACAATTAAGGTGCAGAATTTTCAGAAAGCATAAGGTGCTATACTTTACCAATAAGGTGCTATACTTTGCTAATAAAGTGCTATACTTTACAATATAGTGCTATACTTTGGCCAAAAGGTGCTATACTTTCCCATAAGGTGCTATACTTTGCCCAGAAGCTTCAAAATTGCACGAGGATCCCCCGTCACGGTGGATTATTGGTCAATAAACACGTCACATAGGTCGTCGAGAGGTTTCTTCACGGCGAAAAAAACTGATTTGATTTTAGACAATTAAGGTGCAGAATTTTCAGAAAGCATAAGGTGCTATACTTTGCCAATAAGGTGCGATACTTTTCCAATAAAGTGCTATACTTTGCAATATAGTGCTATACTTTGGCCAAAAGGTTGGAAATAATCCAAAATCACCACTATCGAAACGTTGTATACATTTCTACTAGATACATTTCTACTAGTTACACTGATAAATTTGATACAACATGATACATTGGATAGTGCATTTGATACAATATGCACACAAATCATCTATATATACATAATATAGAAAATTTCATACAACACGATACATTGGATACTACTTGGTACATCATATTGCAGGCTGTAGTTGATTTGCCGTTTGGGTTGCAATGTGACAGCAATGCGAAGATCTGATCGAATGCCAATAGTGGGGGATTCTCTCATGTATTTGATTGGAAAGTTAGTGTGCATTGACGAATGGTTTCTGATTGAGGGGTAGCTGTGCGTTACGTTAGGTGTGCCATTGATGATGGAATATATGTATCCCACCATAAAAATGTTACAATCTACGCTCCTGCACAAATAAATGTCACAATCAATGATTGCATGATAAGAAAATTTTATTAACTGTCAATTCTAACTTATCGTGCATTTCCAAAGCAAAATACATGAAAGTAATATCGAGAAATGCTAGCATAAGAGGCTTCATACCACTTTCAAAGGAATCATCTATAAGCTTTTATGCAATATCAATTCTAACTTATCGTGCATTTCCAAATCAAAATACATGAAAGTAATATCGATTTTGATGTCGTAATGCTTCGAATTATCAAAACCCACAAGAACAATAAGAATCTGAAGGACCACCAAGCAATAAGAAAATTAGAATTTTTATGTTACAACTCGTCACCATTCCCAACACCAACAAGTAAGAATAATCACCTAGTAACTTTGTACGCTTGCAAAAAGAGGGAGGATTTTCACATCAATCATCAACTCTAAGGAAAATTCTATTCATAAATGCAAGCAAGAACTATAGTTCTAATTTTAAAACATAATGTCCAGAGAGGAACCATAGTTATGTAAGTCATGGTTGATATCTCATGAATGTACATATCTTATGAGCAATTGAGCATCAAGTAAAGGTTACCTTCACTTTTCCAATAGCTTTTTGGCATCAGCGTTATTTTTGAAGCGATCACGGACAGACTGCAAGTTGTAGGTTCATGAGATTTTAGAATGACAGAACAATAAATTAGAATTTGAGTAACCAACAATCATCAAAATCAAATATTGATAAGAGAGACAAGCTGACAACTTGCAGTGTTGGGAGCTGTCAGGAAATGTGAAATTGAGAGTTTCGAGAAGGAAGCTTCTGAGATGAACAAGAGGTCATTCAAGTATGCATGGGTTCTTGACAAGCTCAAGGCCGAGAGGGAAAGAAGCAGCTCCTTACAAAGCCAGGCGGTCTTCGACCTCCGCCATTACTCCGAGTGCTCCTCAAGCTCCGTCCACTGGCGGCAATGACAAGTGCTTCAGGTTGATGGGCGAACTACAGGGAGTCAATGTCGAAATCATTGGTGGGCTATTCATCTACTTCAAGGTCGACGGTGGTGGGTGACGTGGCGGCGAGGGGAGATAGGGGCAGTGGATGCAGAGGTTGATGGGCTTGAGGGAGGAGGGGAAGTGAAGGGAGGGAAGAGGAGGAGGTTGGTGGTAGTGGTTGAGGGGAAGTGAAGGGAGGGAAGAGGAGGAGGTTGGTGGTAGTGGTTGAGGGGAAGTGAAGGGAGGGAAGAGGAGGAGGAGGGGAGAGGGAGAGATCAGTTGGGGATGAAGGATAGTTTAGGATTTTTTAAATTTTTTGGATAAATACAGTACAAATAATGGGTGTATTGTACATTTGGGTTTAAAAATAAGTGGGATGTGATATAGTGGGTCTATTGATGTTTTGAAAAGTGAATGGGTTTTTAAATAAGTTGGGGTAAAACTTTAGGTTAAAAGAGGATTTTCCCATATTATATTCGATCTATATCCAATCTGTTCGCACTTGTAGTCATGACGATGAAATTAGGTATCCTAGTCAACCCGATATTTATCACCACTGGACGAGCACCAAGTCTACTTGAGCCACTTGCAAGACTGCACCTAGCCAAATTATATCCACACTCCACCACATTTGGCTCAAGAATTGACGCTTCAAACCATCACACAGCTGGTCATCATCTTCGAGCCTCCACCTCTAATTGCCATCTCACCTGGCAACTCTACTTGATCCTCACTCCATCATTGAAATCTCGTACGTACCAAGTTGCACTTCTATTGTTCTTCATGTCCCACATTATAAGGTACATAACTACCAAACAAAAGCTGCAAAGATTCTAACTCCTAAGATTGTGATCTCTCTTGCTCCTCCATCGACGCTAAAGAGAAAAGGAGGGCATGAGCAGCCTTGGCTTTCATCTTCGGTGCATCTATACATAACAAAAACTGATGGTTGTTTGTTTGGAAGCTTGCAGAGGATAAAGCTATAGCTTACTTTCCCTGCACACTCTAGTTGCATGTGATAATAGAAAGAGGAGGAGGGAAAAAAAGGGATCAATCAGCATTCACACCTGAAGCGCCCATTTTCTCAGCACTTATTAGCTAGCAAAAGGTAAAACCAAATTTACAAAGGGGATAGTGAATGAGTACTTGATGAAGTCCACCTGCTACGATGTGACAAACAAAATGAAAGTTACCGATATCTTTGTAGCTAATTTAGAAAAATGAATTTTCGCCTGATGTCCATTTTTCCAACTACAAAAGGTTTTGTTCGAGTTGCATGTAATAAATAGCTGCATTTGGCAACTCTTCAAAATGGGGCTAGGTTCGATCTGGCCTCATTTTCAAGAAAATATTCTATTTAGGTAAAACTATATATCTCAAGACTGGCTCAGTTTTTCTAAGGCCAAATCTGACCTTTAAACTAGTTATGTTTGGATGTCTTTCCCTTGATAAAAAAAACAAAACAAAGCTAGTTTTGCTTAAAACAGAAATGTGACTAAGTTTAGTCTCGGCCCAATTTTAGGTGGTCGTCAAACACACCCTATAAGTGTCAAAAAACAAGGCAAAAAATGCATGTATACAGTATACTGTTGACGCGTATTGCACGAGGAAAAATACATGAAAATAACATTTTGAACTTTTGAAGC
>NC_033798.1:110559423-110643050 GCF_001876935.1 Asparagus officinalis | reverse complement strand
AGAAAATGAGAGTGAAAAAAGAATATTCGCTTGTAACAAGATAGAATAAAGAAGAGAGGATGGTTGCATTAGGTATGAGATAAAGGTTTTCTATGGAAAATGCAAGCCACATCCCACTTTTGAAATTTTACAGTTTAGGTGAGAGTAGCCTAGGAAATTGATAATGATATATTCTTTTGGTGCTCGTGTTAAGCACATTTCCGTTCTAGCTTCCTTTTGTCTCAGAATATATTTTGATTCCTTTGGTTTGCCTTTACCTCTAAAAGTTGCAAGCTTGCAAATATTCCAGTATCGAACTTTCACGAAGCTCTACCTTCTCACCGTACTTATCTACTTAAAAGTGTGCATATATGCAAATGAGAGCTCTGGAGTTGAGGGAAAATGTAAGTAAACATTGGAGTGAGACAATCGAACAGGTTTACTGAAAACAATGATAGCATTGCAAAATTCTAACTCCTTATTCCAGAACATAATATATACATTCAGATGTTCAGAAGATTACAACAACACAAACCAAAACTAAAGTCCATTGAACAAGTTTATGTCAACAATCGATACTATAAAAGTGAAGAGCATATAATTAAGCCAGGGGTATCTCATGTTGCTGGCGGTATCAATGGAGAAGGGAGGAAAGGATCATCACGAGGCAATAGAAGGCTAGGATTCACGGCTGAGAAGAAAATTAGTGCAAGTGTAACCAACACCGAGATTATGGAAATTATGAGCATTAGGGCATTTGAGATATCACCCTTTACTTCTTGAGTGTATTCGTTCGCTGCCAAGGCCAGCAAGGTTAGGGGGAAGGAATACGCCCACCACGCAATGTTGAAACGCTTCATCGATCTCTTGAACAAGGCTGGACGAGAAACCTACACTTATAGAATGAGACGCGAGTGTATTAGCATATAATGCCCTTGAAGAAAAGGGTTTGATAGAAATGTAAGCTATTATGATCACTAGGCAATGGAACTCAAAAAGTTTTATGCGCATCAACAGTGCTCCAACTAAGAAAGAAACTATGAAAGAGTATCTTTGTAAAGGCCCACATGATGGGTGGTAACAGATCAATTAGCGCATCTAGCAACAAAATAAAAAAATAACCCTCATCTCTACCCTGTGCTCCTCCAAAAACCACCACTAAAAAGTTCAAGAAAAGATACCCTCGTCTATGATCACTAATGAAATTGTAAGTTTCGTAATGATTTCGTTCTTCGGACATCACACAGATGTCTTATGTCGAACTTCTGTCTAGATGTTTGAGGAACAAAACTCTGCTACAAAATTTAATGGGTTCATTGACAGTCACAGGTGAAGGGTATATTTGTGAGCCCTTTTTTTTTCTTTTTTCTTTTTTGGTGCCCCCCTAAGAAACGGGATATAAATGAAGGGTCTCTTGTACTCTTATTCTAAGACAAGGTTGCACCTGTAGCATATATTCTTCCCCTAACCTAAGCTTGAGCCCCTAAGCATATTAAAATAAGGGTAAATAAACAAAACTAGTTACCAAGGAAGCAAAGAGGAAAAGTGACAGAAAGAAGAGCATCTTGCAAAGAAGATCAAACGACCCCGCAATCGAGCTCCAAGCAAGACTAGCCATACTCGGGGCAGCAAAGAAGAGAAAAAACACCGGCCTAAGCATAGCAGGCAAAGCCCCTCCTCCACTATACTCAAGTCTCTGATACAAAGTCACAAACAACACAAAATAATGTGCTATACCGAGAGCAAACATACACATTGCACTCTCTCTCCATCCCATCATCGCCGCAGCCCGCGCCCCCACCAAGTTCCCGATCACCGTTAAAAGACTTGTAGGATTAGCCACGGTTGATAAAAACCTCTTGCCTCTAGCAGTAAACCATTGTCCATAGATTTTGATGTCAAGGACGAGAATCGGAACGGAGGAGAGAAGGCAAGGTATAATGTAAAGTTTAGAGGAGGAACGTATAAAAGAAGCAGATTGGAGGAGTAAGAGGGAGGAGATGAAGGGCGCGAAAAGGTAATTTACACCGATATGATGAGAGAATTCTAAGCGGACAGAGGGATAACGAAGGATGCAACGAGATATGTAGAAGAGGGAAACAATAGTAAGGGAGAAGAATGCAAGGGACCAAATAAGGAGAAATGCGGCGTTTGGGAAAATGAGGTGGCCGGCTGTGGATTTGTTCAGGGTTTTCCAGAGGAGAGATTGAGCAGATAATGAAAGACTAATTCGGAAATATCCAGCGTGGAAACTAGTTAAGATGGAAATTTTGGACAAAGGAGCTTTCTTGAGTTCACCTCCGTTGGTCTGTCCATCTTCCAAGTCTACTGTTTTAGAAATGGAAGTGACAATAGGAATCAAGCCACCCTCTTCCATGAAAATGTGATTTCTCTTCCCCTTGTAGACTTTGCATATACATAAGCTCTCTATATATAGAGGACTGTCTAAAATGCTGTGCATGTGTGCGTGTTTCAGGTTAAGATTCAGTATTTGAACCTTTTTGTCCCGATGTAAGTGAGTGGGCACAAATACTTTGCAATTAACTATAGGACTTCGATCAACTTGGCTCTAATAATCATGTGCCATAATAATAATACTGCAAATAACTGTACTGGAAACTTTACATGTAACTAAATATTTAGAGAAGTGGATATACACATTCACAATAGGAGAAAAGAAACTCCACTAGATTACAATTACGCTTGATGACTGGATGATGATGCAATACACAGTAGTTACTTTCGGTCCAATATGTACTTGATTCTGTAGGAAAACATTAATGGCATTGTAACTTTCTGTTATATTGACTCTAAACATTTGGTTAATAATAATAATGATACCTTAAATAGAATTAGAAACTAATCCCCGGTATTATAGACATATTTACCACTAGGGGTGCTAAACCGTATCCGTATCCGATGAAATATCTGTAACCGTATTTGTTAGGATATGGATATGGTTACTCAAATATTTAACCTATAAGATATGATTATGGATATGGTTTCGTAGTGAAATATCCATAACTGTATTCGAAATTTCCGAATACATATTAGTCATATTGTTAAAATGATTTTAGTCTTTAGATTACGGATTTGAGGTTAATTTGGACGATCAAGATATCTAATATTAGCTTTTCAGATATAATGAACAAATTAATGAACTCTTTCGTATCACATGAACTTTTTTTTTCAACAGCATCTAATTTTCTCATATCCATTTTTATATCCGTATGCAGATCCGCTTATATATCCGCTTGTATATCCATATCCGTATCTGATTTTAGCAGATATGTGTTGTGCGTGGTGCGGAAGCGGGACAACCAAACGGGCGTGCTTCGAGAACCAAATCAAACAAACATCGAGATAAAGGCCAAACAAATCAAAACAACGGCACAAATCCAAACACAATAGTTTTACGTGGTTCGGCAAGTTGCCTACGTCCACGGAGCAAGAAGGGGATTGGGTTTTCACTAATAGAGAAGAAGAGTACAAACTGAGATTACAAAATGCTCAAACCAATCAACTAATCTCATCAACAAATATCTTAATCTCTCCAAATAAACCCTCAAACAATTGCTTAGAAAAACTCTCCTTTTTCTGTGCTCCAAATATCCCCAAACCAATCTTCAATCCAAGCCCAAAGAAACCCTAATTCGTATGTTGGTATTTATAGCAAACACCAAACCCAAACTGAACATGAAACTCAAACTGGATCCTGACCCGATTAGCGGGCGATCGCCCAAAGCTCGCGGTCAACCGCGATCCAGCGACAGAGACCAAAAAGTCCTACAGGTTCTCGCAGTCGACCGCGGCGGTCGACCGCGCCAAATCCAGACTCCTCCCAGAGTCTGTGCACGTTCGCAGCTCCAAAACAGTTCCCTGAGGTCTTCCAACACCTGTTCTTCACCAAACTTCTCGCGGTTTCTTCAATATGGATATGAATTTTCCTCACCAAGGTATAACCATATCGTTTCGTATTCGAAATGAGTAAGCAGATATGGATATGGTAAATATCATATCCGAGCCGTATCCGGACCGAATGCACCCGTATTTACCACACATGATCCCAAGCAAAGCCCCTCTTTTTCCTATAGAAGACATACATCATAGGTGAAAGAGAGGACTATGACCATAAATATGTTTTAAGTTCTTAATATTGATAAACATAATGTCATGAAACACAACACAGAAAATATTATAAGAAAATTTGCTTGCAAGACACTTGGTATACTTTATCAGCTCATGTCAGTGACCTAATTTCATTCGTCAGTGATGCATTATCCTTAATTCAACCCTACTGCATCATTATCTGGACAAAAGTTAAGTTGCGAAGCCTAATACCTAACAAATGCTTTTCTAAGAATATTTTTGTCCATGGTGATATGCTGTGCAGATTGGTATAAGCTCATAAACTTAACATAGAGTGAAGTGGAAACCACAATACAAGGCTGTGATTTCAAAGCTGGGAGAACTTTAAGCTGGAGTCGAAGAGGAAGGCAACACATCAACTTTCGGCACTGATACATGACATGTCAGACCATTTCCTCACCCTTCAATCCAAAAAATAAAGCTCAAAATCTTTGCATAATAGATAATGTAAATATAATCTATAATCACCATATTTTGTTCCCTAATTCAGTTGACTCACTTTATTCTTAATATATTAGTTCACCGTACGATTTCAGGCTATACCTAACAATCATGAATAAGAACGAGAATGCCTTGGTGCCATATTAGCTGGTTTGAACCTCAGTATTCATTTACAATGACTACAGCAACTTGGAACTATTCAACTTAATCCTCCTCTTAGTAAACCAGAGCAAAGAAGCGAGCCTCCGGTTGTACGTTATACTTCTCATTACAATTTTTTCCTTTTAAAAGGTAATGATTAATAGGCCCGTCTCTCTTAAGAATTGACTACCGCCATCACCAAGAAATGAATATCGCTCAGTGAATTGGAAGAAACAAGGAAAGTTGAGGATAGGAAAAGGTGGTTGCAGGAAGAGATGAAGGGAGAGAGCTAGAAACAAGGGGACATGATGCAGACTCAGGTGCAACCAAATTGGCCCCGGCTTATTGTTATAGCAAATTGATAGAGCTACGTCGAACAGGGCACATTTTATTGAAGCATAATGCAAAGCAAATACTAGTTTGCTATGTATATGCACTAAGGGCTTGTTTGAAAGGGGGGTAATGCGAGTAAAGGGAAGGTAGGAGACACCTTCACCTTATTTGGGAGTTTTTTGGGAGTTCGTTTGAGCTAGTTAATGAGGGGAAAGTTAAGGTAATGGAAGGGAAAAAAAAGTTTAGGCCCTCCGTTTCGGGTGTAATGGAGGGGAAAGTAAGGTAAGGTAACTCTTCAAAATAGAATATTGCACTAAGACAATTTTACCTCCATATCAAGATCAGATTCAAATGTATGAAATAACATGCAAGGTTGTTCACGTAAGTTTACACATATTCCCTTCTCTTTCCTTCACTTTATTAAACTTTCAAATCAGGGTGAAATAAGTTCACTTGCTTTGCCTTACTAAACTTCCAAACAAGTTCTGCATGTTCCATTTTCTTCCCTTAACTTATCATATGTTTCCTTAAGTTCCCTTCAATGTGTGCAAACCTAAATAAGTTCTAAGGATCTAATCACTTGGATTAAATCAATTGGATTACAAATGTACATGAGCCGAGAGGGACACCATGAGATGAGCATATCGTTGGTGTTACAAGATCAAATTTAGTCCCAAATAATTTTTTGGGATTTTTTGATGAGAGAATTATCCAAAAGTCGAGCTAGATCGTTCATAACTTAGATCAATCAAACATCCTGATTCTTTTCTATATTGCTTTTTCCCCACCATCGTAAAATACAACACCCAATAAACATACACACAGTTCCTTAGGGGGAGTTAGTAAATTAGGATATTTTCATGCAAAATGGAATAATTGTTAAAGTGGAATATTTTTTCGCTAATGGGATATTTTAGTGGGATAAATAGAAACAATTTTGTGAAGCAGGATTTGATAAAATAACGTGGGATAAATTTTTATAATCTTAAAATATATATTTATGCATTTTAAAGATATAAATACTATTTATATATTTTAAACTTACTATTATTGATTGATAATTGCTTACAAGAATGTTTTTATGTTTTGATAGTCACATAAATGCTTCATATAGAGTTTCAAATTTTTTTAGGTTGCGTTTGGATTCGGGGATTTGATTTTAAATTCCAGAATTGAATTCTGAAATTTAAAATCTAGAATTTCAAATTCAACTCCTTCGTTTGGGAAGCATCCAAATTTGAATTCCAGAATTCAATTTGAAATTCATGTTTGGCAAACTTTAGAATTTTAATTTTAAAATTTTTAATTGGGTTGTTTGCCAACTAGTAGAATTCTAATTTCTGAACTAAAATTGTAGCTCGAAGATAATTTAGAAATAAAATACTCAAATTACATAAGGTTTGCATCGAAATTGGTGAAAATAAATACCTCAAATAGTATATCACATATCCAACTAACTTGATATCTAGATAAAATACCTTAAAATCTCATATGCAGTAATGTCAGTAGTTGACCTAATAATCACCATAAAAATAACTGATATCATTCATCAATAAAACTTTGTAAACTCATCCACCACTAACCAAAATAATAAATAAAGTAGAAACTTTAAATATTGCATATAACAATTCAACAAACTAGAGATCTAAAATATCCAACAAATACAAACCAACAAAAGTTAATATTTCGTCATTACACAATGTCATGCTTAAGTTGCTCTCGCACTAGTTTCTGTAAGACTTTTACATCTGATTCAAATGAGAGTTTCTGTCTAATGCTTATACACTTTTACTCTGTATTTCTTTTATAGTTTTCTCCCCTCGGTTCAGAAAGTCTTGATTTGTGAGTTCTTGAATCACCTGAAACAATAACAAGAAGACCAATCAGCTCCATTCTTAAAGACCGTGCAGACTTCCAACTTCAGAAGAAGGGAATGGTGTTAGCTCCACAGAAGTTTGAGATGCTAATGGGATGTCAGTCTATAGAAGATACTATCAGTTCTCATTAAGCACAGTTTATGCAGCTCATATGTTTCAGTTTATGAAACTGATAAAGTACTGATAAAGTACAATGTTAAAACTAATTTATAAGATAAAATATCTGAAGATAATGTGAAGATAATGATTTTCCATTAGACCCCGGAACTGATAAAGTACAATGTTAAAACTAATTTGTTAGATAAAATGTATCACTTGAATACTTGGGTTGAGCATTTATAGGCCATGGAAAATGTATTTGTTAGATCAAGGTACACCAACTCTAAAACTTAGGATAAATAGTATTATATCAGTGCACAATAATAGAATAGTGAAAGACAATAAAGATGATATGCTAGCTTTTATAGTTAATGAAGCCTGCAGGACCCAGTGTGCACAACTCAGAAACCTGGCAATTCCTAGAGCAAACACATAGTGTGCCGTAAATGGTTCGATAATCTGTTTTATAGCACAAGAGAATAACATTAGACCAAAAAAATACAAAAATTATCTGACCATTATGAACATAATCATGTTGCAGATTTTACCTTTGTGTTCTGCATCATGCGTAACTGAGGTAGCACCGACCCAACTTCTAGATAAACACAAAAGGCCTACGAAATCCTGTTTACCAGGTTATGAGATGTTGAGGGATGAACTCCAAGCGCTAGTAAAGTACAAGTAACCACCTACATCCAATTTAGAGAGCAAAACACAACAGTGAATATTAATTACATGCGAGAAATCAAAAAAATCAAATTTGAAAGTAGTGCAACAAAATAGGTCATAAGTAACAAATATTAAAAACTTCACGCGTCAAATCTATTTGCAATCTACTGATTCATACATTTATTTGTACTTGTGCCATAATACCCTGTAATAGAAATACAATGCTCTCCAGAATGTTGAGATGAGAAAAGTCTCACCACGTAATATATTTCAAAATTGTCCTTATCTTCCATGTAACTAGATTTCAGTTTGAACCTAATCATATATATAAACCACAGAGTTGTCATGAGAGTAGCAAAATCCAGTAGCGTGTGTATATCATACTCCATAACAAAGCTACAGTAAAGTCTAACATCTAAAAACAATGTTGTTAGTTCCTGGAACTTGAGTGAGAGTCCTGTGTTGGATTTAATATAATAAATCTAATTGTGGACACATATGATTAATCAATGTGTATTGCTATCTTTCAGGATAACCCACTAAAGTGATCAATTAATTTGGGTTAATTGGGTATTTAAATAAGTCATGGGGTTATATGTGCAGATACCAGGTTGTAATTGTGATTTGTTGAGGGGCCAAATTGCAAATGTACAACATCTATTAATAAGGGGTTATGGTCCCTAATCTAGGGTTACATTCTCTAATTCTCTTCACCCCCATCTAGAGAGAAAGTTATGGTCCCTAATCTAGGGTTACATTCTCTAATTCTCTTCACCCCCATCTAGAGAGAAATTCGGCTAAAGAAAACCCTAAGGTTAGAAGATCCAAACCCCATCTCAAGATTCATCTATGGATTCAGGTATAAGCTTCCGCTCTATTGATTCTTGTTAATCTCTTCGAATTAATCATGGCTTTATGGTTTTAGATCTCAAGTTTTATGATTCAGATCTAACAAGTGGTATCAGAGCCACCTTTGATTAATTCTTAGGGATTTAAGTTTTAAAATTGGGTTTTTTGATCTTAAATCTCTGGTTTTTGGATTAAGATTTGTTCTCGGATGAACAGTAATGTTTGGATGAACAGTAACGGCTGCTGGAATTTTTCCGGACAAACAGTAAATTTTTTCGGATGAACAGTAACTTTTTGAAATTTTTTGGATTTTTCTTCGAATTTTCTTGGATCTGGATCAAGAAAAGTTTTTCCGATTCTGGATCTGTTTTTTGAAAATAAAAATCAAAGAATTTTTGGGTTTGATCTTCGATCCCGTGCTCCTCGCCGGCGAAGGTTCGCTGGCGGCCTCGCTCTCGACTCCGACGGCGACGGCGGCGTCAGGAAACCCTAGGGTTTCGACCTCTTGGGTGCCGGAGCAATGGCGGCAACGGTTTCAGTTTGAAACCCTAAGGGTTCGTGCGATTAATCGTGGCGAAAATTAAGGAGGTGGTTACCTTAACCGAACTTAGCGTTCGTTATAAGGTGAGCGTCGGGCTTAATTTTTAACGAACTTCGTGTTCGTTCTCATGTGAGCCTCGCGCTCAACTCAGGTGAGCCTCGCGCTCAATTTTTAACGAACTTCGCGTTCGTTCTCATGTGAGCCTCGTGCTCAACTCAGGTGAGCCTCTCGCTCAAATTTTAAAGAACTCCGCGTTCGTTCTTAGGTGAGCCTCGCGCTCAACTCAGGTGAGCCTCGCGCTCAATTTTAACGAACTTCGCGTTCGTTCTCATGTGAGCCTCGCGCTCAATTTTAACGAACTTCGTGTTCGTTCTCATGTGAGCCTCGCGCTCAATTTTAACGAACTTCGCGTTCGTTCTCAGGTGAGCCTCGCGCTCAATTCAAGTTGAGTCTCGCGCTCAGTTCTCAGGTGAGCCACGCGCTCAATTCAAGTTGAGCCTCGCGCTCAGTTATCAGGTGAGCCTCGCGCTCAGTTCTTAGGTGAGCCTCGCGCTCAATTCAAGTCGAACTCCGCGTTCATCCTCAGACGAGCCCTGTGCTCAATCCAAACGAACCTCGCGTTCGTTCTCAACTTGAACCTCGCGTTCATTTTTCAAACGAACCTCGCGTTCGTTCTCAAGTTGAACCCTGCGTTCGTGCTTAAGTGAGTCTCGTACTCAATACAGTCGAACCTCGCGTTTGAAGTCAAGCGAACTTCGTGTTCACTATGGTTAAGCCTCGGCTTTTCATGGGTCCACTTTGGTATACTTAATTTATTCAATTAAGTTATGGGCCCTAATTAAGCTATGAGACCCCAATTAAGTTTTTTTTGGAAATTCAGTTGATTTAAATTAAATTTAAATCTAATTTGGTTTTTTAATTAATTATTTATTTTAAATATTATGACACTAAGGTATTAAGGTTGTCTCTCACTCCAATTGATTAATTAAAACAAGAAGTTGCCAAAGTAACCTCTCTTGTGTAGATTGTTCATGAGGAATGTGAGATGTTTGTGTGTATGCTTTCGTGTAAATATTTAATCGGCCCAAAGGAAGGTTAATATTTATTTAGACTGTATACACATCTGCGATGATAAGCGTGTGACAATTATAAGGTTTACATGTGAATAATGAATCGATCCAAAGATAGTTTCATTATTTGACATGAGTTATTGTCAATGTTTGATCATTGCAACAAGGTATCACTTACAAGTTAATATTACTGTCCAAAGACTTGATATTAATGTTGTGCCGGTATCTTGGATGGGGATTGTCATTATTTGAATTTTATTGATTATGGTTATTGATGTGAGCATTCTTTTGTTTTATTTCAGCTAATGCATCTGCTGCAATAATTTCTGCTAACATCAACTCAATTCTCATGCTAAATGGGACAAACTTCAAGGTTTGGAAAGAGAATATATTAATTGTTCTTGGCTGCATGGATCTTGACTATGCATTAAGAACTGAACAACCCCAACCTCTCAATGTGGATAGCACTCCTGATGCAAAGGAGCATGAGAAATGAGAGCGTTCAAATCGCATGAGTCTTATGATCATTAAGCGCGGCGTTCCGGAAGCCTTCAGGGGCATAGAATCCGAAGGGATTACTAAGGCTAAATATTTTCTTGCCGAAATTGAGAAGCGTTTTGTGAAAAACGATAAGATAGAAACAAGCACGCTCTTAGCTCGCTTGATTTCAATAAAGTATAAGGGCAAAGGAAATATCAGGGAGTACATTATGAAAATGTCTCATATTGCTTCAAAGCTTAAGGCACTTAAACTTGATATCTGTGACGAGTTATTAGTGTATCTGGTTTTATTGTCTCTTCCTGCATAATTCAATTAGTTTAAGGTCAGTTATAACTGCCAAAAGGAGAAATGGACTCTAAATGAGCTCATTTCATACTGTGTGCAAGAAGAAGACAGGTTGAAGCAAGATAAGACAGAAAGTGCTTATTTGGCCTATGCCTCTAAGGATAAGGGCAAAAAAAGGAAGAATGATAATGAAGCTGCTAAGGGTCCAGTTCAGAAGAAACAACATAAGGATAATCAGGGTTGTTTCTTCTGTAACAAACCTAGACACGTAAAGAAGGATTGTACAAAATATCACGCCTGGCGTGCTACTAAAGGTACGTTCCTTACTTTGGTCTGCTCTGAGGTTAATTTAGCTTCAGTACCTAGAAACACTTGGTGGTTAGACTCTGGTGCTACTGCTCACATAAGTGTTTCTATGCAGGGTTGCCTGAGCTACCGAAAGCCAAGTGATGTTGAAAGACACATCTTTGTGGGCGACGGACAATCGGTAGATGTGGAAGTAATTGGGCACTTTAGGTTGTTGTTAGGAACTGGTTCTTATTTGGATTTGAAAGATACTTTTGTAGTACCGTCTTTTAGACGGAATTTAATTTCTGTTTCTGTATTGGACAAATCAGGTTATTCTTGTTCATTTAGAAACAGTCAATTCAGTTTATCTTTTAATTCAAATGTTGTGGGAACCGGTTACTTGAGTACTTATGGCAACCTATATTTGCTCGATACAATTGCTTCTTATAATGAATCCTTGCATGTGGAATCACGTGGTACTAAGTGTAAATTAAATAAGGAAAATTCGGCGACATTATGGCATAAGCGCTTGGGTCATACCTCAAAAGGTAGAGTTGAGCGTCTTGTGTCTGATGGCATTTTGGATTCCCTTGATTTTTCGGACTTCAACGTATGTGTTGAATGTATCAAGAGAAAACAGACCAAAGTTAAGAGATTAGGTGCCAACAGATCTTCGGATGTCTTAGAATTGATACATACGAATATTTGTGGGCCATTCCCTACGGAATCCTGGAATGGTCAACAATATTTTATATCATTCATAGACGATTACTCACGTTATGAGCACCTATATCTTATTCATGAAAAATCTGAGTCTCTGGACATGTTCAAAGCCTATAAAGCTGAAGTTGAGAATCAACTCAACAGAAGAATTAAAACCGTTAGATCTGATCGTGGTGGTGAGTACTACGGTAGATATGATGGTTCAGATGAATAACGTCCAGGACCATTTGCTAGATACCTAGAGGAATACGGTATCGTCCCACAATATACTATGCCAGGTTCACCTAGCATGAATGGTGTAGCTGAAAGACGAAACAGGACTCTTAAAGGATATGGTAAGAAGTATGATTGCTCATTCTTCTTTACCAGAGTCACTCTGGGGAGAAGCACTTAAGACAGCAGCTTACATTCTGAACAGAGTACCAAGTAAAGCAGTTGCTAAAATACCTTATAAGCTTTGGACTGGTCGAAAGTCCAGTTTAAAGCACTTACATGTTTGGGGATGCCCAGTTTAAAGCACTTACTTATAGGCCAAATGAAAAAAAATTGGACTCCAAAACAGTTAGCAGCTACTTTATTGGGTACTCTGAACGCTCTAGGGGCTATAAGTTTTATGATCCCACACTAAGGAATATTTTTGAGACGAGAACAGCAACATTCTTTGAGGATGTTGAGTTTGGGATGAGAAATAAGGTTAGAGACATTAGTTTTGATGAGGAATTGGCTTTAGATCCAATCCATACAGTTACTTTTGACAATATTCAGGTTCCTATACCTGTTGTTGCTCAAGAAGTAAATCCGGAACCTCAAGATGACAATGTTGAACAACTCCCTGTTCCAGAAGAACAAACTCAACAACCTCAAGAACCAGTGCCATTAAGGAGATCCACGAGAGAAAGGAGAAATGCTATTCCGGATGATTATATTGTATTTCTCCAAGAACATGAGGAAAGTAGTGGAATGTTAGAAGATGATCCAATCAACTTCTCTCAGGCCATGAAAAGTTCTAACTCTCAACAGTGGATTGATGCCATGAATGAAGAGTACAAGTCTATGCAAGACAATAAGGTTTGGGAACTTATCCCGTTACCAGAAGGTGCAAAACCAATTGGTTGTAAATGGATTTTTAAAACCAAGCGGGATGCAAACGGTAATGTGGAGAGGTATAAGTCACGTCTTGTGGCTAAAGGCTATATTCAAAAGGAAGGCATTGATTATACAGAGACTTTCTCTCCGGTTTCATCGAAAGACTCTTTCAGAATAATCATGGCACTTGTTGCTCATTATGATCTTGAGTTACATCAGATGGATGTTAAGACTGCATTTCTCAATGGAGACATTGATGAGATGATCTATATGGTGCAACCAGAAAACTTTGTGTCGGGAGACCCAAAGAATATGGTCTGCAAATTAAGGAAATCCATCTATGGACTCAAGCAAGCTCCTCGTCAATGGTATCATAAGTTTCAACAAATAGTTATCTCGTTCGGTTTTGAGATGAACATTGTTGATGACTGTGTATATCACAAGTTCAGTGGGAGTAAGTATATTTTTCTGGTTCTGTATGTGGATGACATCTTGCTTGCCACTAATGATATAGGCATGTTGCACGAAACCAAGAGATTTCTATCAAAGAATTTTGAGATGAAAGATCTTGGGGACGCCTCTTTTATATTAGGGATCCAGATACATCGAGATCGCTCTCGGGGTATTCTTGGATTATCACAAAAGAGCTATATCGATAAGGTACTTAAAAGGTTTGGCATGCAAGATTGCAGACCAGGTGACACCCCTGTTGCTAAAGGAGACAAGTTTAGTCTCAATCAGTGCCCTAAAGGTAACCTTGAAATTCAGGAAATGCAGAAGATTCCTTATGCTTCGGCTGTAGGAAGTCTAATGTATGCTCAGGTATGTACGCGTCCGGATATTGCGTACATTGTTGGGATGTTAGGCAGATACTTAAGCAACCCTGGTATGGATCATTGGATAGCAGTCAAAAGGGTTATGAGGTATCTTCAGAAAACAAAAGATTACATGCTCACATACAGAAAATCAGAGAAATTAGAGGTCATTGGGTATTCGGACTCTGATTTTGCTGGATGCCAAGATAGCAGAAAGTCTACATCAGGCTATATTTATATGTTAGCAGGAGGAGCTATATCATGAAAAAGTGTCAAACAAACACTTGTAGCTTCCTCCACTATGGCAGTAGAATTTGTAGCTTGCTATGAGGCATCCAATCAGGGAATATGGCTGCGAAATTTTGTCACGGGACTGCGCATTTTGGAAAATGTTGAAAGACCACTAAGGTTATATTGTGACAATAAATCTGCAGTAATGTATTCCAATAACAACAGGAGCTCAACTAAGTCAAAACATATTGACATTAAGTTCCTGGTTGTGAAAGAAAGGGTACAGAGTGGACAGATATCCATAGAGCACATTGGGACAAACTCCATGATAGCTGATCCTCTTACTAAGGGATTGCCACCTAAGGTCTTTCATGAGCATACTGCTCATATGGGTGTGGTATTATTTGAGGATATTATGTTTTAGTGGGAGTTTGTATTTGTGGTGCTTTATGTTTGGTTGTATTGTCTGATCAGAATAAAGTATTCAGTTAAGACACTCTGCTACATTATGTTTGGTTTTGACCTCACTAAAGGAGGACCAGTTGAAAATAGACATGTACTGATCACATTGCATGTAATTTTCATGCTGCACATCCATGATTGATCTATGTCATTTGATTGTATTGGTATATGTGACCATTGATGGGCCGAGTCACGATAAATGTGACGAAGGCCGCTTTGATCCTATATTGACATAGTCAATGGACGAGATTGTTCGGAAATACCTTTTTAGTGATAGCAATTTTGAGCTCATAAGATTATACACAATTTAAGGAATCATATGGTGCCCAAGTGGGAGATTGTTGGATTTAATCTAATAAATCTAATTGTGGGCACATATGATTAATCAATGTGTGCTATCTTTCAGGATAACCCACTAAAGTGATCAATTAATTTGGGTTAATTGGGTATTTAAATAAGTCATGAGATTATATGTACAGATACCAGGTTGTAATTGTGATTTGTTAAGGGCCAAATTGTAAATGTACAACATCTATAAATAAGGGGTTATGGTCCCTAATCTAGGGTTACATTCTCTAATTCTCTTCACCCCCATCTAGAGAGAAATTCGGCTAGAGAAAACCCTAAGGTTAGAAGATCCAAAACTCATCTCAAGATTCATCTATGGATTCAGGTATAAGCTTCCGCTCTATTGATTCTTGTTAATCTCTTCGAATTAATCATGGCTTTATGGTTTTAGATCTCAAGTTCTTTATTAGATCTAACATTCTGCAGAAAGACGGGACAAGATTAATGAAAACTATATCCTGTCAAAAAATAGATAAATGAAAACAAGAATGAAAGAATCAGTAAGGATTCAAATTATTGAAATGTAAGAAACAATATGTTAACTAGATCAATGAAATAAATGAGGTTGCAGAAGATAAATTAATAAGATGCTAACCTAGTAAATCAAAGAATTAATAGTACAAACAAAATCTCATATGTAATTTAAGCACCTTATTGCTCAGTTTTCTGACTAAGATGCCACTAGCAGTCATAATTAACGCATCAAGAATCATAAAAACTACTGTAATATTGGATTGCTTGAATGTGGAGTCAAAAGAGAGTAGTGTTTTCTAATGCACTTACGGTTTAAATTAATGAAATAATTTTCATTATCTTTTTGAATTTGAATCTCTCTAATATTTTTACTAAAGTCTCCAATATTTTTACTCTATTTTGCTTTAGTAAAAATATTTTGGCATAGGAATAACGTCCAACCAAACATTGATATACAAATTTAGACATAGTTTGAACAATCATCGGCCTCCAACTTCTCCAACAACAAGACCCGAAAATTCCCTTTACATGATAATAGAATTAAGATCTAAAATTTGGGTTCTAAAATTTTCCTCATGTTTAATAGTGCATTTCCTTCTTAGATTTGTATTATCAAATCCAAGTTCATAAACTTCTCATGTTTAATAGTGCAGTCTCTGTCAGTTTAGCAAACAACAAAGCAATTCCATCACAAATTTTTCTCAAGTTTTCTTTTCAAATTCCTAAACTTACCACTACAATATACTTCTAGCTTGAATATCCTCCTGCAACTTGCTGACAGTATGCAAATAAAATAAAATGTCCAGTGTAATTTCCATGAACAGATAAACGATCAATAAGATTATTACTAGATCTACAAATTCTTAAGCAATTAAGTCAACAAACATAACAAATATATAACCGAACACCAAAAAAATCACAAAATATCACAAAAAATCGAGAAAACCTCAGTCCACAAGCTAATTTCCAACTTAATTTGTAAAATTGAAAATCCAATTCATAAAACTAGAATACAAACCTTTGGCTAGGGTTTGAGGAGCCGATGAAGGGCTAAGATTGGCTGGACATTGTTGAAGTGGAGTTGGAGTCGGAGATCGAGCTTTTTAGGGTTTCGGCATCGAAGAGAAGGGAGTGGAGGTCGTCGACGGCGCGAATGAAGTACTGATGGTGAGATTTACAGATGTACTTGATCTTGGACTCCTTGGATCAGGCGAATAGACGGAGGTTGTGGAGGAGAGCCTCGGGCTTGGACTGAGCGAAGGCGCGACGGATGAAGGGGGAGAGGTCGTCGTCGTTGGAGATGGCGGCGAGGAGAGATCTCGTCGTCGTCGTCGCCACCGCCAGTTGAGAGCAGAAGTGGAGAAGGGAGATAGAGCGCGAGGGGGGAATCGCGAGATCGGAGGGAATTTGTGAGAGCGAAAGTGGAGAGAGAAAAACGGGAATTACAAATGACAGACTATAGATTGGGGTTTAGAATTATGGGCTTAGAATACGTTTAAATTGTTAATGGATTTGGGTCAATATCTAGTATCCAAATTCTTTTGGATCCAAACAATAGAATTGGGCCAAATACAGTATTTTAAATGAAACACTGGTTACCAAACAGACTGTTAAGAAAAACTTAATGCCACCCAGAATCCCAGATACATAAGGGTGTCATATAATAGACTACATGAGCAGGAAATCAGTAAGAATTAAATGGAAAGTGTCAATATATGAAACAATCAGAAATTTCCTAATCGCTTCAGTATCTTTTTCTCGTGCACGGTTTACTTACGGTAACCCTCAAACGGTTGCCAACAGCAAGATAAGGTTATGAAATGACAAACTGCAAAGGCCAGATATACACAAAGTTTAACGTTTTTTCTTGCCAATTTAGCATAAAGTTTTCTCTTACCAATCTGACCTTAAACCATTAGGTAGTATTAACTCTTGTTAACTTCTCTCCTAACCCATTGCCAAACATTCTTTATTTTTATTTTTTTCATTTTTCCTTTTGTTTTTTATTTTTGGAAAGTTAATAAAGAATTAATTCTCATTAAGCTCTCAATTAACCCTTTAGGCCTTTACCAAAACAGCACTTAAAGCTTTGTTAGACAAAGAGAGGTCAAGCTATAGAAGATATGGGTTTCCTAAGAGAGACAGAGAGATATGGAAGATCTAGCAATTTGTTTTTTCTAGTATGGTTAAATAGTAGGATGTCATATTTATATGTAGTGTCAGCAGATATCTGAGGGATTTAATGTGTGAAATTGTTATGGCCTCCTCCTAGTATGTTTCAGGTCAACACCCAAATAACCATCAGATTCTAATTGAACTCATTTTTAGTGTTCAGCAAGAAGGAAAGAGACTTGGATCCTAAAGCATCTCCAACAGCTTCTTCAAAATTTTCTCCAGAATGGGGAAGCAAAAGTCATATTCTTCAACTAATTTTTACACCAACTCCAACAGCTTCCCCATTTTGAAGAATCCATTTTTTCCTCCAAAAATTTGGAGAATGCTGCAGATTTGGGGAAGTTTCCCCATTTTTTCTCCTTCATCCCTATTTTGGGGAATGAGATGAGGAATCTGTTGGGTCAAAAACCTAACTAAATTCTCCAAAAGTGAGAAATAGGGAAGCTGTTGGAGATGCTCCAACTCTTCTTGCTGATCAGCAACTCTGGATGGTAAACAGCTTTTAACACGGGCATACGCAATTGAATATTCTTCAAGCCCCAGAAAATGCAGCTCCCGATATGTAAATTATAGCACATTCCTCTAAACATCAATCAATACCAGAAACTGAGAGGCAGCTCTAGCAAGCCTCTTCTACTGCATTAATTTAGCCAGAGCAGCAACTATCATCTGAGCTACCCAATGATTCTATTTATACCCATTTTAATTTACTCCCTTCCTTCTTTCTTTTTTTCTTTTTTTTTTCTTTCCTATGTGGGATTATACTCGAACGTGCATGGTAGGCCCAATACCGACACCTACCAATAATGAAAAATATAGTTCACTGAAGAGAAAATTGGAATCCTTTAGAATAAAGCTGGATGGAGATAAGAGAAAAAGAAAACTTCAACACAAAGCCAAACATGAAAGCCATGCGATAAGTTTTTCTCAGATGGTGAAGGGCAAAGGAGAAATTTAAAAAAAAAACTTGACGAAAATGTACGAAGGTAGAATGAAATCTAACAACAGTGCATGGAACGGGAAGGCATATAACAGCTTGTCAAATTAAGTCAGCATCCAAAAATTTTGTTGGCTCATACATTATGAGAAACTATAAAGTGGAAGGCATAAAACAGACTCATTTGCAGAAACATGAACAGTACCTAGCACTGCGTATGTACGCCATATCCATCTTTACAAATTACAATAGCAACTACCAAACGAACTAGAAACTTTATAAAACATCAATCAACATTAAACAAGTAGTTAATTTCAACTAAATACTAATAATATGATTTTGTATCAGTCTTTGTATGGATATGGACCTTGTTTCTGCAAGCTTTCGATTTTAGCTACAAACTCCGAGCTTTAACTCACCATGCATAACTAAGGCACCACGAGAAATGGAAACAGAAAATTCGAATGTCAGAGACACTGCCAAATTTGAAGAAATCAAGGAGAACATGTGCCAAAGGTCTTTTCTCCATTCCAATTTCCATGAACAATAGTTTCTCACCATAAAGAAGTAGTTCATTGGGATGTAGATAACTCATGACACGTTGAGTGATCATCTTCAAATGCTTAATCAACAAAAAAGGCATTACAAGACGTGCACTCTATACAACTTTCACAGAAAGAAATTGTTCTCTGCAAACTAAATTTTAATGACAACGCAAAAAAAGAATATATGAAAGAATAACTAGAGAATGATGAAATTCACGAGGAAAACTTATTATACGCCGAATCATTGATATGACACAATCAATGGTAATCTAGAATCGTCTCTGGATTTCCTACTGTAATAGGCATACAACAATAACTGTATGACACCCAAGATTGATCCGATTCCATTAGGGATCTGCAACACAAATGAAATTAAAAGCAAAAGTTATTTTGAAGGAAGTTTTGTTGTCAAATGAAGAATTTCCTACAAACATTGTAAAACATTCTTACATATATGAAGAAGTCATCAAGTAACATCCCGTACGCAAAAAATGAGATGCTCATCAAGAACGTCGCTAATGATAGATAGAAAGGCATGAACTCAACGCTCTTTGTCCGAATCACCAATCTCTAACAAATACAAGTGAAAGTCAATAAAACAATAAATTATCATGCTAAGTAAATTCAACATTAACGAGGAAACAACTCACAATGATGGATAATGGAGATGCAAACATTGAAATAAGAGAAGCGATGGTCAAATATCCGACAAACATATGCCTCGTCTCTTTATCAAACACGTAAAGACTAGAATACATAATAAGGAAGAAAGCAACAAAAACTGCTACTAGGGATCCAGACATCTTCAGCTGCAATCAAAAGGAATACTAGGTTAAGGGCTAAAAAAACCTTCATTAATCACTATATATTAGCGAGACCAGTACCTTTTTGGTGTTATCGGCGAATACAATGAAAAACATGACATAGACTAGTTGGAAAACTGCTCCAACTGAATTCACTGTCGCAACCAAGAAAACACCATGAGATACACAAGGGAGAGCATACCAGAAGCAGATCAAGCAGTTCAAGAGGGCGTATACGTAAGGCAACCCCGAGAACTGCTCAGTGGAATGATTTCTAACAATTCTTCTGAACGTGGGTCTGAAGATATCAAACATAATAAACTTGTGAGGATATTGTTGGAACGTAATTTTCAAGTATAAGGTGAAAGCAAGTTCAGAAATTGTGGGCGAACTTACATTGGTGAGACAAAGAGCACAAAAGCAAAAATATTCCCTGCAAAAGACAGAGACAAGGTAATTTCAGTGAAAAAATATAGCATGTGAAAACTCTATTTATGCCTAGATATTGAATAATACTAGGACACTAATTTCTAACTTATAAAAGCCCCCAAAAAAGGTTTTTTTAGCATTTCATTGTATATGAGAAAGGACCGAAGATGGATAGCTGAAGCAAAATGCAAAATTTTCAAAAGGGCACTAGGGATTTCAAGAAAGTAACCAATTTCAGAGAGAAAAGCTGGTTCTTTTCCCAGAAAAATGAGAGAATTCCAAATTCTCGGCCACTCTATATTTCCAGGACTAGAAGAAGTATGAAAAACCTCATGTCATGATGAAGACCCAGATGGAATTTCCCATCAAAATTTGATTTTGTTAAGTGGGTTTTGGTTTGCGATGTCATTGCGATAGATAACAAGTTGAAGTTGGAGAGAGAGAGAGAGAGAGAGAGAGAGAGGAGTTACCAGCAACTCCAGCACCATAGCTGCAGATGTCATAGAAGGAACAGGAATCAAACGAAATCATTAAGTCCTCTCTCAGTCTTCCCCCCTTTTCTTCTTCTTCTTGTTCTCTCTCTCCCTCCCCCCTCTCTACGAAATTAAAGAGAACAAAACAAAATAGAAGTAGCCGCGTCGTTACTTTTGGCTATTTTCCTCTCTCCGTCCGTCTATATATTTATATTCACTTTATTTCTTATTGAAGATAAAACATTCTATTTATAAGGTATCTAATCTTGAATATTTTGTTTTCATTAATTTGTAATTTCTTTATGTCTATTTGACCTTTTGCCTCTTAGAGCAAGTGCATCAAGCTCTCAGTTGAGAGTCCTAGTCAGCAAGCTCTCAAGAGCTCTCAAGCATTTTAGAATAAAAAATTAAAAAAATAAGTCTTGGGAGGTCCTCCTTCTTTTATGGAGCTCCAACAAGCTCCTAGTTAGGAGCTCCAACAATATCAAAAAAATCCCTCTTCTATTTTAATATTTTATCCATTCAATGCCAAATTTTTCAAATGTAATTTACATTTTCAAATGTAATTTATATTTTTAATAAAGTAGATGTCTAATGTAATTTACATTTTCCCAACGGTTAAATTCCTCTCAACAACGCCAAATCCCCAATTAAAAAAAAAACTTCATCCTCTCCCTTCGACAGACAACTCCACCCCGAAATCCTTTCCTTCGACCGAACCCAACCCCAAATCATCTCCGACCTGATGCAACCCCACCCCAAATCCACTTCGCCGCCATCATCTCCGACCCGACCCGAACGCCGCCATCATCTCCGGCGTCGGCATCGTCACCATCGTCACCGGCACCCCAGTCTCGCAACCCCACCCCAAATCCACTTCGCCGCCATCATCTCCGACCCGACCCGAACGCCGCCATCATCTCCGGCGTCGGCATCGTCACCATCGTCGCCGGCACCCCAGTCGGAGGCCTCTTCGCCGCCAGAATCATCCCTGCGCTCCACAAACTGGTAAGGGGTAGTTTTGAGGGGGGGTTTTGTATATTTTTGGCAGTTGGGAGCTCCCAAGCGCTCCACAAATTTGTGGAGCGCTTGGGAGCTCGGAAGCTCTCAAGAGTCACGTCAGCCTAAGGAGCGGGGTTTGGGAGCGGTTAGGAGGTTGCTGGAGGGGGCTGTCGTTTTCCACGACCACGTCAGCCTTGAGAGCTCTCTTCAGAGCTGGCTGCCCTTGCTCTTAGCTCTTTTTGTCTCCTTTCTCTTTAGTTGCTTCCGACTACACGTATGAAGTGTTTTAGTGAATTTTTGGAGTTAAATGATAACATAAGCGATGCATCTTTATGGTCCCCCACCCCCAACCAAAAAATAAAAACTATTCATCTAAAATTTTCATATTAGCTCCTTACTTCTTTAACATTTTGAAACAGTCCCTCAAATCATTGAAATTGCTATTAAGTCATCCTATTCTCATATTCTGTACATATTAAAATTGTTAGTCTATTACTCTTGATTGAAGGGATCAAATTGGGACAATTTATAAGAATTAAAGGGACCTAGTAACAATTTTAATGATTTGTTGGACCAAAATCGAGACAACTTATAAGGATGGGGGAGCTAATAGCAGCTTCACTGGTTGAGGGGCAGGCTTCAAATATTAAGGATCTTGGGGTCTAATATGGAAAAAAATCCACATTTATGAGAATATAGTTTTGGGTGTCATTATCATAACTGCCTAATTCCCTTTTTTTTATAAGAAACTATAACTGCTTAATTCTTGCTGGTTTAATGGAGAAGGAGATGGGTCGAAATCAAATACAGAGTTGTTTATCAATTTGGTACAGTGACATTTTGGTTGTCGCGTTCTTGTTGTGGCCAAATTGTCTTTCCACTCCTTCAGAAGCTAGGGATTGGTATTTTTCGAAAGTGAAAAATGATTAAAAAGTACTTTAATTACTCAAATAAATACTACACGGTCTGTAATGGAGTCTCAGCCACTTGATGGGACTAATTATTTGTTTTGTCTTAAAAACTAATGAATTTTCTGATATTTAAACTATTAGTTAGTATCTTTAATGGATGCGCTAATAAAAGTTTCAAAATAGATCCAAATTGATAAAGTACATCAATAAGCTTTTTTATCTATGTCACAACCAACAAAGTTATCAATATAATTTCAAAATTATTTTTCTGGGGACTTATTTCGACCCAAATTTCGTACAAGTATTAATTTCAAAATCAAGATGTAGAACACAAATCTTTTTCTACGCTACATGAGGCAAAAAATCTTCACGATGAAACCAAAGCACAAAATATTTTGGAATCTCTCTAGCTAGAAAAGTAAAGCTTGATTATTATAGGGAAATAGCAAAACTACATGAGTTATATTTGAAAATGTAAAAAAGTTGAGAGCACCCAAATGGGCCAAACCTCGCCCAAGTGATAAAAAGCTAAATTTAAGAGGTGGCTTTTGAAAAGTCGTGGATTCATGTTTCAAGAGCATTATCAAAACAAAGTTATCCAAGAGCGTTATCAAACTTAATTTTGTATCTAAAATATATAAAGTTTGGTTTTTTTTTTAAGAGTGCGAAAATTCCTCTTCGTACAATGGGAGAATATGCATGTTGCGAATTAGGTTTTGAAAAACTAATTTGAAATTATGGGTCCTTTCACTCCTTTGAAAGATTTATATCATCCAAAAGAAAATCTTAAAAAAGGAAAATGTCAACAATAGGTGATAGAATATTAAACATAGAATAATTCCTACATAGTAGCAAGAATATCACAAACCCACAAAGGAATTTGACCCAAATACGTGGATTGACTGGACTAATCATCAGTCACCGTATTATTATAGTAGGCACATTGCAAACGAGTTTTTTCAGCTATTAATTTTGTAAATTAAATTATAAATATTTTGACATTAGTCACTCAAATCTTCATATTTTTGTTGGGGATGCACAACCCCCTGATGCGATTTGGAAATAGAGATTTAGGAGAGAAGAGAGAATTCAATCAATCACAAACAAACAAGATTTACGTGGTTCGCTTCTCAATGTGAGAAACTACGTCCACGGCCGCCGCAGAAGAAAATTTTATTATTTTCGTCTCTTTTACATCATGCCCTAATCAACTCTTTTATAGACTTAAGGGTTTTACAAATAGAAAAGGAAACAGGTCAAAAAGTGTAACTGGGCCAAAACCCGACTCGCGGTCGACCGCCGCGCCACGCGCGGCTAATCAGAGTCTCTGGAGTTTTGCTAATCAGAGTCTCTGGAGTTTTGACGGTCGACGCAGCGCCACCCGCGTCGACCGCTGACCGAAGCTTCTACCGCTGATGGTAGCTCTCTGGACTTTTGCGAATGTCCCCGACCGCGCCGCCACGTGGATCGACGCGGACGAGGCAAAAATTCGTGGCTTTCTGTGGACTTTTAACGGTCGAGACCGCCACGTCATGCGCGGCTCGACGCGAAGCTATCCTCAGCATATGTTGCTGTCTGTGCACTCGGGCGTCGAGAAATACCGCACGCGCATGCGCGGTCGACGCGACTAGTCAAAATGCTTCCTTCATCGTTTTGCTTGAACTTCGTCGTCGTCGATCCTGTTCCACCTGTTCCACTTTGTTCCTCTTCATTCTAAAGTATAGGACAGGTCTGATAGTTAGGCTTCACATATCCTAACAATCTCCCACTTGGAGACTAACTATCAATCTCTTTCAGCTCTCTATGCGGCGACGGCCTCCGTATCATTAAGTGATGAGGCCAACTGAAGTTGAACACAACTTCAGTTTCTCTGTAGTGATAACCTTGGTAAGCATATCGGCCGAGTTCTTGCTTCCTTGAATCTTCACAAGTTCCAACATGTCCTCGTTTAACGCTGATCTTATGAAGTGGTAGCGGACCTGTATGTGTTTGGTCTTTGCATGAAAAGCGGGATTCTTCGCCAAATGAATTGCACTCTGGCTATCACAATGTAAGACACTCTTCTCACTCTTCTGTCCCAGCTCCTCCAAAAAACCTTGCAACCATATCATCTCCTTGCTTGCCTCTGTCACAGCAACATATTCAGCCTCTGTCGTTGATAAAACAACGATCTTTTGCAACTGAGAAACCCAACTAATAGCTGTAGAGCCCAAAGTGAATACGTATCCTGTAGTGCTCCTTCTCTGGTCTATCTCACCAGCATAGTCTGAATCAACAAAACCCTACAGAACTAACTTGCTTCTCCTGAAGCATAAACAGTCTTCTATTGTACCTCGCAGGTATCTCAGAATCCATTTTACTGCTTCCCAGTGCTGCTCTCCTGGATCTGACATAAATCTGCTCACAGCTCCCACTGCATAGGCAATGTCAGGTCTCGTGCATACCATGGCGTACATGAGGCTTCCAATGGCTGAAGCATATGGAACCTTAGCCATGTAGTCTTTCTCTTCATCAGTCTCGGGGCACTGCTCCTTAGTCAACTTGAAATGACTAGCTAGCTGTGTGCTAACAGACTTAGTACCACTCATCCCGAATCTCTCAAGCACCCGTCTAATGTACTCGGCTTGAGATAGCCGTAGTGTGCCCAAGAGCTTGTCTCTACTGATCTTCATCCCCAATATCTACTTCGCTGTGCCTAGATCCTTCATGTCGAACTCACTCGACAGCTGCTTCTTCAGCTTCTTGATCTCTCTCATGTCGAACTCACTCGACAGCTGCTTCTTCAGCTTCTTGATCTCTCTCATGTCTGAACCGGCTATTAGCATGTCGTTGACATATAAAAGCAGGATGATGTAAATGTTGTCAAACTCCTTGACAAAGCAACAGTGATCAGCATTGCACCTGGAGTAACCGTTCATGTGCATGAATCCATCGAACTTTTTGTACAATTGCCTTGGAGCTTGTTTCAGACCGTACAAGCTCTTCTTCAATATGCATACCATCTCCTCTTTTCCCTTCTGAGTAAACCCCTCTGGCTGCTGCATATATATCTCTTCCTCTAGATCACCGTGGAGGAAAGCTGTATTTACATCTAGCTGCTCGAGATGTAGATCTTCAGCTGCAACAATGCTCAGGACTGTTCTGATGGTAGTCAGTTTGACTACAGGAGAGAAGATCTCTGTGTAATCAACTCCTTCTCTCTGCTGAAATCCTTTAACCACCAATCTGGCCTTGTATCTCTTGGAACCATCACGTTCCTCTTTGATTCTGTACACTCATTTGTTGCTCAAGGCCTTTTTCCCCGTTGGTAGCTTCGCAAGTTCTCATGTCTTGTTAGTGTTCAAGGATTTTATTTTATCTTTCATGGCGAGCTCCCACTTGCTCGCATCATCCACTCGAAGTGCTTCATCATAACTTTCTGGCTCTCCACCGTCACTCAATAATAGGTAGTTGAGATGGGCTTTGGGCTGTAGTGATGGATAGTTTGGATTAGGCTTGGGGACTCTAGCTGACCGCCTCAACTCTCTGACGGGCGAAACAGACTCTCCATCTTCATCTGCCCCCTCTGAAGTAGTCTCATCCATCAACTCTTCTTCTTTATCAGAACTAGCTTCGGGATTGCCTCCATCTGAGGCATCATCTGACTCGAAGTATGTGGGATCACTCTGTGAACTAGCTTCGGGATTGCCTCCATCTGAGGCATCATCTGACTCGAAGTATGTGGGATCACTCTGCACCAAACTAGTGGACTGAACGGCATCACTCTGAGGCATCATCTGACTCGAAGTATGTGGGATCACTCTGCACCAAACTAGTGGACTGAACGGCATCATGGTCTTTGTAGAGGACTGTTTCATTAAAGACCACATCCCTGCTTCTGATGATTTTCTTGTTTTGCTCATTCCAGAATTTGTAGCCAAACTCATCACCGCCATAGCCAACAAAGAAACATTTCAAAGACTTAGGATCAAGTTTGTTTCTTGCATGATCACTCAGATGAACATATGAAACACATCCAAATACTCTCAGGTGAGAAAGATTTATCTGCTTTTCACTCTATACTTCTTCGGGTATTTTGTGCCCCAAAGGCACTGATGGTCCCCGGTTGATCAAGTAGGCAGCTGTGTAACCGCATACTTCTAGCTTGTAACCGCATACTTCTGGCTCTCTCAGTCAACGTTTTGTTCATCCGTTCTACTATGTCATTCTACTGGGGTGTACCTGGCACTGTTCTCTCTAATCTAATGCCACTGTCATAACAGAACCTCTTGAACTCTGAGTCTTCATACTCGCCATCGTTGTCAGAACGAAGCTTCTTGATCTTCAAACTTGTCTCGTTCTCTACCATAGCCTTCCATCTCTTGAAGACTTCAAACACTTCTGATTTGTGTTTCATGAAATAGACCCAAGTCTTCCTCGAGTGATCATCTATGAAGGTCACAAAATATAACCTTCCGCCCGTGGATGATACTGATGCTGGACCCTACACATCTGTGTGAACTAACTCTAGCTTCTCTTCTTTAGGAGTTCTGCCAACCCTTTTGAAGCTTATTCTCTTTTGTTTCCTAAGAATGCAATTTTCACATAAGTCAATATCGGTCGATCTCAAACCTGATAACTTCCCATTCGACTGCATAACCTTTAGGCCTTTGCTACTCATGTGACCTAGCCTCTGGTGCCACAAATTTGGGTCTTCCTTACTTTCAGCCACTGTAATGGAACCACGTGCATCTATCGTCATGTAGAGGGACCATGTCTTCGTACCACAGGCAACAACCATGGACCCATTTGTAACCTTCCACGTATCACATGCGAAGGTTGATACATATCCCTCTTTCGCCAATTGTCCTATGGAAATCAGATTTTTTCCTCAAGCTAGGAACATGTCTCACATCACTCAGCTTCCATATAGACCCATTGAGCTTGATCTGCACGACTCCTTTGCCAACAATATCACAGGGCTGATCATCACCAAGATAGACTTTTCCTAGGTTTCCTGAAACGTAGTTCTCAAATAAATCTCTATTTGAGGTAGCATGAAACGAAGCTCCTGAATCCAGCACCCACGATTCAGTCTTGCTCTCCAACGAACAGATTAGGGCATCATCTGATTCTCCTGAGGCCACGTTCGCTTCAGTCTTGTTCTCATTATCCTTCTTGGGTTCTCGGCACTGATTCTCATAGTGGCCAAACTTGCCACAATTTCAGCAATCGATCTCATTTTTGCTCTTGCGATTTCTGGACTTTGACCTCCCGTTCCTCGAGTTAGGTCTTCCTCGGCTATTCCCTCTATTTCTGTTTCTTCCTCTGCTCTCAAGATTCAACGTCGACCCTGAATTAGAAATTCCTTCCTCTTGTCTTCTAATCTCCTCAGTCTTAATCATGTCCACCACCTCTGAAAACTTTAGTTTTGATTTGCCACATGATCCGCTAATCAAGATAACGGTACCCTTCCAACTGTCGGGTAATTGACCAAGTATCAAGAGGGCTTGGATTTCATCGTCAAACTGAATCTTGACCGAGTTTAGTTGATCCGTGATCTCGTTAAACTTGTTCAGGTGTTCCTTGAATTTCTGGCTCTCGGACATCCTCAAATTAAACAGCTTTTTAATGAGATGTACCTTATTCGCCGTAGAGGGCTGCTCATACATACTGGACAACGCCGCCATGAGATCCGCCGTCGTATTCTGATTCTTGATGTTGAACGCTACTGATTTAGACAAGGTCAACCTGATCGCTCCAAGGGTCTTTCGATCCAATAGCTTCCAATCTGCATCCTTAATATCCATCGGCTTCTCTCCCAATGGTAGGTATAAATCCTTCTGATAGAGATAGTCTTCCATCTGCATCTTTCAGAACCCGAAGTTTGTTCCATCAAACTTCTCAATCTTGGATGTTTCCTTCTCAGATCTCATGTCTCTGACCTCAAATCGCTCACGCCGAACCTGGTCGCTCTGATACCACTTGTTGGGGATGCACAACCCCCCTGATACGATTTGGAAATAGAGATTTAGGAGAGAAGAGAGAATTCAATCAATCACAAACACACAAGATTTACGTGGTTCGCTTCTCAATGTGAGAAACTACGTCCACGACCACCGCAGAAGAAAATTTTACTATTTTCATCTCTTTTACATCATGCCCTAATCAACCCTTTTATAGACTTAAGGGTTTTACAAATAGAAAAGGAAACAGGTCAAAAACTGTAACTGGGCCAAAACCCGACTCGCGGTCGACCGCCGCGTCACGTGTGGTCGACCGCGACGAATCCTTCTCCTAATCAGAGTCTCTGGAGTTTTGGCGGTCGACCACCGCGCCACCCGCGGTCGACCGCGACGAAGCTTTCTGCTGATGGTAGCTCTCTGGACTTTTTGCGGTCGACCGCGACGAAGGCAAAAATTCTGGCTGCTCTCTGGACTTTTGGCGGTCGACCGCCGCGCCATGCGCGGTCGACCGCGAAGCTGCTCCTCAGCAATGTCACGTCGACGGTCGACCGCCGTGCCATGCGCGGTCGACCGCGACTCAGTCAAAATGCGCCCTTCATCGTTTTGCTTGAACTACGTCGTCGTCGATCATGTTCCACCTATTCCACTTTGTTCCTCTTCATTCTGAAGTATAGGGCAGGTCTGATAGTTAGACTTCACATATCCTAACAATTTTAACATTAGTTCCTAACATTGTCTTAATGTGTTTGATATTAGTTCCTTTTATTAGTTGGTGTTAAAACGAATGGACAACATACCATTTTCTTTAACTTATTTTGAATGGATAATTATACCATTCTCCTCCCTCTCTCTCTCTCTCTCTCTCTCCTCTATGCCCTCGATCACTGTCATCCCCTCTCCACACTTTTCTTCGTGTAACGGTGGCGGTGGTGTAGTGGAGGATGATGATAATACCGACGACGGAGGAGGTGTGTAACGGTGGCGGTGGTGTAGTGGAGGATGATGATAATACCGACGACGGAGGAGGTGATGGGGGTGGAGGAGATGATGCTGAAGGGGATAGAGGTGGAGGTGAGACTACCGACGGCAGTGGAGATATCGCATGTGGAGATGGTGGTGGTGGAAATGGAGGAGGGGATGGTGGTGGAGAAGATGGAGATGACGAAGGAGGAGGCATGAGAGGGAGAGGGAGAGGGGGGGATAATAAGGTAATTCCAATGGTGGTGGTGGAGATAGAGGAGGCGGTGATGAAGAATATTGGCGGAGGAGGAGATGATGGTGGAGAAGATGGAGGTGACAGAGGAGGAGGTGTGAGAGAGAGGGGGGGAGAGATAATAAGGTAATTTTTTACTCATGGTTAATGTTAACTCAACTCTGGTTTAGGGTTTTGAATGGTAAACCTAACAGAAGGATTAATGTCAACATATTAAGATAATTCAGGGGACGAATATCAGGATATCAAATATTATGATTTAAGGAAGTAATATCTAAAAACTCCTAAATTAAAAAAGGTAATGTAAAGCAAAAGAAATCAAGTTTAGTAGTACGAAAATTAAGGATGATCGCTTGTTAGGTCCAGTTAATCTTAGGACATCCGGAATCATCTAACCTAATCCTTGAATCCAGAATGGATAACATAAAAACCATGGACAAGTGTACGTAACTCATGGTTTTTGCTAAATGAACGAATGTATGTTAGTCATGGTTTTTGCTTACTTTTTTTTCCTTCTTTTCTTTTTTCCTTTGCCGATACTATTTTTTCTCAGACCGCATGCCAGTTAATTCATTCAGGGGAATATAATCAGATCGATTTCATATTAATAAGCCAATAGAATGTTCTATAGTAATGTTATAAAATTTTGACATTAATATAAAGGGGTTTTTAGATATTTGGTTGAAAATGAAGTAGAAGCATGATTATAGAGAAGCCAGAGCTGCAGAGAGAGAACTAGAGTTCTTCTAAGGGGTTATCTTTACAGGAGGAGAGAAAGCCGAAGGAGGAAGCAACTGGATTTTAGGGGAATTAAAACAATGGTTATTTGGTAATTACTTATCTATGGTTACCAATAATCTAATTATGGTTAAGTAATTTCATAGGAGAAGTTAACAAATGGACTAATATCAACACGCTAATGATATTTGAGTGACTAATATCAAAATATGAGGACTTGAGAGACAAATACAAAATACCCATGATTTTTTTAAAGGAAAATACTCTTTTGGCGTACATATATAACAACACATTAACAACCACAACATTGCGCTTTTGACTCGTATGGGAATCAAACCATGTTTCCCCCATGCCCATCGGGGAGCGACACGCGTTGGCATGTGACCTGCTAGGTTGCCCCAAAAAATACCTATGATTTAAGGGGTTAATTAATATCTAAAACCCCTAATATAAATTTCTGTTTAAAAGCTCAAGAATGATCCCATGGAGTGATATTTTCTAGCTGAATTGTAATGTATTTTCTTTAAATGCTTTTAAATGATCTAACAATTGTTTTGATCAAATACAAGTGAGACGACCTCCGTACCAGTTTATTTTCTTCTTCTGATCTATCATTCACAAAGTATATATATTAAAAATGAAAAAAATCAAGACAAAATCAATTAGTTTTCTTACTAGGCATGTACTAAATCCTAAACATATTGTTCTCCTTTTTTTTAAAAAAAAAGAAAGAAAGAAAAAGAGAGAAGAGTACATACTCTAGAATTTTAGGTATAGCTGGGTATCATTATATTCCAGGTCCACGGCTATAGCTCGTTCAAAAGAAACTATAACAAACTCAATAAAATCTGTCCATGTATTGCACTTATTTATTAGGATCACAATTCTTCAAACAACATATGGCTATGATTAAGAAGTAAAACTGACCGCTATTTTTGCTAGCGGTAGAGAAAATATAGACTTGAGAGCTCCACAGTTGACCCAGACTCGGAAGATACTAAGCCTCTATTCTTCAACGAGCAAAAAACTTTATTAACGTATTTAACTATATAAAACAAATAAAAGTCATCATCAAGTGGGGACTTGGACTGCAGAAACACACGAGAGAGAGAGAGAGAGAGAGATGAGAGAAGACAGCTCAAGCTTGTGTTCAATAAGGACCAACAAAAATTTTGATGACAAGTACACTTTTCCTCCTCCCACATTTGTGCCAAATCGTCGCATGCATAGCTGGATATTTCAATTAAGGGTCCCGCTTCCACGTCAGCCATGAATTAATCTTATCTTCTCCAAGTTTTCTGTCGTGTATATGCAGCGTCTAAAACATATGTGCGGTCCAGTATAATTATGAGGATATTCAAACCCAATCATTTTCAAAGAATAACTTTAGCTCAGACGGTGCTCTCCACATGTTAATAGGTTGTGGACACGATACGCTCGGGAAGCGCTTTTCACTTCAGCCGCACGGCCGGCTCTTGTTTAATTAGGGATGTTTGGTTGATTTTTCTCAAACCGACAACAAAACAATCCCGATAAATAAACTTGATGTATGTGATGGTATGTATGAGGCCGGATTTGTCACAGGTGGTGAGCATGGTTTCGAGATACATACACGATCCAGGAGTGGATCATTGGGACGTCGTGAGATGGATTTTGAGGTACATTCGTGGTACCCTCAATTTTGCTTTAGTTTTTAAGTAGGACACTAGAGGTTGGCAGTTATGCATTGGCTATGTTGATTCGGATTATGCCGGGGATTTAGATAAGCGTCGGTCTACGACGGGGTATGTGTTCACTTTGACCCATACGCCGGTGTGTTGGAGATGCACCTTACAGTCTATGGTGGCTTTGTCGATGACGGAGGCAGAGTATATCGTGATAACAGAGGCTGTGAAAGAGGCTATTTGGCTTCGAGAACTTAGGGGCTGTTTATTTCGGGTCTGTTTGGTTGGGCCTTTTTGGGTGGACGCGCGGTTTACCGAGGCTTTGTTTGGTTGTGCAAGGAGATGCGGCCATCCAAAAATCCAGCCGGCAGTCCTTACGCAATTCTCTCCGTCCCCAGCCGTTTTAGCTCTGTGTTAGTATAATCGTCAAGCTTAGCTCGACAATCTGTTTTCGCGTTACTATAGCAATCACGAGGTTTTAAAATATATATATCCAAACAGACCTTCCTTGCTATTTATAGGGTTTTGCATTAAAAAATGGGACCACAAGTTTATAATCATGGATTTTTATTGAATACATTGTTTGTTTGATATTTTTCACGTCAGGATTGTCACGCATGATAGATGCATCAAAAGTGATTCCTCGCAAAAAATTCGTGACACTATGGAAAATATTTTGGTGCAAAATTTATCTCTCGTCCTCAAAAACTTCGACCTTGGGATCTCTAGCCGAATTGTAGTACGAAGAACAAGCGAGGGAAAAGAAAGCAGAATTCCAGTCCAAGAACAGAAGACAGAAAAATCCATAAGACATCCTTTGACATTTATTAGCTTCCTTGCTATATAAGGTATATAATTCAGCATCGATTACCCAGTGGAAAAAAAAAGAGGTCTCCAGCTTAAATTGAATCCTTATAACGTGAAATAGGATATAATGATAGATAATCTAAAAATTTGGTAGGAAATTAACAGGAAAATTCTTTTATCAGAAAACATGACGTCTACACATGATTTATCGCAACTGCATAACCTAACATCACATGAGCATGTGTCAAGGATATTGACAGAAAAACAAACTAATAGATTTCATGTGATGAAAATTTGAGCAGTCGGCGATGAAGACTATCAGTGAGCTTAACAACAATGCCCTCAAAGCATCAGGACCATCAATTATTCAAAAATCTTGGAACTCCAAGGACCTAGTTCTGTTAGCCTTATTATGATATGCAGCAGGTTTCTTCAGCATAGGTCCCATATGTCGTTATTCTGAAAAGTAGAACAAAAAGTATCTTGTGAGTGACCAAAGTCGGAGTATGTAACATGAAGATGGATAATTTCTTGCATAGAATGACCTCTAATCTTTAGAGGTGGAGTAAGCTAAAGGTTTGCATGACAGAAGAGAGGGGCACTGTTACTATGAAGTTGAGACTAGAGAATAAGAAACATGGAGCTGATTATCTTCTTAAATAAATAACTCAAAACAAGATTAAAATTAGCAGATTTTTTTCTTTGAGTGAAATAATAGGGAAATAAACATAGGAAAGGAAATCCGCTAATGCAAAAATTATAACTAAACTACATTTTCCAAACCACTCTTGCACTACTACACACAAAAGTGCAGGGTCATTCTAGTTGGATTGCCATCAAAGTTGAGGACTCATCAAGGACCCCACAATCTTTCGGTGTAGTAGTGTAGGAGTAGTTTGGAAATATAGTCCAATTATCACTACTCGATAAAATAAGCTGCAATGCTTTGTATACCTTTTACAAAATACCCTTGAGGCCAAGTTACTAAACATATATGTACAAAATTATATCCAGCTTAACTGTAACCTGAAGAATCCTAGATAGGAAATTCCAAAAATAAATCTCAAAGGCAGGACAGTGCAGTGTTAGCACTTTGCAGTTTATTTGAAATGTGAATTTGTGAATTTTCTAGTGAAATGCATTAGACGGTTATGTTTCTGAAAATCAAGTACCAGGTTTCTGTGGAAGTGAAGCCACTTGGATGTTTGGATCTAACAAAACACACGGTTATGAAGGAAAAATCTTTTGTATTTAACACCGAAAAGTTACACTTGGATGTTTGGATATACAAAAACACGCGGTTATAAAGGAAAAATCTTTTGTATGATTGGAAGGTTATATTTTTATATTTTCCTCTTTTTCTTGTATATTTAGTATATCCTATCCAGTTAAATTCAATATAACAGTCATAGTGTGAAGACAGAACCGAACAAGTTGTAATTATGATTTATACCCCTACTTGCTACTGCTGAGGAAGAAAACAAGTGAATAGTCCTGAAGATAAAAGTGGGATTTAATCATCTTCAAAGTTTGAAGAATGCTCTGCCAAGGTGGAAGCATGCGATTAAAATATAAGGCATAAAAACCAGAAGTACCGGCAGTGACACAAGCATGAATCAAGCTAGTGAACCATGCTAACAAGAGCATGATGAAAAACAAATTGACGCCCAGGAATTGATTTATTCTTTTGTTCCTGCCAAATTAGATATGTTAAAGGAGCCATGTTAATGGAGAAGACAAAAGGCTTAGCCATCACACCTAGTTAATAAGCAACAAGCCATCTGTTAATGGCACAAGAAGTTGAAGATATTCAAAGATAAAACTATTTCATGCAGATAAAGATGCTTCCATGTTGAAGGTCTATCATGAAGCAAAGCTACATCAAGGAGTATGATTGGAATTTAATTGTGTGCCTCTATATAATGGTTCCCCCCAAAAGACACAGCTTAAAAGGCGGTAAAGATTTAAGATAGAACTGGGTGGATCAACTGTAGGCGTCTAAAAATACCTATAGGTATCCATACACAGCTCGAGACAGAGAGAAGGTGATGAACGCCATTATCTAAGTCTAAGAGGATTACCCGATGCCGATGAACACATGAAGCAAAACGGCGAACCGAATAGCCTATGCGCTCACCGGCCATTTCTAATTGGCCCGCGCACTCATTAGCTAGTTCCAAGTAACCCGCGTATTCGCTGGCCATCGGAACGGCAAGCCAAGTGACCTAAAAATTAGCCCAGCCACCGTCAAAACGATCCGCGCGTTCACGAAACGCGCAAAGCGAATCGAGAAAGCGTACCGATCGGCAAAACAATGAGATACATACAAACGACGGAACAAGCCGAACTCTAGAAAACCACGAAAGCCTCTGGCGACCGGGACGCGTCGGAATGATCCGGTCAGACTAGTGGCTCGGCCACGGGCCAAACCACCATTTGGTGGCTCGGCCAAGGCCGAGCCCAGGGCGGAGCCACTTCGGTGAATTGGCTAGAATCGGTTTTGTCGGTTCTTTTGTGGATTCTTTCGGGATTTGGACGTTCCAACTGATTTGATACAGTGGTTATGCAGTTGTTAACTGAAGATAGAGGGGATCCCTCGTTTTGATCTAAAAAAAACCATCAACCAAGCCTATAAATAATAGCTCGAGTGTTCATTTTTGGGAGGAGGAGATCAAGAGGGCGAAGCGCTGCCGAATTGGAGAGTGGAGCCATGAATTTACAGTAAGGGTTAGCGGATCTTGGCGATCTCCTGCGCATAAAGAGTGGAGTTCGAGAGATTCGAGACCCGTCCCCTATTCCTCCGGATTTAAACTTGGTCTTAAATCTCGAGAAGAGCCGTGATCTCGCTTGGTCGAGATCATCGCTGCAGCGATTACTTCCTTCGTGAAGTAAGAGCTTTGATCACCAATTTGTCAACCGGATCTGATCCGAGGCGGTCCACGGATATTAACGTCCTCGGCACAGGTAAAGTTCTCACGCAAGCAGCGGGTAATAAACGTCTGTTGCGCTGTTTGACAAGAGTTGTAATTTTTATTTTTATTTTATAAAGGAGATCTTATAAAAAATCAACTTTTCTTTTCATTTGAGTTTATTGTAATGACCAAAGTTGTAATAGATTCGATGACAATGAAAACATCATTTTGACCCAAACAAGCTAGCGACCATAGTGGGAGCCAATAGCTTCGTTGCCGAAGCTATTGTGCCGAAACCACGGATCCGGATCCCGGTTGAAGAAGTGATCGAATACGAATTCGACCAACTGAAGTTCGAGGAGTATCTGCCGTCCTCCTCCTCCAGATCCTCGGCCCCTCGCAAGCACAGGAAGATCAAAGCCTCCGTTGTTGTGGTAGCTACACCTTGCAACGTCCTTCCGGCCTCCAACCAGCCCGGATATACAGATCTGGACCCTTCCTCTGTCAAGGAGTCAATCGCAGAAGGCACGCCAACCTTATCGAAGAGGGCACGCCAAATGCAGCGCCAATGATTTGCGCGCCGACTTGCCAAGTCTTTGGAACCTGTTGACGGGATTGGCTATGAGGCGGATCTGAAACGCAGAAAGAACCGAGTTCCCCAGCGGCAAACAGATGTCCTCTCCTCCAAACCAACAGCGAATGAATGGATCCAAGTCAAACGGACCCGCTCAACCCTCGAGGAGCGCATTCAGAAACGCCGCGCCTTGATTGCACACGCACGGATTCTCGTGCAAGAAGCGCAGAGGTTAAAGCAAAAAGAGGTGATTAAGAAGCCACCAAAGCTACGCCAAGTATGGAAACCAAAGTCCGAAACGGCGTCGAAAAAAAATCAAACACCGCCCGAAACTCGCGAGCCAGCCTTTGCTGGCTTGGCCAAGGCCGGGCCACCAAATGGTAGCTCGGCCAAGGTCGAGGAACCGCTCCGGTTCGGTTCGCCTAGCGTTCGGTTCACCTCCCGCGGATTGTTTTGAGTTTCCGACGGCCCCTATTCTTGTCCCAATAGATTCCACACTTTCGGTGAAGCCTCACGACCACATAGACTCGTCTTGTTTCAAGATAAGGATGACGGATCGCCTGGGTCCTTTGCACGAGGATCGAGGCAAAGTTCTGATCAAAGAACGCTTGGGTCCGGTGACTGAACCCCGAGCAACCACTCGAGCTAAGGGTCGCACACGCCCTCGCAACAAGTCAGGGCCTTTGTATAATGGGAAAACCCCTGCAATTGATCGCCTCGGACGGCGAATTGAAGACCAAGAGCCAGTCAAAAGCTCGCGCTCCCAAAAGCGTAGCTTCAAACACGTGACTCTTAAGAACGCCGATAAGGCAGCAAGCTCTCAGAAGGAAACATATTCGTCAGACGACGGCGTTATACCTGAGGAGTCATGCCAACACACGATAGGTCACTCCGGTCTTCAGACCGATGAGTTGTACTATCGGGCTGGGGGTACGAACAGATCTCGAAAGAGAAGTACCTGAGAAACGGACTCTCATTGTCCGTGCACAAATATTATCAGGGCAGTATTATCAGCGTGTAGCTGCCCCAAGACCGCTCCGCAGAGGGTCTCGGTATTTGAGAGGATCTCTAACGGAATGGCCAAGTCCAGACCAAAACGTCTCCGTAAAAAACGATCGGCTGTTTAAGGTGACGAACTCCTGAAAGTCACAATAAATATAGCTGATATGGGAAAGTCGATTCGACCTTCTAGCTCTGACCCGCTTATATCTCATCGTCTAACCCGGTTGCGATCAGGAACTATTAGACAAAGAGATTATCAGAGAATGCAGAGGGGATTATCCTCGGATGATGAAGCATCGGATGCTAACTCGGCAATCGCTTCTGATAATACGGTATCCAGTCCGGGATAATCCCGCAAAGTGTTCATGATCAACACCGAGCAAATCGCCAAAATTCTTGAGGATGCTCTAACTAAGCAGAAAGAGGCATTCAAGATTGAAATGGAAATGGCTATGCTACGGATGAAGGAAGAGAATGACCAACAAATTCGGGCTCTGTCCAATCAGTTCGGTGAATCCAGTCGTCGCAACCGTACTGATCAAACAGGCAGCGATTCAGATGTGGATGAACGTCTCAATGCTGAGAACACTCCCGTTGACCAGAACACTGGGGGTGGTCCCGCTGAAAATAATAACGGGGTGGTCCCGTCAATGATGACAACACTGGGGGTGGCCCCGTTGTTCCTCTCACAAATCGTCCGAAGCATGATACAGACGAGGACGAAAAAATAAAAGATCTCGAGAGCAAAATCAACGCTCTAATGTCTGATCGAGAGGTAAAAAGGACCGGCATTCCATGTCCCTACCTAAGAGAGTGGGATTCAATAGCATACCCGGCGAAATTCAACCTGATTAACTTCACGTCGTTTGACGGGAAGGGTTCGCCCACACAACATCTGATCTACCTCAAGTCCCACTTGGGTATGATCTCCGGCAATGAAGCCTTGATGGTTCGGTCATTCGTTGGCACCCTTCGCGGGTCCGCCTTCGATTGGTACCGCCGTCTTAAGTCCGGAAGTATTAATAACTGGGAAGACCTGGAGAGCCTATTCCTCGCTCATTTCTTTAATGATGACGCTGAGGTGTCAATCAGGACACTCTTCGATGAGAAGCAAGAAGACGATGAGACGGTCGACGACTTCGTCAAGCGCTTCCGGAATAAAGCAATGAACTGCCGAGATCCGATCACGGAGGACTTCATCCTTCAGACATGCATAACAACCTATTTATTGAGATATTAAAAGTTATAGGAGTCGCACCGTCCAACATTTGGAAAGACTTGAAGGTGCGCGGTGAACAAGCCGAACGCTTCCTTCGAAGGAAGAAGGCCGAGAGGAGCCAACCGACGGCTAATCCTCCGAACTCGAACTTCGCCTCCCGTGATAAGGACAAGGCACCTGCAGCTGCTGTTGGTGCTAATCAAACGTCACAACAGCAATCCCGAAGGCAGCAAAAGACTTCGGACCCGAGACTCCAAAAAGAGTATTCCTTCAAGGACAAAGACGTTCCAGCCATCTTCGAATCCCTCCTTGAAAACAACAAGATCAAGCTACCACCTATCGCAAATCAGGAGGAAGCTGACAATACTGCGGATCCAAAGTACTATGCGTACCACAGGAGGATCCTTCATCCCACCAAGGATTGCTTTGCTCTCAAGAATAACATCCAAACCTTGGTTGAAGCCGGCGTTATATCGCTCAATTAAGTCGAATGAAGACTCCGACAAGTATAAGAGTATAAACTGCTCCTTCTCACACTCCGAAAAGTATACGAGTATAAACTGCTTCTCAATCCTCCAACCGGTATACGAGGTTAAACTGCTCCCTGAAACTCTAACCGGTATATGAGTCTAAACTGTTTTCTTTCTTTCACGGGAAGTTCCTGAAGAATTTTTATATGTAATATTCTTAAGGCTAACCCGGTCATGTAACTCAGTATAATGTTAGACCCAGTTTCGCAAAGGAAGCTGATGGTGGATGATTCATGTAACGGGAAGTTCCCGGAAGAATGTTACACGTAATTTTTTTAGGGATAACCCGATCATTACGAATAAAGTGATAAACACTAAACCCCCACAGTGATTTTCGAATATTTTTTTGTTGACGACTCACAGTCTTCCACCACAAAATCCCCCACCGATCAGAGTAATTGACAGTGGGACCATCAAAATTCCTTCCGATTAAATCCGCTCAAACTTTCGTCGTATCTATGCACTCAACATCCTCAATGTTAGAGTCTGGACATGATACTCGGAATTCTAATGTCTTAATCATTGACGAATTGTCAAACCCCTTCGTGTTAAGTTCTTATCACTTGACACTAAGAATCCTTATTGAGTAATCGGTACAAGTCAACACTCCCACTATGATTTGTACTCCCACTCCTACTGTCTACCTGGTCAAACCTTCATATAGTTAGGGCCACAACCAAAATCCCCTCTCGATTCCTCCAATAAATGAGAAGCCCACAAATCGAGCGATCAAACCTTCCTACAGTCAAGATCATCTCAAACCTCCCATTCGGTCAAACCTTCCTACAGTAAGAAAGACGAAATTTACGTATTCAATATCGTAGCACTAAGAGAGTTAACTCTCTTAGCACAACGTCACATGCGGAACGGATTTAAACAATCCGCATGCAAGCCTGATTCAAACGGTAATCGGTAAAGGCACATCAAACCCGTTGAAGGCTGAGAGTTTACCAAAAACCTTAAAGTCTACGCCTAATACGCGTCGTCGTTTAGTCTTTTCATGTGAGAAAGACGAAGTCTACATATTCAATATCGTAGCACTAAAAGAGTTTAACTCTTTTAGCATAACGTCACATGCGGAACGGACTTAAACAATTCGCATGCTAGCCTGACTCAAACGGTAGTCGGTAAAGGCTCATCAAACCCGTTGATGGCTGAGGGTTTGCCAAAAATCCTATATACACGAAAGTCACTGACGCACCAGCCCCATTAGTTGGTCTTGTGACTTGGACATCCAACAAATTCGGGATAAGATCCACACGTGCAGATGAATCAGCTTTAATAGTTGGTCCTGCAGCCCAATATTTGGGACTGCCACGCTCCAATGCCATAAGAGCTTAAACTATGTATACTCCAGCAAACGTACGAATATAAACTGTGTTAACGCCAGTCAACGCGTTGCGATGAAAGTTAACGCCGATCGATACAAAACCCTAAGGCCAACATCGAGCAACGTGTAGCCCTAGGTCAACGCCGGTCAACGCGTTGCGACAAAGATAATCAGTTCAAAGCCAACTCAATGACACGAGTCAAAATTAACTCACCAATTTCGATTCAAGATTTCGACAACGGTCAGACGATAAACGCAGCGCCAGAAGAACTTCATCTATTCGACAAAATACTGAATAGACTGAAGGCTGAAAAAGTCAGGAATTGAAGCAGTTCACAGGTCCTTTGACACCGACTGAATGTGGGGGCCTATCATATCCAAAGCATCTCAAACTCCTCTATAAAAGAATGAGTCTGAAATACTTTGGAGGGGGTATCTGTAGGTGTCTAAAAATGCCTATAGGTATCCATACACAGCTCGAGACAGAGAGAATGTGATGAACGTCATTATCTAAGTCTAAGAGGATTACCCGATGCCGATGAACACATGAAGCAAAACGGCGAACCGAATAGCCTATGCGCTCACCAGCCATTTCTAATTGGCCCGCGCACTCATTAGCCAGTTCCAAGTAACCCGCGCATTCGCTGGCCATCGGAACGGCAAGCCAAGTGACCTAAAAATTAGCCCAGCCACCGTCAAAACGATCCGCGCGTTCACGAAACGCGCAAAGCGAATCGAGGAAGCGTACCGGTCGGCAAAACAATGAGATACATACAAACGACGGAACGAGCCGAACTCTAGAAAACCACGAAAGCCTCTGACGACCGAGATGCGTCGAAATGATCCGGTCAAACCAGTGGCTCGGCCACGGGCCAAACCACCATTTGGTGGCTCGGCCAAGGCCGAGCCACTTCGGTGAATTGGCCAGAATCGCAGTTTCGTGTCCGGTTTATTTGTGGATTCTTTCGGGATTTGGGCGTTCCAACTGATCTGATACAGTGGATATGCAGTTGTTAACTGAAGATAGAGGGGATCCCTCGTTTTGATCTAAAAAAAAGCCATCAACCAAGCCTATAAATAAGAGCTCGAGTGTTCATTTTTGGGAGGAGGAGATCAAGAGGGCGAAGCGTTGCCGAATTGGAGAGTGGAACCACGAATTTACAGCAAGGGTTAGCAGATCTTGGCGATCTCCTGCGCATAAATTGGAGAGTGGAACCACGAATTTACAGCAAGGGTTAGCAGATCTTGGCGATCTCCTGCGCATAAAGAGTGGAGTTCGAGAGATTCGAGACCCGTCCCCTATTTCTCCGGATTTAAGCTTGGTCTTAAATCTCGAGAAGAGTCGTGATTTCGCTTGGTCGAGATCATCGCTACAGCGATTACTTCCTTCGTGAAGTAAGAGCTTTGATCACCAATCTGTCAACCGGATCTGATCCGTGACGGTCCATGGATATTAACGTCCCCGGCACAGGCAAAGTTCTCACGCAAGCAGCGGGTGATAAACGTCTGTTGCGCTGTTTGACAAGAGTTGTAATCTTTATTTTCATTGTATAAAGGAGATCTTATAAAAAGATCAACTTTTCTTTTCATTTGAGTTTATTGTAATAACCAAAGTTGTAATAGATTCGATGACAATGAAAACATCAACTTTTGACCCAAACATCAACATATCAGAGAACAATTCCTGCTATATCTCGTACATGGAAGAGGGATAAGATGTCCAGGATGACATGTAACAATAAAAGAAAGGGATAGGCTCTAGAAAGCAAATAACATCCGAACCTGACCCTATGTATACGAGTCCAAGTGAATCCATGAACAAACAGATAAGCCAAACCTGATCAACCCAGGCACATAAAACAGAAAATGTTGAAAGGATATTTAAAATATGGTCAGAATATTACTGATACAGCATTCGTCAAATATATAAAATATTACAAGTGGAGAAAGATTGTTAAAAAAAAAGATGAATCCAACAACAAAGGCTTGAACATACAGAATGTTATGAGCAGGAAAGTCCCAAAGAAAATTTGATGTCGGTGAATTGTAGTTTTTTTCTTGAAATAGAGAGCCAAGAGTAATTGTAGGACTCAGTATCACATCCTGGATGGTGAAAACTTAAAATATGAAATCATATAAGGAAGTTGGGTTCAGTTTGGTCATTTCAAGGTAGTCACAGAAAAATACATACTTCAAATAAGAAAAGAGTAGCATGAGGTGTCAAATAAGTAATTAATCATAGAATAAAAAGAAGCATCAGAACTTAAAACAAGTATTCAAAATTTTCCCTTCATGCACAATGTGCATAATTTCAGTTTTAGCAAAAGTGAACAAAATTAAAGTAACAATTCAGTGAAATAGAGTGCTAAAGTAAAGTCACAGACTCCCAAAAGTGACGCATCATAGAAACATAGAATTAATAAGCAGTAATGTTAAAAACTTCAGATATTAAATGTAAAAAATGGAAGATGAGAGCTTCGTTGATCTTCACATGACTTTGTTGTCATCTAGAGCAGAAGACTCAATCACCCAAGCAAAATACTACTGATAATAAAAGCAAGTAACAAAAGGAAAAACTATCTTGGCTGACAGTTTCAGGTTGAGAAAATAAAACTGAAAGAAAGACTGAAGCAATATCATTCATATTTAACCAATCTTAAATATGCGATGTGTATAGTCAATAGTGAAAGTTATGAAAATGGATTGACTGCGCTAAACAAGATCTATGAAAATTACCAAAAAGAATTGGCTGCAAAATTTTACCAAGATGGTGAAACGAAGAGAATGTTTCAGATCATTACTCGAGAAACTTGAAATTATGTATTTGATGGCAAAGCCAGTTTTAAGCTTGATGCTCTGCATTTCTTCCAAAAGATTTAGCATTCTTCTGAGTACAAGATTTGCTGTGATCAAGATCCTTGTGAAGATCCATTTTCAGTAGATAATTCTTTCTATTTTTCTATCAAGATTTATATTGTGAGCATTGAATTTTATATGGGTGACATGGATTTGAACCTCTGGCATTTGGAGGCTGTAATACATCAACAAAGATATGGTTGAATGTCTGGACATTTCAAATTCGTTAAAATATGATCAAAGGAACAGACTAGGACCAACAAACAGACTAGGACTGCCTACCTCTCACCATGACTTAAATCTTAAGTGAAGGCCTTAAACTAATTCTCGTACAGAACCAGTAAACAGCCAACAAAGGCCACACGGATAAAGACTGAATAAAAGTAATTTCTCCCAGGAAAAGTAAATAGCAGAGTCACCAGAAAGGGTACATGGTGAAATGTCCAGTATATGGCTGCCATGCCAAAAATGACATCCATTTTACATCACTGACTGGTACAGTCAAGTGCAGATCATGGTTCAAATGAAAGCAAGATGGAGTAACTGATATAGTATTACTTAGGATATCACTTAGCAATTCCAAGATTAGGATAGACTTTGGACCAACACACAGCATTTTCCTTTGCAAAATCAAATATCTAATTAGCTTTATAAATCAGATGAAGACATGGGCTAAACATCTTTCAGAAGCAAAAAGATGGCCTGTGCAAGTTCTGGCAGTTTCATCTGGTGCAATTCCTATGACCTTTATGATCCTCAGGCATAAAATATAATGACTCATAAAAATAATGCAACTATACAAGTGGTGTGCTTTGACTATACAGTTATTTAGTGCAAGTCAAGAATGAATCGGGCAACCTATATAGAAATGGAGAAGACTTATGAGACCTCTAAGGTACATCAGGAGAAGAGATCCACATCAAGTCAGTTTTTTCTCTCTTTTAGGTTCTTGCTCCTATCTCACCAAGAAACAAGATGACATTATGCAGGATGATGAGTGAGCAAGGACGAACACATCACGTGATTTCAAAGTATCAGACTATTCTCCTGGTCATGATGCATCACATATCTATTGTAGACATAAGGGGGCTTAGCAGAGGAACTTTTCATCAATTCCGTTATTCTCTTCCCCTCTTCTAAGCTTTTCTCTCTTAAGTCACAAGTCTGGGATCAAAATGACACTATAAAGGTGGGTAAGTTATCTTGGAGGATACCTAGTTAAAATGGTAGTTACATAATTTGCTACAGTGTTGTAGATGATTGTTGGCCTTCTTGTTATAATGATGATTTACAAATAATTTACTTCTAATATTGTTTGTCTAGTGTTTGTGTTTTTGTATCAATTTTAGACAAACAACATGTTGGGGGTTGGATGGAATTGCGCGTTTACGATCATATCCAATGGAGGTTGGCGGAATTGTGGTATGAAGCCTACGTAATTCAAGTTCAAGATCCAAGTTCAAGCTTCATCCGCAAGTGTATCAAGTCAAGCTTATTGAAGATCAAGATTGCTTGGGTAACATTAGTTTAGGTTTATATTATGTGTGTTAGTACTTTAAGCTCAATCATATATACACACACATATTTGGTTTTTATATATATAGTTATATATATACACAAGTTTTGATTATGGAATTAACAATCATTGTATACATATTTCATTAAGTCTATAAAATCATTTCATAGGGTTTCAAAACATTGTTTATGTCAAAATATCAAATTTCATGTATATCACATTTTCATGTTTTGGACACACTTGCAAAATACATGAGTTTTCACAAATGAGAAACTCAATTTGATAAATTCTTTTTTCTAACATGTTCAATTTCATGTTTATAAATGTTTCTCAAAGTTTTATCAATTTTGGAATTAATTTGTTATATTTATTTGAATTTACAAAATCAAGTTTTTAATAAACTCATGTTTGTGCACATGTTCGTGCATGTTTTTGCAAAACTGATGCGTTTTCACAATTGGGAAATGCGATTTGAAAAATTTCTTCGTTTACATGTTTATACTCATATATATAAACATTTCGCCAAGTTTTACTAATTTTAGAGTTGTTTTGTTATTTTTAATTGAATTTACAAAACCGAGTTTTCAGCAGTTTTTTCAGAAACTGTATATTAATTGAATTTACAAAACCGAGTTTTCAGCAGTTTTTTCAGAAACTGTATATCTGTGTTCAAACATTTATTTCTCTCAACTGGGAAGTGATATTTCAGAAATTCTTTCTCTAACATGTTTATCTACATGTCTAGAACCTTCCCTCAAAATTTTATGATTTTTGGAATTGATTTACTATTTTTAATTGATTTTACAAAGTCAGATACGTAAAATTCCAAAATCTGGCAAAAACAGAAATTATCCGTGAACAGTATGGTCGACCGCCGTTACTGTAACAGTCGGCCTTTGCACAGTAACGGTAACATCTGTTTTTTTTATAGGTTTTTAAAATTTTTTGAGTTGTTTTCTTCAAGCCTATATATACCCCTTTATCATAACTATTTTAAACAACCATGAGAGTGTTTAACAAGGGTTTATGGTTGGTTTAAGTTTGTTTAAAAAACTTTTAAGCATTTGAGAATTTAATTTTGTGAAAACAATTTCACAAGAGTTTGAGGAGATCATCAATTGAAGTTTGGGCATTCAACTCATCTCTCTCTCACTATTGATCTATAGAAAAGTTTTCCTAAACTCATTCTAGCTATTTATTGTTTTGATTCTAATTTCCATAAGCTTTGATCTATAGAAAAGTTTTCCTAAACTCATTCTAGCTATTTATTGTTTTGATTCTAATTTCCATAAGCTAGATTTATTTGAGTTTAGTTTGTTTTATTGTATCTCATTATTTACACACACAACCATTAAGCTTATTGTATTTCATACATAGTATAATTTGGGTTATGGGGAGTGTAACTTAGAGGGGGTTATTCATTGGTGTAAAAATTAGGATAATAGGATAATTTTTGGAACACCATTTTTTGGTGTTATTCATTGGTGTAATTGGAACTGGTGAAAACATTATGGTGTTATTGGTTTGTTGGGATAATTTGGGAACAAATACCCCACTTCACCTAAAATTACCCAACTATATATACATTCCTCAATACCCCCCTCAAAATTGTCCCAATTCTTTTGTTGGAACAACACATGGGGTAATCTTGCCCTCTCTCCCTGTCACCTCTTCTTCCAGCTGAGACCCTCCTCCGCCGTCTCCTCCTCCGACGCCAAACCCTCCTTCGCCGCCTCCTCCACCGACGCCAAACCTCCGCCTCCTCCACCGAAGCCAAACTCTCCTCCTCCGCCGACGCCAAACCCTCCTTCCATTTCTTTACCAAAACAAGCGACAAAACCCCAGCTTTCCCTCCCTCCATTTCTTTCCAAATCCCCATGGCTCTCCAAACCCTAAGAAGGACGTGGACATGGCGACGCTTGGGAATCTCTCTGTGGATATCGTTTTGAGCGTCCCGAGGTTGCCGCCGGTGAGGAAGGAGGAGAGGCCAGCTTATATGGAGCAGCTCGCCGCTTTGCCTCCCGAGGTTGGCGATTCTTCAAAGTATTCTTTTTTTCTTTTTTTTTTTTGAATACATTTGTGTGTGTGAGTTTGATTGGTTTTGGTTATATTGGGGGAAATGTAAGTTTTAGGAGAAGTTTTCCTATGGTGGTGATGATTCAAAGAGTTCATCTTTTATAATATGCCAGGCATTACTGCTAGTCTACTACTAATTTTACATCTGGAAAGAAGCAGTGTGAGCTTGAAGGAAATAATTGTTTTAGTTGGTCATTTTGTTGTGTATGCTATGTTCTTCTGCTTATAAAATTTGGGTTCTGTAGATATATTAATAGAGTTATGTAATTGTCTATGGTGTCAATTAAGGAAATTTGTTAGCTAAATATATATATGCTACTTTGATTTGTAAATATATATGCTACTTAATTGATCTATAAATATTATATTATAAAAAGATGTCATATCAATTATCCCACTCAAATTGTCTCATTATCCCCTTTTACCCCATTTTATCCCACTCAAATTATCCCATTGGGTAAAATTACCCCATTGGAACAATTTAACCCAACTTGTCCCAAATTACACCAATGAATAACCCCCCTTAGAGATTGAGCATACATTGTGTTCTCATCTATTGTAGAGAACAAATTATTTGTATTTGTAAGTTTCATTGTGAGAATACACTTTGTAATACACTTGTACACTGAGAGGAGTGGTTGGTGAGAGACGGGGTCGAATCCAAGAGGAGTGGCGTCGGTTAACGAACCTAGGGAGAGGTCGCATCCGAGCACTTGAGGAGGAGGACACGGACTAGGCCAACACTTAGAGGGTGTAGAGTGTGATTGCAAGTGTGTAGTTGTAAAGTTTTTTGTTAGCTAGAAAACCGAGTGTGAGGTGTAAACGTTATTCGGGTAAGCGTAAAAAAACCCGATTGTGATAGTGGATTTCTCCCCGGGAATGGGGAGCGGAGACGTAGGACGTAAGGTCCGACTCCGTGATCATTTGCTTGTGTTTGAGTTTGCTTTGGCGTTTCATTTGTGCTTAGTGTTCATTACATTCTTATCGCCATCGTAAATTACCCTATCACATTTGTAGATTATTTATTTCACCCTTGTGTTAGTTTATATATCCTTGCATATATTTCATAGTATATCTCATTGCTAAGATATATTCATTTGCTCATATTGCTTATTTTTGCTTATAACATATTGTATATCTATCTTACAAGAAGAATAGTTTGAATTAGTTTTAATTGGCATAAAATTAGATTAGATTAGCATAAGACCCTAATCACCCTCCCTTTAGGGTCTAACAATTGGTATCAGAGCTTGATGCTCTTTGATTTAAGATCTAATCACTTGAGTTAAAGATCCAAGTTATCTTATTTGTGCTAATCTTATTTTGATTGCATTTGTATCTTGCTTGCAAAAGATCCAAGTTATCTTATTTGTGCTAATCTTATTTTGATTGCATTTGTATCTTGCTTGCATATTTTTACAAATTATGGATATGAATGATGCATCTTGTTTAGGCTATGATTCTAGTATTGCTCCTAAATTCAATGTTTTTTCCTATGCTCAATGGTGTTTTAGATTTAAAATATTTGTTCAATCTAAAAATATTGATTTATGGGAAGTCATTGATTGTGCTTATATTATGCCCATGTTGGAGAAATCTAAATGGAGCAAACATGATAAAAGGATGTTTACAATGAACAAGATTTTGTTAGAATATTTGTTAAATGCTCTTAATTCATCTATGTCTAACAAGTTTGTTCATTTTGATAGTGCTTACACCTTATGGAAACTTATTAAAGCACATCAAGGAGACTTGGAGGCGATCCGACAAGCTTTGAAGAACCCCGCTTCAAGTTCAAAAGGAGCTTCATGCACACGAGCACTAGGCGATAGCCCTAGTGAGGTTTACGAGTTCGAATCTATTAATGATTTATATAGTGATGAACTTGCTTGTGCTAGTGATAAATTATTGCATGCCTACAAGAAATTGCAAAATGATTTCATTAATCTTAAAAGCAAGCATAAAATTTTAAAATCCAATCATGAGTCTTTAGCTTCTAAGTTTGATACTATTTATATTGAGAATATGATCCTTAAAGAAAATAATAAAAAATTAAAATTGGATCATGATTCTTTAATTTCAAACTTTGGTAAGTTAACTCGTGAGAAAGATAATGACATGCTAGAAGTAGAATACATTAGAAATGAATTTGATTCTTTTAAGAATAACCATACATGCTCTACTTCTATTATCAATGATATTGTATCTAATGATGAGTTAAATCATGTGAAAACCGCATATCTTGTTTAGATTCAACCTTAAACACATGCATTGATAATCATAACAAGCTTATGGACTTGTGTGCAAAGTCTAATGCAAACTCTTCTAAGAAACATACATACTATGCACACATGTATAACAAAGTCTATAAATGCACTAATTGCGATCGTAAAGGCCACCTTGCTAGATTTTGTTATAATGCACAAAAACCCATCAAGCTTAATCATGTTTATGCATCCCATCAAGCTTCATCATCACGCTCACATGTACACACATATATAGATCATCATAAACATGCCCATATGTACAAATGTGAGTTTTGTGGTCGATTTGGTTATTTGGCCAAATTTTGTTTTGATTTAAAGAGAGTTTCACATGTGTAAATAATTTTAAAAGACCATTCATGTTTGCAAATATTTCTAATGTTTTTCGTGCACAACCGCTTGGTCAACATAAGAAAATGCTTCCTTTCCATTGTACTTATTGCAGTCAGAATGGTCATTTAAGTAATTTTTGTTATGACCATGTTCGTGCACCACATGCGCCTAAGAGGGTTCATAACCCTAGGGCTTTGAGCTTAAATGATAAGGGTCATGTCCCTAAATTTTTCGGCACCAATAGTGTTTGGGTGTCAAAACCATTTTGATTTTTTTAAACCAAGATTTTTTAATGTTTTTATTTTTCATTTCTTGGTTTTGAAAATTTTGTGTTTATGAATTTAATTTGATTTATGATTTTATTTGGTTGGTTTGTTTTCATTTGAAAACTTTTTTTCATGATTATCATGTTTCTCTTTCTTTTAATTTCATAAATCTTTTTATACATGGCTTTTATGTTGCATATACTTCATATGACATTTTAATAGGGGGAGCAATCCCTATATTTTTTTTTCATACTCACCCATGCTTATTTGTAGAGGGAGTCTTCGCTCTCTTCATTCTTTATGGTTTTCCCCTTTTTGATGTTATCAAATGGGGAAAATATTGTGAGTATAACATTTCTTATTTATATGCATGATAATTATAATTTACAATATTAATTTCCTTTCATGCATATATCTTTTTGTAAATTGTTTGTCATCATCAAAAAGGGAGAGATTGTTGGTCTTTTTATTTTGATGATGATTTACAAACAATTTACTTCTAATGTTGTTTGTTTAGTGTTTGTGTTTTTGTATCAATTGTAGACAAACATGTTAGAGGTTGGATGGAATTGCGGATTCACGATCATATCCAATGGAGGTTGGCGGAATTATGGTATGAAGCCTACGTAATTTAAGTTCAAGATCCAAGTTTAAGCTTCATCCGCAAGTGTACCAAGTCAAGCTTATTGAAGATCAAGATTGCTTGGGTAACATTAGTTTAGGTTTATATTATGTGTGTTAGTACTTTAAGCTCAATCATATATACACATACATATTTAGTTTTTATATATAGTTATATATATACACAAGTTTTGGTTATGGAATTAACAATCATTGTATACATATTTCATTAAGTCTATAAAATCATTTCATAAGGTTTCAAAATATTGTTTATATCAAAACATCAAATTTCATGTATATCATATTTTCATGTTTTGGACACACTTGCAAAATACATGAGTTTTCACAAATAGGAAACTCAATTTGAGAAATTCTTTTTCTAACATGTTCAATTTCATGTTTATAAATGTTTCTCAAAGTTTTATCAATTTTGGAATTAATTTGTTATATTTATTTGAATTTACAAAATCAAGTTTTTAATAAGCTCATGTTCGTGCACATGTCCGTGCATGTTTTTGCAAAACTGATGCGTTTTCACAATTGGGAAATGCGATTTGAAAAATTTCTTCGTTTACATGTTTATACTCATATATATAAACATTTCCCCAAGTTTTACTAATTTTGGAGTTGTTTTGTTATTTTTAATTGAATTTACAAAACCGAGTTTTCAGCAGTTTTTTCAGAAACTGTATATCTGTGTTCAAACATTTATTTCTCTCAACTGGGAAGTGATATTTCAGAAATTCTTTCTCTAACATGTTTATCTACATGTCTAGAACCTTCCCACAAAATTTCATGATTTTTGGAGTTGATTTACTATTTTTAATTGATTTTACAAAGTCAGATACGTAAAATTTCAGAATCTGGCAAAAACAGAAACTGTCCGTGAACAGTATGGTCGACCGCGCTACAGTATGGTCGGCCGTTGTTACTGTAGCAATCGGTCGTTGCACAATAACGATAACATCTATTTTTTTGTTTTTTAATGGGTTTTTGAGATTTTTTGAGTTGTTTTCTTCAAGCCTATATATACCCTTTTGTCATAACTATTTTAAACAACCATGACTGTTTTAAACAAGTTTAAGAAAGTTTTAACAAGGATTTATGGTTGGTTTAAGTTTGTTTAAAAAGCTTTTAAACATTTGAGAATTTGATTTTGTGAAAACAATTTCACAAGATCTTGAGGAGATCATCAATTGAAGTTTGGGCATTCAACTCATCTCTCTCTCACTCTTGATCTATAGAGAAGTTTTTCTAAACTCATTCTAGCTATTTATTGTTTTGATTCTAATTTCCATAAGCTAGATTTATTTGAGTTTAGTTTGTTTTATTGTATCTCATTATTTACACACACAACCATTAAACTTATTGTATTTCATACATAGTATAATTTGGATTATGGGGAGTGTAACTTAAAGATTGAGCCTACATTGTGTTCTCATCTATTGTAGAGAACAAATTATTTATATTTGTGAGTTTCATTGTGAGGATACACTTTGTAATACACTTGTACACCAAGATGAGTGGTTGGTGAGAGACGGGGTCGAATCCAAGAGGAGTGGCGTCGGTTGACGAACCTAGGGAGAGGTCGCATCCGAGCACTTAAGGAGGAGAACACGAACTAGGCCAACACTTAGAGGGTGTAGAGTGTGATTGCAAGTGTGTAGTTGTAAAGTTTTCGGTTAGCTAGAAAACCAAGTGTGAGGTATAAACGTTGTTTGGGTAAGCGTAAAAAACCTGGTTGTGATAGTGGATTTCTCCCCGGGAACGGGGAGCGGAAACGTAGGACGGAAGGTCCAACTCCGTAATCATTTGCTTGTGTTTGAGTTTGCTTTGACGTTTCATTTGTGCTTAGTGTTCATTGCAATCTTGTCGCCATCGTAAATTGCCCTATCACATTTGTAGATTATTTCACCCTTGTGTTAGTTTATATATCCTTGCATATATTTCATAGTATATCTCATTGCTAGGATATATTCATTTGCTCATGTTGCTTATTCTTGCTTATAACATATTGTATATCTACCTTGCAAGAATAATAGTTTGAATTAGTTTTAATTGGCATAAAATCGGATTAGATTAGCATAAGACCCTAATCACCCTCCCTCTAAGGTCTAACAATGACATCCTCTCGTGTTACAATGATTTGATATGCGAGCTCTGCCGAACCAAGCATAACAAATTTGTATAATTTTGAAGTCCATTTAGAGTCTTTAATCTTTCTTTTTCAATCTCAGTGATTTTCTAATAGCGTTGCTGTTGCTAAATGCAAACTTTGTTCTCCCAGTAATTAGTATTGGAAAAAAAAAACTGATCTAGTTTATGATATCTTTGAACTGAGAATTAAACTTAATCAGAGAGTTAAAATTCTATAAGTATGACCGTAAGACATATTATATCTCCTTAGACTATGATGTGGCTGCAGTTGCACCAAGGATCAAAGGCTCTAAAGTCATAAACATGACCCATAAGGATTGATTGCTTGAAGATATTCCGCTACTCCAAAGCCTTACAGTTAAGCTAAACAAGAGAGATTCGGTGTTAGAACATCCATATCCACTGACAAAAATGTGAGGCACCTAACCATTTATTCTTTTAAAGAGACTAGATCGAAGTTCCACCAGGTTCCAAAGAGAATCATTACAAGTAGGCCCTAATATTGCTTAGTACTATAGCTTTGATCATGTTTATGAGAATCCAATACTAAATCAGGCTCCTTGCTATGGGCTAGTCTTAAAACTTCATAAGAAAAAAATCTAAGGCTCATAATGCACAAGGTAAAAGATGAAACGAGGACGATGGAGATAAATTACAATGTTATCGATAGCGGATAGCGTCGCATAGCGATGAGGCATCGCTAAGGCTATTTCGGGCTATTACGGTAAAATAACGGTAAAAAGCGCAAAGTCAAATAGCGGTCTAATTTAGATATGTATAAATACTAAAAAATTAAAGAAAATTTAAGAAATCTAAAAGTACATATTGGATGATTTAAAGAGATCATAAACATGAAATAGACATGTAACCATCACGTAATACCAAAAATGACTGGAGGAGTTAAAAAACCGTCGTCTTCGAGAAGAAGAGCTTAGCGATGACAAGACTACCCTAAGAGGGGCTCACGGTGAAGGAGGTGAGAGAAAGTATCAAGGTAGGTGCCAGAGACTATGAAAGGTGACGGGAGTATGCTAAAAATCATAGGAGACAGTGGAATGCAATGATCAAGGGTTGAGTTTAATTTTAAAAAAATAAGCTGCAAACCGCTTTTAAATAACAGTCAAAAAGCAAATTTTGAATGCAATCACTCACTATTTACCGTCATGATACACTATTGGCCGCTTTTGTGAACAGACATATTCCGCAATATGTCATCGTTATTGCGTGATAGCGTAGCGGGCTATAGCGTCGCGGGAAGGGACCGCTAACGCTATTAGCGCCGCTATTGCGGGGTTATTTACCGCTATTTATAACAGTGATAAATTATCACTTGTCCAACCAGGAAATTGCATCACAAACTGTTATACTTTCCAATGTTTAAAGTTGGGCATAACCACATCATAAACCTTAAGTGGATCTTCTATTTGGGGACACTTGAATCAAGCAAACACCATTATGGGTCTAACAATATGTATGTTCAAATGAAAATCAAATACCAGGCTTTCTTCGTGATCCAAAAATACCTTATACGACCATCCACATATCAGGATAATTTTGCTTTCTGGCCATAAGGGAAAAAAAGTAAGAATCTTATTAAAGTTGTTGGTCAACTCATTTCAGAGGGCTATACGAGAGGTGGCGTTAGTGCATGTTGTCCTTTCTTTTTACCCAATTTATGTAAATTATCTGAAGCAACATAGAAGTGTTTTTCAAAAATTAAAGCAGTTGGCTATACTTCTGATGCATATCTAGTTTAATGGATTTCATAACCTCTCTTCTAGAGCTTAGTTTCAGGCATAGTCCTTCCACTAGCCTCATAGTGTGAGGTTCAGTCGCACCAAGATGGATAGAAGTGTTTACTGTAACCTTGTGTTTATCTATTTGTACTACAAGATGATGCTTACATCTTCAAGGGAGCTGCAAACAATATACCATAATTCATAACAAATTTCAGTGTGACAACTTAAAAAGCACTATGTCAAAGTACAAACTAGAGAGAGACTCATATATTTGCTTCTAACTTAAATGTGATTCTGTTATTCAAAAATATTAAGCAAGTTAAGCATAAGTGCAGTAGCCTTCAACATTATAATCAAAATATATACACATCATACTGTTTCTTTAAAATAATCACGATTTCAGGTAAGGAATAGCTTCCACGCATACATATGATATGCCAATGCCATCAATCACAAATGAGCTCAAACCTGCTTCTCAAACTCAAACTCCATTAAGCTCCAGTCTTTTATTACTTGTGTAGTGCTAAGGAGTAAATTACACACCGTTGACATCTTTAAAGGCTGACAGAAAAGCTGAGACCATGACCTATAAATACTCAGAAAGCTGATGGCACAACTCCATTCCATTGAGCTTCTACTCTTTTATTACTTTCTTGTGCTAAGGAGAAAATACTATATTGTTGACTTTTTAAATGCCAACAGAGGTGCTGAGAGCATAGGCCTACAACGCTTTGTTGCTCAGCAACAATAAACCGGTTTTAACAATCATACTTGTCCATAGAGAGGAATTCCTAAAGGGGGTTCCAATAGACTAGTGTTAATGAAGCAGATCAATGCTTATAATCATTTTGATTCTTTATACATCTTCGTCTGCTCACAATAATTGCGTAATAATAGACATGCGTTTAGAAGCATCATACTAATTTTATTTGAATAGAACAATAATCACACCTAACTCATGTACGAATAATGATCCTCAAGAAAGTAGAATAAACAAAAGGTCTTGTTGTCCTTACCTCATTTTATCTGTCAGAGCTTGTGAGAACTTCAAACAAACCGCAGCAATTCCAAATAGACGCATGACGCACTGGTGCTGGGTCACGAGCAATCTGAAGTCACCCAAACAAAACAACATCAATAGATCATGCAACAGAAGGCTAACTGAATAGAACCTTATTTCTTATACCTGTTTTCTCTCAGAAATACCAATCTTTCCCCCGTCAAAAGAGGGTTTTGCAACCTCCTTCACCCCTCCATGAGGTGAGGGATTGCTCACACCAACTGAATTCTCAGGCCTCTCTTCAGGTACTTTGCTACCGCGTTTTTCCTCTTCAGTTATAAGAACAGAATTTTCTACAAGTAGGGAGCTCTTCTCCATAAAGTTGTCCAAATTATTGTTAATCAAGTTCACATTAATCTGAGGCAGAGTTCGTACTGATTCAACAACATCCCTGGAATTCTCAGCAGCAGGAGTATGTTGTTTGTTCTCATCACCATCACCTCCTTTCTCAGAAGCAACAATCTCACCATCGCCGTTCACATTTCCATTAATGGCAGCAACGTCCTCATCCGGCCAAGGAACCACTTTCAATTCCCTCTCATTGGAGGAAGAACCATCAACAGCTTCTATTGAAACATTGGGAGTCTTTTCTTTAACAGAGACGGGTTTCTCCAAATTCTTCAATGTCATATCCTTTTCCACTGATGATTCCTTGTCAGAAACACGAGCAACTCCATGAAATTTGGTCTCTTTGAAACACTCGACATCTTTCTGAGCCTTCTCACCGTCCTCAGAAGCATCACAGTTCTCAGATTCCACCAATTTACTCTCTTTCGAGCTCTCCGCAACCAAACTCTGTAGTTTCTCCCCAGCAATAACATCAACCTCACTCGATCCCTCAGTCTCATCCTTCTTCCCAATTTCCATGTTCTCCATCGAATAATACGGCGTCTGCGGCTCAATCCTCGACTCCTCAACCTCATCTATCCTCCCAATCTTCAACTTCTCCATCGAATAACTCGACATCTCCGGCTGAAATCGCGGCGTCTCGAAAGTCTCGTCGCCTTCATCCTCGATCACAACCTGACGTTTCTCTCTCCCATTCCCTGCATCAAATCGATCCATCAACCGACCATCAAAAGAATAAGGGTTAGGGTTAGAGATCGAGGAAGAACCTTGCTGATGATCATGAACAGCCATCTTATGATTCTTTCGCTTCGACGATTTCTTCTTCTTGGAGCCTGGAGGCATGGTAATGAGATTTGGAGGAAACTAGGGTTTCACCCGATCTAGGGTTTCTTCTCGTCGAAAACGGAGAGAGAGAAAGAGATAACGGTGATTATGATATGATTTTATACGTAAAAAGAAATCAACAAAAGAGGATTTGGAATGGTGAGGGCGGGAGAATTATTACTGCTGGGGGGAAAAATTTACCGCGGAAATTTAATCTGCGTTGGACATTAGTCGAATTATAAAGAGGAGGGAGGAGGAGGAAGAAGGAGGTGAAAATGGGAGGGATAAAACGAACAAGCGTTGATATAATTTGTGTTTCTGTGGTCAGTTTCTGGGTTAAATTGGGTTGGATGGGTTCGTTTTCATTTCTAATTCGTGCGTTTTATTGACGCTCTAACGTCGATTCATTTTTGTGATAGCTTTGATTTGATTTGATAATTCATGTTGGATAACGTGATATCTTATTAAATTATAATATTTATTAATTAATTAAGTCTTAATTAATTTAACTAATTGGTTTAACATATTATTTTGTGGGTTTTGCTTCGGTGCTCCTAAAATCGTTTATTAATTTATTTTAAAAAAGGGTAAATTTGGAAAAACAAAAAAAACTTCGTCCCCACCAATTTCTCATCCACTGAATTCCATCAAACGCGTATAAATCCGTTTAAATAGAATCATAGGTGAATTACGCTAAGAAAATTCCTCAATAAAGATATCAACAAGAAATCTAACATGTGATTGAATGCGATACAAGGAAATTGGATCCGAAGAAAATCGACCATCAACCATGTTGATGAACTTAAACAAAGCAATCATGTTCATTCAAAATCTCAGTTGTTTAGTTGAAAATTAATCGAATGAAGGTTCCCAAGGCCTAAGAGAAAGCCAATTAATGCCGGGCTCATACATACAGTTCCTCCATGCAAAAACAATTTATTTCCAGTCAGATTGGCCCGATGGCGACACTCATGATCTCGGGCTCAATACTCCAGAGAAAGAAGACGCTCGTATGAAGTATTTCATAGGATCGATGACCATATCAAAAATTAAATTCCATTAGGTTTGGCCATCCGCGCAATGAATTAGGGGATTGGAGAAGAAAACCACGTCAAAAAAATAAAGACCACAAGAGTTTTTCATTAGTTGGAGAATTCTAACTACTTCCTATTTATCTTCTTATTTATACTTCCTAAAATAATACTTCCTATTTATCTTCTTATTTATACTTCCTAAAATAACTTTTTTATCTAAGTGAAATTACTTTTTTGGGTGTGGAACTACTGTCAACTACCTTATCCCCTAAAATAACTTTTTTATCTAAGTGAAATTACTTTTTTGGGTGTGGAACTACTGTCAACTACCTTATCTCTCAAATTTAGGATGTGGGAGAGATTTTTAAGGAAACAAACTACACGAACTGCTTGGGAGCACCGAAACGGTTGGCTTATTTTGTATGTTATTATAATACAATACATTATTTTACTTTATACTAAACTATAATTGTTTAAAGCACATCCATAGGCCAAAGGCCTATGATATATATTTATACTAGTCAATGTGAATAGGTTGAGTACCCAAGAGTCACCCTCACTTAGTGGGGTGTTACACCACCATAATGGGGTGTGAATGGAGGGATAATGAGGGGGAGGCCAAAGGCCTCCCTCACTCTCTCTTATCCATCCATTACCTTGGGTTTAGCTTATGAACACTTCAGGGTTCGTAAAGCTAATGGGGTGGATACTTCTGGATCCAGAGTAAACTTGTTTGCCTCGTTAAAACCTTAGCTGTGGAAAACCCAGTGGGAAAAAACCATCAGCCTAAGGAAAAAGAGTACAACCCATATGTTGACTATCATATCTCCATGATAGTGTTTTGATGATAACAATCTATATTGTGTGTGCACTAACTTTCATATGCAGATTTCAATATCAGAATATGTACAAGTGCAAGTGGATATCAAGGCATTTTGAAGTGAAGAAAATGAAGAACAAAAGATAATGTAATTTGATTTTTCTTTACTTAGAATTTTTGTACAAGCCTTGATCACACACACGCACACACCCATAATTTTAGAACACACTAACACAGGCTTAGTGTGTTGGTTAACTATAGAAATCCCCTATGTTAACCATTAGAATAGTAGTTAAAACTTAATTATAAAAACTCTTTTTTATTGAATTTTTTACCTTAGTAGTCGACTAATTAGAATAGTAGTCGACTACTCATGTATAGAACTCAAATACATGTTTCTGTCAATTTACAGTATAGTCGACTAATAGAGATTATAGTCGACTACTGAGATGTTTGACAGAAACATAAGTTTCTGTCTTTTTACAGTGTAGTCGACTAATGACTACAGTAGTCGACTACTGAAGAAAAATATAAATTTTCAAGTTTCTGTCTGAACTCAGTGTAGTCGACTAATTATCATTATAGTCGACTACTGAGAACATTTTCCGAAAACACAGAGTCTGTCTGAACTCAGTGTAGTCGACTAATGACTACAGTAGTCGACTACAAGAGACAGTTTTTCAGTTTTCAGAATTTGAATATCTGACAGTTTTTGGCCGTTTTTAAACGTTTTCAAACTTTAAAAACTTGTCTTTTCAAGGGGTATATATAGGTTATTTGTTCAGAAAAATTGGAAAAATATACATACCCATAAGCTTTGATTCTTGAGCAATTTCCTAAGTGAAAAACATTCTGATTTTCTGAAAAAGAAGAGTTTCTGAAATTGCCTATATACTTTCATCAAAAACAAATCAATTAGGCAATTTTACAAAGATTAAAAGAATCCTAAGCCACTGCTGCACATTATTACACATTCAAGGCTTATAGGATCATTGTGTTCTTCTTCAACAAGTTTTCTCTCGGTTGTGAGAGGGTTAGTCTCTTGGGTTAGAGATTGGTGTTCAAATTGACAAGGAGTTTGTCAATTGGTGTTGCAATTTGCAGGAACTTGCAAATTGGTCAGGTTTGCATTTGATTTTGTAAGTTTATTCAAAATCATAGTGAAAACTCTCAAGCGGGATTTGCTTGGGGACTGGATGTACACCAGTTTGGTGGAACCAGTATAAAATCCTTGTGTTTGTGTTTGCAAATTTCTGAGATTGCCATTTTTTCTTTGCAATTTATTATCTACTTTGCAATAATTTTAAAAGAACACTATTCACCCCCCCTCTAGTGTTCAAGTGTATCTATTTCAGATCCTACATTTGGTATCAGAGCAAGGTGAAAGATGGCATTGTCAAATACATCACAATTCAAGGAAGGTCACTCTACAAATCGTCCTCCAATGTTCGATGGCACGAACTACAACTACTGGAAGTGTAGGATGAAGATCTATCTCCAATCTCTTGGCTACGAACTTTGGAACGTCGTTGAAACGATTTCTCGGTGTGGGGATCAGACCTGTAACCTGCATCTGAATAACCAATTAAGGTGGGAGACCCACCCTTCGGGAAATATAATCCCAGGTCTATAGACCCTTGGAGGTAGCGCAGAAGATGCTTAACTCCATTCCAGTGGCGCTTTGTGGGCGCTGCACTGTATCTGGCTAGTAGGTTAACTGAAAACGCTATATCAGGACGCGTACAGTTAGCCAGATATAGTAGTGCTCCAATGGCACTGAGGTAAGGTACTTCAGGACCTAGCATTTCCTCCCCCTCTTCCAGCGGACGGAAGGGGTCGTTCTTTACATCCAATGATCGAACAACCATTGGTGTACTAAGAGGATGACATTTATCCATTCGGAAATTTTTAAGTAATTTCCGTGTATATGTGGATTGGTGTAACAGGATACCACCCTTAAGGTGTTCGATCTGTAAGCCAAGACAATACTTTGTTTTGCCTAGGTCTTTCATTTCAAAAGTATTCTTAAGGCTTTCAGATATCCCAGCTATCTCTGCAGGAGATCCAATGAGATTTAAGTCGTCGACATAGACGGCGACTATAATGAATCCTGTTCCCGATCTTTTTATAAAGATACACGGGCAGACTTAATCATTTGTGAATCCTTGCGTAGCAAGGAACTCACTTAGTCTGTTATACCATATTTTCCCCGATTGTTTAAGACCATATAATGATCTTTGAAGCCTAACAGAATTGACGTCCCGAGGTCTATCTGCTATCTCTGGTGGAATTTTATATCCTTCAGGGAGTTTCATATAGTTATCTTTATCTATATTGCCATATAGATATGCAGTCACAACGTCCATGAGCTGCATTTCTAGGCCTTCCAGAGATGAGAGGCTTATTAGGAATTGGAAGGTATTCCCATCCATAACCGGAGAATATGTTTTTTCATAGTCTATTCCCGGTCTTTGGGAAAAACCTTGTGCTATAAGTCGTGCTTTGTAGCCACAACCTCGTTGTGTTCATTTCTTTTTCTGATGAAGACCCACTTATATCCCACAGGTTTTACACCTTCAGGTGTTTGGACTACAGGTCCAAAGACTTCGTGTTTCAAGAGTGAGTCCAGCTCTACTCCTATTGCCTCGTTCCACTTTGGCCAATCGTCTCTGCGTTTACATTCCGCTAGAGACCGTGGTTCAATGTCATCGTCGTATTCAGTGACGTGAACGGCAATATCGAACGCAAAGTCATCGTTGACGACTGTGTTTTTTCTGTCCAGTACCTCCTCAGTACGTACAAAATTTAATGATGTTTCTCCTATTTGTTCCTCTTCAGGGGAATCTAGGAGGGGAGAGGAAGCTGGTCTGAGCTCAGTATCCTGTGTTGGGTTCATCTTTATTTCTCCAGGATTTTTTCTTTTACGAGGGACTTTGTCCTTCGAACCTGGTGGACGTCCTCTTTTCAATTGAGGTACAGCCGTTTCTGCTGTCGGCGGATTGCATCCATCTTTGGGGATGTCAATCCTAGCTGGCGTGTTGACAGTAGGGACATGTGATCTGACAATCTTCTGGTTATCAGTGAATTTATTCGGAAGTAAATGTACGGTATTCTGAAGATGAAGAATCTTCAGGATCTCATCTTCACATTAACTAGTACGCGGATCATAATGAGACAAAGTCTTGGTGTTCCAAGAAATGGTCTTAGAAGCGTCAGGCTTCCTGGACTGTGTGCCAAGTTTAGGAAATGAATCCTCAACAAATTCACAATCATCAAGACGTGCCTTAAATGCGTCACCCGTCTGGGGTTCAAGGTATCTTATTATAGAGGGCGAATCAAACCCTATATAGATACCCAAACGACGTTGTGGACCCATTTTGGTCCTTTGTGGAGGAGCAATTGGGACGTAAACTGCACAACCAAACACTCTCAAATATGAGATATTCGGAGGTGCACCATAAGCAAGCTGCATTGGTGACAAAATATGGCCACCAGAGGGTCGTATTCTGATAAGCGATGCGGCATGCAATATGGCATGACCCCAAGCCTCAACAGGCAACTGTGATTGCATCAACAATGGACGAGCAATCCATTGCAATCTCTTTATTAGAGATTCTGCTAACCCGTTCTGGGTGTGAACATGTGCTACAAGATATTCAACTTCGATGTCAGTTGCTAAGCAATAGTCTTGAAAGACTTGTGAAGTGAATTCTCCCGCATTATCAAGACGTAATTTCTTGATTTGATTTTCGGGGAAATGAGCCCGCAACTTAATAATTTGTGCCAATAGCTTTGAAAAAGCTAAGTTGCGGGTGGACAAAAGGCACACGTAAGACCACTTGGTTGATGCATCTATAAGTACCATAAAGTACCTACATGGTCCACTTGCGAGGTGAATAGGCCCACAAATATCGCCATGTATTCTCTCCAAGAAGCTAGGAGACTCTAATCCCACTTTCAGAAGGGAAGGTCTCGTGATCAGTTTACCTTGGAAACAAGATAGACATGAGTAATCACCCTTCAGAAGAATCTTCAAGTTCTTCAGGTTGTGCCCACTTGATTGGCTCATGATGCGGTGCATCATTGCTGATCCTGGGTGACCCAGTCTGTTATGCCAAAGTTTAAATTTCGTCGAAGAATGGCACTTCTGGTGCACAATCATGTTAGCTTCTACTGGTTGAATATATGTATGATAGAGACCCGACGGGAGTCCCTTGAATCGTTCTAAGATAGTTTTTGAACCATCTTTTTGACGAGTTACATACAAATACTCATCCTCATTTATATCATTGGTTTCTAAGTGATATCCGTTTAAACGGATATCCTTGAAACTTAGGAGGTTTCTATTAGATTTCGGAGAGAATAATGCATCTTTTATTATTAGTCTCGTTTTATTTGGGAGCAATATCATTGCTTCACCAAATCCTTCTATTATGTTAGATAGTCCCGAAATCGTAATTACAGGATCGTCATAATCATATAAGCTATTGAAATAGCTTCTTTCGCGAAGGATTGTGTGCGTCGAGGCACTGTCCACATGGCACTCACACTTCATCTATAACATGAATGCAATATTTTAATCTAAAGAAAATAATTATCTTTATTAAAAAGTAAAGTGCATTACATGGAAAGTAAAGAACTAAAGATGAAAGTACTATGAGAATTTAAATGCATATAAAGATAACATGGATCTAGTCGAGAAGATCATCCGTTTCGAAGTCATCAGCAGTGAACTGAGTAGACGGCTGCTTTTCCACCAGATTTATTTCAACAGGAGACTTCAGGCTCGCTTGATACAGATCTTGGAGGTGTCGCGGAGTGCGACAGTTTCTGGACCAATGTCCAGTCATGCCACATCTCTGGCATTTGTTCTCCCAAGTGTTCTTGCGAATGGACGACAGCTCAGTGGTCTTCTTCTTCCACTTCTTCTTTCCCTCACTATTGCTGCTCTGGGGAGGGTTGTTTTTCTGGGGTGGACATCTGGCCTGCCACTTAGGGGCTTTCCCCTTGTTGAATTTACCCTTATGCTTTTTCTTCTGCTTCTGGGAGTAAACATGTGAGCTTCGGGTAGAGGAGCTGAGCCTGCAGGGCGTAGGTTATGAGTGGCCAAAAGCAATTCTCTGTTTTGCTCCGCCATCAGAAGGGTGGAGTGCAATTCAGAATACTTTTTGAACTTTCGTTCGCGGTACTGTTGCATGAGGATTGCATCCTTCTCGTGGAAGGATGTGTAAGTCTTCTCCAACATGCGTTCCTCCGAAACTTCTTCACCACACAACTTCAGGCGTGAGGTGATATTATGAAGTGCTGAGTTATACTCAGCTACGGACTTAAAGTCCTGAAGTCGGAGGTTTTCCCACTCATAACGTGCACGTGGGAGGATCACATCTTTCTGATGTTTGTATCGGTCCTCAAGTGCAGTCCACAATTCCTTTGGGTCCTCTACAGTCAGGTATTCGGCCTTCAGGGTCCGATCAATATGTCTCCTGATGTAGATAATGGCTTTCGCCTTATCTATATCAGAGACGATCACTGTAGTAGCAACCTCAGCATTATTTACAACATTACCCGTAACAGTGGCCGGAACCGGTGGAGCAGGAGTTGAAATTGTGGCTAATAAGCCCCGGGCACGTAAGTGGAACTTCAGGTCCACATGCCAACTCAAATAATTCTTGCCAGCATCGTCAAGGACTTCGAAATCAACTCTCGCTATCTTAGCCATTTTATCTATGCATTTGAAAGACATGAATTAATAATAAGGAATTAAAAATTCTTGCAATAAACATGTTGCGTGGATCAGCCCGTCACCAAAAAATAAAAAGTGTCCAAAGTCCGATTATACAGTCCAAAGATAACAAAAAACATAAAATTAAAATACAATTTGGAAAACCCTTGGGGGTCCCTGCATTTTGCAAAAATGCTTTCGTCTTTAATAGAATACACCGGTCTTTGACTTTTTACAATTATATACTCACTACAATTTCTCTCTCAGAAGGAAAAGAAAATGCAAGGAATTTAAATTTGGTGACAAACAGGCTGATCCAAAAACCACAACATTATTTATTTAAACATCCACGCAATTTAATAATAATATATGCAACAGGCATAACAATTGCGCAACATCTCAGGCATATAATTAGATATAACCTAAATATTTAATAATTACGTGGGCCACGAGGAGACATATCATACGCACCGTTAGTTTAGATTACTAACGGCAGAGCGATCTCAGGACCTTCCGTAATTATTAAACATGAAAAATCTAAAGATGTTGCATGTGGATAGGTTTTGAGAGTTAGGCTCTGAGACGTGTGCATGAGACTATGATGTCGACAGTGCAAAACCTACATGCTCTAACTTTTAAGATAAAATGAACAGTAACAGGTACATTTTGTGAACAGTCATTTTTTTAAATAGCAATTAACTAATAGTATTAATTACTAGTTATGCCAACAAATAATGAAATTAATTAGATTAGATAAACAACAATAAAGTTGCTTAATAAACAGAAAAATTCCCGAGTGAACAGTAACCCTCGGTGAATAGTAACAAACTTTTCCCTTTTTCCTGTTAATTTTCCAGTTGACATATATTATTCTACGGATTATAGTAATTACCTCTAGATCAAAGATCTAGGGACGATCGATACTAAAGATCTGTAGAACGCTGCCTCCTTGCGATGATCCGTCGAACGCTCCCGCTGCAACGAACCAGATCTCAATGCGCAAAAGAGGAAGGAAATATTTTTTTTTATGGCTCAGGGATTCAAGAACACTTCGTGCTGATAACGTGTTTAAAACACATCCATAGGCCAAAGGCCTATGATATATATTTATACTAGTCAATGTGAATAGGTTGAGTACCCAAGAGTTACCCCCACTTAGTGGGGTGGTGTACCATAATGGGGTGTGAATGGAGGGATAATGAGGGGGAGGCCAAAGGCCTCCCTCATCTCATAATAATAATATACTATATTATAATTACTAATTAATTATAACTATATTTAATGTTATTAATTAATTTAATATAATATATTATAATAATATGATATATTATATAATAATTAATGTAATATAAAAACAATATATTTAATATATATTTAATAAATATATTTAATATTTTTTAATTCAATTAATATGTAGTTTCAAATATAAACTATTATTAAAAATATAATATTTATTATTTTAGATAATACTTATACTTTAATACTATATATTATTTCCAATATTAACTATTATTAAAAATATAATATTTTATTTTTTATGATAATTACTTACTTTAAATAGAATAATCAGTGTTGGCTCCTTTGTTAAATATAAATATTTATAATAATCATAATATCTATGTAATATGTTTAATATTATTAATAAAAAATATTATTAATAATATAATATATTATATTAATTTATGTATATTAATCATACTTTAATATATAGTAATTTATTATGATTTATTTAGCTAATAAAATATTATTTAATATCTTATAACTACCATAATATTGACAATTATTTTTAAGACTATTAGTTAAATATAAAATGAATTAATAAGAAAATTAGTATTATTATATAATAAATTTTATTACAATATAATTAATATATTATTATATTAAATATATAGACACTATATCATAATACAATATTTTATATCATAAAAATACTATAATAATATTTTTATTCTAACTAATAAAATATATACTAAATAATATAAAGTAAGATTTATAATAATATAATACTAATATTATAATATATAAAATATTAACCAATATGTAATAATGATATAATAATATTATATTAGATAATATTATATAATATTTTATTATCTTGCATTATAATAGAATTTTATAAATATAATATAATTAAGATATATTATATATTATAATACAATTAACATATATTAGATATTTAATAAATTAGTGCTTCAAAATTATCCCGCTTTCCTTGTGATTGTCCCAAAGTTAAGAATGAGATAATTTTTGGAGGTTGGAACAAAAAGTTTGTATAGAAATTGGATAATTTTAGGAAAAGTGAGATAACTATCCTAATCTCATTGTCCCAATGAATAACACCTTAAAGTAAAATCTCAATCTCATTGTCCTAATAAATAAAACCATAAAGTAAAGTCCCGATAATTATCCCACTTATCCCAAAATTACACCAACCAATAACCCCCTAAGAGTACGGATCCGGGTTTGTTTTAAGTGGCCCGAAAACAAACAATTGGGTCCCAAACTAACCTTAAGGGCTTGTTTGGATTGAGGGGGATAATGGGGAAGAGAAGTTAGGGGAATCATTCACCTTGTTTGGGAACATTTAGGAGGTGAAGTTATTCACCCTAGTTCCCCTTGGTTCACCCCTTAATAGTAGTAAATTTGTTACCCCCCAAATTGGTGTGTAACCAAGGGGGAAGAGAACTCTCTTCCCTTTCCTTCCCTTCTCTCACCTGGTTTCCCTTAACTTCCCTTAACCCCATTGAAATCCAAACACACCCTAAAAGGCAATTAGTTCCACTTTATATGTGCACTTGTATAGTTGTATACGTTCGAAATAATTCTTTTTTTTTTTAAGTAAACGACATATAAAATTGATATTATTTAAACTTCAAATCATGGAAATTAATACTACCCACCATCAATGAATATGCATCACGCCAAAATATCGTCGGGTGGTTCATCACGAGAGCGAAAGTAGCTGAAATCGGGCAAACTCACTAGTCGCGTGTCGAACAACAGAGAAATGGCATTCATCAAATGCAACAGAAAATCTTTTGTTCTCTGCAAGCGGAGTTAGCTGAGTGTAAGGTATCTCGTTATATGATTAACATGTTTGATTGTATTTGTTGCTGTCATAAATGATTAGTATGGTCTACCTCTAAACGTATATATTCTTAAATAAAATTTTCTTTCACGCTTCGGACTCCGTCTAAAACAAAGCACAAACACGTGCTTTTAAATATCTCTTTCTCCAATATCACACTTTACAACTCCAATCAATCCAAATGACCGTCACTCAAAGAATATAAACAAACCGCAAGATGCATAAAATCAAAGGAGAACCGCACACAATCCCATAATTCTCGCAACTCTGCGTAGTGTTTCAAACCCTCGATCTTACTACTATAGCAGATGATGCTCCGTGTATGGCTAGAATATAAATAAGCTGGGTCGCCGAAAGAATGATAGCAAACGCCTCCATTGTTCTCTGCGTATATATGCAACAAACATTCATACTTCGAGCAACTTGGCATTACGAAAAATAAATCTCAAACTAAATTCTTTCTAACTTACCAATTTTGCGTTTCGACCCATTAGATCAATCTCCTTGCAAGCCAGACTGCAAAAATATATCAGAAAAATAAGTCTTTTTACTTGGTAGCAATGTCAGATTTTCTCTTTTATACTGAAACTAATTATTAATTTAGCATTTCCATAAAAAAATATATATTAATTTAGCATCTTATATATATAAGAGGGTTTTATCCTAAAAACCACCTTAAAATGGAGTCATTATATAGAAATCGTTTTTTATTTTCAATTTATACATAAACAACTCCATAAAGTGAGTTTTTGTTCTAATCAACTACCTCCCAATCAAAATTTTCTTTTTAAACACCTAAAATACATTTTAAAACTCACGTCGAAGGTATATGACTCGGCTTTGTTAATGTTTAAGTCTATTTAAACTGACGCACCTTAAAATGTGTATTTTAAAGTTATTTTTTATTTTTATTTCTAGTGAAAATTTGATTATGAAGTGGTTGATTAGAGCAAAAACCTATATTAAAATTGATTTACGTATACTTTGAAAATGAAAAATAATTTCTGTAAGATGTCTCTATTTTAAGGTGGTTTCAAGGAAAACACACTACATAAAAACAAGAAGGGATAAGATATAGAAATGAAAATCCCGATGAAAGTGCCCGAGGAGATAATTTGCTCAAAACATTTGCACGCTAGCAACTGTTTACAATGTTGATGACAAATTTTGGCTTACCCCATTGCTATGAGGGTTAGAGTCCAAGCGATGATCGCCGACGAGGCTGCGGCCGGTAAACTATCGGAGTTCCAGGACCGTATATGGTTTACTCCGGCAATGGCGGAGGCAGCGCCAACTACACCAGCGATCAGCGCAAAAGTCACGAAGAATCCGGTGGCGGCGTTCCCTATCGGAAAGAACACCGGAGAGTAATGGTCCGGTGGCACAACCCCAGTATCTCCAGGCCCTGTTACAAGTATTGGCTATGGTTAGTTGATTTATAATTTATTTGCAAATAACCATAGTGTTATATATTTTTCTGTCGGTTTTAAACTCGTATAGAAATTCTTCACGAATATGAAGTTCTGTTCATTGACATGTAATAAGTGGTAATAAAACAAATTAGGATTGGTGAGCAGTTAACACTTGCACCCTCATGCATATAGCTTAGAGCATGTATTTGCAAAATTATAAGCTTATTTAAATGAATTAGATCAAAATACCAATTGGATATGCGTGGTCAATAGCGAAGTCAAGAGCCCAGCCTCCAATTGCGGCGATGATGACGTACATGCAGAAGTTGAGGAGGAGAAGGAAACCAGCAACGGGCTTCATTCCGTCGGCCATGTCAGCGATTAATTAAGGTAAACTAATTGTTGAGAAGTCTAATTCTCTAAGACTCTAATTGCAAAGATTTTGATGGTTGTGACAGCGTATGGCTTCGGTATATATGGACTAATTATATATAGGGGAGGATTTGTCAATTAAGTGTGGTTTGTTCTTTGCTTGCCGGAGTTTTGAGTTTTGGCTGTAAAGGACAAGGACCCTTTAAATGCAAGGAAAGGAGCGGATAACTCTCGGTGTGTGAAGAGAATATTTGCATCTTCACCCTCTCCAAACGTTCAAATTGTGGCCTTAACCGCAAGCTAATGGAACTATTGCATCATTTTCATCGGATTGCGTATTGTACTTCCCATAGGCTGCTCCTCGTGCAGAAGAAATCAGCATGTAGAATATCAAGATTTTCGTATCTGTATCTTTAATGCCCAAAAAGTTTATCTGCATCCTTCTTTTTACTAAAAATTAGCTATGAATGTTAAAATATAAAACATAATCTTCAATTCTCACTATATCCTCAAGAGTTTACATGAGCCGGCTTTTCATTCCATAAAAAGTTCAAATCTTACCATTCACGAATTTAAGTAAAAAAAAAAATTGATCTCCCAACTTTGGAGTTTGCATGTATTGATTAGATACTATGACAATGTACACCTAGATTGAGTTGGACTTGAGTGATTAATATAAGGAAATAATTGGTATGAGGTGGCCGCTCATATTGCAAAATGATGAGCCTCACCACTTTATTTCTTAGTAGCTTATTTAACAAAATAAGCTGTCACATCATATCCATCATTCCCTTAGGGGCTGTTTGGTTGGTTTCCTAAAAAACAAGAAAAGGAAATCGGTACAAGGAAATCAATAAAATAATATTTTTATCCATTTCCATCCCTAAAACTCACCCACAATATCCAATAAAATATTATTTTTATCCTCCAACTCATCTCATTTCATCTCCTTTCTTACCTTTAAAAATAAACCAAACACAAGAAATGTGTCACATCATCCAACTCATCACATCTCATTTTATCTCATTTTTAAAAATCACACACATCATCCAATAATATTGTGACAACTCATCTCATCTCATTAAACATTCATTTCCACCCATTTCCTCAAAAAAAACAAGAAATTAATTTCCTTAAGTACATATCACATCATCCAATAATATACCTTCAACTCATCTCATCTCATCTATTTTCTTATTTTTAAAAACGAACCAAACACAAACAACCTCAAAACATCATCCAATAATATACCTCCAATTCATTTCCTTATTTTTTTAACCAACCAAACAACCTCAAAACAAGTTTTTAAAAAAATCACTCACATCATCCAATAATAAGGTGACAACTCATCTCATCTCATCTCCTATTCTATAATTTCCTTTTTTTTAAACCAAGCAAACAACTTCAAAGTAATTATAATAGGAAATAGGTTTCCTAAAGTTTGATTTCCCAGTTTTTTTGGCCAAACGAACAGGCCCTTAATATAATATTACGATCCATGTAACTTTCAAATCCATCTGTAGGTTTATTGTTTAGGGCATGTTTGGTTATTTCCTAAAAAACCAAGAAATAGAAATAAAAACCAAGAAAACTCAAAAAGTATAATTTCATCCATTTTTATCCCTAAAACACACCCACGATATCTAATAAAATATTATTTTCATCCAACAACTCATCCACCACATCTAATAAAATATTATTTTCATCCAACAACTCATTCATCACATCTAATAAAATATTATTTTCATCCACAATATCACTCAACTCATCTCATCATTTTAAATCACTCACATCATCCAATAAGATGGTGACAACTCATCTCATCTCATTAACAAAATCACTCACATCATCCAATAAGATGGTGACAACTCATCTCATCTCATTAACATTTTATTTCCACTCATTTCCTCCATGGTGACAACTCATCTCATCTCATTAACATTTTATTTCCACTCATTTCCTCCCAAAAAACTAGGAAAATAATTTCTTTAAGTGTGGGTCACATCATCCAAAAATATAACGACAACTCATCTCATCTCATCTATTTTCTTATTTTTAAGAATGAACCAAACAAAAGAAAATAATCTATTACAAGAAATATGTTTCTTATAATTCATTTCCTTATTTTTTTCGCCAATCAAATAACATCAAAACAAGTTTTCTTAAAAAATCACTCACATCATCTTATAATAAGTTGACAACTCATCTCTATTTCCTTCTTTTTTTAGCAAACCAAACACTCTCAAAACAATTCTTCTTAGGAATAGTTTTCCATTTCTTTGATTTCCCATTTTTTTTAGGCAAACAAACAGACCCTTACTGAAAATAATAACTTGGTAAAAAAGCCAATTTGCTTTTATCTCCTTGATTGTTTAAAATACTTTATCGAGAACATCATAATAATATATAGCTTTTATCTTTTTAATCGTATGTGTAGCTTAACATATAATTTCTTGAAAGATGGTCATGGAGGAAGCTCAGGATACCATTAGTTTTCTCGGTTGGAATTTGGAGCTTCTAGGAGTTATTCTTTTGAGCCTCTTCACTTTGGCTATTCAATACCGCCTTTTGTTAAAGGAAGGCAACTAATATTCTCTCTCTTTTGATTTGATGAAATTCCATAGTTGCCTTCTACGGTAAGATACCTATTTGAAAATTTGAATTTCTAAGACAAAGTTTCTTCTAAAGCTGGCAACAGAGATTCTCTCCCGGGTAAAATATTAATTTGGAATCCAACCAGCCATTTGAAGAGAATTTATAGGTGACCAGACCGTATTTGATGGGAAAAAAGAGGGCTATTTAGGGTGTGTTTGTTTGAGGGTGTTTTTTTTTAAAACCCGGTTTTTGGAACAAAAAGTAACATTTTTGTGGTTTTAGAAATCCAAAAATTACGTTTGTTTCATTTTTTTTAAGAAATGGTTTCCTAAAACCTTGTCAAATAGTGTTTTTTTTTTTTGAACGGCCAATTCCTGTCTAAAAGCTCGGAAATGGGCAATTTTTTGGAAATGAGGGTGCCAGCTCAGCTTCTCAGCCTCTCTTGTCTAAAAGCTCGGAAATGGGTCTTTTTTGGAAATGAAAGGGCTCACTGCTTCTCGTTACCCCCCGCTTTGCCATTTCCCTCTTCCTCTTCCCGCCGTTTACAAAAATAATCAACGGATTTTTGCTCAAACGCAGGCATATTTTTGTGTAATGTTGATCCCCCTGTTGATTTCCTCCTTGCTGAACCCTAGCTATTGAGTTGGAGATGAAATTTCTTTAGGGTTTGGAGGTTTACAACGGGTTCTGCAGTGTGATTTTGAGGGTTTTCAGGTAGCTTGCCGGCGTAGTTCTTGCGATGCGATTTGCTCTTAAAGATCAGTGACCTCGGTTCACCCCCTCACCCTATTCTGCAGATCTGACGTCTTGATTTCTCGTATAGCTTTTCCTACTTAAGAAATCACCTAAAGGCCCTTCGGATCTGCTCGAAAACATAGCAAATGTATAATCTTTTAAAACTTTGTGATACTTGATTGTGTTTGAGGTTTGGTTATATTCAAACAATACAAAATTTTTTTATCTGCTAGTTGAAGACGTTAGTATTATGCTGATGTATGTTTACTGCTATATGCTGAGATAATTTCTGTTAAAATAGTATATTTAACAATATTTTCTCTCTAATTTTATTTATAATTGGTTAGCTATAGAGATGACTTTGCGTTTAAGGTTTTGCATGTGTTTAAAAATGTTTATTTAACTGTTGTAGATGGATGAGATGGATGACGATACACTAATGAGGATGTCAAGTAATGCCACTATGTCTGCCATCGTTACTGTGTTGACTTGTTTAATGAGAATTCGTGCTAGAAAAAAAACTATCACCTATCATCATAGGGATGGAAAACAGAAAAAGATAGAGTCTAGAAATGCCCACATCAACCGTGTATTTTTTGGCTATAGTCAAAGCTGTAGAGATTATCTTAGAATGATGCCGCATGCATTCGAAAATCTGGTTAGAATAATGAGAGTTACGGGCCTACTGCAGGATTCACGTGGTGTTAAAGTAGAAGAACAATTGGTCATGTTTCTAAATATATTAGCACATAAAACTAAAAATAGAATAGTTAGATCACATTTCATAAGATCCGGAGAAACAATTTCTAGATATTTCATAGTTAGATCACATTTCATAAGATCCGGAGAAACAATTTCTAGATATTTCAACAAATGCCTAGAAGCTGTTGGTCGTATAAGGGGACGGTTCCTGAAGCAAGCACCAAATGAATTGGCGCCAGAGATTACAAACAATCCTTTGTACTATCCTTATTTCAAGGTAACGAACTCCTTCCCTTAACGTGAATTGAACAAATGAGCTTTGTTGTTGTCTGAATTAATAGTGATTTTCGTACAATATATAGGATTGCATTGGCATGATAGATGGAACTCACATCGACGCCATGCTTCCCGCTAGACTTGTCACTCGCTTTAGAGGCCGTAAAGATGTAACCCAAAATGTTCTAGCCGCATGCACCCCAAATAAGTTATTTTCGTACGTTCTAGCTGGATGGGAGGGATCTGCAAACGATTATAGAGTGCTACAATATGCACTTTCACGACCTCAGCCTCATGGGCTGAGGGTCTACGATGGTAATTAATTATTAATGACTAAATTTAATATTTAATTATAATCTACATAAATATAGCTATTTACTATAATGTGTTGTTTATAATTGTAGGCAAATATTATTTGTGTGATGCGGGTTACACAACAATGCCTGGCTTCATCTCCCCTTATCGTGGCGTACGTTACCATTTAAATGAGCACAAGGGTAGGCCGATAAATAACAGAAGAGAGTTATTCAATTTACGACATTCATCACTAAGGTCTAAAATTGAATCGACCTTTGGATTATTGAAGAATCGTTTCAAAATCCTCACAGCAAAGCCTCATTATCCTTTTCCTACCCAAGTTGATATAGTTTTGGCTTGTGCTATACTTCATAACTATATTGCTACAGTTGATCCGGGCGATGACTTTTTGAATGAGGACATTCTTATTGAGGACGATGATGGCGAGATAGATCATGAGGGTGATGACGAGATTGTTGTCGACTTTACGCAGAATATGACACAAAGAGAGGAAAGGGATTCAAGGAATGAATGGAAAGAGAAGAGGGACGAAATTGCAAAGTGCTATGTGGGTAGATTATTGTAATAGGTATCGGGGTGGTGACACAAACGAGAGTGGCTTGTAATTACAATATATTTCACATGAAATGATGCTTTTCCTTACTTTGTTCGCTGCACTTATTATTGTATTTGTCTATTTTCAATCTAGTTTTGGCTTGATTTAATACTTGCATTATATGACTTTGGTGTAACAGGAGCATTATTCTTTACAATATGGCTGATTCCGGTGATGTTAGCAAAGGTAATGACAACGAAGCTACCCCTTCCCCTAAAACCCCTAGAATTCCCCCTTCACACATGAACACGAACATGAACTTCATTCCATTCCCTCATGTACCTTTTTCTGCTCCCTCTCCTTCATATCCACCTTACCCCCATTATGACAATAATTTCCCATGTATGACTCAACCCCCCATGTCATTTATGAATATGCTTAATAGCCACCCAATTATGCATGCAACCCCTAGCCCACATCACAGTGGTACCCACTCTACAGAGATCCCTTCACAGAAGCGGTCTATTGAAGTTGATGTCGAGGCAATATCACCTTTGAAAAAAAAGGATGTGTCAAAAAAAAAAGCAAAATCAAGAATTGTAGACAAGGTTCAAAACACTAGGGGCGTTCTTAACATGTATTGGAATGCAAGGCATGATGATGTTCTTATCCCTCTTCTTGCTCAGTTGGCAAGAGATGGTCTAAAGGTTGATAAGAACTTTAAGATGCATGCATACAAGGTAGCTGCTGATGAAGTCAACAAGCAATGTGGAACTGAATTTACTAAAGAAAATGTGATGAACCATATGAAGAGCTTGAAGTCTAAAGTTCTTTGATATGCGTACTGTAATGAACATGAGTGGTGCCGGATATGATCCGACGACAAAAATCGTCAGCATGGATCCTGAGTCATTTGATATGTGGACGAAGGTATCATGATATTTTGCATATGAACCTTGCTTTTGTAACTTGCCATCTTTAACTGTATCTTGCTTGCCTTCTTAACTTGCCTTACTTTTCTATACAGGATAATAAGTATAGTTCTACAAAATTGAAGGACTACTTGAACACGCCTCTCACTCACTATGATGATTTGTGTGTCATTGCCGGTGATGACCAAGCAAGGGGGAATTTCAGCAAAGATATGTGTAAGAAACTAGGTTCTAGTCGGCCTCCAGAATTTTCTGAACAGTTTGTAAATCTCGATGAAAATGATAATGATGAGGGCCACACCTCACATTTTGAGCCTGCGATACCAAGTGGTGAACAGACATACACCCAGGCACAAAATGTGAAGTCCTCTAGTGGAGTAACCTCCACTTCCAATGTGAAAACTCAATCCAAAAAGAAGAGTGGCGATTCACTAATGTGTGATCTCATCGAGTCCATGTCTTACTCAATCCAGAACCAACATATTACATTGGAGTGAGAGCATGGGCAAGGCTTTATTGGCACATGCACCTAATTTCTCTGAGACAATACTTGATAAGGTTCTGGATTTTTTGTATGACAATGAATCAGAATCTAGGAGGTTCATAATCAAATCAAAAAATGCTCAGCAACTTTTCATAGAAAAGATTATCAGGGAAAATGGCTTTGACAAAGAGGACTGACCTAAGTGTGAACCTGTTTTCCTTCCATCTTTTGCACTAGCATGGGACTGACCTAAGTTTTTGATTTCAGCACTGATTATAGAGTGCTACAAGATAACAATGCTTTTAATTAGTCACCAATCAGTGACTATGTACTTTTGTAAACATAACCTCAGGGACATGTTATGAACATCTTAGGTGTAGTATTCTGAATCTGGTTTGCTGTATTCATGCTATGTGATTATGTTCTATTGCTTGTCATTGAGATCTATTGTTGTGTCCATGCTTCAGAGCTGTTTTACACATATACATGCCTCTGAGGATGTTTCAGGTAATGCCATTTCCTCAAGTCCACTTGGATGAATCTTTACGAGGTGATCTTAAAATCTTATTTGCTTGTATTTCATTTGTGCCTTTCCCTGACTTTCAACTCATTTTTTGTTTTTCCTGATAATTTGACCATATCATGTTATTTTGGATTTTTGGTATGGCTCCGTATGCTGTATGCTCATTTGAAATTTGTGGCCAGTGTTTGCCTCACTTATTACTGTGTTTGTGTGCATGTGATTCAGGTTGGACACAAGTTGTGACCAGAAATACGTTATAAAGATAGCAATCTGTACTCGATGGTGCATTGGTATGGCTATCTTTCTTAACTAAGGGTTATCATTTGAGCAAAAAACTGGATTTTGCCTTGCTGCATCAATATGAACAAGTCATGTGGGGTTTTCGGCATTAGGCAATGATGATTGGTCTTTATTTTGTGTATGCAGCCTACATTGTGATTTGCTTATTTGGTTCATGCAATATATGATGAGAGTGCAATCTACATTGCTCATGCAATGTTTAGATGAGGCAACCATTATGTGTGCGTGCAATTTATAGAGCAATTACAATATTTAGGCGAGGCATCTTATACAGATAATATGACTTCAATATGAGCCTCGTACTCATTTCACATTACAATCTTGGAAATTTTCTTTCAGTTCTCCATACATTTTGCAACTACATGTCTATTTTCAATCTACTTTTGGCTTGATTTAATACTTGGATTATATGACTTTGGTGTGAACCTATATTCCTTCCATCTTTTGCACTAGTATGGGACTGACCTAAGTTTTTGATTTCAGCACTGATTATAGAGTGCTACAAGATAACAATGCTTTTAATTAGTCACCAATCAGTGACTATGTACTTTTGTAAACATAACCTCAGGGACATGTTATGAACATCTTAGGTGTAGTATTCTGAATCTGGTTTGCTGTATTCATGCTATGTGATTATGTTCTATTGCTTATCATTGACATCTATTGCTGTGTCCATGAGTCAGAGCTGTTTTACACATATACATGCCTTTGAGGATGTTTCAGGTAATGCCATTGAGATCTATTGCTGTGTCTTTCCCTGACTTTCAACTCATTTTTGTTATCCCTGATAATTTGACCATATCATGTTTTTTTGGATTTTTGGTATGGCTCTGTATGTTGTACTATGTTTGCCTCACTTATTACTGTGTTTGTGTGCATGTGATTCAGGTTGGACACAAGTTGTGACCAGAAATACGTTATAAAGATAGCAATCTGTACTCGATGGTGCATTGGTATGGCTATCTTTCTTAACTTGGGGTTATCATTTGAGCAAAAAACTGGATTTTGCCTTGCTGCATCAATATGAACAAGTCATGTGGGTTTTCGGCATTAGGCAATGATGATTGGTCATTTTTTGTGTATGCAGCCTACATTGTGATTTGCTTATTTGGTTCATGCAATATATGATGAGAGTGCAATCTACATTGCTCATGCAATGTTTAGATGAGGCAACCATTATGTGTGCGTGCAATCTATAGAGCAATTACAATATTTAGGCGAGGCATTTTATACAGATAATATGACTTCAATATGAGCCTCGTACTCATTTCACATTACAATCTTGGAAATTTTCTTTCAGTTCTCCATACATTTTGCAACTACATGTCTATTTTCAATCTACTTTTGGCTTGATTTAATACTTGGATTATATGACTTTGGTGTGAACCTATATTCCTTCCATCTTTTGCACTAGTATGGGACTGACCTAAGTTTTTGATTTCAGCACTGATTATAGAGTGCTACAAGATAACAATGCTTTTAATTAGTCACCAATCAGTGACTATGTACTTTTGTAAACATAACCTCAGGGACATGTTATGAACATCTTAGGTGTAGTATTCTGAATCTGGTTTGCTGTATTCATGCTATGTGATTATGTTCTATTGCTTATCATTGACATCTATTGCTGTGTCCATGAGTCAGAGCTGTTTTACACATATACATGCCTTTGAGGATGTTTCAGGTAATGCCATTGAGATCTATTGCTGTGTCTTTCCCTGACTTTCAACTCATTTTTGTTATCCCTGATAATTTGACCATATCATGTTTTTTTGGATTTTTGGTATGGCTCTGTATGTTGTACTATGTTTGCCTCACTTATTACTGTGTTTGTGTGCATGTGATTCAGGTTGGACACAAGTTGTGACCAGAAATACGTTATAAAGATAGCAATCTGTACTCGATGGTGCATTGGTATGGCTATCTTTCTTAACTTGGGGTTATCATTTGAGCAAAAAACTGGATTTTGCCTTGCTGCATCAATATGAACAAGTCATGTGGGTTTTCGGCATTAGGCAATGATGATTGGTCATTTTTTGTGTATGCAGCCTACATTGTGATTTGCTTATTTGGTTCATGCAATATATGATGAGAGTGCAATCTACATTGCTCATGCAATGTTTAGATGAGGCAACCATTATGTGTGCGTGCAATCTATAGAGCAATTACAATATTTAGGCGAGGCATTTTATACAGATAATATGACTTCAATATGAGCCTCGTACTCATTTCACATTACAATCTTGGAAATTTTCTTTCAGTTCTCCATACATTTTGCAACTACATGTCTATTTTCAATCTACTTTTGGCTTGATTTAATACTTGGATTATATGACTTTGGTGTGAACCTATATTCCTTCCATCTTTTGCACTAGTATGGGACTGACCTAAGTTTTTGATTTCAGCACTGATTATAGAGTGCTACAAGATACCAATGCTTTTAATTAGTCACCAATCGGTGACTATGTACTTTTGTAAACATAACCTCAGTGACATGTTATGCACATCTTAGGTGTATTATTCTGAATCTGGTTTGCTGTATTCATGCTATGTGATTATGTTCTATTGCTTATCATTGACATCTATTGCTGTGTCCATGAGTCAGAGCTGTTTTACACATATACATGCCTTTGAGGATGTTTCAGGTAATGCCATTGAGATCTATTGCTGTGTCTTTCCCTGACTTTCAACTCATTTTTGTTATCCCTGATAATTTGACCATATCATGTTTTTTTGGATTTTTGGTATGGCTCTGTATGTTGTACTATGTTTGCCTCACTTATTACTGTGTTTGTGTGCATGTGATTCAGGTTGGACACAAGTTGTGACCAGAAATACGTTATAAAGATAGCAATCTGTACTCGATGGTGCATTGGTATGGCTATCTTTCTTAACTTGGGGTTATCATTTGAGCAAAAAACTGGATTTTGCCTTGCTGCATCAATATGAACAAGTCATGTGGGTTTTCGGCATTAGGCAATGATGATTGGTCATTTTTTGTGTATGCAGCCTACATTGTGATTTGCTTATTTGGTTCATGCAATATATGATGAGAGTGCAATCTACATTGCTCATGCGATGTTTAGATGAGGCAACCATTATGTGTGCGTGCAATCTATAGAGCAATTACAATATTTAGGCGAGGCATTTTATACAGATAATATGACTTCAATATGAGCCTCGTACTCATTTCACATTACAATCTTGGAAATTTTCTTTCAGTTCTCCATACATTTTGCAACTACATGGCATGCTTTTGAAAATGAAGAGGAGTACACAAACTATAACTACAAACAACGCACTCATTTTCCAAATGATGACTTGATGCTCTGCTGATTTTAGCTCTGTCTTCAATTTTCTGATTTTCTTTGACCTTTTATCTTCAGCTGCATCTTCACTTTGTGCTAGTTTATTTTTGCAAAAAACGTCTTTCTGAGCCCATTGAAAGAAGTTGCACTATTTATTTGGGAACTTTGCACAACCCCAATAATATCTCCCTTTATTTTTTCCATTTGCACATAATTTTAAAGGGGTCGGAAGCTTGCATTTGCACTTCACTTCATACAGTTCATTTGCTTGTTTGTTGTCATATTCCACCTCCATTTTCAGCACTGCTGCAAATTCACTCTGGTGCCTGCAAAGACAAATTTTTTTGAAAGCCAAACAGGAGCTGAAAGTTCATGCCTCTCCGTTGGCCACTCCTAGTTGCATTTATAGTGAAAAAATGGGCACTGTTTCCTAGCCGTTGTTACCGTTGCAATGAAAAAAAGAGGGGTAAGCATACCACAGGTATGTGTACACAGTTTTTGGGGTTGAAATTCTATTCTATGGCTTTGAATCAAACACCAAAGAGCTCAGGAAATGCTTTCTCTCATGGTGCTTTTCCCATTTTTTTAGGGTGAAACAAACAGCAGTTTTGGATACCATTTCCTATTATTTATTTTATCCTTCCATATCAAACAAAGTTTTTGGAATCCTTTGATATCCTAAATTTTTTACAGAATAGGTTTCTTATGTGGGAATCCATTTCCATACTTTTTTGGAAATGAACCAAACACGCCCTTATTGATACATCTTCTCTATAAATAGACTATAAACTTCAGACTTTTTAAACAATTTTATTAGCACTGATATCTTCTTGATGCTCAAACGGTGTTATTTCTTTTGTTAAGTTGAGATATCACGTCAGAATGACATGAAGATACTTTACAATACATAAAATATTATAAACCCATAGTATCTAGATGCATCTTAAAAAATGTGAAGCAAACGTTTGAAGCCCTTGTGTTGTGGAGTAAGTGTAAGTAAAGATAGAGCCCAGTCAGAGGCCCAATATGGATGCTATTCAGTCAACTCAATCATTGGGCAACGATTCTCTTCGTCATTAATTATAGAAGAATACAATTAGTTATGTAGATTAACAGTATGAACTCATCTAATAGGCCTCATTATTACAATAATATTTTATATAATTTACATAATTACATAATTCATGAAGTCTCTTTAGTGAGAAGATACGATTAATGAGTTGCAGAAGTTCTCTATAAATAAGAACGTAGATGATCTCTATCCTCTGTGAGTATCTCGTACATATCTAAATTTATTTCTATTGTACTAGAATAATGTAATAAGTGCTCAACACAACAAGTTGGAGAAATATTAACCATGGATTGTTTAAGAGATTGTAAAATTTGGAACGCGGGGAACAAGTCGGAACCTGAAGGGATCCTTCAAAGGTTTTCATTGATTTGTTTCACGTTCGTTCTTCCCGTTAATTTTAAGGGCGTTTTTTTTGGATTTTCAAAATTGAGGCTAACATTACCAAAGATGTGACTTTCTTTTAAGTAATAGTAAAGGACTATAAATAGGTCTGTTCATCCGGGCTGGCCCGGTTTATTTTCTTTTAAAAAAAAGTTATCAAATTTTTTTAATTTTATTTAACTTTTAAATTATACAAAAAAAGACAAAAAAATTAATAAAAAATAATAATTTTATTAATCACTTAAAATGACATAAATGATAAATAAAAAATTATAAAAATAAATTTTTTATTAATAATTAATAAATTATTTATAAATTACAAGTATAAATTTATTTTGGAATTCATCGCATCACAATAGATAAGTATATCCCAACTAGGTTTTTTAAAATTTCTTTTCTTTTTCTTTTTTAATAAAAAATACTAAAAATTAGTTTAATATTATTATATTTTAAATAATGATGTATTAGTATATACTTACAAATTATTATGTAACTGTATATTATATATACATATATTATATGTAAATATATTGTATATATTTATAAGTTATAACTTGAGAGAGAGAGAGAATCGCATAATCTCTTATATATGTATAATGTATGTATGTATGTATATATATACTCTCTCTCTTAGTATATATGTATATATAAGTATACTCTCTCTTATATATGTATACTCTCTCTTATATAAGTATATATAAGTATACACAGAATATATATATATATATATATATATATATATATATATATATATATATATATATATATATATAAGAGTGTATACTTATATATACTTATATAAGAGAGAGTATACTTATATATACATATATACTAAGAGAGAGAGTATAAACATACATACATTATACATATATAAGAGAGAGTATACTTGTATATACTTATATAAGAGAATATATACTTATATAAGAGAGAGTATACTTATATATACATATATACTAAGAGAGAGAGTATAAACATACATACATTATACATATATAAGAGAGAGTATTCTTATATATACTTATATAAGAGAAAGTATACTTATATAAGAGAGAGTATACTTATATATACTAAGAGAGAGTAAATATATACACACATATGACATATTATACATATATAAAAATATATTATATATACATATATTATATATATACATACATTATACATATATAAAAATATATTATATATACATATATTATACATATATAATACATATAAAAAATGTACTATTCCGAGTCGGGCACCAAAAAGAGTCGGCCCGGGCCCGGCCCGGAGCCCGGACTTGACCCGGGTTTTCGGGCCGGGCTGGGCCGGGCCAGCGGGCTTTTTGGACACCCCTAACTATAAATATTTGGTGAAAATAAAATCAAATGCGAGCCACGGGTGCATGACGGCAATTACATTTAAATTGAAATACAATCATCGAGATATTAATAAAAAATTACCGTCTATGTGCAGCAACAATAGCACGAGTGACAATTTGGAAATTATAAGGCTCAATGGTTGGTGGATGTTGCTGACATGTTGGGGGATCTCTACATATATAAGGGCTAACCTTTGGGCAATTTGGTCGGGACAAGGACTATCAAAAAGGTTTTGTTGGAAACATATTGCCAAAAGTTGTGGGTTTATTGACTTCCTTTTGAGCCTCTTGATCAGAATTTTAACATTCTAAAGAAAATTCAAAGCTTGTTGAAGGCGCCGAGTTAGCTTAGGGGTTGTTCGTTTCGCAAAATATTTTGGGAAATCAAAGAATAGTAAACCTATTTCCTATAATAATTGTTTTGAGGTTGTTTGGTTGGTTTAAAAAAGAAGGAAATTATAGAATAGGAGATAAGATGAGATGAGTTGCCATCTTATTATTAGATGATGTGAGTGATTTTTTATAAAAAATTGTTTTGAGGTTGTTTGGTTGGTTAAAAAAATAAGGAAATGAATTGGAGGTATATTATTGGATGATGTTTTGAGGTTGTTTGTGTTTGGTTCATTTTAAAAAATAAGAAAATAGATGAGATGAGATGAGTTGGAGGTATATTATTGGATGATGTGACACATACTTAAGGAAATCAATTTCTTATTTTTTTTGAGGAAATAGATGGAGAGTAAGGTTTAATAAGATGAGATGAGTTGTCACAATATTATTGGATGATGTATGTGATTTTTAAAAATGGGATAAGATGAGATGTGACACATTTCTTGTGTTTGGTTTATTTTTTTAAAGATAAGAAAGGAGATGAAATGAGATGAGTTGGAAGATAAAAATAATATTTTATTGGATGTTGTGGGTGAGTTTTAAGGATGAAAATGAATAAAAATATTATTTTATTGGTTTCCTTGTACCGATTTCCTTTTCTTGGCTTTCAGGAAACCAACCAAACGGGCCCTTATTG